>NC_133328.1:255767611-256367611 GCF_042186555.1 Aquarana catesbeiana | reverse complement strand
CTCCGGCCTTCTTTCCCTACGTGTTGCAGCTGGAGGTGCCGCTGTTGGAACTGGGTGCTGGAGATATCTACTGATCGAAGCCGCTGGATTAGCTCTAGTTGATCCCCTGGGTTGCCTTCTCCTCCGGTATGTCATTGCAGGCTAAAATGAGTGTTTGAATGGTTCAATAGCCGTTTTAGGCGAGTCGGGAGCTCTAGCCATGAGCTTCTTCACTCTGCCATGTCCAAGCCACGCTCCCCTGTTTAGCATGCTTTAACCACTAGCCGACCAGCCGCCTCAGTTATACTGCGGCAGGTTGGCTCAGCTGGGCAAACTGCCGTAGATGTACGTCCCTCCTTTAAGATGTGACAGCAGGCGTGCATCCCTGGCGCAAATGCATGTGCCCCGTGGGCGCGATGATCGCCGGCACTCAAGATCGCTCATGACAGAGTGAGTACCGGGATCTGTGTGTAAACACACAAATCCCAGTTCTCTCAGGGAAGAGGAGACAGATTGTGTGTTCATACTAGGTATGAACACCGATCTCTCTCCTCCCCTAGTCAGTCCCATCCCCCCTACAGTTAGAACACAGCCAGGAAACACAGTTAACCCCTTGATTTCCCCCTAGTGTCAATACCTTCCCTGCCAATGAGATTTATACAGTAATCAATGGCTATTTTTAGCTCTGATCGCTGTATAAATGTCAATGGTCCCAAAATAGTGTCAAAATTGTCTGATCTGACCGCCGCAATATCGCAGTCCCGATAAAAATTGAAGATCGCCGCTTACTAGTAAAAAAAAAATAGTAATTCTAAAAATGACATAAATCTATCCCCTATTTTGTAGACGCTATAACTTTTGCGCAAACCAACCAATATACGCTTATTGTGATTTTTTTTTTTTTTTACAAAAAAATATGTAGAAGAATACATATCGACATAAACTGAGGAAAAAAAAGTTTTTGTTTTTTTTAAATTTGGGATATTTATTATAGCAAAAACTAAAAAACATTTTTTTTTCAAAATTGTCGCTATTTTTTTGTTTATAGCGCAAAAAATAAAAACCGCAGAGGTGATCAAATACCACCAAAAGAAAGCTCTATTTGTGGGGAAAAAAGGACACAAATTTTGTTTGGGTACAACGTTGCACGACCGCGCAATTGTCAGTTAAAGCAACGCAGTGCCGAATCGCAAAAAATGGCCTGGTTAGGAGGGCGGCAAAATCTTCCGGGGCCGTAGTGGTTAACAGGGTATCAATTTTTTTTCTAGGGTTACAAACGCTTTAATGTACTTTTGCATAAGTAAAACCGCTTTCCATTTATTCTACATATGCTTACCTCACTTCATGGCTGTTTAAAAACACTACTCCATTACTTCTGCCTTCCTGGACAGACTTTAGGTCATGACACAGGAAGGAGTTGACATGCTGACCTCATTAGCACACACCCTGCATCATCTACCCTCCTACCTACCACCCATTTTCAGGTGCATGTTTTTTAAATGAATTGCAATCAATCAGTGATTACCCTTCTCACTAAATACACAGGCATATTTCTTTTTCCCTACCTTAACTTTCATCTTGCATAGATCGTTCATTTCACATTTTGAAGTGGGCAGGAGATGAGAGATGAGATAACAGCTTATGTGGATAGAGCTGTAGTACTGAAAACAGGAGAAGTGTGTCCTGGGTTCTGTAAAGTTCACCATACAATATACAATCTGATTGTACATTCTCCTTTAGATCTACCATCAACTATGTAGTGCAAGGGCTTGTCTGATTGGATACAGAGTGAATGGATAGATAGGTGGGTAGTCCTAATCCATAGTTCTGCTAAATCTAAAGGAAATTGTACAAAGATTGTACAGTCAGATTGCATAGTGTGTGGCCATCTTTATATAAGTACATAGGAGGGGGTGGACATAAACACTTCAGCTGTCAAGCCCTGTTCAAATCTCTGTGTAGCAGGAACTCACATTCCCACATGTGTTTTTCTTTTCTATACCCATTGTGTATATATATACAGCGGGTAAAATAAGTATTGAACACGTCACTATTTTTCAAGGTAAATATATTTCTAACATGTCGGTAACCAACCATGCAATCAATACATACAAAGAAATCAAAACAAATACGTTCAGAAATTAAGTTCTATGTAAGAAAATTGAATGACACAGGGAAATAGTATTGAACACATGAAGAAAGGGAGGTGCAAAGATGCATTAAAAGCCAAGACATCAGCTGAAATCGATCAGTAATTAGAAAGCAATCCTGCCCCTTGTTAGTGAAAACTAATATCAGCTGGCTCAGTCTCAACTAATGGCCTATAAAAAGGTGTCTCATTACCAAGGTGTCATTGGACTGTGAATTATTATGTAATGTATGTTGAATGTGATATAAAAGTTTATTGTTATAGAGGATTTATGCCCAAAAAATGTTATATAAGAGACCATTCAATATAAATAAGTATAACTTCTCAGTCATTATATTTCTTTATTTGCTGCTGTGTGCTTCATATAAAGTCCCACTTATCACTCTCTTCCCATTTTAAACATGTTGAAGCTTGTTTAAAGTTTGCTACACAATATTTAGACAAGCCTGTGAAATACTGGGAGAATATAGTCTGGTCAGATGAGACCAAATTGAATTCATTGGATGCCATAATACACACCATGTTTGGAGGTCAAATGGCACTGCACATCACCCCAAAAACACCATACCAACAGTGGAGTTTGAAGGTGGGAACATCATGGTGTGAGTCTGTTTTTCAGCATTCAGTACTGGCAAATTTCATATAATTGAAGGAAGGATCAGTGGAAAAATGTACCAAGACATTCTTGATAAAAATCTGCTGCCATTTACCAGGATGATGAAGATAAAATAAGGGAGGACATTTCAGCAAGACAATGATCCTAAACACAAAGCCAAGGAAACTCTCAATTGGTTTCAAAGAAAGAAAATAAAGCTGCTAGAATGGCCCAGTCAATCACCTGACTTGAATCCAATAGAAAATCTGTGGAAAGAACTAAAGATCAGAGTTCATAGAAGAGGCCCATGGATCCTTCAAGAATTGAAGACTTTGATTTTAAGACTGTGTGAAAGAATGGGCCAAAATCACACCTGAGCAATGCATATGACTAGTTTCTCCATACAGGAGGCCTCTTGAAGCTGTCATTACCAACAAAGGCTTTTGTACAAAATATTAAATACATTTCAGTTAGCGTGTTCAATACTTTTTCCCTGTATCATTCCATTTTATTACACATAACGTAAAGGTGAAGTCCACCTTAACACTAAAATCTCTACATCTATAGACATCCACAATCTTAACACTAACCTATCTAACCCTGTAAAGAAGAAATCAGTATACATACCTTTTTTAAACCAATCCAACCCCATCCCACACTCAGCTGTCAGCTGCGGCTTCGCTGTGGAGGCGGGTGCAGAGGACACAGCTGACAACGAAAGCCCCATAGTAAGTCTATGGGTGACGTCACTTCCCATTCATTTCACAGCTGTTGTTGGCTGTGTCCTTTGCAGAGCTTCCGCTGCTGAAGACCGGACTGGATCGGCTTCAAAAAAGGTATGTACTGTATGCCCATTTCTTCTTTTATAGGGCTAGATAGGTTAAGCTTATATCGTGGATGTCTGTAGATGTAGCGATTTTAGTGTTGGGGTGAACTCTCCTTTAATTTCTGAACTTATTTGTTTTAGTTTCTTTGTATGGATTGCATGGGTTGTTACCGATATGTGATGAAAATAACACCTTTAGAAATATATATTGCCCAGAAAAATGGTGACGTGTTCAGTACTTATTTTACCCGCTGTATATACCCACAAATGTTATGCCTTGCATTTCGACTTTAAACTGAATGGGCTGTTTTACAAGGTAAGGACTCTCATATACTTTAACCACTTAAGAACTGGAAGGATTTGCCCCCTTAATGACCAGAGCGCTTTTTACAATTTGGCACTGCTGTGCTTTAACTTGTAATTGCGCGGTCATGCAATGCTCTACCCAAAAAAATTTGCATCCTTTTTGTCCCACAAATAGAGCTTTCTTTTGGTGGTATTTGATCACATCTGGGATTTTTATTTTTTATGCGATATAAACGTAAAAAGACCGAACATTTTGAAAAAAAAATGATATTTTCTCATTTTTGTTATAAAAAAAATCCAATAAACTAAATTTTAGTCATACTTTTAGGCCAAAATGTATTCAGCCACATGTCTTGGGTGAAAAAAATTTCAATAAGGGTATATTTATTGGTTTGCGCAAAAGTTGGAAAGTAGACACCCTAAGGAAATTGCTGAGAGGCATGTTGAGCCCATTGAACATTTTATATTTTTGTCACAAGTGATTGGAAAATGACAAAAAAATAAAAAATAAAGGTACACAAAGTTGTCACTGAAATGATATCTTGCTCACACATGCCATGGGTATATGTGGAATTACACCCCAAACTACATTCTGCTACTTCTCCTGAGTATGGGGATACCACATGCTTGAGACTTTTTGGGAGCCTAGACGCGTACAGGACCCCAAAAACTAATCACCGTCTTCAGGATTTCTAAGGGCGTACATTTTTTAATTCACTCCTCACTACCTATCACATTTTACGGAGGCCATGAAATGCCAAAATGACACAACTCCCCCCTCCAAATGACCCCATGTTGGAAAGTGGACACCCCAAGCTATTTGCTGAGAGGCATGTTGAGTATTTTGCAGATCTCGCTTTTTGTCAAGTTTTGAAAATTGAAAAAAGAAAAAAAAAATTTCCTTTTCTTTCTTCATTTTCAAAAACAAATGAGAGCTGCAAAATACTCACCATGCCTCTTAGCAAATAACTTGGGGTGTCTACTTTCCAGAATGGGGTCATGTGGGGGGTTTTGTGCTATCTTGGCATTTCATGGCCTCTGAAACTGATAGGTAGTGAGGAGTGAATTCAAAAATTTACACCCTTAGAAATCCTGAAGGCGGTGATTGATTTTCGGGGTTCTGTACGCAGCTAGGCTATCAAAAAGCTAGGCTCCCAAAAAGATTCTCAAACATGTGGGGTCATTTGAGGGGTTTTGGGCTATCTTGACATTTCAGGGCCTCCGAAACTTGTGATAGGTAGTGAGGAGTAAACATCACCATTTTACAACCTTAGAAATCTTGAAGGCGGTGATTGGTTTTTGGGGTTCTGTACACTTCTAGGCTCCCAAAAAGTCTCACATGTGGTATCCCTGTAGGAAAAGCAGCATAATGTATTTTGGGGTGTAAAACACATATACCCATGGCATGTTTGAGCACTATATCATTTAGTGACAACTTTTTGTAAAAAAAAAAAAAAATTGTAATTTTCCCGAAACTTGTGCCAAAATATAAAATATTCCATGGACTCAATATGCCTATCTGCAAATAGCTTGGGGTGTCTGCTTTCCAAAAAGTGGTTATTTTGGGGGGTTTTGAACTGTTCGGCATTTTATGCACAACATTAGAAGCTTATGCCACACATCACCCAATCTTCTAACCACTTGAAGACAAAGCCCCTTCTGACACTTTTTGTTTACATGAATATTTTTTTTTTTTTTTCCTAGAAAATTACTTTGAACCCCCAAACATGATATTTTTTTTTTAAAGCAAAGTATTTGCGCAGCAATTTTTGAAACGCAATTTTTTTTTGGAAGAAAACATTTTTTGGGGGAATTTTAATGCACTAAAACACACTATATTGCCCAAATATTTGGTAAAATATAAAAGATGATCTTATGCCGAGTACATAGAGACCAAACACGACATGCTTTAAAATTACACACAACCGTGCAGCGGCGACAAGCTACATACATTTTTAAAAGCCTGTAAAAGCCTTTACAGGTTACCACTTTAGATTTACGGAGAAGGTCTACTGCTATAATTACTGCCCTTGATCTGACGTTCGTGGTGATACTTCACATGCATGGTGCAATTGCTGTTTACATAGGACAAGAGACCGACGCTTGCATTCGCCTTTGCGCGTGAGTACGGGGGGACAGGGGTGCTTTCATTTTTTTATTATTATTATTTATTTTGCTTTTTTATTTTATTTTTACACTGTTCCTTTAATTTTTTTAAAATAATTTTTATTGTTATCACAGGGAATATAAATATCCCCTATAATCGCAATAGGTAGTGACAGGTACTCTTTTTTGAAAAAATTGGGGTCTATTGGACTCTAGATCTCTCCTCTGCCCTCAAAGCATCTGACCACCCCAAGATCAGTGTGATGCTTTCCAAATTTCCCAATGGCGCTGTTTATAAACCGAAGCCATGAAATGCTTGTAGCTTCCGGTTTCTTAGGCCATAGAGATGTTTGGAGCCATTCTGGTCTCCCATCAGCTCTATGGTCAGCTGGCGGAACCACCGGCTGCATTCTATTGAGAAGGGGGGAGTTTGGGACTTTAAATGAGGCACATTGTATGCCCAACTGCCACAGCACATTCCACATGTGTGGGGATGATTGCAAGTGTGGTGTTCTGGAAAAAATATATGAAAAGATGTGAAAAACATGTGTGAAAAAAGTGTAAAAAGGTGAAAAAAAGGTGAAAAGTGAAAAAACATGATGAGTGTTTGAGAGAAAACGGAAAATTGTATACTCATCTTTCCGTAATTTTCCTTTCCTGACGCATCCCATGGCAGCACACACACTGGGTTGTGACTCTGCCCCCACAACCTGATAGGACTGATTAGCTATAAGATTTGAAGAGGAGCCCCCGCTGCATTCTCAGTATCTAGCACCTTAGACGGGAGGGAATCTGTGTGCTGCCATGGGATGCCTCAGGAAAGGAAAATTACGGAAAGGTGAGTATACAATTTTCCATTTTCCTGACACATCATGGCAGCACACACACTGGGAAATAACTCGCTACATGGGTGGGTGCTTTGCAAGAAGATTTTATTTTATTCAAAGGATATGGAAGAATTCGCTTTAATGATCGATCTCCCAAATTCAACAGTCGTTAAACGAGCCGGGTCTCTTCTGTAGTAAGACATGAACGTGGTTCTAGAAGACCAAGTTGCTGCTTTGCAGATCGTTTCTGGAGACACTCTACAATACGCTGCCCAAGAAGTTGCCACTGCCCTGGTCGAATGAGCCTTTAGGTCGTTAGGTATTGGAAGAAGCTGGATTGCATATGCTTTTTTTTTTTTTTTTTTTTTTTATTTAGTGGTATGCGACATACATACGATAACTTCACAGAATATGTAGTGTAAACAAAGTAGCCTACACATGGACATCAGGTAGTATTATCTGAACAAAAGATAAGTAAACTCAAGATTACATAACAGAGACAGTTCAGTAAGATACTCGGATACCCTGGGGGTATAGGACTAGGGCTTCGCCTTGACGGTGGAACTGATCAATTATGATGCTCTATGGATTCTCCCTAGTATCCAAGGAGAAATTGAGTATCTGTACATAGGGGAAGGGTGCTGCTGGGTGACCGACTGAGGTCAAATCATACCAAGTTTTTTGGATTAAAATAGAGGAAAAGAATAAAGGAGAATAAAGAGAAGAAGAGAGAGTGAGAAAGGGGAATGAAGAAGAGGGAAAGAAGGAGGGTGGCATGGTAAAAGAGTGGGGGGGAGAGTTAGAAGTCCACCCAGAGAGCAAGGACCGCCCTCAACTCCCCAGGCCAACTGGCGGCCATGAATAGGAACAAGAGCCTCTGGAATTCAATGTGGCCTGTCTATGTCTCGCGGAGGTATTCCCCTGAGAAGCGGAACTGGGTCCAATAAAACCACCTGGTCTTATGTTCCTCGGATTTGTCCCGGATCGTAACAGTGAGGTCCTCCATTCGTTCGATATCATTGACCCTTGCGAACCATTGGGCCACAGTCGGAGCAGACTGTTGCTTCCATTGACTTGGGATGCAAGCTCTAGCAGCGCTGAGTAGGTGTTTAAGAAGAGATTTACGATATCGCTTTCCTGACATGGGAGTGAGGTTGAGGAGCACAGCAACAGGGTCATTGTTTAAGGAAATATCTGTGAATTTGTGGATGTAGCGGAGGACAGGTTGCCAGAAAATTTGTAGTTTGGGGCACTCCCAGAAGATGTGTAGGATAGTGCCAGTTTGTTGCACACATCGCCAGCAGCGATCAGATTGGTTGGGAAATATTTTGGCCAATACGGCCGGCGTGCGGTACCAGCGTGTGGTCAACTTATAGGAGATTTCTTGATATTTGCTGCAAAGTGACGATTTATGAGCGAAGAAGAGTATGCGTTCCTTCTGTGGAGTAGTAAATGTGATTTGTAGGTCCCTTTCCCACTTAGCTAGGAAGGGGGGGTCTATGGTAGCATGCATGTCCAACAAAGATTTGTAGGATCTAGAAAGGGAACCTCGAATTGGGCCATCACCCAGACATATTTCCTCAAAGGAATGAAGTTGTCTAGAAAAAAACCTATATCTGGATAGCGAGCCGAGAAAGTGGGAGAGTTGCCCCGCTCTCCAACTATCCAATGTGATGGGTGCCTGTCCTGATGTCACGGACCCTGCAGGGATCCAACCCGTGGGTCCCAGGAATTGAGACGCAGGCAGGAGCCCTTTCGGGGCTTGCCCAGTAAAGGCTGGGTCTGACATGCCTGAGGGGAATTTGGGATGTCCTATGATTGGGGTCATGGGAGAAGGGAAATTAGGCAAGGAAGAAAGATGAAAGAATCTATCCATTTCTACCAGAGAAGGGCCAATCAGCGGGTGAGTGGTTATGTGGGGGTCAAGATGTTTACCCGCCCAAGGTAGACCAGCCAACGGTACCCGGGCAATCTCCTGTTCTAACATTACCCAGAGTTTCCAATCCCTATGACGGCACCAGTCAATTACTCGGGTCATGTGCGTTGCAGTATAATAGAGAGCAGGGTCTGGGAATCCAATGCCTCCCCTCAGCTTTGGCCTAAGAAGCAACGCCCTACCCATACATGGGTGTCTACCACGCCATAGGAACTTAATAAACCTTGAGCGAACTTTGTGAAAGAAAGTTTGTGGTAATTTGACAGGTAAGGCTTGTAGCAAATATAGGAGCCAAGGCATTGCGTTCATCTTCAGTACATTACACCGGCCAAACCAAGATAGAGCAAGGGGATCCCGTTTTTTAAGGTCTGTACTGAGCGTCGCTAGGAAGGGACGAAAATTCAGGGCAAGATATCTTTTGGATTTGCAGGAATTCTGGTACCCAAGTACTGAATAGAATGGGTGGCCCATTTAAACGGGAAAAAGGGTCGCAAACCCGACAGTGTGTTGTCTGGTATGGAAATATTCAGGGCTTCTGACTTTTGGAGGTTAACTTTGAAGTTAGAAAGATTGCCATATCGTTTCAATTCATGTAGCAATGAAGGCAGGGACGTTATGGGTTTGGTGGTAAAAAATAAAAGATCGTCAGCGTATGCCGCTACTTTGTGTTGATAGTGGTCAGAATGGACCCCGTTGATATTAGGATTATCTTTCACATTGGGAAGAAATGGTTCTAGGGAAAGGACAAACAGTAAAGGGGAAAGTGGGCATCCCTGCCTAGTCCCGTTGGAGATCGCAAAGATGTCAGATTCTAACCCATTCACCCGTACCGTGGCTGTGGGATTAGAATAGAGGGCAGAGATCCAGTCTAGGATGGGCTTCGGCATCCCAAAAGAACAGAGTGCTTCCCGGAGAAACCCCCAGTCCACCCTATCAAAAGCCTTCTCGGCATCAGTGGATAGGAGTAAAAGAGGTGTGTTGGATCTTTTCGCCCTCTCTATAACGTTTATTGTCCGGATAGTGTTATCTCTCACTTCACGAATCCGTATGAAACCCACCTGGTCAGGTGCTACCAAGCGTTGCATTAGGCTATTGAATATGGAGGCTATGATTTTCATGAGGAGCTTGATGTCACAATTTAGAAGAGAAATGGGCCTGTAGCTGGAGCATAGCAACGGGTCCTTTCCGGGCTTAGGGAGTACAGAGATAGAAGCTTGTAGCATGTCAGGGGGGACTTTATGCCCTTCTAGTATGGCATTGAAGGCTGTGATGAATTGGGGTGCTAGCTGTGTCTGAAATATCTTGTAATATAGTAGGGTAAAGCCATCAGGCCCAGGGGCCTTCCCCGGCTGTGTGTCTGCTATGGCGTCTGCGAGCTCATCTACGTTAAGTGGTTGGGAGAGTAGTTCCTGTTCGGCTTCCGTGAGAGAGGGAAGTTTGGCCTCTTGAAGGTATTCCTGTATGTTTGATAGGGAAGGGGCCAGTGCCGCGTCCAAATTATAAAGCTTTGAATAAAATTCTCGCAAGGCCGCTGCTAGGTCCAATGAAGTGTGAATCTTGGACCCTGATGGGGTCAGGAGGGCTGGTATGTATGATTGTGTGCATTTTGCTCTCAATGCATTTGCCAACAAACGCCCATATTTATCTCCATACTCATAAAAGGAGCAGCGTGCCTTAAGCAGGACGTGTTTGGCCTTATACAGAGAGTGCTCTCTGATAGCCTCTCTAGTCTGAAGCAGTTCTGCTTCCAATATGCGATCAGTTCGAACCTTGTGTTGCCTCTCCAAAACTTGAACTGCCAGTGTAGAGATTTAGATAGCAGAATACTTGTCCCTCTGGATTTAGAGGAGGTAGATGGACTGTGGTAGGCCACTGGAAAGTGCTTGTTAGAAAGCCTCGGGACCTTGTCTGTACGGAAATGAGTCTCTTGAAGGAAGACTATGTGTGCTCTAAGTCTCCAGAGCTCGGACAGACAGCTGGTTCGCTTCTCAGGGGCGTTCAAACCTTTGATTTTCCATGAAAGGAACTTAAGAGCCATATTGGCAGAGTGCCCGCTCTCTAGGTGGCGAGAGGATCAAGAAAAAAGAGGGGAGAAAGAAGGGAAAGGTGGGAGTGGACAATGAGTGGGAGTTGGGTGAGGTAAAAAAAAAAAAAAGCCGAAGTATAGAGAAGAGGGAGATAGAAATGAGGAGGATGAGAGAAGAAAAAAAAGAAAAAAAAGGGGGGAGAACAGAAATTGAGGGGGGAAAAGAGTATGGGGACTAACACAAGATGTTTCTCCTTAAAGGAGGGCTACTGCCACCAGGGCAGAGTTTTCCTACTGTGGGGGGAGGTAGGGCACAGTCAAGCGCGGAGCCCCAGCCTTTGGATCCCCTGCAGCAACATTTGTATATCAATGATACAACAGCACCATCATGAGAGGAAAAAAAAACAAACAAAAAGAAATTAACATCTTAAGATTAATATTGGAGAACTAAACATAAAACATGTAACAACCGCTAAATGATTATGGAAAAAATTGCAATCCATGGTTACCTATTGCCCTAGACTTAGGCCGGGTACATCAAATAGCTTATGGGGAAATATACGGGTTAACATTGCTACCTCTCCTGAATTACTTCCCGATCTCCCCTGCATTTGGTTCCAGGACCTCAACTTTGGTGTCCCAGTAGGGATCTAACCCCTAAACCCACCCTCCGGGGCCATCCCGGGTTGAGACCCGAGCAGTCCCCTGCTACAGTTCGGGGAGTGTCTCCAGGAACAGCGATCCCGCATGCGGGCATTGGGTCCGCTAGGGAGACCATCGTAGCATCCAAAAAAAAAAAAAATATAAGAAAAATAAAAAATTTGCACCCTATAAATGCTATAAAGTACCTTTTTCTGACCCGGCTGTAAAGCAGGTGAGCGGTGGCAGTGTGGGAACAAAGATCCGACGCCGACCTGCGACCAACCCCCCTAGAACTCCACTCTGTAAAAACAGATACACAGCAACACAAAACAGCAGTACCAATCAGTGGTGAGTGGGTTCCTGTGAGATAACTGTTCAATTAAATACATTCCCCACTACCCGTAGTATTGGAAAAGTCCTCGAGTCCCCTCTTTCTTCATATGATGGTCCGACAGTTGCACTCAGGTTGAAACAACAAAAACAGAGAGGGGGGAGGAGAGAAAAAAAAAGGGGGGGTAAGGGGAAGGGGAGAACAGGTCCCCCCCACGGGACTTTTCCCCTGATCCTGGGACAACATAGGGTTCAACGCTTATTTGGGGAAACCTGTGGGGTGCTCGTTTGGAGTAAACGGGTGTCACGGAACGTCCCACACTCCGCTTGAGTGCTTCCGTCATGTACCACTTCCTCCCAGTCTGTATACAGATATCAGATATTCCAACCTCTCTGAGCACAAAACAAGGCGACACTTGCTTGTTGCTAACATGAACTCACTTTATTTAGAATCAAAATTACAAGACTTTATATGCCGTTGGAACCTCCTCTAACAATACAACTGTAACCTAATTAACCTAATTAACATGAGCTAATTAACTAATCCTTTATACAGCCTAGATGATTGAGACATGACCTTTTGCCCAGGCTGAGTTAATTATCACAGGACACCTTCTCACAATAGCAGCAGCTCCAATAGGAGTCGTCCCGTCTCCTACATTGTATAGAGGACAATGTGATCAGCTCATTCAATTAACATAAACACAGGTAGTTGGAGTGGATGACACCAGCATCTCCTCACAGGATGTGTCCCAACAGTATAATTCTGTCTTATCATTCTAATATGGCATATAAAGGGTTCCCAGAGTCTGTGTGTTTTGGGGGGACATGGAGCTGAATCCAAAGTAACACCAACCCCAGGGTCCCCAGGCATACAGCTCACAGAGAGCACCATTCCCCCAAATGCTAGGGCCCATAATCAAAAGGCAACAGGCTTGCATCCAGTCCTCTCCAACAGCCTCTGTCCCGGCTAGGTCTGTCACAACAGGTATGTCTCGGAGTGGTCCAAGTCATTGTGGGGAACTAGTGAGCTCAGGGAATACTGAGTGTGATGCGGTTGGGCCATCCGTTGGTGGTGAAAAAACAAGGCAAGGAAGGGAAATAAAAAAAACAAAAAAAAAACAACCCCCCAAAACAAAAAAAAACAACCCCCCCCCCATACCCCCAGGTAAGTGCAAAAAGTGAGGAGTGATCGCATACTAGACCAGAGGGGACACCCGATTACTAAGCTCCTCAGAGTCAAGAGACTGGTTCTTGTGGAACCTGTGGAGGGCCTCTCTGAGAACGGCGTCCGGTCCGGACCCTTTGTTGTCTTCCATCCAAGGGCCGACGTTGTGGGTTAGACTGAACGTTCTTTAGAAGCCAGTTTGGTACAGCGACTGGGTTCATCTCGGTAAAAGTGAACAGGTGTGGGAGCTCTGAGGGGTGACGCAGAGTGAAAGTGCTGGCACCCTTATGAACAATCAGATGAAACGGGTGACCCCATTTGTATGTGAGACCTTTCTCACCGATGCCGTCCAAAAATGGTTTGAGCGCTCGTCTCATCATCAGGGTTCTCCTGGAAATATCCGGAAGCAGGTGGATGGCCGCCCCATCAAACTCCAAGATGCCTACCCGCCATGCCTGTCTCAGGATTTCTTCCTTGAGGTTAAAGGAGTGCAGGCAGCAGAGGATGTCCCTTGGTCTGTCAGATGGGTAAGGGTTAGGGCCGAGGGTCCTATGGATGTGGTCTATGGTAATAGCCGTGTCTCTCGGGCGGTCTAAGTAACGGTTAAAGACAGAGTGTCATGGTTATGCAATAGAGTTTGTCGATCAGCATACCTGTCTCCATGTGTTCATCTCTAGAGACCAGCTGACCCTCACCTGACTGCTTTTGTAACCTCTCCTCTAAGCATGGCCCCACCCCAGGCCCTATCAGGGAACCCTATATTAACCTGTGCACTGCAAGCCAGCAGTGCTGATCAACCATTGTGTGTTAGCCTCTGTGTGTACTTGCTGTGTTTCCTACAACTGATTCCTGTTACCGCATTTGGCCTGTTCTTAACTGTTCCTGTCTGCTCGTGACCCTGACCTTTGGCGTGTTCCCGACCATCCCTGTTGGCCTGTGACCCTGAACCTTGGCGTGTACTCTGTTGTCCTTGTCTGCTTGTGGCCCCGACCTTGGCTTGTCCCTTACTTTCCCTGCTGCCTCCTTCCTCTTCTCCTGTAGTCTACCGTGAGCGTGAGCTATGAGACCCTGGGGGCCGCGACCTGGAGCCAGACTGCAGCGTAGTCCATCCTTACCATTAAAGGCTCTGGTGAACAGCTGCTGGCTCTTAGACTCCGCGCCCTGGGGAATCTATGCTCTAGCTCCCAGTGGGATCTGTGTCAGTGATCCAGTAGACCTGCTTCCTGAACCTCCCTGGGTTCAATCCGCAGCAGTCAGCCGTAGGGTCCACTACCTTGCCCGTGCACTCCTGATCCCAACGGTGTGCATCTGTCACCCAGCCTCTAGGTGACCTGACAGTTGATCAGCCATGGACCCGGCTGATATGCCGCTACCCGCAGATGATCCGTTGCAGGGCTTAGTTCGCAGACTTAAGACCCAGGAATCGCATCAGACCCAGGTGATGCGATCCCTTCAGGATTTGGCATCCCGTTTTGAACAGATTCAGGCCTCATTAGGATCCCCGGTTCAACAACCTCAACCGCTATCTGCTGCTGCACCTATCGCACCAGTCGCAGCCACACATTCATTACATCTGCCAGCTCCAGCCCGTTTCTCTGGGGACTTCAAGGCCTGCAGGGGGTTCCTTAGCCAGTGCACAATTCATTTTGAGATTCAGCCCCAAAACTTCCTGTCCGATCGGGCAAAGGTAGCCTATATTATATCCCTCCTGTCCGGCGAGGCGTTAGCCTGGGCTGCGCCTCTGTGGGATCTAAATGATCCAGTGGTTTCTAGCCTGTCTGATTTCTTGAAACTTTTTCGGAATATCTTCGAGGAACCGGGTCGTGTCTCCTCAGCGGCCAGCGCCCTTTTACGTCTCCGTCAAGAGTCGGCTTCTGTGGGACAGTATGCTCTTCATTTTCGTACTTTGACTGCTGAGCTGAGTTGGAATAATGAGGCCCTAGTTGCAACCTTTTTACATGGCCTCTCTAATAGAGTGAAGGATGAATTGGCAGGAAGATCTCTCCCTGCTGATCTGGATGGTGTCATCACCTTGTGTAACCAGATCGATATTCGCTTTCAGGAGAGGGCCCTGGAAAAAAGACGCCAGCACTCCCCGTTCTTTAGGCAGCCTGAGCTCCATGTCCCTTCTCTTCATTCCGAGGAGCACCTCCTGCCTGCTGAGGAACCTATGCAGCTGGGCCGGACCAAGTTATTTCCCGAAGAACGCACTAGGCGCAGAACTCTGGGCCTGTGCCTCTACTGTGGCGTCAAAGGTCATTTTCGTGATACTTGTTCTCTTCGTCCAGAAAAACAATCGGGGCTAATACATCTGGAAGGTGGAGTATTAGACCCTGAAGTATCATCTTCACCTTCTCGTCTTCTTCTTTCTGTGTTCCTTCATGTCGGCGCTTCCTCTCGTTCGGTCTCGGCACATCTGGATTCCGGAGCCGCTGGCAATTTCATGGACTGGGGAACTGCGTCTTCCATGAGACTTACCCTTTTGCCCCTTACAACGCCATTGGTGGTCTTGGCGATTAATGGCACAGTTCTCCCAGGGGGCCCTATCCGCTTCCAGACCCTCCCTGTTAGGATGTCGGTAGGGACACTCCACCAGGAGTGGATATCCTTCCTTGTCTTACCTAAGGCTTCGTCTCCTATCATATTAGGTCTTCCTTGGTTACGGCTCCATTCTCCACATGTTGACTGGACTGCTGGACAGATCTTGACTTGGGGTTCCTCCTGTTCCTCCTCCTGCCTACTCAAGGTTACCCCAAAAGAGCATCCTCCTGTTGCCACCATCCCAGTATCTTCTGCTCTTCCCACTGCGTATAGCGATTTCTGGAATGTCTCCTGCAATAGTCGGCCTGAGGCACTCTCTGGGTCGTGTGGCACTCTGGATGAGGAGCCTACCTGTGAACCTAAGCCGATCAGTCACTCCAGTTTGCATGGCCATTTCCCTTTGCCTGTCCCTGGACCCCCTTGGACACACACCCAGGCTGACTCGTCCACCAGTTCCACCATCGCTACGCCCTGCGATGCAATTCTGGTGGTCGCTGCACCTGGCAATGCTATTCAGTCGGCCTCTGCACCAGTCCAGCCTATGCCCAGTGACTTTCCTGCTTCTTGTTCAGGACCTTCTGTAACCTGGCCTCCCCCTTCTGCTACTACGTCCGTTCAAACCTGTTTAAGAGGCTCAATCCATCCTTTGGATAGACTGCCTCATTCGGCCAGGTGGGGTTTTCAATCTTTTGTTCAGGGCTCTCTGCATTCTGTTTGTGTTCCAGCTATCCAGCTTAACTCTTGTGACACGTCACCTTTTAACCAACCTGACCTCAGGGATCCACTGACCTCTACCCAGTCTGATGGTCCTGTGTTGGATGTCCAGCACATCTTTAAGGGTCTGGGGGACCCTGCTCAGACTTCTGATGGTCTTCTCGGGCCCTTACCCATTTCTAAAAAGCCTTTAGTCCTTAATAAGTCCTTTCGTCCTCTCCTTACCTCGGTTCCGGCCTCTGAGGATAATCTAAAGTATGAGGTTAGTCAAGCTTTGGACTCCCGGCTCCGTAAAGGCATTCTTCAGTAACTCGTACATTGGAAAGGGTTTGGTCCTGAGGAGAGGTCTTGGATCACTGCATCTGAGGTCTTTGCTCCTCGTCTATTGAGGAGGTTCCATCTGGAGTTTCCCTTTAAGCCTGGGCACAGGCGGGGGAGGGGAGGTCTTAAGAGGGGGGGTACTGTCATGGTTATGCAATAGAGTTTGTCGATCAGCATACCTGTCTCCATGTGTTCATCTCTAGAGACCAGCTGACCCTCACCTGACTGCTTTTGTAACCTCTCCTCTAAGCATGGCCCCACCCCAGGCCCTATCAGGGAACCCTATATTAACCTGTGCACTGCAAGCCAGCAGTGCTGATCAACCATTGTGTGTTAGCCTCTGTGTGTACTTGCTGTGTTTCCTACATCTGATTCCTGTTACCAACTTTGGCCTGTTCTTAACTATTCCTGTCTGCTTGTGACCCTGACCTTTGGCATGTTCCCGACCATCCCTGTTGGCCTGTGACCCTGAACCTTGGTGTTTACTCTGTTGTCCTTGTCTGCTTGTGGCCCCGACCTTGGCTTGTCCCTTACTTTCCCTGCTGCCTCCTTCCTCTTCTCCTGTAGTCTACCGTGAGCGTGAGCTGTGAGACCCTGGGGGCCGCGACCTGGAGCCAGACTGCAGCGCAGTCCATCCTTACCATTAAAGGCTCTGGTGAACAGCTGCTGGCTCTTAGACTCCGCGCCCTGGGGAATCTATGCTCTAGCTCCCAGTGGGATCTGTGTCAGTGATCCAGTAGACCTGCTTCCTGAACCTCCCTGGGTTCAATCTGCAGCAGTCAGCCGTAGGGTCCACTACCTTGCGGTGCACTCCTGATCCCAACGGTGTGCATCTGTCACCCAGCCTCTAGGTGACCTGACACAGAGATTACCGTCGCATGGAGCTCAGATTGTGGGATGGGCTCCGGGACTCCCCTCAGGCGTATGTTCTGTCTGCGACTCCGGTTTTCTAAATCATCAAATAGCAGTTGTAGCTGGAGAAAATGATCATTCATTTCCGAATGTGAGGACTGCACATCTTGTATACTCTGGGACATTGCACCCTGTTCCTGCTTCACTGCTGCAACGCGTGTGTCTAGGGCTGCGACTTCCTGTTTAATGGCTTGCATCTCTCCCCTCATGGCCATCTCCATTCTAGAGGCTAGTGTTTCAAAGTCATCCCTTGTGGGGAGCTGCTGTAGGAGTACCCATAACTTGTGTGTAGGGTCAGCATGAAATGCAGGCTCTCACTGCTGGGGAGGTGTAGCAGAGGTACTCACTGTGTCTTGTAGCCTTGGAGTGTGTGCAGATCTGAGGCCAGGAGCATCGTGGGATGGGGTGGGACATGGAGATGTCTGTCTGGAGCTGAATAGATCCTCTTCCAGGTCGGGCGATACTGCCAGTGATCGTGGCATGCAGGGGAAAAAGTCACTGATCGGAGAGTAGGGCGGCATCGTGAAGTCTTCTTCCTGCTGCTGCAAGCCTTCAGGGGTGGCCATCTCTCCCTGTGAATCCCCCGCCGCGTGTCCGGCCGGCGCCATCTTGGATACCGCCGGGGTGGAGGCGGACTGTTTAATCAGTTTTAGGTACCTATCCATGCCGCGGGTGGAGGGTTGAATCCGGCGGTATGATCCCCTGGCTATCAGAGGTACTGGTAGGTGCTGACAATGCGGGGTAGTGTGGCTGAGGTATACTGCAGGGGTGCCGCTGGCCGGGAGGTCTTAGTGTTAGCGTTCACTCGCCGCCATGCCGTAGCCACGCCCCCTGCATATGCATTTTTAATGATCTTTATTTGCCAAGAGGCTATTGTCCTGGAAGAAGCTGCCTGACCTTTTCTAGGGCCGTATGGTATGACTAGCAAGTTTTCTGCTTTCCTGAATGGTTTTGTGGCCTCCAGATATGAAGAAATTAGTGATTTAATATCTAGTGGATGTGGAATCCCTTGGTTAGTGAGAAATGCTGGTAAACTGATCTCTGGATTGAAGTGGAAAGTAGATGCCACTTTTGGTATGAATTGTTCAGATGGTGTTAATACAACTCTATCAGGATAAAACAGCAAATGAGGCTCTTTTATTGAAAGTGCTTGCAGCTCGGACACTCTTTTTGCAGAAGTTATTGCCACTAAGAAGGTTAATTTGAGGGTTAGATCCCATACAGACACTGACTCCAGAGGAAAAAACGGTTCTTTCGATAAGGCTTCCAGAACTATTGTTAAGTCCCAGGTCGGGAAGGTTGGCTTTCTGGGTGGTCTTAGTTTCAAGCATGCTTTTTGAAATTGGTTTATAAGAGGATTGAAGGCCCATTTGATTCCCTTCATGGCCGATAAGGCAGATATTTGAACCTTTAGGGTGCTTGAACTTAGCCCACTCTCTAGGCCTAGTTGGAAAAATTCAAGAATTTGTGACACTGTAGGAGAAAGTGGGTCCCAAGACTGTTCTTGTGCTAACGTAGTGAATCTTTCCCAAATTCTGTTATATGTGCTGTTTGTAGACCTCTTCCTTGCCTGTTGTAAGGTGGCCACCACCCTTAGCGAACAACCTTGATCTAGAAGCCTCTCCCTTTCAACTTCCAAGCCATTAGGTGTAACCTTTCTGGTGCTGGATGTAGGAACTGGCCCTGTGAGAGTAGGTCTGGAGTTACCGGAAGGAGTAACAGGTTCTCTGTACTCAGTTGTAGGATGGTTGTGAACCACGGCCTCCTCGGCCAAAACGGTATTACCGCAATCACCGTGGATGTCGAGTTTCTTAGCCTGGCTAGGAACCTGGCTATTAAGGGGATTGGAGGGAATATGTAACCTAAACGGAACCTCCACTGGTGGTGGAGACAGTCTACCTCTAGTGCTGTTGGATAGGCAACTCTCGCCAGGAACTTGGCACACTTGTTGTTCATTGGAGTTGCTGCCAAGTCGATATCGGGAATTCCCCATTTGTGTGTTAGAAGGGAAAAGGCTTGTTGACTTAGTGACCATTCGTTGTTCAAGATGAACGTTTGGCTTAGATCGTCCGCC
Source organism: Aquarana catesbeiana (assembly GCF_042186555.1). Lineage (NCBI taxonomy): Eukaryota > Metazoa > Chordata > Amphibia > Anura > Ranidae > Aquarana > Aquarana catesbeiana. Next base: position 256,348,159 of record NC_133328.1, on the reverse strand, counting down.
AGTTGGTTCTGCACTGCCGCAACATACACTGCTTTCAGGTCTTCCAAATGGATCTGAGCCCAGTCGAGGATAGGACGTACCTCCCGCATGAGGGCACTGCTCCGGGTGCCCCCTTGCCTCTGGATGTAGTTCACTGCCACCGTATTGTCCATGCGTACTAATACACTCCTTCCTGTGAGTGATGGCCTGAATGCTAGTAGAGCCTGAAAGGCGGCCCTGAGTTCTAGAATGTTCAATACCACGCCCAGAGGGCGGAAAAACCAGGGGCCTTGTACCGCTTGATCCTGGTAATGTGCTCCCCAACCTTGTAGGCTGGCGTCCGACGTGACTATTTCCGGCTGAGGGGGCACAATATGTCGATGACACTTTAGATTGCTGGTTCGCGTCCACCACCATGCAGACTGTTTCACCGATTGGTTGATGAAAATTCGTTGACTCATTGATGTTCCATTCCATTGTTTCAGGAATGATATCTGGAATGTCCTTGTATGCCACTGGGACCACCGGACCATTGGAAAGGTGGCAGACATGGATCCCAATATGCTGAGACATGTTCTGGCAGATAGGTGTGTTGCTTTCATTAGTTTTTTTATTTTCTGGACCAAATGTCCTATTTTTTCCTGAGGGAGACTCACCGTGTTGGCATTGGTGTCGAGTTCTGCTCCCAAAAAGATCATTGATTGGGTTAGTTCCAGACTGCTTTTTTTCCAATTTATCATCCACCCGAATTCATGTAATGTGGATATTAGTATTTCCCGATGTTAGAGAAGTAACTGCTGGCTCTTGGCCAAGAGTAAGATATCGTCGAGATAGTGGTGGACTCTTAGTCCTTTCTCTCTCAGGTATGCTATGATTGGAAGCAGGATTTTTGTGAATGTTCTGGGTGCTGTAGATATCCCAAACGGGAGACTCCAAAATTGAAAATGTCGTTGCCCGATTGCAAACCGAAGGTATTTTTGGAAACTTGTGTGTATAGGAATATGGAGATAGGCGTCGCATAAATCTATTGATAGCATCCAGTCTCTTGTATTTATTGCCAGTAGAATAGATTGGAGACTCTCCATTTTGAAAGACTCTACCAGTGTCATTCTGTTGAGGTTAGGTCTAGAACCAGATGCAGGTCCCCTGTTATTTTCTTGACAACAAAAAGGGGGGAGTAAAAGCCTTTGCCTTTCTGATGTTGAACTTCTGTAATCGCATGTTTCTGCAGTAACTCTAGTACATAGTTACATAGTAGGTGAGGTTGAAAAAAGACACAAGTCCATCAAGTCCAACCTATGTGTGTGATTATGTGTCAGTATTACATTGTATATCCCTGTATGTTGCAGTCATTCAGGTGATTATCTAATAGTTTCTTGAAGCTATCAATGCTCCCCGCTGAGACCACCGCCTGTGGAAGGGAATTCCACATCCTTGCCGCTCTTACAGTAAAGAACCCTCTACGTAGTTTAAGGTTAAACCTCTTTTCTTCTAATTGTAATGAGTGGCCACGAGTCTTATTAAACTCTCTTCTGCGAAAAAGTTTTATCCCTATTGTGGGGTCACCAGTACAGTATTTGTAAATTGAAATCATATCCCCTCTCAAGCGTCTCTTCTCCAGAGAGAATAAGTTCAGTGCTTGCAACCTTTCCTCATAACTAAGATCCTCCAGACCCTTTATTAGCTTTGTTGCCCTTCTTTGTACTCGCTCCATTTCCAGTACATCCTTCATGAGGACTGGTGCCCAGAACTGGACAGCATACTCCAGGTGCGGCCGGACCAGAGCCTTGTAGAGTGGGAGAATTATCGTTTTATCTCTTGCGTTGATCCGCCTTTTAATATATTACATATTTGATTAGAAGCTTTGGCTTTGGAAGAGATGATGGTAGTCGGGTGTTTAGAAAGTGATCTCTGGGGTTTCTGTACTTGAAACTCCATTTGTGGCCCTCACAGGCTGTGGTTATTGTCCACAGATCTTTTATATGTTCTACCCACACCTGTGTAAACAGGCTTAGCCTGGCTCCCACTAACACAGGGCAGACGTCCCATCAAAACGACTTCTGCTGATCCCCTGTAATAGGAGCTTTGGGCTTCTGTGTCCTCAGGAAAGATGATTGGGTATTACGCCTATTTCGTTTGAACTCTTTGCCTGGTCTATATGATCTGGCTTCTCTGTATAATTCGGGAAGATTGCGTCTAAAGGGGTGAACTTTCTGTTGTTTTGGTCTTCGGTCAGATGGAATAAGACCCGATATTCCCCCTGTGACCTTTGAGATGGCGAGGTCTAACTTAGGACCGAACAGGTTGGTTCAGTCATAGGGAATCTTGCACCAGATTGATTTGGGAGCTGTATCTGCTACCCACGGTTTTAACCATAAGGCTCTCCTGGACATGACCGAGGACAACATCGCCCTTGCTGCCGATCTTATTATATCTACTGATGCTTCGGCTACGAAGTCCCCTGCTAGGCTGAGTTCCTGTAGAGCAGATACGATTCTCTCCTGATCAGCTGCTACTGTCAGTAATTTTTCAATGTTAGAGGTTCAGCTACTAATTGCTCTGCCGACTGCTGCTAGTGTGATAGCTGGTCTGCATGCTCCTCCTGCTGAATAGGCTTTTTTGAGATGGAGGTCAATTTTCCGGTCCAAGACATCCCTGAAAGTCACTGCGTCTTCTATTGGCAATGTCACATGTCTGGCCAGGCGCATTAATGATGCGTCTACTACAGGTATCATGATAAGAGGGTTTACGGCTGGTTCCTTTAGAGGATATACCTTTGCTATCCTATTGTTAAGCTGGACTTCTTGTCAGGTTTTTGCCACTCGTCTTTAATTAACTCCTCAAGTTCATCGATAAAAGGAAAGGTTTCTGGATCGCTTTTTAGGTTAGGCAAATATTTTCTGAGCTTGCGGGGCGATTCCTTTGGTTCTTCCCAACCAATTGCCTCTTTTACTGACTTCGCAAAGGGATCTATTAAAGCAAAATCAAAGCCTATTGAGACTGGAGAATCCTCTTCGGCTGATGAGTCGTCTGATTCTTGCGGTACGCAGGTGACTGTTGCTGATGTGCTTTGCACTGGTCTGACTGGTTCTGAGGCTGATACCTGCAGAATTGATTCTTTAACAGACTCTCTGATTATGTTCGAGACTTCCAATGCATCCGATTCCCTTTCCCTAGTGGCTTCTTCAGCACGTTTGGCAAGCTAACTTGTTAAGAAGAGCTTGTGCTCCACAAATCCAGCAGGCATTGGCTACAGGTTGGTTATGGTGGTCGGGTTGTGATTGGTGGGAGGATGATGTTTTACTGTGATGGTGGGAAGAAGTCCTTGACTGGCTTCTTCTAGAATGTGAATGTCTTGTAGGGGATCTCTCTTTCCATTTAGATTGAGATGATTTTGACCACCTGCCAGGGCTATCAGGATAAAGTGATATTAGTGGCTTGGCTCTCTTTTACTCCCCTTCACTACTTACCAAACATGATGCCTCTTACCTTACTGGCTGTGGATGGTCTGCTGGGGTAGTGGCCTCCATGAGCAAAAGATAGAGTGTATCTGTGAATGGAAGGGGTTAACCCCGTGAAGCTCAGTACAGTATACTTAGCATGCATTAGTATCTATGTAAAAAACAGCCATGAGAAGGAAGATAAGTCTTACCGGGTCAGCAGGTAGTCAGTAAGGGGTGGCAGCAATAGGAGATGTGGAAAAAGCAGAGTGCAAGCGTTCTGGATACAGAGCAATAACCTGTGCAGTCATTACAGCATAAACATAGTTTTTTAAATAGACCGCCGTCACGGCGGAAGTGACACACGCACCGCGCATGCGCCGTAGCGATCCGCCGATCACGGCCGCCATCTTGAGAAGGTCAAGGTGACCAGAGGACAAAAAGACTTAGCAGTGAGGAGAGAGAAAAAGGATAAGAAATGAGGTAAAATAAAATGAACAGAGAATAAATAGAGAGAACATATAAAGAGTAAAAGATGGAAGGCCGCTGCATGGTAATGTAAGCTTGTTTAAGGCTTGTAAAAAGAAAATGAAGCTCCCCTGAGACCATCAGAGTGGGGTCCCTGCATAAAGCTCATTTAGAGAATGTACAGTCAGGGCTTCCAACTAGGAGAGGCTGAACCTAGCTGGGGCGAAGCGGTAAGAGGTTGCTTTATCTTGGTCAGTCCTAACAGGTGAGGTAAAAAAAAGGAGAATGCAGCGGGGGGCTCCTCTTCAAAACTTATAGCTAATCAGTCCTATCAAGTTGTGGGGGTGGAGTCACAGCCCAGTGTGTGTGCTGCCATGATGCATCAGGAAAAAAAGATATATAATGATATGTGTATGTTCTAATGAGTGTTATGTGTGTATAAATATACATACACACACCATAGTACATGGGTGTATTGCATGTGTCAAAAAAAGGGGAAGAGAGAGGGCTAAGAAAAAAAAAATTGTGCATACCTTACGTGTGTGTGTCCAGTGAATGGACTGTGTGTGTTGCCTCCCTGGTGTCAAACACATAGCGAAATGGTAAGGCAATCAAGCTCACCTGTTTATGTAATCCAGGTATGGGGCGTGTCCCCGACCAGCGTCATGCCCAACATCGAATGAGAATAGGAGTTGGCAGTGAAATCCACCACCGGCGCAAGCGCCAAAGTGGAGCCCCCCCTCATCTCTGACGTGAGATGGACCATGGACGTCCCTGTATTTCGGCTTCAAAAGACGCCAAAAACAGGTCGTAACATGACGCCAATGCGCAGGAGGGCCCCCCCGCCAATATCTCAAAAGAGACTCAGAAGAGAAGCACTGCTGCGCATCGCAGCTCCGGAATCAAGACAAGAAAAGGGGCACCCCCCATCCCTGACCAGCCTCAGTGTGGAGGGTGTCATATAAAACAACAGAGGCCCAGTAGGAAAATATTTTTTTGATATATAAATAGAAAAAATGGGCATGATATCAAATAGTATATCTAATACAGATATTGCATATGTCATTATTATATAAATGTTTTGTTGATCAAATTAAATTATACTTGTAGTACAATGTCAGGTATTCCGCCAAGTGACATAGACATGTCATAGTAGATGTCTCGAGTGTGTGGACCCTAAATAAGGTGCACCGCCAACCAAGACAGACCTCACACATGGACGGCAGGGGAACACTGCCAATCCAAAAAATTAATTGCCTCCATTCCTGTTGCATATAATCGTGAAGGGGGGAGTTTGGGACCTTAAATGAGGCACATTGTATGTACCTCCATCCCGGGTACGAGTATGTAAAAGGAAAAGGGAATGTGGGACTTTAAATGAGGCAATTAACTTGTGGAGGTAGAGTGGTTGGTAAACATTATTTATTTGTAACAATAATATAAAACAGATATAAAAAGTATTTTCTGCATTCTCGGGTTCCCCGGTGGGGCAGGAGAGCCTAAGAAAACCACAGAAGACAGCAAGAGGAGGGGAGGGACGTTCCCTCCCACTGCTTGTAAAAGCAGTCTAGCGGCTAATTAGCCACAAGGATTGCTTTCACATGAAAGCCGGCTGAAAAAAACGATACCAAGATGATACCTAAACCTGCAGGCATCATTCTGGTATAACCACTCAAAGTCCAGCAACATACCAGTAGATCGCTGGTCCTTGTTGGGCATATATTGTAATGTTCTTTTTTTTTCTTGCAGCCTGTGGGCTAAACAAAAAAGAGAACAGATTTCTCCATTCAAATTGATTGATCGGTGATATGCCCATCATTAGGATACCGCCCTGCATCCACCCACTTCTAATGATGGGCGTACAATAAATATAAAAATATATGCTGAAGCATGTCCACCCCTGCCCCTATGCTCTGAAATCACCTCCTACAGCGATGGAATCGCTGATTTACATATCGTGAGAGCAAATGATGTTGCTATCAAAATAAATAAATCAGTGCTGCAGCTGAATGGCACTTGACATATATGCTCTTTTTTTAACTGTGGTGGTGAAATCACCTCCTACAGCGCTGGAGTCATGGATTTATGTATCGTTATAGCAAACCCTGTTGCTGTCAAAATAAATAAATCCGTGCTACAGCTGAATGGTGTACCTGCAAAGCAATTAATGGTTAACAATAAAACTCAGTAACATTACAGTATAACAATAGGACATACCATATCTGCAAAGCAAACACAATAAAACACAGTACAATAAGACATTACAGTATATCATAAAATACAGTAAAAAAAGGGGAACAATAGAGAGAGAGGAACAATAAAACAACAACTATTTTTGGCTTATTTATTTGTTTATTTTTTTAAACGTTACACTTTTATTATAACTTTGAACGTTCCAGATTAGGGTCTCTCAAAATGCGATTGCCATCTAACATCTTTCGAGACCCTGTGTAAGTGTGCCCTAGGACTGTGCCATGCTGTACCCTACGCTAATACTCCACTAGTGTGGTAGCGACGGAACAGTCACCAACGCAGAGACCAGGTTGGTCAGGACAGGAGGCACAATAATAGCGGGTGTCATGCCTATATCCGCGTTTTCTGCAGACACAGTATCTTCTTTGGGGTGTTCTTTGGGTAGAGGTACCACGGAGGACTTCTGAAAAGTGCCTCTCATGCAGCCGGCTCACTGCATTTGGATTGGGAAGTTGGGGCACAGCACCGTCTGGAAACAAATAGGCTGTGATGATCTATTCCTGGAATTTTAGCTCGTCCTGATGCTTTCTATAGCACGTAAGCGTTCAGCAGAGCCAATTGAAATAAGTATACAGACACTTTTATACCAGCGTCTGGCTCTACGGGCAATTAAGTATGGCGCCATCGGGGGGCGTGGTCAAGCTGGCAGCCTGAGCAGACGTGCTACTGAAGCTCTGCTCCTGCCTGACTCTTTTATCCGATTAATACTGGCAAAACTCTCATTATCCACCCCCTGGTTTACAGGGGTAATGGGTAAATCCAGCTCTGGACGGATAAATTCCTCCAATCCTAAAACCTCTCCGCAGCAGAAGCAGCAGCGGACCCTTCCGCCAGTTTGCACGTGGCGACTCAAACTCCGGCCCCAGATCCGGTGATGGTGGAGGAGGACCGCTTTCAGGCCCTGATGCAGGCTATCTCCGGCTGCAAAATTGCCCTCACAGCCAAGATTGATGTGCTGCAGACAGATTTTGGACTTACGCGCAGGGACATGGACAAACTTTGCAACAGGCTGGGAGAGGCCGAACATCACGTGGGAGACTCGGAGGACTCCATTAGAGATCACCGTGCCTCACTTCACACACTCCAGGTACGCATAAAGGCACTGGAATCCCGAGCGGAAGACAGTGAGAATAGGAGCAGAAGAAATAATCTCTGGGTTGTTGGCCTGCCTAAAGGAGCTGAAGGACAAGATCCGGTGGCTTTTTCGGAACACATGCTCCACACTATCTTACCCGGTGCAGTGTTTTCCCCCCACTATGCGGTAGAGAGGGCCCACAGGATGCCTCCTGTACGTGGGCCCCCTGGAGCCCCCCCGCGCCCCTTCATTTTCAGACTGTTAAACTTCCGAGATCGAGATTTGGTGCTCCGGGAGGCAAGAAAGGTGGCTGAGCTCTGGTATGACAACACGCGACTAATGCTTTTTCCGGACTACTCAGTCTCGACCCAGAGGCTCCGCAGAACCTTCGACCACGTCAAGGCCCAGTTTCGTCCCAAGGGCATCAAGCATAGCATGTTGTTCCCCGCCCGCCTCCAGGTGATTGATGGAGAATCCACCCGTTACTTTACATCGCCGGAGGAGGCTTCCCACTGGCTGGATATCCTACCAGGACCCCAGTAACTGTATTTTCTCTGTTCCTGCTTTGTCTGTTTGCCATTGTTCTGCCCTGTCTTCTGACTTTCCCCCCGACTATGGACGGCGGTGTCTCCTCCTGGCTTGCTCTGTGCTGCCTCCTGGTGCTTGGCACGCCTCTGGCCTGCATATTGCGGCCCCCATGGCGCCTATCCCGCGCTCTGTCTGCCCGGCGGAGTCACTTCCTGGAAGTTCACTATCTGTGACTGATCGCTGCCTGGTTGGGCCAGGATTACCACTGTTGCTATGGGTCCCCAGATCAAGTTTTGCCCTATTATTTTGTTGCTCCTCGATCCATTCTACGCCAGGAGCCCCGGCGTGCGGGCTCCATTGTTAGGGGCCCACGGGTTTGCCCTCTATCTATGCAGGAGTGATGGTGGTTCCCCTCTCGCTGAGCTGCCTGATGATGATAACCAATCCAGGATCCGCTGTTCACCTATCCGCCCAGGGCTGCGTGGCAGGATGCACCGGGGGTCCGTGGGAGCCCCCCCTCCCCATTCTCCACCTGGCAGGGATGGCTGTCCTGCACAATTGACTTCTCTGCGCCGAGTGGGTGTCTTGGGGGGAGCAGCGGTGCCATGGGAGACAGCCTTGTGCTGGGAGAGTGGTGCGGCCATCTACTAGGGGACAGGCAGTTGCAATTGCCTGTTCTCATTTATTTTGTTCTACCCTTCAAGTATGTGCCCTTAGCCTATGCTAAGTGAACTTATTTCAAGATGTACAATTAGCTGGTTTCTGTTAATTATATTTAGGTTGGGGTCGGTTGCTTAAGACTTGCATTGACTGTACAAACGTTGCCTTAGCCCCCTCCCGGTCGCCTTCTTTTTCTCCTTGCCCCCATAGGAGATATACCTTAGGTGCTCTGATTGAGCTAAGTTCTGGTTATGGGAATGGGCACTCCGAGTTCCCCAACGAATGGGGGGGGGTTGTGGGTTTTTTGTTGTTAAAATGTTTATGTCACAATGTCTTTGTTGCGGTAGTTCTTTCTGGCAGTCTCAATGTGTACAGCTCAGGGTTTTATCACAGATCCCACAGACCCTTTGTATGGATGTCTGTGTAGTAATTCTTGCACGTCTCTCTCCGGGTCCACTGTTGATTTACTCCCCTGATGTTTCCAAACTGCAATTTTCCCTATGGCCCACATGAAACTGCTCTCCTGGAACGTCCGGGGACTTAACGACAAAGTGAAGCGCTCCTTAGTTTTGACATACCTGAAAAAGTATAATCCGCATGTCTGTATTCTGCAGGAGACGCACCTGGCGGGGAGTAAGGTACTTGGTTTGAAGAAACCCTGGGCTTGCCACTATTATCATGCCACATACTCTAGTTTTGCCCAGGGAGTTAGTGTACTTATCCATAAATCCCTGACGTATGAATTATTAGATGTTAAGGTGGACCCGGAGGGCAGTTATGTGCTTCTGCATGTGGTTATTGACACTATGGAAATGATAATTCTTGGGCTGTATATACCGCCACCAGCCACTACGGCCCTTTTAAAGTTCCTGATCCCTCTCCTCTCTATGTACCCTACCAGGGGCATAACTAGAAATGACAGGGCCCCATAGTTAAATGTTGTATGGGCCCCCCCTGCAAACAGTCCCCCCCTCACAAAAAAAATTAACTAATGCCATTGAACAACAGATTACCATACTCATGTGGCACAGTACCAAGGCAACAGGTTATATTAATTTTGAACAACAAAACAAAAATTTTCCAATAAAATCTACAGGTTACATTCAGTACATTATAGTATTAGTAAAGTCAAAAAAGTTTTTTTCAAGTTTTGCACCCCCACAACTAACGCCCCAGAGCTTGTGGGGAAGAGGCCCTTGTCCCCATCTGCACGGAGCCAAGGTGCTTTTCCAAACGCTGTGCAAAACAGATGACAGTCTGTCTCCCACTCCCTTCCTACCTCCTGCCCAGACTCCAGAGCCTCCTCATGTGCCAAAAACGATGTCCTTCACAGGGGCGCTCGAGCGTTCTGCCCTGCCCACTCTGCTCCTGCCCACTCAGCTCCTGCCTCCTGCTGTATGCAGCCAACTCGCGGGGCCCGGGAGGCTTAACAGTAAACTTTAAATCCCTCATCATCCCTGGGCATAGTTGCCAACATTGTAAAAAAATTTATAGGGACACTTTTTGCAAAGTTCGCCGTGGCGATAAATTGGCATGGTTTAAGCTTAATATTGGGCGTGGCTTAAAGGGGCATGACTCAAAGGGGGTGTGGTTAGAGTCTGAGCTGAACGAGGGATGGAGGGAGAAACAAAGGAAGAAAGAGAGAGAGAAGGAAGGAAAAAAAGAGGAATGGAGGGACAGCAGGCCCAGATCCTACACCACAATAGAAATATGTGTATTCCAGAAAGTTTTACAATATGCGGATAAAGATACTCCAAACATCTGGTGTTAGAGCTTCAATCATCCCGGCGCCATGGTTGTTATGGTGTCAAGGTGATTGAAGCGCATTATTTCTATTATTACATTGTAATATAAAATGAAATAGTTCAACTCACCATTGTGAGCTCCCACCAGTGGGAGCTCTGAAGGTGTCACCTACCACCAGATGCCATCAGGTGTCCCCAGCGGAGTGCTTCCTTACATCTCAGGTGTCCCCAGCGGAGTGCTTTCTTACATCTCAGGTGTCCCCAGCAGAGTGCCTCCTTACATCTCAGGTGTCCCCAGTGGAGTGCTTCCTTACATCTCAAGTGTCACTGTCCATAGCCAGCGGAGTGCTTCATTACATCTCAAGTGTCACTGTCCCCAGGGAGCGGAGTGCTTCCTTACATCTCAGGTGTCACTGTCCCCAACCAGCGGAGTGCTTCCTTACATCTCAGGTGTCACTGTCCATAGCCAGCGGAGTGCTTCATTACATCTCAAGTGTCACTGTCCCCAGGGAGCGGAGTGCTTCCTTACATCTCAGGTGTCACTGTAACCAACCAGCGGAGTGCTTCCTTACATCTCAGGTGTCCCCAGCGGAGTGCTTCCTTACATCTCAAGTGTCACTGTCCCCAGCCAGCGGAGTGCTTCCTTACATCTCAAGTGTCACTGTCCATAGCCAGCGGAATGCTTCCTTACATCTCAAGTGTCACTGTCCCCAGGCAGCGGAGTGCTTCCTTACATCTCAAGTGTCACTGTCCATAGCCAGCGGAGTGCTTCCTTACATCTCAGGTGTCACTGTCCATAGCCAGCGGAGTGCTTCCTTACATCTCAGGTGTCACTGTCCCCAGGCAGCAGAGTGCTTCCTTACATCTCAGGTGTCACTGTCCCCAGCCAGCGGAGTGTTTCCTTACATCTCAATCTCAGGTGACCCCAGCGGAGTGCTTCCTTACATCTCAAGTGTCACTGTCCCCAGGCAGCGGAGTGCTTCCTTACATCTCAAGTGTAACTGTCCCCAGCCAGCGGAGTGCTTCCTTACATCTTAAGTGTCACTGTCCATAGCCAGCTGAGTGCTTCCTTACATCTCAAGTGTCACTGTCCCCAGGCAGCGGAGTGCTTCCTTACATCTCAGGTGTCACTGTCCATAGCCAGCGGAGTGCTTCCTTACATCTCAGGTGTCACTGTCCATAGCCAGCGGAGTGCTTCCTTACATCTCAGGTGTCACTGTCCCCAGCCAGCGGAGTGCTTCCTTACATCTCAGGTGTCTTCAGCGGAGTGCTTCCTTACATCTCAAGTGTCACTGTCCCCAGGCAGCGGAGTGCTTCCTTACATCTCAGGTGTCACTGTCCCCAGCCAGCGGAGTGCTTCCTTACATCTCAGGTGTCACTGTCCCCAGCCAGCGGAGTGCTTCCTTACATGTCAGGTGTCACTGTCCCCAGCCAGCGGAGTGCTTCCTTACATCTCAGGTGTCCCCAGCGGAGTGCTTCCTTACATCTCAAGTGTCACTGTCCCCAGGCAGCGGAGTGCTTCCTTACATCTCAGGTGTCACTGTCCCCAGGCAGCGGAGTGCTTCCTTACATGTCAGGTGTCACTGTCCCCAGCCAGCGGAGTGCTTCCTTACATCTCAGGTGTCACTGTCCATATCCAGCGGAGTGCTTCCTTACATCTCAGGTCCCCGCCCCCATCCCCCATTGGAGCCCATCTATATCCCCGCAGAGCAGGAGACTGATATATGAGACAGAGATATGACAGAACACCGCCATTACTAACAAAATAGAGGCGGAGCTGGCCGGCTACAATAGAAATTGAGCTGCGGCACCGCCCCCCCCACCCCTTTCTAAAACATATCACAGATGACAGACAGGCCGGGGGCGGGGGGTGGGCGGCGCCGCAGCTCTATTTTTATTGTAGCCACTCGGCAGGCTCCACTTGTCATTACTAAGCTGGTCTTCAGAAAAATGGCGGCCGGCGGAGACATTATCTCCGCCAGCCATGGACCTCTAGCGGCAGCTGCGGGCGGCGAAAAATCAGTAAAAAAGGATTTTTTTTGGCAACTATGATGGGGCCCCACTCGGCTGCGGGCCCCATAGCGCCCGCGTGGCTTGCTATGGCGGTAGTTCCGCCACTGTACCCTACTGATAACCTCATTATTGCTGGAGATTTCAACATGGTCCCGAACCCGTCCCAGATAGGCTGTCTCAGGGGACCGGTGTGCACTCTCCTCTGTCACGATGGGCGTCTCTCTATGGCCTGACTGATGTCTGGTGGTGGAGGCACCCGACTGACAGAGTCTTCACCTGTCACTCCACGTCTCACCGAGCCATGTCCCGCATCGATTTGATATATGTTAGTGGTGGGCTGCTCTCTCGTGTATGTGGGGTGGATATTCTACCAAGGGAAATATCATATCATGCCCCTTTGCTGTGTAGTTTCCGATTTCTGACACCCCCTTCGGAGAGACTGTGGCGGCTATCGCGCTATTGGATCTCAGATCCCATAGTGGAGGCGGGAATTTCCACTCACATAAATAACTTCTGGCTGACGAATGCAGGTACTGCTGCAGTTACAAATACATGGGATGCATTCAAGGCCTATATTAGGGGTTCCTACCAATCCTCCATCTCTAGTGCCAGGCAGCGCACGTCCGTCACTCTTGCAGAGTCTGAGGCCACAGCCCAAACTCTGGAGTCCTGGTATGTGTTATCCAAAACCCAATAACTTACTTAGATATGCAGGCTGCCTACCGGGAGGTGATGCTTCTCAGGGTCTCCAAAGCAAAAAAGCAACATCTTGTGCAGTCGCAGCGCATTTTTGAACAGGGTGGCAAGACCAGGTGACTCCTGGCTTGGTTAGCTAAGGAGCAGCAGCCAATCTCCTCAATCGCCCTGATTCGCGATACCGATGGTGTATTGGTGGTAGACCCTCTGGCCATAAATGCCCAATTCGCCTCCTACTACAGTGGCCTCTACTCCTCCAAGGTCGATTACTCTGTGAGAGAGCTAACTACCTTTCTAGATCAGATCACCTTTCCCACCCTCTCTGGCACGGCACGTGAACGCCTTGACAGCTTCATAAATGTGGAAGAGGTCCAACAGGCTATGGGCGACCTTCAGGCAGGAAAGACCCCGGGTGCGGATGGGATCCCCCCAGAATTTTAGAAACAATATGGTGAACAACTAACGCCTAAGCTTCATGAGATGATAGTCAAGACCCTGAAGGAAGGGACGCTCCCAGCCTCTATGGCGGAGGCAATTATAGTAGTTATACCTAAGCCGGGTAAGGATCCTGAGCTGTGTACCTACTGACCGATTTCACTGCTTAATGCAGACACCAAGATTCTCACTAAGGTCTTGGCGCGGAGATTGAATTAAGTTATCCTTACCCTAGTCCATGAGGACCAGACTGGTTTTATGCCAGGTAAGGGCACAGATATAAACCTCCGGAGGCTTTACACAGTTCTGGGTTCTGCCAATTACTTTGCCCCTTCGGATGCAGTGGCCTCCTTGGATGCTGAAAAAGCATTTAATTCGGTTGAGTGGGTAAATCTATGGGAGGTCCTGCTCCGCTTTGTCTTCGGCCCTAGGTTTATTTCTTGGGTGAAAGCCCTTTATACCTCCCCTAAAGCTAGAGTGCATACTGGATCGGTCTTCTCACCTTCCTTTTGCCTACACACAGGGACGAAGTAGGGATGCCCACTCTCCCCAGCACTTTTTGCGCTAGCCATAGAGCCAATGGCGATCCTCCTACGCTCCGCACCTGCAGTCAGTGGTATCATCATAGGCCCTGTAGAGGAGAAGATCTCCCTTTATGCCGATGACACCCTCCTGTATCTTAGAAACTCTACTACCTCACTGAGGGAGGCTCTCCTACTTATTGACACCTTCGGGAGGTACTCGGGTGTTCGAGTTAACTGGGGGAAGTCCATCCTGTTTTGCTCTGCACTCCCCTGATGACAGGCTACCTATTGATACACCGCTGCAAATAGTCTCCCAATTTAAATATTTGTGGGTAGTTATTCATAAAGAAGTTTCTCAATTTATATCTCTCAATTTAGAACCGGTTCTGTCCTCCATGACTCGGAGGTGTGCTGCCTGGAGGACTTTGCTCCTCACCCCTGTTGGCAGGGTCAATCTTATTAAAATATCTGTACTTCCCAAGTTCCTCTACCTGTTTAGAGAGACCCCGGTCCTCCTTTCGCGTCTATTTTTTCAGAAACTGAACAGCCTCCTTATCTCCTTTGTGTGGAATGGGAGCACCCCCAGGATAGCACAGACCACTCTCCAACTTCCGGTCTCTTTGGGGAGCCTAGCGAAGCCTTGTTTCGTCAAGTACTACTGGGCGGCGGCCCTTGTGACGGTCAGATGTTAGCTGTCTGAGGAACCAGCTAACCCTGCAGCTACGCTGGAGGCAGCATTCCTGGGTTCCTACTCTGAACTCCGGAACTTGATACACAGAGGTCCCAGATCTAACCCAAACATTACCCCATCCATGCGTGTTACGCTGCGGGTCTGGGACACGGTGAGGGCCAAGGTAGAGAAACCCAACTGTTGGTCTCCGCACACCCCCTTGTGGGGCAACCCGAGACTGCCACACTTCCGGTCCATTTCGGAGCCTGTGATATGGGCCCGCTTTGGTATCAGAACTCTGGCGGATATTGTCTTTGTGGATGGGCTGCGGACATTTGATGACCTGACGGGTGTGCAGGGACTGCCTAATTTCTTGTTCTTCGGGTACATCCAGCTCCGACATGCTTATCGGACCCAGTTCCCCCACCCTATTATGATGGAGGCTAATGGGATTGAGTGCATGCTGGCTGTGGCTGAAGACCCAAAACCCCTCTCAGCCCTCTATGCCGAATTTGTTGGCCTAGATACCTCTGTGGTTTCCCGGTTGTTTTAGAGGTGGCAGGCAGGATATACCTGCTCTCGCTGATGATGATTGGGAGGAGGGTGTACAGCAATACCTTCCTCTTATGGTCTCCACGAGGGATAGGTTCACCCAGCTCAGGTTCATCCACCGGGCATATTACTCCCCAGATCGCCTCACAAGAATGTACCCTTACAAGAGTGCCCTATTCCCTAAATGTGCCCTAGAGACAGGCACTTTCTTTCATGTTGTATGGTCCTGTCCACATCTCCAATTTTTCTGGAAGGGGGTGGTGGCTGATATCAACTCCATAGGCAAGATAAGAGTTCCTTGTGACCCGCTGCCACTGCTACTGGGTATTGTGGACACACTGGAGACAACACAGGCAAAAAAGCAATTTGTATTTTACGCAGCTTTCTATGCAAGGAGAGCAATCCTCCAAAAATGAAATGACCCCACTCCCCCAACGGTACACCAATGGAGAACCCTTGTAGACGCAGCCTTACCACTGTACAAATTAACCTACCTAGGATGTAATTGCCCTAAGAAATTTGACAAGATCTGGGCCGCGTGGATTCAGGAGAGGCGACTTTCTCTGGATGAAGACGCCCTTCGAAAAAGTCGTAATGACGAAATGCAACGTTAGGGCGTGACCTTACGGCGACCGGATACCACGCCACGACGTTGTGCGCTCCAAAGCCCTAGCATACCAACCAGGAAGGAGGAAGTAAGAAGTGTTGGATGCAGAGATTTACTGTCCGCACTGGTGTACACTCCTCTCCTCCCGTGGAAAAGGGCTAGGGCTAGTGGATGATTTTAATTCTCTACTAAAAGATCTTGAGCTACATTACCAAAGTCGGACTGCCACTTCGTTGTGCTATTGGATTTTAATTCTTAATCTGTGTGTGCGAATACATTTTCAATACGGAATTAGACTATGTGAAGTCTATTTTATACATGAGGATTCCTGAGATGAGGCTGCACTTCCCCATTAGGACATCCAGATTTACAATCCATGGGATGCTGATCTGTGCCTGTTAACCTCTGGGTTCTGGTGAGTTCAAACCCCTTGCGGGTGTGTGGAACATGCGGGGGTGAAGTGTTTGGTGAACGGTGCACCCATCAATATGCTACCAGCTATACCATCTATATCCATTAGAGACTCTTAATTTATTTCAGTTTTGTAATTTTCAGTTATTGCAAACTAATCTATCAGATCTACAATCGCTGCCTGATAGAAGCGCCGCTTTGATGTTTCCATTCTTATCTCCTTTGAGGTTTTAATTTTGACATTTTTCTACCATTTTATTGATTTTAGTGGCTGCTAAGGGAACCTCCTCTTCTATGAATTCATATATGTATTGATGTTTACTGCATATATCACTTTATATTCTAGTGTATATCAACTAGCATTGTCCTTAGTATTGTAAGACCTAATTTTACATAGCGCTGAGATTGAGGGGAGTGTGTTTTGTTTTTTAGGGTTTTTTCCTTCTTTTTATGTTTATACTCTGGATTAAGGGTTGAGGAAATGATGTGACGTGACTGGTCGACGTGTGACTACGATTTCACTAGTAGAGTGGACTCGAAATTCCCCCCCCATCCGTTTTCGTATCATAATAGTAACTTGGGCCTTCGCCCCTAATTCTATTTGATACAGCTCATGTCGGGTTCGGGCCCATAACTCCAGTTTCTCTAGCCCACGGGGGTTGTACCCCCACTCCCTCCTGTGCCTTTACACTTTGCTTCACTGTTGAACCTTATTTGTTGCAGGACGTGTGGATTAGTGGGTTTCCATCTCCCTACTCATGACATCTGAATTCAATGTACTCCCTCGGCTGAATCAACTCTCGCAATCTGCTGTTAGCTACTGTGCTGTTGAAATATCACTCATGTTATAGATAATAATTGTCAAGAATGTACCGCTGTTTTTTTTCTGTGTTTTTTTCAAAATTAATAAACTTTATGTTAAAAAAAAAAAAAAGTATGGCACCATCACCTGGTCGTTGAAGTCCACCCCTCCCATGTTAAGGTTGTACTCGTGGACACAGTGGGGCTTTTCAACAACACCAGTCGCCGTTGGAATTTCGACTGTCATATATGCGTGAATGGAGGACAGAACGAAAACATTCTGTGTGTCCCTCCACTTCACTGCAAGCAGATTATTACATCTCAAGCAGGCTCTCTCTGGCCATCTGTAAGGACTCTACAAGACGTTGGGGGAAGCCCCGGCAATTACATCGCACGGTGTGCCACATGTGCCAATTCCAGAATCAAAAAGGTGACTAAAACTTGGCACGCTTGTGTAAAAATTGTCAACGTACAAGTGGTACCCCTTTCCGAATAAGGGTGACACCAAGTCCCAAACAAACTTACTGCTGCTCCCTATGTAGTCCGGGAGGTTGGGGGCTCCACAGTGCTGTCTTTTCCCTCGTAAACCAGAAAACTATATGTATAGCCTGCCTGATAGTTCACAAGCTAACACCCTACACCCTGTGATACCTCCACTGCGCTTCTGAATAAGTGAAAAAAGTATAATTTAAATAAACTATAGCTGCCACTTAATATGTAACAAATACGTGACTGAATTTAAACCTCTAGATATAAGTGGAATAAATAGTAGCGCTAAAAAAATAAAAAATGAAAAAATAAAAATGAAAAATAAAAATGTGCTAATGAAAGCAATGATCAATCTAAATGAACAGTAAAAGTATATATGTGTGAATATTGACAATAATACCCTCATTGAAAATCAGTCACAATATGAATGTGATCTGATAAAAAAAGTTATTGGTGAACACTGTGAGCAAACACATCCTATCACATAATGTTCAAAACAACACACCCTGTGGCAGATGTGAAACTAATAAATAAAATCTTAACATAAAGTTCATATCATGTGAATATATTCTAACAAAAAAAGTTATTGGTGAACACTGTGAGCAAACACATCATATCACATAATAATCAAAACAACACACCCTGTGACAGATGTGAAAATAATGAATAAAGTGTTGACATAAAGTTCATAAATTATGAATATTCCGATGAATGGTATGAAAAAATCAATAAATGAAAACTCTTGGTTCTTCTTTGTGATCTTCCACCACACCTCAGTGTTTGTGCTTCCACTCCCATTTAAAGATTTGCACTCACCAGCTACAATTGCCTCCCACTCTCGTGTTTGGCATAACTGTGTGGGTTGAGGCGAGTTATGCCAAACACAAGAGTGGAAGGCAGTTGTAGCAGGTGAGTGCAAATCTTTAAGTGGGAGTGGAAGCACAAACACTGAGGTGTGGTGGAAGATCACAAAGAACAACCAAGAGTTTTCATTTAGGCCCCTTTCACATGGACGGATAGAATGGTGCTTTTAGCTGCGGATTTTCTACCGCAGCTAAAAGCACACAATGTTTTCCTGTGTCCCCATTCACACACTGCGTTTAGCTGCATTTTGATTACCTGCGGTTTTGTGCGGATAGAAAAAATAGAATTGACTGCATCCAGGAGCGATTTAGCGCAGCTATCTGCACATAACCGCAGGTAATCGCAGTGCACTGTGTCAGCTGCGGATAGCAGCACCGAACTGAGTCGCTCATCGGGAAAGGAAAAATGTTTTTCCTTTCCCAATGACAAGCACGGGGATCCGACTTGGATCCCCGCCAACGCCAGCCACTGTTTGGTATGAATCTTGAGGGGAAACCGAAAAAACGGTGTGGGGGTCCCACCAGAATCCATACCAGACCATTATCCGAGCATGCAGCCCAGTCGGTCAGGAAAGGGGCTGGGGATGAGCGAGTGCCCCCCCTACTGAACCGTACCAGGCCGCATGCCCTCAACATGGGAGTTTGGTGCTTTGGAGCAAGGGGCGGGCCCCCCACCCCAAAGCACCTCGTCCCCGTATTGATGAGGACAAGGGCCTCTTCCCGACAACCCTGGCCGTTGGTTGTCTGGGTCTGCGGGCGGGGGGGCTTATCGGAATCCGGGAGCCCCCTTTAATAAGGGGGCCCCCAGATCCCAGCCCCACACCCTATGTGAATGAGTATGGAGTAAATCGTACCCCTACCCATTCACCTGGGGAAAAAAGTGTCAATAAAAAAAAAAACAGCACAACACAGGTTTTAAAAGTAATTTATTAGGCAGCTCCGGGGGTCTTCTTCTGACTTCGGGGGTCTTCTGCCGACTTCGGGGGTCTCTCAGGCCTCTTCTCCCCCTCTCCTGTGTCGCCTCCGTGCTCTCTGGTTCTTCTCCGGTGCCTTCTTCCTGCTGCCAGGCTCCTCCGCTATCTTCTGCTCTTTTGCCACTCTTTTGCTAGCGGAGGAGCCCGGTCTTTTGAGATGTCTTCTTCCCTCTTCTCTTCCAGAGATGTTGACACGACGCTCCCTCTCGCTGTAATGCAGTGAGCGAGGTCCACAACCAATTATATAGGCATGGGCCCCCGTCCCTTATGACATCACAGTCCCGGGGCATGATGGGACTGTGACGACATAAGGGGCAGGGTCACCGGGTGACATCACCCGGTGTCCACACCCCATGCCTATATAATTGGTTGTGGACCTCGCTCACGGCATTACAGCATTGGTGCTTCTGGCGCCCTCTGTTGGGGAACAATCCCCCCTGGTGCCCCTATTGGGAAAAGGTACACACGGCCCGCCCGACCTGGACCAGGAGCGAGCACATACCTTAGTGTGCATGTGGCGACATGTCCCCTCACCTACCCCCTCTCCGCCTGAATGCTTTTAAATGGATGCATTAATATACACACCCTCCCAAGCAATACCACATGGTTGGTAATTATTGCTACACAATATTTATACATCTCTACACCTTTTTCTTTTTCTCACGTTGATGATGAATATGTAATGTTTTACATCTTGCTCATAACTGTCTTTTTAAATTATAGACACACCTCTGTTTATGCTGATTCGAATCAGATTCCCTGAAGAAGAGTGTATCTCGAAACACGTCAAGTACTCCCCGTATGTGTAATCCATATGCACCGGAGTTCTTTGATTGTGTATCTATGCATATTGTATTGCAATTTCTCTGTCTGTATTACGCATCCTGCAAAACTCCCCCCCCCCTTTTTTTGTTTTGTAATCCTGTTACATTTACCCTGTGTACTACAGACCTCCTTAGGTCTACATCCTTAATAAACACCTAATTTCATTCAAAACTTACACTCCTCATATTCTTCATTACTGAGTAGGTTCTCCTTTTAAAGTCCCACAAGAGGAACAAATTTCCATTTGCCTAGACACATTGGGGATGTGGGTTTACCCTACTCTCTAGACCAACTTAGCACCACCCCTATCTTGTTCCATGTTTTCCCGGGTAGCAAATACCCCTGTTTCCTCGCTAGGTGCCCAGCTGGTCTACTAATTAAGATTAATATTTGTAACAACAACTGCCTCTCACTGTTACCATGACTAACTATACCAACCAAAATTGGCACAGTGAGTGCGATGTCAGGACACTATAGGAGCTTCACACAGAAAGAGAAAATAGATACTGAACTATCTTCCACCTTACTGGAAAAAAATCCCTCAACCACTGGCATGTTCATTCATTTGAACAATACCTCACCAACCACTTAAACCCATTTGGATTTAGGATTCCAATTTTCCCCACCGTGGAGAACATCAGATCCAAGTTCAAAAAAGAGTGGGAGGACAACCTCTCCACATGTTCCAATAGGATGATGTCCCTTCTCATCGATGAATACAAGAATACCATCATACAAATAGATAGAGAACTGAAACCTCTGTACAGCAAACTTTCCACCCTCAAAACCCATGCCCAATATAACTAATATGACAAAGAACTAAACGAGCATCTCAAACAATTTAATCGAGACATTCTAATAAAAAAAGAAAAAAAGTTCCTCAGAGACTCTAAGGCCTTTCAGGAACATAAAGCCTATCGCTGGAAGACCCCCAATCCTAGAAACAGACCCAACCCCAAATCAAACTAGAACACCCATGACCCAGGCTTCTCTGGCGAATCATCAGTATCGTCCACCTCCTCCCGCAAACCACCTAACTATAATAAGTCGAGGAAATCCAAGAGAAATTCACAAGGTAACAGCTCCCAAGAAAAGTCACACAAAATACGTATCACAGATCCTATGATAGGCAGGCAGGATACTCCTTTATCCAATAGTACCCCTACCCCTCCTTCTATGTTTTAATTTGAGACTAAAACTTTGCTCCCTAGAATTGTATCATCAGGTACCAAGGCACTGCCTCTCTATGCCCCCACTGAGAATCGCAGCGGTGGGCCTTCACCGAACTCTGAATCCTTATGACATATGGATCAGGTAAGGACCGAACACCCCTTACCCACCGACCTTGCTACAGAGAACCTTAATGTAATTAATCTGTCATCTTACCCCTTATCGGACATACAGATACGAGTCCTGGCTATAGGATTGAGTTTCTGTCCCAACCAGGACTTGGATCAGTTTGAGGTTATCAAAGACATTCAACTCTTTGCAAGAAAACTAATACTCAAACAAATGTATACAAAAGAGACACCCACCAGACCTAATTTTGAGCAACATGAACTCAAGGCTCTGGATACACTCGTAGAGCTCCTTGAGGAGAACGACACACCTGACCTTATCGATCGTATAGACTTAGAGCAGCTGCTCAGTCGATTTGACCAATCAGACCTCCCCCCTCCCCACCATGCTTCCTGAAAAACAAATCTGACAAATTTCCTAATCTAAACACCAACTCTAATGTAGCTGCGTTCGTCAAACTTACCACCAGGGACATTGGTAAAATCAAATCACCGCACTTTAAGAATGACAACCTGATGAGATCTGAACGTGAGGCTCTCCATCTACTCAAAGACCATCCCACAATAACTATCAAGCCCTCCGACAAAGGAGGCAATATTGTGGTGATGGACAATGAGTTTTACATTAACATGTGCACCCAGATACTTGGCAACCAAGACTGGTATCGCAAGATACCAGCTACCAGAATAGAAAGATTCCATCAGGAATTCTGCAACCTGATTGATCACGCCTACAGCAAGGGCGTTCTCAACAAGGCTGAATGGGACTTTATACGTACCCAACATCCACGCACACCCACCTTCTACTCCTTACCCAAGGTGCACTAAAACCTGACCTGCCCTCCCGGGAGACCGATCATTTCGGGCAACAGCTCCCTCACTGAAAGCCAACTCGTAGATGGGTACCTGCATCCCCACGTTCTCAGACTCCCCAGCTATATCCGGGATACACCACACCTCCTACAAAACATTGACGGCCTCTGCATCCCTCCTGAATCTCTGCTCGTGGCAGTGGATGTGGAGGCCCTCTATAGCTCAATACCGCATGACAAAGGCCTTTCTTGTGTGCATCGCACCATTTCCCTTAACAGCCAGTATGACAAAAAGACTAATGAATTTCTACTGGCGGCACTGGAATTCATTCTCCAGCACAACTACTTCACATTCAACGGTTCCCACTACCTCCAGGTGCAGGGTGTTGCGATTGGGACCTCATGTGCCCCATCGTACGCCAATCTGTACCTGGGGGAGTGGGAACATACAATACATGAATCTGCGCGCTTCGCTCCACACATGGAGAGCGTCGTTATGTGGTATCGGTACATCGACTATGTCCTCCTTGTGTGGAACGGATCCGCAGCCCTACTACCTACCTTCCTAGAACTACTCAATGACAATGACCTCAACTTGTCATTCACCATGACCTGGGATAGGGAGTCCGTCACCTTCCTTGATGTAACCATCTCTAGCAGGAGAACTGCCCGTCTGTCGTTGCAGAAAACATTCCTGTCACGTGCCATGACCAGCAGTGGTTGTTGCAGGAGAGAGCAGACGTCTGAGACAGCGAGCTCCAGCCATCCAGCAGCTCCAGCCTTCCGGCTGCAGCCATTCCCAGGACTATCCCGGACTCACCAGGGGAACTTGCGGGGCCCCCCACCTACACACCGGGCATCCATCACCTTTTACATCTGGATCCCGAGTCCCAACCGGCAGCCGTACAGGCCCTCCTGCAAGACACTCGGCGGTCGGCCGAGCGCCCTTAGGAAACCCCGCAGCTTCGGCATAGCGACGGGCCAGGGCCGTCCTCCCGCTTCTCCGCCCACAGCCGGATCGGCGGGCCGACCGACAGGCCCTAGGATCACGTCCTTGCAGACCGATCCGACCCACATTGCCATCCGGACGGACGGCCGGTAATCGTGCCGGTATCAGAACAACCGGACAGCTGCGGCTCAGGCCTAGCCGGTGGCCATCTTGGTCCTCCCCCGAGGCCACAGCGCCCGGAGATCAGCCCAGACACCCAGCATCACCACCGGGACCTCGGTCTCAGCGGACCCCCAGCCCAGGTCACCAGCATCCCCATCACCATACTCACCCTCCACCGCAGCACTCCCACCACGGCTCAGGACTCTGCCGTTGGCCATTTTGGTCCACCCGCTCGGCTGTGTTCACCACCTCCACCCAGAGCTCATCCACAGACCCCCCAGGCAGGTAGTACTAGGACCTACCACCATCCTTCTCAGGACCTGCGACCTCCAGAGAGCGAGCATCTGGACAGCCCGTGGGTGGACCGGATCCATCCCGTCAGCCATCTTGGTCCTCCCAGGGCGGCCGAACCTCCACCCGGAGCTCAGCCAGGACCCCCCCCAGCAGGTTAGTACCGGGACCGCACCCCCAGGCCTGCACCATCCCACTACCAGGCAAAGACCACCATCCCTCACCCCCCCTCCTCAGCCCACCTGGGGCACCACCGCAGCCGCCGTCCAATCACCCCTCTCTAGCTGTTAGACTTGGGGGACAGACCACAGCTGCGGCCTAGCTCCAGCCACCCAGCACCCACACCTGTCCAGCGGGCCCCGTGCCCCCGCTTCTGGAACACCCCCTCCTCTACATTGACTTTACTGCGCGGGCACAGCCTACCACCGGAGACGCTGACCAGACCAGTGTACGTCTTAGTTCCGCCTAAACCCAATCGCAGCATCACTCCAACCGGTAAGTAGCGGCCGGATCCCCTTACCCACCACCCCTCCACCATCATCCTCCGGACCAGCCTGCACAGGTAAGCCACCGGTGTACCACAGCAGTTGATCCAGGGTCCTTGAGCCTATCGCCCGTGACGTGCTGTGACGCAACGCGTCAGGGTAGGAGGAGTCAGGTGCCGACGCTTCACGGGGACGGCCGAACCCGGAAGCTTTGCTTACATCTACCGTTTGCTGCTTATTTTTAATGTAAGTTATTACGTTTTTTTCAAATAAATGTTTTAAATACTACACCATGAGACCTCTCTTCTGTTCTTGATTAAATTGCTGGGACCGCTGAAAGCGCTGGAAGCTGGGGATGAGAGACAGACTCATTTGATGCTTAAAGACACGCTGCAGGGAACACATCCTTTCCTAGTTATTATCCACCCGCTCTACTTGGCCCATTGGGGGCCGCTTCTGGAGGTGAGAGGCTGGGGGAAACACTTGGGAGATGCACTAAAACGTGCATAGAAAAAAGAAAAAATCACTGCACTTTGCTGTGGAAACCACTTTACCACTACTGCACTTTTTTGGACTTTACTACACCATTGTCACTGTTTGGGACAGCATCCCTGTGGTGGGATTGGCTGCCCTATTAATTTATTATTTTTATTATTTATTTATTATAATTTTATGGTACGATTGAAATTTGCATTTGGCTATGTATTAATTATTGCACATTTTATGCTGAACATCTTTGCACTATTTTGTCACTTTAATATCTGTATATGCATACTCACGATTAAGGGTCACTTTACCATATTAGTCATATTTATATCCATATATTTATTTATTTCATTCACAGTGAATATGTATGAGGTATTGATTTGTTTGTAAGGCACTGATTCATCATTATCACATGTACTTTGGTTTTGAGCATCTTATTTGAGAAGTTAGTTTGATTTTTTCACAGATCCACATAGAAAAATATTTTGTTTTTACTTAACGAGGGGAAACTGGTATTGTTGATTAAGCACTTGATAGTATATTGATAGATTTTAATTTTCCCATACCTTAGAATTGTATCTCCACCATTTTTTATTTTTTATTCACTTGGTATGCTAATATTTATTGGGTACTTTCTCCGGATATTTACTGTAGAAGGTGGGGTTTGATCGGCCCATTATTTTATATTTCAAGTGGTACTACTGATTGATGGAATAGCGCCACATATCTTTTATTTAAGCATATCCGACAACACTCCACTACCATGGACAGACCACTACACCATCAAATTGAATATCACCTCCAACACCATCCTCCAAAAACAGAAACATTCAACAACACACTGGAACAGATACCAGAAGAAGCTGCATTCTGAACTCTTCAAAACCACATTATCAAACAAAATACAATCATTAAACGTAGACCTCTCAACGGAACAAACACTCAACTCCCTAAACAAGGCTTTACTACAAACAGCAGACTCAGTAGCACCAAAACGCAGAACACTCATCCGCAAAAAAAACTCGAGATGGTTCAACGGCACTTTCACTCTACTCAAGCAAGAATGTAGAAGAGCGGAAAGAGCATGGAGAAGAAATCCCACCATGGAAAACCATACAAACTACAAAATACTCACTGTGAAATACCACAAAGCGATTTTCACAGCCAAAAAAGAACATTTCTCGAACACCATCTCAACTGCCTTAAACCGGCCGCGGGAACTTTTCAAAATAGTCGCCCAATCAATGAACCCAACCTGCTTAGAGCCCCCAGCAAACGATACTCAAGAATTCTGCAATGAGCTAGCTAATTTTTGCATTGACAAAATCGACAGTATTTCGGGAATCAATTCAACAGAAAAAAGCAACCAACCTTACCCAACCAAAGCAAAAAGTAGACATTGACGCAAGCAGCACACAACCACCAGACTTCTTCTTGACCCCTATCACCACTGACACGACCAAAAACATTATGAGAAGCACATCTCCAAACGACATAATTCCCACGAAACTCCTGAAAGAATGCGCCGACATCTTGGCTCCAATTATAACACACCTCATAATTCAGTCATTCAAAGAAGGGATTGTGCCAAGTACCCTCAAGCAAGGCATCGTCAAACCCCTGCTAAAGAAGCCCAATCTCGACCCTAAAGACCCTAACCACCGCAGACCGATAACAAGCCTCAACACCGTCTCCAAGATTATGGAGAAAGCGGTAGTACAACAGCTACAACGCCACCTTGACACGCATCAACTTCTGGACACTCTACAATCAGGTTTCCACCCAGGCCATGGTACGGAAACTGCACTTCTAAAAATATGGGACGATGCACTCGAAGCAGCAGATGACGGAAAGTCTTGTCTCCTGGTACTGTTAGACCTCAGTGCAGCATTTGACACAGTGGACCACAATACTCTACTTGTCTGGCTCACAGAAGTACAAAAAACAAAATAAGTGTAGCGCTAGAAAAAGGTCACAAAATAAAGTCTATGGATAAACAATTCAAAGGTCATAAGTGATGAGAGACCATCACTGGAGGAAAATACAAAAGTCCTCTGGAACAAATCTCCACAGGAGAATGAATCATCCGTAACAGAAGCCCACACACCACCAATAGAAGTGAAAAGGCTTACCGGACTCGGTGGACCCAACAAGGCATACGCCAGGTGGAGTCAATTAGGCTTAGGTGGTGCTGGGTTAAAGTAGGCCCGGACGGGCAAAGTTGGTGGAATGGCTACCACATGGCTGTGTTCTTCAAGCGTGATCGGGTCAACAGATGTGAAATACGGCACCCATAAATCGTATCCCTCAGATCCGCGTTGGAACCAGCAATATCAGCAACCAAATGAAGAAAAGGAATGGCCAAATAGTGTAAATCCGTTTTAATGGGAAATATAGTAAAAAAGTATACACTCACATAAAAGGGTATCTAAAAACAGCGCTGTAGAGAAGTGGCGACAGTGGGGTCCTACCCGACGCGTTTCGTCTGCATAGACGTCGTCTGGGGGGTTCCCCCCACTGTAGCCACCAGAGTATATATAAGAAAAGCATCAAAATCAATGAAAAACAGCTCCACGGTTATTAGAGCGTCACTTCCGGTATTGAGGGAAAATGGCCGAACGGCGTGCGTTCCAAGATAACATGCATGCGTTCCACGCCTCACATTGGAACTGGAAGTGGAAATAAATAAAATAGAGAATTCGTTCAAGAATTCATGTACAAATGAGCCCTGTCGATGATAAATAATTATATAAAAGGAGGTGAATGGGTGGATAAGTGAAGTGGCATATGAGATGTGAGCGGCGCGGCTGTATGCGCGCGCATCAAGATCAAAAGACGTATACTGCGCATGTGCAGGGAGCGTGTGTGATGGGGAAGCGACGGGGCGGGACGACGGCAGTGGAAAACTTGCCGGGCTGTGTGTCAAATGCAACTGTGTGCGCGCGCATCAAAAATGAAAAAACATACAATGTGCATGTGCAATTGCCGTGTGTAATAGGGCAGTGAAGGGGCGGGACAACAGCAATACAAGCCGTGCCAGGCTACGTATCAAATATATGCGTAGTAGGAGCCTCCCAGGAAGGCGGGCAGAAATAAATGCCTTGGTAGTTATGGTAACAAGCCACAACAGCGGCGTGATCTCCATATGGGGAGACGATAAGAAAGCTGACGGGGCAAATAAATGCCGGTGTAGACAAGCATATGTCAACTGGGTGACCCAGTAATATTACCATAAATTTGTGAGGACAAATATCATACAAAATATCAACAATTATGTGGGCAAAAAATGAAAAAAAAAACAAAAAAAAAAAACGACAGGGACAAAGGGTATTAAACCGTGAAAAGAATGTCTGTTGTTATACAGAAACATGGAGCTGGTTTCCACAATGTAATAAAATATAGTAATAACAAATACAAATACAGTATATGTAACACAATCAAAGACATGAATTACATTACTACAAGCTGAATCGGGCAGGCATCCATACACATATGACTAAATTGAATGAATGTCCATACACTTATGGCCCAAATCAGATGGATAGAATGAGAGGGATGAAATACACATAAATATGAATAAAATAAATGTGGATATATATGAAAAATGTAAAAATAAAATTGGAGGAATAAATAATAATAATTTTTTTTTTTTTTTTTGGACGGAAAGGAGAGAGAATCACCTCGAAGAAACGAGGGGTAAAAATTAGGACAACAGAATCAGGCTTTGTTGATGAAAGCGTTGACGTTAATTTCAACGTTCATACCCAATGGGAAGAGTGTGCGGAGATCATGGATCCAGTAGGTCTCTAAGCGGGATACTCCCCTGGTCCTGGCACCACCCCTCCAGGGAGGGACATATCTGTCTATAACCACAAATTGCGTCCCATCAATGACGCGGTTGTGATGTAACTTATAGTGGCGGGGGACAGTGTGTTTGGTGTCCCCACCCCTAATAAGTGTGATATGTTCCGCCACTCTTATGGCAAAGGAACGGATGGTGCGGCCCACGTATTGTTTCCCACAATGACATGTAATCAAGTACACAATATGGCTGGTGGTACAGGTACAGAATTGTTTGATGGGATATGTTTTGTGGGTAACTGATGACGTGAACGATACAGTTTTTCTCCCTATGCCAGAGTTGTGTTGGCATACACTACATCTTCTGCAAGAATAGAATCCCTCCATCTCATAAAAGAGGGGTTGGCGTATAGGAGGATCAATGATGTTTGGAGCAATCCATGCTCTTGAAATCAATAGGGAATCCCTGCTGGAGGATAGGCCCAGGAGAGAATCAGATGATTCTTTTAAGTGGTCTTTATTGACCTCTTTTTCCAATCAACATAGGCACATCAAAGCCATTCTCTCAAAACACTGGGACATCCTCATGAATGACCGCATTTTAGGTAACGTACTGCCTGATAAGGCCACATCTTTAAGGGTGCCCCAACCTTACAGAGCAGGATTGCTCCAAACATCATTGATCCTCCTATACGCCAACCCCTCTTTTATGAGATGGAGGGATTCTATTCTTGCAGAAGATGTAGTGTATGCCAACACAACTCTGGCATAGGGAGAAAAACTGTATCGTTCACGTCATCAGTTACCCACAAAACATATCCCATCAAACAATTCTGTACCTGTACCACCAGCCATATTGTGTACTTGATTACATGTCATTGTGGGAAACAATACGTGGGCCGCACCATCCGTTCCTTTGCCATAAGAGTGGCGGAACATATCACACTTATTAGGGGTGGGGACACCAAACACACTGTCCCCCGCCACTATAAGTTACATCACAACCGCGTCATTGATGGGACGCAATTTGTGGTTATAGACAGATATGTCCCTCCCTGGAGGGGTGGTGCCAGGACCAGGGGAGTATCCCGCTTAGAGACCTACTGGATCCATGATCTCCGCACACTCTTCCCATTGGGTATGAACGTTGAAATTAACGTCAACGCTTTCATCAACAAAGCCTGATTCTGTTGTCCTAATTTTTACCCCTCGTTTCTTCGAGGTGATTCTCTCTCCTTTCCGTCCAAAAAAAAAAAAAAAAATTATTATTATTTATTCCTCCAATTTTATTTTTACATTTTTCATATATATCCACATTTATTTTATTCATATTTATGTGTATTTCATCCCTCTCATTCTATCCATCTGATTTGGGCCATAAGTGTATGGACATTCATTCAATTTAGTCATATGTGTATGGATGCCTGCCCGATTCAGCTTGTAGTAATGTAATTCATGTCTTTGATTGTGTTACATATACTGTATTTGTATTTGTTATTACTATATTTTATTACATTGTGGAAACCAGCTCCATGTTTCTGTATAACAACAGACATTCTTTTCACGGTTTAATACCCTTTGTCCCTGTCGTTTTTTTTTTTTGTTTTTTTTTCATTTTTTGCCCACATAATTGTTGATATTTTGTATGATATTTGTCCTCACAAATTTATGGTAATATTACTGGGTCACCCAGTTGACATATGCTTGTCTACACCGGCATTTATTTGCCCCGTCAGCTTTCTTATCGTCTCCCCATATGGAGATCACGCCGCTGTTGTGGCTTGTTACCATAACTACCAAGGCATTTATTTCTGCCCGCCTTCCTGGGAGGCTCCTACTACGCATATATTTGATACGTAGCCTGGCACGGCTTGTATTGCCGTTGTCCCGCCCCTTCACTGCCCTATTACACACGGCAATTGCACATGCGCATTGTATGTTTTTTCATTTTTGATGCGCGCGCACACAGTTGCATTTGACACACAGCCCGGCAAGTTTTCCACTGCCGTCGTCCCGCCCCGTCGCTTCCCCATCACACACGCTCCCTGCACATGCGCAGTATACGTCTTTTGATCTCGATGCGCGCGCATACAGCCGCGCCGCTCACATCTCATATGCCACTTCACTTATCCACCCATTCACCTCCTTTTATATAATTATTTATCATCGACAGGGCTCATTTGTACATGAATTCTTGAACGAATTCTCTATTTTATTTATTTCCACTTCCGGTTCCAATGTGAGGCGTGGAACGCATGCATGTTATCTTGGAACGCACGCCGTTCGGCCATTTTCCCTCAATACCGGAAGTGACGCTCTAATAACCGTGGAGCTGTTTTTCATTGATTTTGATGCTTTTCTTATATATACTCTGGTGGCTACAGTGGGGGGAACCCCCCAGACGACGTCTATGCAGACGAAACGCGTCGGTAGGACCCCACTGTCGCCACTTCTCTACAGCGCTGTTTTTAGATACCCTTTTATGTGAGTGTATACTTTTTTACTATATTTCCCATTAAAACGGATTTACACTATTTGGCCATTCCTTTTCTTCATTTGGTTGCTGATATTGCTGGTTCCAACGCGGATCTGAGGGATACGATTTATGGGTGCCGTATTTCACATCTGTTGACCCGATCACGCTTGAAGAACACAGCCATGTGGTAGCCATTCCACCAACTTTGCCCGTCCGGGCCTACTTTAACCCAGCACCACCTAAGCCTGATTGACTCCACCTGGCGTATGCCTTGTTGGGTCCACCGAGTCCGGTAAGCCTTTTCACTTCTATTGGTGGTGTGTGGGCTTCTGTTACGGATGATTCATTCTCCTGTGGAGATTTGTTCCAGAGGACTTTTGTATTTTCCTCCAGTGATGGTCTCTCATCACTTATGACCTTTGAATTGTTTATCCATAGACTTTATTTTGTGACCTTTTTCTAGCGCTACACTTATTTTGTTTTTTGGACTTCATTTACACTTGCTGGTTGTGTTAGCTGCTGTGTCCTTTTTTCTTTGTGGTAGCGCAGAATTATTGTGTATATATTGGCTCACAGAAGTAGCAGGAGCTACAGATTCTAGTCTAAAATGGTTCGCATCCTTCTTAGAGAATCGCTCGCAGACAGTGAAATCATTCATTCATTCATTCAACCATTCACAAGGGCAGTAACAGGTCCCTTAGCACCAGCCTGTTCAGAAAATCTTCTGCAGGCAGCTCCATACTCCATGCTAGCAGCTTTCATCCTCAGCCCCTCATTGCTTCCATACCATATAGCCAATACTTGCGCATCAGAAGGAACTGTACTGACGACGCAACTTTCATCAAAGAGGCTAAGATCTTACAAACACGCTTACGAGCAAGAGGGTATTCCAATACCTGGCTCAAAAGAGCATACAAGAGGGTCTGTGCCAGAACCCACAGTGACATCTTGTACAATCCCTTGACCAAAAAATCCAAGTCCAAACCCATTTCTATCATAATGAGGTTCTCTAACCAACATGCTACAATTAAGAGGATTGTTTCCAAATATTGGCACATGCTTACCATGGATCCTTCCATTGGTCCCTTTGTACCCACTACCCCGTAGGGCATAGGGCATACAGACATATTACAGCCATGCAAACCTGTAACCCCAACCTACCACTCGGTTGACATGTCACAAATATACATGAGGGCATTTGTCCCAAATTTTGTTTCAAAATCCTCGATCGCGTACACAGTGGCATGCGCGGAGGAGATGTGAACAAAATCCTCTTACAGCTTCAGATTAAGAGCCACCCAACCCCCAGGACTGAATGCCTGTATGTCCTACAGACCCTTCCTGGAAGGCTTCTCCTCAGGGGGCTCTGAGTGGGAACCTGACGAGATTCCCCCATAGCCCCCTCTCTGGTACGACTTCCACAAGCCCGGGCTCCCCTTCTTAGGGCCCCCCCGATGCTCGTGGCCCCACAGCAATCATCATGGTCCCCTTAGGATACAACCACCCACCCCTTCTCCTTTTCCTCCCCCCTTATGCCTTGTATATATTGTTGTATATATTGTTGTATTTCTCTGTATATAATTGTATATAATGCATATACTATACGTAGGTCCCATGTATATACCAGGACTTTCCTTCTCCTTCCCCACAGGCTATTTACATTTACACTTCATTAGTGTGTTCGGTATTTCCCTATTGGGTTGTCCATATTCTTGTCAATCTCCCAGTCACAATTTATTTATTGTACTTTCTCCTTACTCAGTGTTCCTATTTGTCCCTATTTATGTGTTCCCCTATGCCGCCTCCTGACTTGTCGCTCACTGCCGCACTGTGCCCACCCCTGTGGGTTGTGGATGGCCAACCGATCCCGGATGTGGCGCCAGTTTGTTCCCCACTCGGCGCAGGGGGGCCGCCTGTTGCAGCGAATGTTGTCACAGGCGGTGATCCCAATAGTGGAGGATTCGGGTCGGCAATCCGACCTGTTTTCCTCTCGATTCCTGCACTGCGGGTCTTCGGCGCGGGTCTGAGTTCTCACCCCTGTGCATTACACGTCATTCCGCCGGGGTCATGTGTCACCATGCCCGGAGGTATACGTACGCTCCGGCCAAGGTATCCATGGGGACCGATGCGCACGCCCCAGGCCCGGGGGGCGTTGACTTTGCACCCATTGGCCGCACTGGCGACCTGTCGCATGCCTGGCTACACCTTTTAAACCCAGCAATCAGCACTCTCTCTCAGGCTCCCCTCCACACTTGCACATCTGCAGTGTACACCATCTCGATCTCAGGACTTGTTTCAGGTAAATCTCTCTCCACACACTGATCTGTGGCGGCCCTCCTGAACAACCCCAGACATAGACTCACTGGCTGTACCTCTCTTTAGGCTGGACACTCTCAAATAACCCCAAACCCCCTCCGTTCTGGATTCCCGGCTAGGCACCTACCCCAGGGTACTCTTGGACTACCTCTTTACCCATATCTGCAGCACCTGACCCCCACAATAACGGGCCTCATCTTGCCGGGGTTTGGTTCATGCCGCATTGTTCAATCACTTGACCTGCTGGTGCCTGCCCCCCCATATACATTCCTAAAGGACATCTAAGGCACAGCCTCCACCGCCCACTTCAGGTACTTTCCTCTTTATCTACTTGCATACAACCAGGTATCATACAGGGCATGCATTATGCCTATGACTTCAACACCCTCCCAGGCATATACTTTACTCCGCCCTGACCTACTCATACCCCTCTGTTTTCCTATACAGATTGGAGCCCACCCCAGGACCCGTTGGTGCTTCTGGCGCCCTCTGTTGGGGAACAATCCCTCCTGGTGCCCCTACTGGGAAAAGGTACACACGGCCCGCCCAACCTGGACCAGGAGCGAGCACATACCTTAGTGTGCATGTGGCGACATGTCCCCTCACCTACCCCCTCTCTGCCTGAATGCTTTTAAATGGATGCATTAATATACACACCCTCCCAAGCAATACCACATGGTTAGTAATTATTGCTACACAATATTTATACATCTCTACACCTTTTTCTTTTTCTCATGTTGATGATGAATATGTAATGTTTTACATCTTGCTCATAACTGTCTTTTTAAATTATAGACATACCTCTGTTTATGCTGGTTCCAATCAGATTCGCTGAAGAAGAGTGTATCTCGAAACACATCGGGTACTCCCCGTATGTGTAATTCATAATTCATATGCACCGGAGTTCTTTGATTGTGTATCTATGCATATTGTATTGCAATTTCTCTCTCTGTATTACGCATCCTGCAAAACTCCCCCCCCCCCTTTTTGTTTTGTAATCCTGTTACATTTACCCTGTGTACTACAGACCTCCTTAGGTCTGCATCCTTAATAAACACCTAATTTCATTCAAAACTTACACTCCTCATATTCTTCATTACTCCTGAGTAGGTCCTCCTTTTAAAGTCCCGTAAGAGGAACAAATTTCCATTTGCCTAGACACATTGGGGATGTGGGTTTACCCCACTCTCTAGACCAACTTAGCACCACCCCTATCTTGTTCCCTTATTAAAGGGGGCTCCCGGATTCCGATAAGCCCCCCGCCCGCAGACCCTGACAACCAACGGCCAGGGTTGTCGGGCAGAGGCCCTTGTCCCGCAGGGCGCCCCCCCTTGCCCCAAAGCACCAACCTCCCCATGTTGAGGGCATGTGGCCTGGTATGGTTCAGGAGGGGGGGACCGCTCGCTCGTCCCCACCCCGTTTCCTGACCGACCGGGCTGCTTGCTCGGATAAGGGTCTGGTATGGATTTTGGGGGGACCCCACGCCATTTTTTTGGCGTAGGGGGTGCCCCTTGGAATCCATACCAGACCGAAGGACTTGGTATGCTCTTGGTGGGGAACCCATGCCGTTTTTTTATTTAAAATTTGGCGTGGAGTTCCCCCTCAAGATTCATACCAAACACAGTGCCTGGTATTGGCGGGGATCCAAGTCGGATCCCTGTTCAATATGAGTCGGTACCCTGTCGGGTTGCTATGGAAATGGCAAACCGCAGCTAAACGCAACCGCAGCTAATCGCAACCGCAGCTAATCGCACTGTGCAAATGCAGCTGATCGCAGTGCCTGGTGTCTTGAATTTCACGGAAAAAGAAAACATGCTTTTAACTGCGGCAGAATAGCCGTCTGTGTGAAAGGCGCCTTATAGCTTTTTTTCAGCCTATTCATCGGAATATTCATAATTTATTAACTTTATGTCAACACTTTATTCATTATTTTCACATCTGTCACAGGGTGTGTTGTTTTGATTATTATGTGATATGATGTGTTTGCTCACAGTGTTCACCAATAACGTTTTTTGTTAGAATATATTCATATGATATGAACTTTATGTTAAGACTTCATTTATCATTTTCACATCTGCCACAGGGTGTGTTGCTTTGAACATTATGTGATAGGATGTGTTTGCTCACAGTGTTCACCAATAACTTTTTTTGTCAGATCACATTCATATTGTGACTGATTTTCAATGAGGGTATTATTGTCAATATTCACACATATATACTTTTACTGTTCATTTAGATTGATCATTGCTTTCATTAGCACATTTTTATTTTTATTTTTCATTTTTATTTTTTCATTTTTATTTATTTGAGCGCTACTATTTATTCCACTTATCTCTAGAGGTTTAAAGTCAGTCACGTATATGTATAGCCTGTTGTCCTGTCATAGACATAGACATTATACAACTTGACCTCATATCTGACATGTTTGCTGGGGAGATACTGTATGAAAGACAGGCGGCCAGAAAACTTAATCAGGGACTCATCAACGCAGACAACTTGATCGGGAATAAACAAGGCTGCAAACTGATGGTTGAAGTGGTTTACGAGGGGCCGAATTTTGTGGGGTCACCCCGAGGACAACAGAGTTCATTATCATTGAAATGCATAAACCGCAAGATTTGCTTGTATCTAGTCCTGGTCAAGGACACAGAACACGGGCATATGGTGAATTGGGTCAGTGGACCAATATGACCGCAACTCACTCTTTTTAATTATGCCCATGAGGAGGGATAGGCTCATAAAGGTTTTAAATTCGGGAACCGTTATAGGTTTCCAGGCAGATTCTCTGGCAAGGGTCAAATTTGGATTTGCGATGATAAATTGACCAGCGTATAAATTACTTTGGTCCACAATAGATCTGTAGAGATCTTCAGTGAAAAACAGCTTGAAAAGGTCAAGGTTACCAAAATCCGCTGTTTCCACCTAAATTCCGGGTTGGCCAGTGAATGGGGGAAGTACGGGCGCTGCAGTGCAGAAGTGGTGGGCTGCCAATCAGGATTTGCAAATGCAGTAAGGACACTATGGGCTTTACAGGCCTTTGAATTCTTGGTGGCTGCGGGGCACTACTTGTGCTAGCCACCGCACCAGCTTGAACTGCACTTATGGGACTCACCACGTCACCAAGTGATATGCAGTGCTGGTTTGTCTATGACCAGGATGTACTAGGCCGCTGGTGCTTGCCAGTTCACCAGAAGTTTGAGCGGCACTTGTACTGGCTCTCTGTTCCATATGAGAACCCTGCGGTTGTTGCACCTCAACAACAGAAGAACTGGGTTGGGTACACCTGACCAAAGCAGGGACCACTACTGTGTCACCAGAGCTATCTGTCAGGGTGCTGCTGCTCTCTATGGGTTTGTATACTGAGCCTGAATCTAACAGTGAGGCTTCCCCTTCACTCTCATCCGTAATGCTCAGCAACGCGTAGGCCCGTCCACTTGTGCACCTCTGTTTGGACCTTTTGGCCACTAAATTTATAGGTACAGCTAGTGCAAATCACAGGCAAAAGAGCAACTGGTTATCAGCGACTGCTTGAATCGCTACAAAAAAATGAACTGTTAGCATTAGCAGGGATCAGACCTGACTCTCCTAACGCTGCAGTTTTGTGTTTTGTAAGTGACAGTGATCTATTGATACTGCACTTGGGTGGGCTGGGTGGAGGGGCTAAACGCAGGTGCTGGCAGGTGTCTGGGCTGATCCTGCTAACGCTGCATTTTTGGGAACACTAAACTATTGGGGACGCTAGTATAGATCTGATCAGTTCTAAGATATTGATCCGTTCAAACACTATACTAGTAAGGGAGGGGTATGGTGTGTGTGTTAGCGCTACTGGCAATCAAAGGGTTAAAATCTGATGCTGTCTGGGATTGTCGTTAACTGATGCTGACACCTAACTGGCGATAACTAGCCTGTGACACTAATACGGTTATCAGAAAATATTTCTGTACACTATGCTAATGCCACAGTGACAAGGAGTGAAAGAGTTAACTGGGGGTTGATCAAGGGGTTAAACCCTTATTTAGGGACTATATGGCTGGTACCCTAAATCTATCTGCAACTACCGCTAACTGCCGTAACGCTGTTTAGAGTCACAAGTGACACAAATACAGTCATCAGAAAAGAGATCTGTACACTGTACTAGTGCCACTGTGATAGGGGGTGAAAGGGTTAAACCTTTATTGGGGGGTTAATGGGGGGTTAATTTGTGCAAATGTTTATCAAAACAATATTTTTGCTAAAAATCCACTAAAATCATGATTAGCAGATAAATACACAGCTAATTTTACAAATTTCCTGCTAAATCCCTACTAAATATAAAAACTTAACCTGTATGAAGTTAATAAATGACAAAAAATTTTAATTTTTACATTGCGCCTTTTTGCAATATCGAGCAAAAATGTAAATATCCAAATTTTACTAACATTTTACTAACAATCTGAAGGTTTTCATTTTTTCCTTACAGCTTTCAGAATTTGTGAAAGACCCCCAAAACCATATATTTTCTGAAAGCATATCATCTCTAGAATAAAAAGAAGGTGCTATTGATTTTTTAGACCCCGCGGTATTCACGCAAATGTTTATCAAACCAATATATTCGCAAAAAATACAATAAAACCATTAGTAGCAGATAAAAACACAGCTAATTTTACAAAATTCCTGCTAAATCCCTACTAAATATAAAATGTTAACCTGTATGGAGGTAATAAATAACAAATATTTGTAAATTTTAAATTGCACCTTTTTGCAAAATGGTAAAAATCAAACGTACCCAAAAATTTCTCAAAAAATCTGGATTTTTCAATTACAGTTTTCAGAATTTGTAAAAGACCCCCCAAACCATACATTTTCTGAAAGCACATGGCCAGCAGAATAGAAAGAAGGTGCTAATGATTTTTAAGGCAGCGCGATATTTGCACAAATATTTATCAAACAATATTTTCGCAAAAAATACACTAAAATCATTAATCGTGCACATAAACACAACATCTTACAAAATTCCTGCTAAACTACTACTAATGCAATGCACATGTGGCATACTAAAGAGTACGCCCATGGGGGGCCATGTTTACCCGCACAGGGATGCACAGGTGTTCCATGCATCCCCGTACAGGCAGTCCCATTTATGTCAATTGGGATGCAACGGTTGCACAGGCAAAGCTGGTGTGGGTACATGACCCCGAATGCAGACAGTGTGAGCTCAGGGACATGCATGCGGACCTACATGGATGTAAAATTGAGCAATGGCTCTGTTCGTGCAGTTGCTACTTCCCAAATGACATCAATGGGACGGCCTGCACAGAGATGCACGGAACACCTGTGCGTCCCCGTAAAGGTACGCTGTGTATGCCCTGTGTGAACAAGGCCTTAGGCCCCTTTCACACAAGCAGATTGATCAGGTCTGCCTGTTTGTTTTTCAGGCGGGCCCAATTGGACCACCCATCTATGGAGAGGCTGATGTAAATGGACATGTGGTGTCCGTTTACACATGCCTGCATCCGATCCAGTCCAGTTCACTAAAAACAGACAGATGGGGATTCCATTCCCCATCCATCTAGCAGATCGGATGGTGTCGGACGGAAATGGACAGGCGGTCCGTTTCCATCGAACCACCCCATAGAGAATAGTGGGCTGTGTCCATGTCTGCTCTGCATTAGCAGAGCGGACACAGACCTGTCATCCGCCTGCTCAGCAGGTATCAGCAGACAGATCCCTCGTTGAGCAGGC
This sequence comes from Aquarana catesbeiana, assembly GCF_042186555.1. Lineage (NCBI taxonomy): Eukaryota > Metazoa > Chordata > Amphibia > Anura > Ranidae > Aquarana > Aquarana catesbeiana. The sequence continues at coordinate 256,309,354 of NC_133328.1, read as the reverse complement.
GGATCTGCTTGAAAGACTTCGCTCCATGTGAAAGGGGTCTTACAAGGAATGGGTGGTCCGTTAGGGGCGCTGGGGTACCGCCCCCTAAAGGGTGCCGGACTCACGTTTGTATGAGTTTTTTTTTTCAAACTGCATGATTAGAGCCTGAGGCTCTAATTGGCTTGAAAAAGGTTGGGCTCAAGGCACAGAGTATTGCACCCCGAACCTACCCACTTGTCACAATAGCGAATTAATATTCGCTATTGTCTTCCAGCTTCTCCTCCTGGCCAATCAGGACAGATCGGGTTGGCCGAGAGGAGAAGCTGAGGAAGCTGTGGAGGGGTGAGTGTGGGGGGCATCACCGTGGAGGGGTAAGTTGTCACTGTGAGTGTGGCCCAACCTGGAGGGGGTCTTAATATGTTTGTGTTTTTTTTTTTTACTTTTTACATTTGTTGTAGTTTTTTTTTTGGGGGGGGACCCCCATATCTCTTTTTTTGAGACAGAGAAAGGGGCTGAAGATAGTCTTTTTCTCTGTAGCACTTTACATGAATGAATGGAATCTGTATAGAGATTCCTCATTCATTCATAAAATGACAGTCTGGTACATTGTAACACTCACAGTTACAATGATCAGCTGTCAGTGGATATAGCAGCAATCGCTGCCTATATCCATTGTACAGGGGGGGTTGGTAAACGCATGTTTACCAAGCCCCAACTTCACCCCCACCTGCACCGCCAACCCGCCCCCTCGCCATGTTCCCCAGCCTGACAGATAATAGGAGATCAGTGCAGAGAGAAGCTGCAGGCGGCGGGAGGGAAGGAGAGATGCAGTGGATCAGGGGTGCGGGGGCGGGAGCGGTCAGATTTAGAGTTAATAACTCTGATCAGCGGGTTGTAATTCACTGATCAAAATTATAGAATTGTTCACCAGAGTCTGCTGAACAATTCTGATATAAGCTTATGGTCATTGAAGTGACCATAAGCTTATAGGAGAGGGAGAAATGAGGTCCGTACGCCGTACTGACTTGGCCACCTGCGGGCATTTTCAACTCCCTTGGAGTTTTCCAGCTCTCAATGTTGCACTGTCACATGGCGGTTGTGAGTATATATAATTTTTTGATAAGAGTGTACTACACTTTTTTTGCATTCGCTTTTTTTTTTTCTCTTTTTTCTAAGGCAGTGACCCAGAAACATGTTTGCTTCATTTCAGATACTTACATTGTTGCTCCTGAAGAGTGGATAAAAATACTTCACGAAATGCGTAAAGCCTTTGTATATGCAATGTCTAAACCGACTATGTCCTCTATATTATTCATTCATACAATTGCATATGTTCATAAGTTTTAAATAATTCTGATACAATAGGAAGTTCTCAGGTTGTGTAGGCTCAATCCCTTTCTACTTTAATGTTTTATCATGTTCCTTTTTTGTAGATAAATGAATTATATTGTGACATCATTTATTTGCGTAAAGCCTTTGTATATGCAATGTCTAAACCGACTATGTCCTCTATATTATTCATTCATACAATTGCATATGTTCATAAGTTTTAAATAATTCTGATACAATAGGAAGTTCTCAGGTTGTGTAGGCTCAATCCCTTTCTACTGTCATGTTTTATCATGTTCATTTTTTGTAGCTAAATGAATTATATCGTGACATCATTTATTTGTATGAATTTTTATGGTATGTAATAAAGTACCTTGTCCTGTACCCTTCACTGACGACTACGTGCTTCACTCAAAGTCCCGCTTAGCCCCCCTTTATTTTGTTCATATATATAGGGATGGAGGCATGAGACCATACCCAGTCTCTGCCTCACTCAAAGTCCCACATTTCCCCCCCCTTCTTTTTTTGCGGGCATTTTTAAGGTCCGTATGGCATACGGACTTGGCAGCGAAAGGGTTAAAAAAAAAAAAAACTGTTTGTTTTTAACAATTATCTTTTTTGTTTGTTTTGCTCCCAACAGAATTGTGCTCTGCATTGATGATGAAAAGAGGTTCTGTGCCAACTGTCGCAACCTTCTTGGAAAAGAATTTATGAAGCAAAGACACTTGCACTTACTTGGTTATCAAATTGTACAGGTGACAAAAAGTGTTATTATTTAATATGTTTCAATTCTTTTTTTTTTTTCAAAAGGGTATTTGCAGAATTGTATATATTGGTAGCAATTTTGTGTGTTATAGTGCAGAATAAACAAGCTTGCATTGTTTCATATAGTTGAGAAGAGATTAAATGACAAAATGTAATGCCCTGTACACACAAATAAACTCTGAAGGTTTTTCAGACGGCGTTCCAACGGAATTCTGCTCAAGCTGTCTTGCATACACACGCACACCAAATTCTGACCATCCAGAACACGGTGACGTACAACACGTACGACGGGACTAGAAAACGGAAGTTCAGTAGCCAGTGCGCCACCCTTTGGGCTCCTTCTGCTAATCTCGTGTTTATCTCGTGTTAGTAGAAGTTTGGTGAGAGACGTTTTGCGCTTTTCAGCTTTCGTGCTTTTCTGTCCGTTATTGCTCTTCAGTTTGTGCTTGTGGGGTTTGTATCTGTTCTTCAGTGCGTGTAGTCAGTTTGTATCTGTTTTTCAGTGCGTTCTTGTCCGCATTAAAAGATTGAAGAATTTGGAGCGTGAGGAATGTGCTATCTCCATTATGAATGCTAGTTTTACCAGACCGAGCGCTTCCATCTCGTACTTGCTTCAGAGCATGCGTCGTTTTTGGTGCGTCGGAACAGCATACAGACGAGCAGTTTTTCTGATAGTAATTTTTTCCGTCGGAAAAATATAGAACATGTTCTCTATCTAAGTCTGTCTGAATTTTCGACGGAAAGAGTCTGATGGGGCATACACACGATCGGAATATACGATGAAAAGCTCACATCGGACTCTTTCTGTCAGAAATTCCGACCGTGTGTACGCGGCATACGTGGTTGTAAAGGTTTTTTATCTTAATGCATTCAATGTATTAAGATAAAAAAAGCCTTCTGTGTGCAGCAGCCCCCCTAATACTTACCTGAGCCCCATCTAGATCCAGCGATGTTGTAGGATTGTCTCGGCTGCCTAAGACCCCCTCCTCATTGGCTGAGAAAGCAGCGCAGTGCCATTGGCTCCTGCTGCTGTCAGTCAGCCAATGAGGAGAGAAAGGGGGCAGAGCCGGGCCACGGCTCCGTGTCTGAATAGACACAGGGAGCTGTGGCTTGGCTCGGGTGCCCCATAACAAGCTGCTTGCTGTGGGGACACTCAACAGGAGGGAGGGGCCAGAAGAGCCGAAGAGGGACCTGAGAATAGGAGGATCGGGGCTGCTCTGTGCAAAACCCCTGCACAGAGGAGGTAAGTATAACATAGTTACATAGTTGGTAAGGTTAAAAAAAAGACACCAGTTCAACCTGTGGTGTGTGAGTGTGCTCGTGTTTATGTCACTAGTACATTGTATATTCCTCTATGTTGTGATTGTTAAAGTGCCCACCTAATCGCTTTTTTAAACTGTCGACGCTCCCTGCTGATACCACTGCTTGTGGAAGAGAATTCCACATTCTTACCGCTCTGATAGTAAAGAACCCTCTTCGCAGTTTAAGGTTAAACTGCTTCTCTTTCAATTTCAGTGAATGGCTGCATGTCTTTTTAATGGCTTCTAGTCCCTTTTTTAGCTTTGTTGCCCCTCTCTGGACTCTCAAGTTCCAGCACATCCTTACTGAGGACTGGTGACCAGAACTGAACAGCATACTGAAGATGCCGCCAGACAAGAGTCTTGTAGAGTGGAAGAATTATTGTTTTATCTCTGGATTGAATGCCCTTTTTAATACATGCCAATATTCTGTTGGCTTTGCTTGCAGCAGCTTGGCATGCCATTGTGGAGCCTGTCATCTACTAGGACCCCCAGGTCCTTTTCCATCCTAGATTCCCCCATAGGCTCTGCCCCTAGCGAGTAACTTGTGCTTGTATTTTTAGCACCCAAATGCATTACTTTACATTTTTTAACATTAAACCTCATTTGCCATGTAGTTGCCCACCCCATTATTTTATTTAGATCTTCTTGTACAGTTTCCACATCCTGAGCAGAAGTTTTTGCCCTGCTTAACTTTGCATCCTCCGCAAATACTGAGATTGAGCTGGTTATCCCATTCCCTATACCGTTTATAAATACATTAAATTCATTGGTCCTAGGACAGATCCTTGGGGGGACTCCACTTACCACACTGGACCATTCCCAAGTAATCACTATTTATCACCACAATTTGGACCCGCCCCTGTAGCCAGTTTTTAATCCAGGTACTCGCCCTATGGTCCATGCTGACAGACCTCAATTTGTAAAGTAAACGTTTGTGGGAACTGCATCACATGCCTTTGCAAAATCCAGATACACCACATCCACAGGCCTTCCTTTATCTAGATGGCAGCTCACTTCTTTATAGAATGTTAATAGATTCTGGCAAGAACGATTCTGCATGAATCCATGCTGATTTTAGACTTGCGCACAATGGAAAATTTAGTTTAGTTTCGGTTCATTGTCATTCGTAAAATACATAATTTCGTTCTGTTATATTCGTTATGTTACGTTAATACATTTTCGGATAATTCATTATTTCTGTAGAGTGTCGATATTCGTTATACTGAATCTTGAATCATGTCGAATTCATTCGTTATATGAGCTATAATTTTGTTTGTTTTCATTGAAATTCGATATTTATGTATGTATATGTATTCGTGATAATGATTCATAGTTTGGAAAGTCGTTTGTTTATTGAATCTTTTAACACACACAATTATTTATTTATTTCAGGTACTTATATAGCGCCCTCAATTTACGCAGCGCTTTACATATACATTGTACATTCACATCAGTCCCTACCCTCACGGAGCTTACAATCTAAGGTCCCTAACTCACATTCATACATACTAGGGACAATTTAGACAGGATCTAACGAACCTACCTGCATGTCTTTGGATTGTGGGAGGAAACCGGAGTACCCGGAGGAAACCCACGCAGGCACAGGGAGAACATGCAAACTCCAGGCAGGTAGTGTCGTAGTTGGGATTTGAACCAGCGACCCTTCTTACTGCTAGGCGAGAGTGCTACCCACTACACCACTGTGCCGCCCAATGACAATATCTCTTCTCCTCTGCTCAAATACAATACAACACCCTTCTCACTCAGTTCTCTGGAATGCCACTAATCCAACCTCCAGCACAAAATTAATCAGCTGATTGGACTGTAAGATTTACTTATGAACTGTGACAGGTACTCGGGTACTCTGATGGACCGTGACAGGTACTCTGATGGACTGTGACAGGTACTCGGGTACTCTGATGGACTGTGACAGGTACTCGGGTACTCTGATGGACTGTGACATGTACTCGGGTACTCATATGGACTGTGATAGGTACTCAGGTACTTGGTTACTCAGATGAACTGTGACAGGTACTCGGGTACTCTGATGGACTGTGACAGGTACTCGGGTACTCAGATGGACTGTGACAGGTACTCGGGTACTCAGATGGACTGTGACAGGTACTCGGGTACTCAGATGGACTGTGACAGGTACTCGGGTACTCAGATGGACTGTGACAGGTACTCAGGTACTTGGGTACTCAGATTAACTGTGACAGGTACTCAGGTACTCTGATGGACTGTGACAGGTACTCAGGTACTTGGGTACTCAGATGAACTGTGACAGGTACTCGGGTACTCTGATGGACTGTGACAGGTACTCGGGTACTCAGATGGTCTGTGACACGTACTCGGGTACTCAGATGGTCTATGACAGGTACTCGGATACTCAGATGGTCTGTGACAGGTACTCGGGTACTCAGATGAACTGTGAGAGGTACTCGGGTACTCAGATGGTCTGTGACAGGTACTCGGGTACTCTGATGGACTGTGACAGGTACTCGGGTACTCTGATGGACTGTGACATGTACTCGGGTACTCATATGGACTGTGATAGGTACTCAGGTACTTGGTTACTCAGATGAACTGTGACAGGTACTCGGGTACTCTGATGGACTGTGACAGGTACTCGGGTACTCAGATGGACTGTGACAGGTACTCGGGTACTCAGATGGACTGTGACAGGTACTCGGGTACTCATATGGACTGTGACAGGTACTCAGGTACTTGGGTACTCAGATTAACTGTGACAGGTACTCAGGTACTCTGATGGACTGTGACAGGTACTCAGGTACTTGGGTACTCAGATGAACTGTGACAGGTACTCGGGTACTCATATGGACTGTGACAGGTACTCGGGTACTCAGATGGTCTGTGACACGTACTCGGGTACTCAGATGGTCTATGACAGGTACTCGGATACTCAGATGGTCTGTGACAGGTACTCGGGTACTCAGATGAACTGTGAGAGGTACTCGGGTACTCAGATGGTCTGTGACAGGTACTCGGGTACTCTGATGGACTGTGACAGGTACTCGGGTACTCACATCGACTGTGACAGGTATTCGGGTACTCGTCAAATATAATCTAAATAACCGCGCTCAGGATTGAATTGTTAGACCACTGAAAGTAAGACCAAAAAAATATAATGTCCAAAGAATGAAAATATTAGAAATTAAACTAATACAAATTAAGCTTGAAACATTATGTGATGATAACAAAGAAGAAAAGTCCCAAAACCAAATCGTTGGTGAATGAAAAAAATGACAGAAAGCAATAAATGTCATATAACTGTGTACATAAAAAAATGATGATTGAAAAGACAGAAATCCCTGAAGTGAGATCAATATTCACACGGTGATAATTCAAAATATCATCGACACACACCCAGTGAGGAATCCACCACCTGTAAAAATAAGCGCTTACCAGAGGCAAGCTATATATCAGCTTGTAAAGAATATCCACTCATTAGGGGACACCACATTCGATCTCCTCACAGAGAGAAGCAGACAGGAACCCTCCGTCCAATGAATCCACGTATTCAGCAGAGAGGACCCCAAGGGATAAAAAATGAATTCTCCATAGTGTAAATCAGCATATATATATTTATTAAAATAGAGTATATCCACTTACATCAAGGAGTACAGATAAAAGCATGAACCGAAGATAAAAGCAGCCGGCCGGCCTGCATGCACCCGTTCAAGATGAAATAGAAACAATGACGTCAGTGCGTCAGCCTTCCGACGTACGTTTCGTCCTAATAGACGTCGTCATGGGAACAGGCGACGCACTGACTCATCGCCATTTATAATACAGATACAAAGCCAAGCCTCGCTCTGAAGCTCGGGCAACGTCACCACCCCTTCCGATTTCATAGCAGGAAGTGTATGGATGATAACAATCAAATCAAAGGTATTGAAACCGTACCCAGCATAATAAATAATAACAAAAAAGAAGAGAGACTGAATTTATTTCATAACATATATAGTCATATAAATCAGAAATAAAATCTAGGACACCAATTGTGTCAAAACGTCCGGAACTAAAATTAAATATTTCGTTATGCCATCTAGTGGAGAGATGGAAGAAGGCACATAAAACCACTAAAAATATTTATAAGGAAATGGCTATGTAATGTGATAATCAATGTCTGAGTACCAAAGGCACTCTCCATAGGGGTAACAAGACCTCTCTCTAGATGGTAATAAAGAGGTACATTTCCATACATACCCCTCAACTAAAAAGTTTATAAATTGGGAAATAATATTCCATAAATAATATAAAGGACAAAAAATACTGAACGTATTTAGGACGATAGTGTTCAAAAATTTATTAGTTGAAAAACCAAATTTGATTGACCAATTACTATTTAAGTGATAATACACTACCGCCACCCGAATTTCAGAGCAAGTTCACAAAGAATAGTATGTTAAAATTAATTTGGAATTAACTCCAAATGCCTAAAATACTCTCTCTCCAATATAAATAGTTGAGTGGTATAGCAATATACCCACCAAAGTACAGAGAAAATATGGACACACTTTATAAATAGAATAATCATGAATTGTCTAAAAAGGCATTACATAGTTACATAGTTACATAGTAGGTGAGGTTGAAAAAAGACACAAGTCCATCAAGTCCAACCTATGTGTGTGATTATGTGTCAGTATTACATTGTATATCCCTGTATGTTGCGGTCATTCAGGTGATTATCTAATAGTTTCTTGAAGCTATGAATGCTCCCCGCTGAGACCACCGCCTGTGGAAGGGAATTCCACATCCTTGCCGCTCTTACAGTAAAGAACCCTCTACGTAGTTTAAGGTTAAACCTCTTTTTTTCTAATTTTAATGAGTGGCCACGAGTCTTATTAAACTCTCTTCTGCGAAAAAGTTTTATCCCTATTGTGGGGTCACCAGTACAGTATTTGTAAATTGAAATCATATCCCCTCTCAAGCGTCTCTTCTCCAGAGAGAATAAGTTCAGTGCTCGCAACCTTTCCTCATAACTAAGATCCTCCAGACCCTTTATTAGCTTTGTTGCCCTTCTTTGTACTCGCACCATTTCCAGTACATCCTTCCTGAGGACTGGTGCCCAGAACTAGACAGCATACTCCATGTGCGGCCGGACCAGAGCCTTGTAGAGTGGGAGAATTATCGTTTTATCTCTGGCGTTGATCCCCCTTTTAATGCATGCCAATATTCTGTTTGCTTTGTTAGCAGCAGCTTGGCATTGCATGCCATTGCTGAGCCTATCATCTACTAGGACCCCCAGGTCCTTTTCCATCCTAGATTCCCCCAGAGGTTCTCCCCCCAGTGTATAGATTGCATTCATATTTTTGCCACCCAAATGCATTATTTTACATTTTTCTACATTGAACCTCATTTGCCATGTGCCCACCCCATTAATTTGTTCAGGTCTTTTTGCAAGTTTTCCACATCCTGCGGAGAAGTTATTGCCCTGCTTAGCTTAGTATCGTCTGCAAATACAGAGATTGAACTGTTTATCCCATCCTCCAGGTCGTTTATGAACAAATTAAATAGGATTGGTCCCAGCACAGAACCCTGGGGAACCCCACTACCCACCCCTGACCATTCTGAGTACTCCCCATTTATTACCACCCTCTGAACTCGCCCTTGTAGCCAGTTTTCAATCCGTGTACTCACCCTATGGTCCATGCCAACGGACCTTATTTTGTACAGTAAACGTCTATGGGGAACTGTGTCAAATGCTTTTGCAAAAGCCAGATACACCACGTCTACGGGCCTTCCTTTATCTAGATGGCAACTCACCTCCTCATAGAAGGTTAATAGATTGGTTTGGCAAGAATGATTCTTCCTGAAACCATGCTGATTACTGCTAATGATACCGTTCTTATTACTAAAATCTTGTATATAGTCCCTTATCATCCCCTCCAAGAGTTTACATACTATTGATGTTAGGCTAACTGGTCTGTAATTCCCAGGGATGTATTTTGAGCCCTTTTTAAATATTGGTGCTACATTGGCTTTTCTCCCATCAGCTGGTACCATTCCAGTCAGTAGACTATCTGTAAAAATTAGGAACAACGGTCTGGCAATCACTTGACTGAGTTCCCTAAGTACCCTCGGATGCAAGCCATCTGGTCCCGGTGATTTATTATAAATAGTAAATACCGCGCTGTGAAATTAAAAATTAAAAAAGAAAAAAAAGAAAAAGGAAACCTACACCCAAAAAGCTGCTGCTATAAGTGAGATACACACCTAATCAGACAAATAACAATAAATAGCAGCGCTGAATAACCTAAAAATGTACACCAAGAATAGTATACAAAGTGCAAATATTATTAACATATACAGGTACATGTATGTGAAACCAGCCCATATACTAAATTATATATAATAAAAGAACAACTCTGAATAGGCATCAATAAAGTTCATCCAAATGCAAGTGAAAAAGTCACACAATCTAAAGTAATATCTTCAAAGTGATGTTGCTGGGTAACCATATGAATCCTCCACCGCACCACTGTGATAACACCGTTAGAATTAAATGCTTACCACAAGGCAAGCTCAGGTAAGCTTGTGACCTTGACCCGGTCGGGGCCTTTAAGCAGAGGGGATGATTGAATGAGGATGGTCCACCAAACCGCATAGAGATCGGTCCCAGAAAAACTTTCCACATACACCTCCAAGGCACCGGAATAAAAATCACTCAGGGGTTCCCAAAGAGAAAAGAGGGAATGGACATAGCGTAATCCAGATAACTAGTTTATTATTTAAAAGATAAAAACTGCACTTACATTGTATCAGGAAAATGCAAGCATATAAATAGCAAGAGCCGGCCGGCTACAGCGTTCACCCGTCCACACACGGACCACGCGAGACGTGGCGTCTCGCGTGGTCCGTGTGTGGACGGGTGAACGCTGTAGCCGGCCGGCTCTTGCTATTTATATGCTTGCATTTTCCTAATACAATGTAAGTGCAGTTTTTATCTTTTAAATAATAAACTAGTTATCTGGATTACGCTATGTCCATTCCCTCTTTTCTCTTGGGGAACCCCTGAGTGATTTTTATTCCGGTGCCTTGGAGGTGTATGTGGAAAGTTTTTCTGGGACCGATCTCTATGCGGTTTGGTGGACCATCCTCATTCAATCATCCCCTCTGCTTAAAGGCCCCGACCGGGTCAAGGTCACAAGCTTACCTGAGCTTGCCTTGTGGTAAGCATTTAATTCTAACGGTGTTATCACAGTGGTGCTGTGGAGGATTCATATGGTTACCCAGCAACATCACTTTGAAGATATTACTTTAGATTGTGTGACTTTTTCACTTGCATTTGGATGAACTTTATTGATGCCTATTCAGAGTTGTTCTTTTATTATATATAATTTAGTATATGGGCTGGTTTCACATACATGTACCTGTATATGTTATTAATATTTGCACTTTGTATACTATTCTTGGTGTACATTTTTAGGTTATTCAGCGCTGCTATTTATTGTTATTTGTCTGACCCGGTGATTTATTAATGTTAAGTTTCTCAAGTCTAATTTTAATTCTGTCCTCTGTTAACCATGGAGGTGCTTCCTGTGTTGTGTCATGAGGATAAACACTGCAGTTTTGGTTACTGAAGCCCCCCGATTCACTCTTGAAGACTGAGGAGAAGAATAAATTCAATACCTTCGCCATCTCCCCATCCTTTGTAACCAGATGTCCTTCCTCATTCTTTATGGGGCCAATATGGTCTGTCCTCCCTTTTTTACTGTTTACATACTTAAAGAATTTCTTGGGATTTTTTTTTTGCTCTCCTCCGCTATGTGTCTTTCATGTTCTATCTTAGCCGTCCTAATTGCACCCTTACATTTCTTGTTGCATTCTTTATAAAGTCTGAATGCTGAGGATGATCCCTCAACCTTGTATTTTTTGAAGGTCTTCTCCTTTGCTTTTATATGCATTTTTACATTGGAGTTAAGCCATCCAGGATTTTTGTTCGCTCTTTTAAATTTATTACCCAATGGGATACATTGGCTAATGCCCTTATTTAATATGCTCTTAAAACAAACCCATCTCTCCTCCGTATTCTTTGTTCCTAATATTTTATCCCAATTTATGCCTTTTAGCAAGGTTTGTAGTTTAGGGAAGTTGGCTCTTTTGAAATTCAGTGTCTTTGTATTCCCTTTTGTTTCCTATTTGTGTGATTTATACTGAAACTAATTGACCTGTGATCGCTGTTACCTAAATTGCCCCGTATTTCCACATCCGTGATCAGTTCTGTATTGTTGGTAATCAGTAGATCCAGTAATGTTTTATTTCTAGTTGGTGCGTCTACCATCTGACCCATAAAATTGTCCTGCAAGACATTAAGGAACTGGCGAGCCTTAAATGAATGCGCGGTTCCCTCCGCCCAGTCTATGTCTGGATAATTAAAATCCCCCATTATGATAACACTTCCCATCCTTGATGCTAATCCAATTTGTGATAGGAGATCCGTCTCCACTTCCTCCCTCAGGTTAGGGGGCCTATAGCATACTCCCAGTATTATTTTCCCCTTAGCTTCATCCCTTTGGAGCTCTACCCATAAGGATTCCACCTCCTCTCTAGCTCCCTCAGTGATGTCATCTCTCACATTCACTTGTACATTATTCTTGATATATAGGCATACCCCTCCCCCTTTTTTACCCTCTCTATCCTTGCGGTATAGGGTATACCCTTGAATGTTTGCCAGCCAATCATGAGAGCTGTTGAACCAGGTCTCTGAAATTCCCACCAAATCCAAGCATTAAGATCTACCTCAACATTAAGCCCAAAAGGAGTATAACACCTCAATCTGTATATCCAGGCCATCTCAAGTCTAGATATCCCACGTATCACGGAACCCCCCCTCCAATGTGGGGTATATCTATCAATCCCCAAAAAGATGGTCTTACTGGGGTCCCGATTTATGAGCCTCGAGGTAATGCCTGGAGACTGGGTGTTTGGGGAAACCTGTTAAGATGTTAGTTATGTGTTCATTAGCCTTACAGAAAGGGGGCGTTTAGTCCTCCCCACGTATTGCAATCCGCAGGGACATTGGAGGAGATAAACTACCCGTTCGGTGGAGCACGTAATAAATGCTTTGATCTCAAATTCTGCCAAGGCACTGGTGGAAATAAACTTATGTGTTCTCCTATGTGTACAACCACTAAGAGAGCACACCCTACACTTCCTACATTGGTAGAAACCAGTCATATATTCAAAAAACCCTTTCTTAGCAAGAGGAGGATCAAGGACATTAGGGGCCACTCTACCCCTAAGGGAGGGAGCACCCTTATATAGTACTTGTGGTTTGGCTGGGAGGACAGTACTTAATACCTGATCGTTCATAAGAATATGCCAATGTTTTTTGACCAGTTTAGCCACACTCCTATGTTGTAGGGAGTAGGTAGTAATAAAGGGGATCACAGGTACCCTATCTTGATTAGGTACTTTAGTTTTCAATAAAGTACTTCTATCAATAGTTTTCACTTCATCTAATGTCCCCTTAAGGAAGGCTTCAGAATAGCCCTTCTCAAGGAAACGCCCTATCAAGACATCAGCCTGAGCTAAAAACTCATCCTGATCAGAACAGTTGCGTTTCAGGCGTATAAGTTGGCTCTTTGGCACCGACTTAAGCCAGGTCTCATGGTGACAGCTGTCAATGGATATATATGAATTGCGGTCCGTATTTTTAAAAAAGGTGGCTGTAGTAAACTGCCCATCTTTGACCCCAATCTTAAGATCCAAAAAGTTGATCTCAGTCTGGCTAGCTTCATACGAAAGTCGAATGCCACGATCATTGTCATTTAACTCACTCATAAAGGAGTCCAAGTCCTCCCGGTCCCCATCCCACAGGAGGAGGATGTCATCTATATACCTGGCCCACAGTACCACCTGAGGTCTCTGGTGGGCATAGATGACATCCTCCTCCCATAGGGCCATGAAGAGGTTCGCCAGGCTGAGGGCATATTTAGCCCCCATGGCCACCCCTCTATCCTGCCTATAAAACTGGCCCCCAAACCAAAAGTAGTTTCGAGTCACAACAAAATGGAGTAATTGCATGATAAAACAAATTTGTTCATCAAATAGTGCAGAATCACGCCTAAGATAATACTCTACCGCAAATAATCCCAAATTATGCGGTATTATTGTATATAATGAGGCGACATCAGCTGTCACTAACCAACATCCTGAAGTGGGGGTATAATTAGCAAGTAGATTAATTACTTGGCGGGAATCCTTCAAATGTGACGGCATCTTGGTAACTAATGGCTGTAAAAAGAAATCAATGTACCTGCCCACCCGGGAAGAGATGGAATCAATGCCACTAACAATAGGGCATCCCGGGGGGCAGGTAGGGTGCTTATGGATTTTCGGCAGGTAGTAGATAACCGGGGTACGTGGAGCCCTAGGTATCAGATGTGATTTTTCCTTGTTGTTTAGAATGCCTTGTTCAAATCCATACTGTACTATTACCTCCAATTCTTTCTTATATTGGACCTTAGGATCTGACCTTAAAGGGGTATAAGTATCACAGTCACCCAATATCCTGGACATCTCAGCAAGATAATCCTTCCTATCTAAAATAATAATACCCCCCCTTTATCCGCTGGTCTAATTACTAAGTTTTTATTTTCACATAAAGAGTCCAGACCTGATTTTAGATTTCTATTGAACTGTACTCTTTTGAGGGGTAATTGTTCTAAATCCCTAAGTATCAAATCCTTGAATACCTTCAGGGAAGGGGCCATAGCCCCGGGGGGGTTGAAGAGGGAAGCATTTGATAACACCGAATGACGGTACTCATTAGAATTAATCACACTATTCTGTATGGGGTTAGAGGCCATATACCTTTTAATGTTGACCTTACGTACAAACTTATGTACATCAATATAACTTTGGAATTTATTTAACCACGGGGGGTGCAATTTTAAGACCCTTATTGAGTAAGGATTTCTCAGAGTCACTTAAGGTGATGGAACTCAAATTAAATATCCCATCACTGGTTAAGTTTTTTTCCTCTTTAAATCGTAATCGCCTCCCCCCTCTAGATCCTCTCTTTGGTCTGCCGACCTTTTGGTGCCCTGATTTAGCCTGTGAAAACCCTCCTCTTGCTAAGAAAGGGTTTTTTGAATATATGACTGGTTTCTACCAATGTAGGAAGTGTAGGGTGTGCTCTCTTAGTGGTTGTACACATAGGAGAACACATAAGTTTATTTCCACCAGTACCTTGGCAGAATTTGAGATCAAAGCATTTATTACGTGTTCCACCGAACGGGTAGTTTATCTTCTCCAATGTCCCTGTGGATTGCAATACGTGGGGAGGTCTAAACGCCCCCTTTCTGTAAGGCTTAACGAACACATAACTAACATCTTAACAGGTTTCCCCAAACACCCGGTCTCCAGGCATTACCTCGAGGCTCATAATCGGGACCCCAGTAAGACCATCTTTTTGGGGATTGATAGATATACCCCACATTGGAGGGGGGGTTCCGTGATACAGGGGATATCTAGACTTGAGATGGTCTGGATATACAGATTGAGGTGTTATACTCCTTTTGGGCTTAATGTTGAGGTAGATCTTAATGCCTTTTTAGACAATTCATGATTATTCTATTTATAAAGTGTGTCCATATTTTCTCTGTACTTTGGTGGGTATATTGCTATACCACTCAACTATTTATATTGGAGAGAGAGTATTTTAGGTATTTGGAATTAATTCCAAATTAATTTTAACATACTATTCTTTGTGAACTTGCTCTGAAATTCGGGTGTATTATCACTTAAATAGTAATTGGTCAATCAAATTTGGTTTTTCAACTAATACATTTTTGAACACTATCGTCCTAAATACGTTCAGTATTTTTTGTCCTTTATATTATTTATGGAATATTGTTTCCCAATTTATAAACCTTTTAGTTGAGGGGTATGTATGGAAATGTACCTCTTTATTACCATCTAGAGAGAGGTCTTGTTACCCCTATGGAGAGTGCCTTTAGTACTCAGACATTGATTATCACATTACATAGCCATTTCCTTATAAATATTTTTAGTGGACCGTGGCTAGACAACGTGATGACGTAACACGCATCACGGAGGGAGAGACGAGAGTGTGTCTGCCGGAGGAAGCGGAGTCTCCTAGGAAGCCCGCCGTGGCGTCCCCGGAACAGTGCACTGTGCAGGACTAAGCCCGTACGGCTACAGGAGAAGGAGATTTACCTCAGCGCGCCGCAGCTGAGAGGACTCGGGAGGAGAAAAGGTAGAGGAGTGGGGCGAGGAGCGAGAAGCTCATGCAGCAAGTAAGCGGAGTGGCCGGCGGCGAGCACAGGCGGGTTGGCTGGCATCCCTCCCCCCTATCTCTGCATCTCATCCCAGGCAGGATAGCGGTCAGTACTCAGAAGGAATCAGCATTGGCTATCCCAGAATCCAGGAGTGGGTAAAGTAGAACACTTTCTTGCAGCATTGTACAAACGGCAATTTATGAGGTAATGAGGAGGTAAACGAAGGTTTCCAGGTGGAAAGGAAGCTATTTGAAATCTCTGCTGACCTAAGCAATGGTAACCTGCATGTAACTTAAATGCTGAGACTTGCCCTGTATAAAACTGAGACGGGATATGAATGGGGGAGGAAAATTATTGAGCATGTAACTCCTACCCTCACATTGTCTCAGAAAATTAAGTTAATGAAGGAAAAACATATAAGATAAATGGTCTGCATCAAGCTATGTAACGGAGGATTGCAAAGAGATATAAGCCTGGAAGGGCAAACAAAGGAGCAAAGTGGGTAGTGACTGATTGAAGGTATCTGTAGGGGTGGGGGTGACGAGGAGGGATTCTATTGCTGGACATAAAAAGTTCTACCTCCTGTGCCTACCACGATTGCAGTAGGGATAAGAGATATGCCCGGTCAGTGAATAGGCCCCTTGGTGTCTTGGCTGGTCCCTTTTTTTTTTTTTTTTTCTTTCTCTTGCTCTGCCCCTTTCCGGTGGCTCGCCCCACAGGCGGAGCGAGCAAGATAGATTAAAGGCTGGGGAAACAAACAGGAGGGTCAAGAAAGAGGGGAACGATGAACAAGGCAGCAGCTAAATCAGGAAAAGGGGGAGTACCCAAAACCCCGAAGGACAAGACCGCTGGCAGCACGATCAAACAATTCATGTCCCAAGGAGCTAGTCCAAGAAATATGGAGTAAGAAGCACAAGGAGGGTCAAGGACGGAGAGAAAAGGGGGAACCCCAAATAAAGCTGGTGATAAGATGGACCAGTCCAGAGAGAATTTAATAATGGAAAGTGAGATGGAAACAAGTCGGGTGGAGGAAAGAAGAACAAGTGCCCAGATTTTTTCTAAAGGGTAATTGAGCGATATACTCCAAAAGATGGAGAATTCAATAAAATCTGAAATAGGCCTGGTGAGAGCAGACCTGGGAAGTCTTCTGGAAAGAGTAGAAACAACGGAGAAAAAAACAGATGAATTAGACCTGGAATTGAGGAATCTCAAAGAGCAACTAAAAATTTCTATACAAAATCAGAAGAAAATTCTCTACAGGATCGAGGATCAAGAAAACCGAGAAAGAAGGCTAAATATAAGACTTCGCTCTGTTCCAGAAAATAAAGGAGAAGACTTGAGGAACATTGTCTCCATAATTTTTGGCCTTCTCCTTGGAGAAGGGTTAGCAGAGCTCCCCAAAATAGAAAGGATCCACCGAGTGGGAAGATTATATAATTCAGAGTCCTCCAGGCCTAGAGATGTAATAATTAGATTTAGATTCTATGAAGAGAAAGCTGCAATCCTATCCAAAATGAGAGGTAAACCCCCCCCTAAACTTCGAAGGATCAGAGATTCAAGTTTACACGGACCTTGCACCAGAAACTTTAGCAAGGAGAAGGCTCTTGAAACCACTGTTGGAACAGATGAGAGACCAAAACATAAAATATAGCTGGGGGTTCCCAGTGTGTCTAATGGGCTATAAAGACGGAAGGTCAGCAAGACTGAGGTTCCCTGAAGAATTGAGGGACTTTTGTGAGAGGCTGGACATGCAAGCTCCAAAGCCGCCGGGCTGGGTGGAAGAGTAATTTGGAGTATTTAAAATCAAAAGAGTGGGAGGGGGAGGATGAGGGAGGGGATGAAGAAGGGTAGGAGAAAGAATGGGGAGATAAATGGAAAGTTAATAGGGATGCAAGTCCGGGAGGGGGGCGTGGCGGCGGAAGAAGGTGGGGGAGGAGCTTGCCGGGGAATCCGGCTTACCCCCCCTGCTAATACCATCAAGTCGGGGGGGTAGGAGACACGCTCGAAGTCTCACCTCAAAATATGAGATTCGTCAAGCTCTATGGTATCCATAGTTCTTGACGAATGGGGGGCCAATAGGTGGCCGGGGGGAGGGGAAAGAGAGGGGGGGGGAGGAATTCTGTGTACAAGGTTTAAAAAAACCTAGTGTTAGTTCAGTAACGCAAGTCCGATATAGGAAATCAGAGAAGAGATGAGATAGTTAAATTTCATGACTTATAATGTAAGGGGGCTCAACACGCCCATGAAGAGACATAAGGTACTAGGAGAACTGAAGAGGTACAGGGCTGAAGTAGTGTTTCTTCAAGAAACCCATCTAACATATAGTTCAAATATTAAGTTATGGTCGGATGCCTTTCCAAATTGGTTTTATGGGGACACAATAACTAAAAGAGCAAGAGGGGTGGCAATAGGATTCGCAAAGGGTGTGAATTTCAAAATTGAAGAGAGATTAATAGACCCAGAGGGAAGGTTTATCTTCTTGAAAGGCTCCCTGGAGGGATGGGAATGTACGCTTGCTAACATTTATGCACCAAATAAGGAGCCGGCTGGATTCCTAATTAAAACAATAGAAAACTTAATGGAGTTTAAGAGGGGGGGTCTGATTATGATGGGAGACCTAAACCTTTGCATCGAACCGGAAGTGGATAGTACATCACGTGCGCTGGGGAGGGTGAACGTGAAGCTGAGAAAGTTAAAACAGAAACTACATTCTTGTCAACTGGTAGATACATGGAGGATCATGAATCCTAACAAGAAAGATTTTACGTTCTACTCCCCAGTGCACGGGACGTACTCTAGGATCGATTATATTTTGATAGAGCATTCACTTCTGGATAGAGTGGTAGAATCTAAAATAGAGATAACAACTTTGTCGGACCATGCCCCCGTTAGAATGGAAATGCATGTTTCTAACACCCAAAGAGTCCCAGCAATGTGGAGATTAAACGAAGATCTTTTACATGATGAAACAAATCTAAGGATAATGGAACAGGAATTGAAACAATATTTTTTAATAAATGATACAGGAGAGATCTCGGGGTCCTCCCTGTGGGAGGCCCATAAGGCTTACGTTAGGGGGATTTTAATAAAAATGGGAGCAAGAAGGAAAAGAGAGGCAAAAGAGGAAATCAAAAAATTAACCGAGGAAATTTATAATTTGGAGCAGGAGCACAAGAAAGGATCAAGCCAAGACAGGAGGGTGTATCAAAACTTCATTCTAAAAAGGGATGAATTAAAAGATCGAATAGATGTAGAAACGAAAAAAGTTTTTCATAAGGTGGCAAAAGAAAGATATCGGAGTAGGAATAAGAGCAGCTGTCTATTAGCTAAAATCCTGCGGAGAAAGAAAGCCAGAAACTATATAGAAAAAATCCAAAATAGTAAAGGAGAAATGGTACTAACAACAAATGAAATAGGAGAATCCTTTAGGAATTATTATAAGGATTTATACTCCGTAGGGAAAAATAGAAGTCAGGATGGAGTACATAAAGTTAAGATAGCTGAAGTCCTAAAAAAGCAAATCTCCCCAAGATTACTGAGAGCTGTAAGGATAATTTAGAAAGCCCTATAACGGAAGATGAGATTCATAGAGCTCTAGGGGAGTCAGCTCCGGGGAAAAGTCCTGGCCCGGACAGATTCACTACACTTTATTATAAAAAAACTACACTTTATTATAAAAAATTTAAAGATATACTAATTCCAAGACTTTGCGAATACATGAATGGGTTGGGCACCGATTTTGAGCTAAGTAGAGAGGCGTTGAAAGCGGAGATTACGGTCATTCCAAAGGAGGGGAAGAACGTCACGATCTGTTCTAGCTATAGGCCAATATCATTGATAAACACAGATGTGAAACTATACGCTAGAGTATTAGCAAACCACCTGAAAGAGTGAATGAGTGAATGGATACACCCAGATCAAGTGGGATTTACTCCAAAAAGAGAAGGGAGGGATAATGGGGTGAGAACCCTCCTTCTATTGCAGAATATAAAGGATAGGGGGCCCCCAGGTCTACTCTTGTCTATTGACGCAGAAAAAGCGTTTGACAGAGTAGACTGGGGGTTCATGTTCCAAACTCTTAAATCTTTGGGAGTGGGACCGAAAATGATTAGCTGGATCCGTGCCTTGTATAATCATCCTACGGCCTCGATAAAAATTTATGGTTCCTCTTCGGCTTGAAATGGAAAACGGGACAAGACAGGGATGTCCTCTGTCTCCCTTGCTCTTTGTTCTTTCCCTGGAGCCCTTGCTCTCAGTGATTCGGGGGGACCCGGATATAAGCGGTTTTAGGGTTGGGGATGAGGAGCACAAGATCGCAGCTTTTGCGGACAATGTGTTGCTCTTCATAACCAACCCAAGGATCACAGTGCCTAACGTACTGAAAGTTTTAAGACAGTATGGAGAAGTGTCAAACTTTAAAATAAATCTGGCAAAATCCGAAATCCTAAATATTAATCTAAGTAAAAGTGAGGAAGGAAAGCTGAAAAAGGAATTCCAATTTGTGTGGAAAAAAGAAATAAAATATTTGGGTATAAAGCTAGCGAATTCATTGGGGAAGATCTACAAATTGAATTTCATCCCATTACTTGACGAAACAAAAGCTGAGAGTAAAAGAATAATAGGTAAACCATTATCGTGGATAGGCCGCATTAATGCTATAAAGATGGCTCTGCTACCTAAAATCATCTACAAGCTTCAGATGCTCCCACTGGCAATTCCACAGTTTTACCTAAGAAAACTGAAATCAATTATAATGAAAACAGTTTGGAAAAATAGAAGGGCTAGAATCTCTTATGATATATTAAAACAGGAAAAAAAAGGGGGGTCTGGCAGTGCCTGACATTCAGAGCTATTATAAGGCAATATTGGTGTCAAGAGCGATCGAGTGGGCTAGAGAGAATAAGCAGATGGGTGAATATTGAAAATAATTTAAGTAAGGCACATTTAGGACACATAATCTGGAATCCCCCACATTACAGAATGATGGATGAAAACACACACACATTGACAAGGGTGGTCCTTAGAGCGTGGGACACAATACATAAACAAATAAATAAGACATTTAATTCTCCCTTAATTTCACTAAAGGAAAATGATTATTTTGCATCGGGGAAAATGAATATTGGGGGTAACTGGATCAAGAATGAAAGGGCACAATTAAGAGACATAATAAAAAAGGGGAAGATTGTTTCATTTCACGAGTTAAAGCACAACAAGGAAGTTTGGGTGATGGATAAATGGAGATACCTCCAGCTGAGTCATTTTGTCAATTGCCTGCCACAGCCAATAAGGTCGGGGAATGAGTTATCAGAGTTGGAAAGGCTGTGTTTGGCGGAGAGCACTAAGGGTATAATATCTAAAATTTATAAACTATTGTTGATGGTGGGGGGTAGGGAGGTACCTCCATTTATCACAAAATGGGAAAGGGAATTAGGATCACAGAAAGATAGTAACACTATAAGGAAAATATTGGAACTAGCACATGGCTTGTCGATAGATACCAAAGTTGTAAATACCAAAAGGATAAAACATCGGAATGCTGGAGGGGGTGCAAAGGGGTGGGCACTATGGCCCACCTGTGGTGGGATTGCCCCGAAATTAAAGGATACTGGGTAAAAGTTTTAGGGTTCATTAAAGAAATAACGAAAATAGAAGTAAAGGCTGACCCCTGGATAGTATTACATCATGGAATAGAAGGAGAGGTTAAAACATATAAAGAATCCCTGGTGCCACACTTGCTAAATACGGCTAAGAAAATCATCCCAAAAAAGTGTCAGACAGTAGAAAGCCCATCAATCTGGGAGTGGGTCGATGCAGTGGAAGGTATACGCTATATGGAGGAAGGGAGATATGGGAGTGAAGGTGGCAGAGAAGAGGCAAAAAACAAGTGGCAGTGTTGGAAGGAATTTAAAAAAATGTGGAGCATCTCTGAGGGACTGAGAACTTGATTTGATTGGAGAGAACAAAAGTTAATCTAGTGTACACAGATGTTTGGGGGGGGAAAGTGGGAGGGAGGAAGGGGTTGTTGTCATACGGGGAGCCTGGGGTAAAAGGAGAAAAAAGGACCTCTAGTAGAAATTTCTATTTGGTGTTGTTAATAAATGATTTGTATACGCATAAACAAAGCTACAATGATGTGAAAATGAGATGGGACATGGATGACACTGATAAGGTGAATTAAGTCTCTAATAAGATTCACTGAGGTGGCAAAAATATAAAACCACTAAAAATATTTATTTATTTATTTATGTGCCTTCTTCCATCTCTCCACTAGATTGCATAACGAAATATTTAATTTTAGTTCCGGACGTTTTGACACAATTGGTGTCCTAGATTTTATTTCTGATTTATATGACTATATATGTTATGAAATAAATTCAGTCCCTCTTCTTTTTTTTTATTATTTATTATGTTGGGTACGGTTTCAATACCTTTGATTTGATTGTTATCATCCATACACTTCCTGCTATGAAATCGGAAGGCGTGGTGACGTTGCCCGAGCTTCAGAGCGAGGCTTGGCTTTGTATCTGTATTATAAATGGCGATGAGTCAGTGCTTTGCCCGTTCCCATGACAACGTCTATTAGGACGAAACGTACGTCGGAAGGCTGACGCACTGACGTCATCGTTTCTATCTCGTCTCGAACGGGTGCATGCAGGCCGGCCGGCTGCTTTTATCTTCGGTTCATGCTTTTATCTGTACTCCTTGATGTAAGTGGATATACTCTATTTCAATAAAAATATATATATGCTGATTTACACTATGGAGAATTCATTTTTTATCCCTCGGGGTCCTCTCTGCTGAATACGTGGATTAATTGGACAGAGCGTTCCTGTCTGCTTCTCTCTGTGAGGAGATCGAATGTGGTGTCCCCTAATGAGTGGATATTCTTTACAAGCTGATATATAGCTTGCCTCTGGTAAGCGCTTATTTTTACAGGTGGTGGATTCTTCACTGGGTGTGTGTCGATGATATTTTGAATTATCACCGTGTGAATATTGATCTCACTTCAGGGATTTCTGTCTTTTCAATCATCATTTTTTTATGTACACAGTTATATGACATTTATTGCTTTCTGTCATTTTTTTCATTCACCAACGATTTGGTTTTGGGACTTTCTTTCTTTGTTATCATCACATAATGTTTCAAGCTTAATTTGTATTAGATTGATTTCTAATATTTTCATTCTTTGGACATTATATTTTTTTGGTCTTACTTTCAGTGGTCTAACAATTCAATCCTGAGCGTGGTTATTTAGATTATATTTGATGTGTTATTTGTGTATGCCTCACAATTATAACTGCTGCCTATTTAATAATTTATGTTTGTGTAAGCGCGGTAATTCTGTTTAATTTCTTGGTTTATTTGTCGTTTTTGGCTTTATTACTGCAGCTACGCATTATAAGATCTTTACACTCTGGTTAGCAATAAGTGCGTGCGTCTATATCTGGCTTGGTAGTCAATGACTATGGACATCTTTGATTATAGAGCCGCTAGGGTGGTTAATACTGACGGTGGGTTTGAGATATACAAAGATGATGAGGGTGACCTCAGCGGCCTTTTTATGAGGCTTAAAAATCTAACAATATCGGGGGGCAGGAGGCGGAGCCTAGCGGAGCAGACATGCATTGTTAGAGCTCCACACCGCTGAGGAGAAAAGAGAAGGACAAAGCGGAGCCTGCAGGCTCAAAAGGTATCCATTTGAACCTTTTTGCCCCAGGGAACAAACTGTGAAAGTTTGGGCAGGAAATATGGTACTGGGAGGAAACCGTGGCAGAAATAAAAATCACCTCACAAAGAGCTCACAGGCACTCACTGCAGCTGAAGCAGCTCCAGTCACCTCACAAGATAGAGCATCAGGGCGCTCTCACAGACAGAAAATGTCACAGCAAGACTCTCCATTTGAGTCAGATACAGAACAAATCCTCTCACAAACTTCTCCACAAGCCTCCTCAGTATCCCCAGTAATATTATTACAATTTGAAAAGATGCTTCATAAGGCTTTAAAACAAACCTCAGACCAAATAACAAAAAGCCTAACCAAAGAAATAAGAGAGCTGGGAAACCGCACCGCAGCCTTAGAAATAAAAATGGATGAAATTGAAATTACAACCCAAGAAAATATAACAGAATTGGAACAATTAAAAAAAGAGAATTTAATACTTCAAACTAAGCTCGAAGATTACGAAAATAGAGCCAGACGTTCAAACTTGCGCATAAGGGGAATACCTGAAACTGTGACAGACCTGCAATCTACTATTACTGCTCTATTACAAGAACTAAAGCCAGATATCCCTATTGAACGTTTAGAACTGGACAGAGTACACAGAGCCCTCACAGCCAAAAAGAAAGATGGACCCCCACGTGATATAATCACAAAATTTCATTATAACAGAACGAAAGAACAAATACTAATTGCTGCAAGAGAAAAAAAGGAACTTAATTTTCAAGGACACAATTATCAAATTTTTGCTGACCTATCCCAACTTACTATTACTAAAAGACGATCCATGAAACCCCAACTAATGGAACTGCAACGCCACAACATTATGTATCAATGGGGCTTCCCCTTTTCAGTCAGATTTAACTACCAAGGTACAATTTACAGAAGCAGATCAGCAGATGAACTACAACAAACCCTTTTAAAATTAAATCTGACAGAACCCACAAGCAGCAACACTCCCACACGCAGAAGAATGGCATCATCTTCACCTTCAGGCAGCACCCAGAAAATTTCAGAACAAAATGGGAATCATCATTCTCACAAAAGAGGCCGTTATGCCACATCATCCATGGACCAAGAAGATTCAATGGACTGACATCCTAATTCCTGATATCTCTTCATTTATTATACTAAGAGATGGTTCTCTATAAAAAAACCTATATTTATAACTGAATGTAACTGCATTCTGATAGTCACACACTGTGTGGGATCATGTTACATTCCAGTTATATTTCTTATTACTTCTGATTCATATAGCCTTAGAATATATAAGTGAAATAAGGAAATTCTTGTTCAGTTATATATTATCAGGTAATAACAATAGATTTATTACTTTTTAGGACAAATATGTTCAATAATCCAGAAGTAATGGAAGCTTTTTCTTTCTTTTCTTAAAACAAATATATTATTACCTAACTAGTTCCTAGAATTATGTTTTTGTTTATTCTAATCTGAAGCAATACAACCTCAATTTTATGAGTTAACATATCTAAACAGTTACATATGAATAAAATATGTAATTGTTTACTCTAAAAGGGTTAAAATCCCAAAATAATTCAAACTATCTTCATCAATACCAAAGTTATTAACAGTACCTTTCTAACTGAATTATTTAGCCTAGGGCAAGACTAACCATATACAACCACCCTGGAATAAATAATTTCAACAAAAACTATATTCTGCACTCCAATTAATGAAACATCATTTTGATGTCTTTTGACATAGCACTTCTCTCCTGTAAGCGGAAGATCCGTGTACCCCCATTAGCCCTCCTCATTCTCCCAACCATATTATGTGGGAGTGTGACGAAGGCACTTATTCCCCTGAGAGAGATATTTATTCTCTTTCACGGGTAAATTGTGATTACTTGCAAAAAATAATTTATACAATGTATCATCTAATCTCATATGTTTTTTGTTTACTCTTTACTCCAGAATTCACTGGTTTCTTTTCTATCTATTCATCTCTTCAGTCCACACAGGTTGATCTGCGCAGTCAGCTCTGCATAACAAAAAGTAAGTCAAAACTATTTGATCTATTGCCATGGCACCACTGAATATACTTTCCCTGAATGTTCAGGGAATAAATGTCCCTCAAAAAAGGACCAAAGCCTTCCGTACTTTCCATAACAAGAAGGCTCACATAGTATGCCTCCAAGAAACACACTTCACCAAAGATTCTACTCCAAAATATATTTCTCCTTTTTATCAACAAATTTACACGGCTTCTGCCTGTACCAAGCAAAGGGGAACTCTAATTGCATTTCACCGATCCACACCATTCACCTTATCATCAGAAATTAAAGACCCAGAAGGTAGATACCTGATACTCATGGGTTATATAATGGATACAGCAATCACGGTGATTTCCTACTACGCTCCTAACAAACAACCTACACCATTCCTCTCACATATATTACAAGTGATTAATACACACAAAATAGGAACAGTGATAATGTGCGGGGATTCAAACCAGGTCCTCCTCCCATTTCTAGATAAATCACCTTTTACACCATCCAAAATAACCTCTAGATTACCTTTTTTCAACTTCTTTCCAAATACAATCTGGTAGATTCATGGAGAGAAAGTAACCCAAATTATTGCATCAGATATAATTCCGATTCCGTGGTCTGACCATAATGCGGTATACACTACTATAGCCTCAGCCATACCAAAAGCGCATGACCCAACATGGTACTTACCGGACATAATGCTCAAACACCCACTACATCAGATGGCCATTGAACAAGCTTTAAAGGAATACATATCAATTAATAATACAACAGACATCTCTCCAATAACACTGTGGGAAGCTCATAAGCCTGTCTTGCGTGGTACAATACAAAGACAAATGGCACTATTTAAACGGGAACGCAAAAATCTAGCAAAAAAACTAGAACTCAATTTTAATGCAGCCTACATATCATTTCAAGATAATCCATCTCAGAGTACAAAATCTCATCTGGAAAAATCTAGATTGGAATACGATCTATTTCTCACTGAGTCAGTTGATAAATCCCTCAAACGCTCCAAACACAATTTCTACATGAATACAAACAAACCAGGTAAATATTTGGCTTGGGCATTAAATTCAACTAACAAATCTTTCAAACCAATACGTTTGAAATTATCAAAAAATGTTTACACTTGTAATCCAGTTAAAATAGTCCATAAATTTCACTCACATCTCGCAACTTTATACAAGACAAACAATGAATTTAATCCTACAGAGGCTGAATCCTTCTTCTCAAAAATAACCTTACCTGAGTTATCTCAGAATCAAAAAAGCAGTTTGGATGAGCCTATAACTATAGATGAAGTTGCTAACGCCATAAAAGACCTAAAACTTAACAAAAGACCAGGCTCAGACGGCTACTCGGCTTTATACTATAAAACATTCTCAGAAATACTCTCTCCCATTCTCACTGAAACTTTTAACAAACTTCTAGATGGACATTCTTTTCTGCAAGAAACACTAATGGCAATTGTTTGTATGATCCCAAAACCCTTTTCTGATGATACTTCCTGTGTGAATTATCGGCCTATCTCTCTGTTAAACCACGATATTAAATTATTAGCAAAAATAATAGCAAAATGCCTCAATAGCATTATAGGAAAATTAATACATAGAGATCAAGTAGGCTTCATGCCAAATAGACAGGCAGGCGATAATATACGCAGGGCAGTGTTATTGGCACATATTGCTAAAAAACGGAAAATCCCTTTATGTTTTCTATCTCTCGATATTAAGAGGGCATTTGACACAGTATCCTGGCAATATATGCAATATTCATTACAAAAATGGTGTTTTGGACCCCACTTTTTAACATGGATCAAAGCATTATATAATAAACCCAAAGCCTATATAAAATATGCTGGATACAAATCTGAAGCCTTTAATATCGAAAGAGGTACCCGACAGGGTTGCCCATTATCTCCCTTATTATTTGCCCTTATACTCGAACCCATGGCCCAATACATCAGAACAAACCAAACTATAACTGGCATTGAAGTAGGAGGTATTACACACAAATTATGTATATTTGCAGACGATATATTACTTTTTCTATCATCACCACAGGTCTCTGGTCCTAACTTAATACCAGCTCTTGATGGATTTGCAGCCCTATCCGGCCTTATGATTAATCCTAAGAAATGCCTAGTGCTTAATATTTCACTCACAAACATGGAATTGATCCCGGCTAGGGCTGCACTCCCATTCACATGGGCAGAAAAATCAATCCCATATCTTGGAATTCATTTAACAGCATCTCATTCTGACTTATTCTCAAACAATTATCCTCCTGTATTAAGACAGATCACAAATCTAATAAAACAATGGTCGCAACTTCCTTTATCCTGGATAGGGAAGATTAATGCAATCAAAATGACTATTCTACCCAAATTGCTTTATCTATTCAGAGTCCTCCCTATTCCAATTCCTTCCTATTTTTTGAGAATAGTACAAAAAAGAGCAACTTCGTTTATATGGGGCTCTTCTAAACCACGTATACCTATACACACACTACATCTTCCCAAAAATAAAGGAGGCCTGGGATACCCTAATTTTACTAACTACTACAGAGCAGCACATTTGGCCAGTCTGTCCAAATACCATGCAAAACAGGAAATCCCATTATGGGTATTTATAGAGGCTTCAGAAAATGACCCTCTATTAATAACAAATTTATTATGGCTTGATCCTAAAGACCGCTTTAAAATTCATAATCCCATAACTAAACACTTCCTATCTCTCTGGGATAAACTAAAAACCAAATATCAGTTACAATCTCCACACAATTCTTTCTTTTATCAGAAATCCGGCCTTTTATCCGGCATGGATCTACCCAAATTCTTTTAAAGCTTGGACAACATCAGGCATTCAGACACTAAATGACTTCATAGCATCTAAATCATTCCCATCGCTTAGAGAAAAATATGATCTACCAAACTCTGAGATATTTAGATATCTCCAAATCAAAAATTTGTATACACCATTCCTAAAGGGGGATACACCATTATCCCAATTATCCATTTTTGAATCAATCTGTACAAAAGATCCATTTGCTAAAGGTACAATTTCATCACTTTATAATCAATTATATGGAGTAGCAAATCTTAATAGACCCTCTTACGTTCAGCGGTGGGAGGAGGACCTGGGATGAACTTTAGAAGACACGGACTGGTCTAACATATGGCTCACATCTAAGTCATCTTCACCCAACATCTTAGCACTGGAGACAAATTATAAAGTCCTAACTCGCTGGTACCTTGTACCCGCTAGAGTGGCAAAATATTCACCTAATACCTCAGCTCTTTGTTTTCGAGGATGCCCAGAAATAGGCACATATTTACACATATGGTGGACGTGCCCAGTAATCCAAACCTTCTGGAAGGAAGTCTTCGTGATTGCATCTAAAATATTTTAAAAAATAATACAACCAGATCCATATTTAACTTTACTTAACTAAAACCAGAATGGTTAACACTCTCAATTCAAACTTATGATCCAACTAATAACGGCTGCAAAACAAACAGTGGCCAAGGCATGGAAATCTCCTACATTGGTACTAGCAGAAACAATTCACAGAATGAATAATACAATGTCCCATGCTAAGATGGTAGCCATCGATCAAAATCAAATTCCAAAATTTGAAAAACTTTGGCATCCTTGGATAAAACAACAGTTCCTGTCAAACTTCAATGACTCTGTCCTGTTGCCATGGTAACAGATTAAATGACTTACAGAGACACCCATTCTAAGGCTTCAAAGAGAACTAAAAAGAATAATAAACTGACGAGCGGGACAACCATGTGGACCATACCTCTACCTTTCAACCCTTTTTCTTCTTTCTCTTTCCTTTTCTCCACCTTACGATTAAAGCTCATTATCAGAATTTATTTGACCTATATACACTCTACTTGTAAACAATATGTATAGTAGGTATAAATCATTTAAATACCTACAAAAGTAACTAAGGAAATGATATATATCTTTAATTTAGGTTTACGTGAACCCAATGTTTAATATTTGAAATTTCATGATATTTACCTATATAAACCCTACTGTAAAACAATGAGCTTACTTTATAGATCCTTGTAAACTTACTTTATGTATCTTTATAACATTGTATACTCAATAAACTTCTTTTGACAAGGAAAAATCTAACAATATCTGAGATACACACTCAGTGGGATATAGCCTATTTAGATACATATGTGAAAGGTGGTATGGTCCCCAGGAGTCTCAGGTGGGAGGTCAGCCCACAGAAGGGTGACGTCCAACTTGAAGAATGGTTTAGCTATTTTAATACAGCAGGAATTGACTTCCTAAAATTCCTCATTGTGCGGAAAAAGACTAAACTTACTAGATTAGATGAAGAGATTAAGACAATTAAGGACTAATTGAATCCCCTCAAGGAGAGTAATGAGTACAAGGAAAGGTCTCTCTCTCTCTCCTTACCCTATTGGAAAAGGAGGAGAGGGACCAAAGAATTAAAAAGAAAAAGAAATATAATAGAGATCTACTGGACTATCAAGGGGCAGTAGTTTTTGAATGGCAAAAGAAATTATTAGCAGAGCAAACCTCCATCAATACTAGTGCTATGGAGGTTGGTTTACCAAGTAAGGGAGTTCCGCCCCTTTCTGAGGCATATGCCCCCCCTCTGCCACAGCCTAACAATTTTAGACAATTTCCAAGTGGCCATAATGGTTCTTTGGGGAAATTCAGACAAGGACCACAAAGGTCCCCCTTTAGAAGGGGTGGGGGTGGAAGGAGAGGCACTCCATCCAACTACCTGCCCACACTACCACGACACTCTCATGGGACGGGTGGCCCCAACCATGAGGGACAGGGTAGAGGTAGTGGACATAATAACAACGGATCTATGTGGGGTTGACCCCTTGGTGGTAGATCACAGGATCAGTATAACACTTATGATGATTACTTACCGTCTCCTCGAGCCTTTGAGTTCGGATCCTACCCTGATCGAGGCTATGGTCTTGACCATGGCTCTAAACAAGGTTATTATGATGGCCAAACACGAGAGTTTCAGAATCCTGGGACCATGAATGAGAGAAGAGGTTATCCTGATTACAATATTAGTACCTCCAACCAGTTTTACCCCTAAGTGACCTTGAGGGTCCCTTGACCAATTTCACTAATATGGATGGTCATAATGGAGCTGCTTCACAGTTGTATCCTAGATTGGGTGGATCCACTGTGGATGAAGGGAATCCGGGCCCTTCGGGTTCCAGTGGGGTTTTCACAGGCCAAATCAGGGCACCAAAAGGTCGGCAGACTAAAGAGAGGATCTAGAAGGGGAGGCGATTACGATTTAAAAAGGAAAAAAATTTAACCAGTGATGGGATATTTAATTTGAGTTCGATCACCTTAAGTGACTCTGAGAAATCCTTACTCAATAAAGGTCTTAAATTTGCACCCCCCCCCCCCCCCCGTGGTTTAAATAAATTCCAAAGTTATATTGATGTACATAAGTTTGTACGTAAGGTCAACCTTTAAAAGGTATATGGCTTCTAACCCCATAAAGAATAGTGTGATTAATTCTAATGAGTACAGTAATTCGGGGTTATCAAATGCTTCCCTTTTCAACCCTCCCCCGGGGCTATGGCCCCTTCCCTGTAGGTATTCAAAGATTTGCTACTTAGGGATTTAGAACAATTACCCCTCAAAAGAGTACAGTTCAATAGAAGTCTAAAATCAGGTCTTGACTCTTTATGTGAAAATAAAAACTTAGTAATTAGACCAGCGGATAAAGGGGGGGTATTATTATTTTAGATAGGAAGGATTATCTTGCTGAGATGTCCAGGATATTGGGTGACCGTGATACTTATACCCCTTTAAGGTCAGATCCTAAGGTCCAATATAAGAAAGAATTGGAGGTAATAGTACAGTATGGATTTGAACAAGGCATTCTAAACAACAAGGAAAAATCACATTGATACCTAGGGCTCCACGTACCCCAGTTATCTACTACCTGTCGAAAATCCATAAGCACCCTACCTGCCCCCCGGGTCGCCCTATTGTTAGTGGCATTGATTCCATCTCATCCCGGGTGGGCAGGTACATTGATTTCTTTTTACAGCCATTAGTTACCAAGATGCCGTCACATTTGAAGGATTCCCGCCAAGTAATTAATCTACTTGCTAATCATACCCCCACTTCAGGATGTTGGTTAGTGACAGCTGATGTCGCCTCATTATATACAATAATACCGCATAATTTGGGATTATTTGCGGTAGAGTATTATCTTAGGCGTGATTCTGCACTATTTGATGAACAAATTTGTTTTATCATGCAATTACTCCATTTTGTTGCGACTGGAAACTACTTTTGGTTTGGGGGCCAGTTTTATAGGGCAGGATAGAGGGGTGGCCATGGGGGCTAAATATGCCCTCAGCCTGGCGAACCTCTTCATGGCCCTATGGGAGGAGGATGTCATCTATGCCCACCAGAGACCTCAGGTGGTACTGTGGGCCAGGTATATAGATGACATCCTCCTCCTGTGGGATGGGGGCCGGGAGGATTTGGACTCCTTTATGAGTGAGTTAAATGACAATGATCGTGGCATTCGACTTTCGTATGAAGCTAGCCAGACTGAGATCAACTTTTTGGATCTTAAGATTGGGGTCAAAGATGGGCAGTTTACTACAGCCACCTTTTTTAAAAATATGGACCGCAATTCATATATATCCATTGACAGCTGTCACCATGAGACCTGGCTTAAGTCGGTGCCAAAGAGCCAACTTATATACCTGAAACGCAACTGTTCTGATCAGGATGAGTTTTTAGCTCAGGCTGATGTCTTGATAGGGCGTTTCCTTGAGAAGGGCTATTCTGAAGCCTTCCTTAAGGGGACATTAGATGAAGTGAAAACTATTGATAGAAGTACTTTATTGAAAACTAAAGTAACTAATCAAGATAGGGTACCTGTGATCCCCTTTATTACTACCTACTCCCTACAACATAGGAGTGTGGCTAAACTGGTCAAAAAACATTGGCATGTTCTTATGAACGATCAGGTATTAAGTACCGTCCTCCCAGCCAAACCACAAGTGCTATATAAGGGTGCTCCCTCCCTTAGGGGTAGAGTGGCCCCTAATGTCCTTGATCCTCCTCTTGCTAAGAAAGGGTTTTTTGAATATATGACTGGTTTCTACCAATGTAGGAAGTGTAGGGTGTGCTCTCTTAGTGGTTGTACACATAGGAGAACACATAAGTTTATTTCCACCAGTGCCTTGGCAGAATTTGAGATCAAAGCATTTATTACGTGCTCCACCGAACGGGTAGTTTATCTCCTCCAATGTCCCTGCGGATTGCAATACGTGGGGAGGACTAAACGCCCCCTTTCTGTAAGGCTTAATGAACACATAACTAACATCTTAACAGGTTTCCCCAAACACCCGGTCTCCAGGCATTACCTCGAGGCTCATAATTGGGACCCCAGTAAGACCATCTTTTTGGGGATTGATAGATATACCCCACATTGGAGGGGGGGTTCCGTAATACGTGGGATATCTAGACTTGAGATGGCCTGGATATACAGATTGAGGTGTTATACTCCTTTTGGGCTTAATGTTGAGGTAGATCTTAATGCCTTTTTAGACAATTCATGATTATTCTATTTATAAAGTGTGTCCATATTTTCTCTGTACTTTGGTGGGTATATTGCTATACCACTCAACTATTTATATTGGAGAGAGAGTATTTTAGGCATTTGGAGTTAATTCCAAATTAATTTTAACATACTATTCTTTGTGAACTTGCTCTGAAATTCGTGTGGCGGTAGTGTATTATCACTTAAATAGTAATTGGTCAATCAAATTTGTTTTTTCAACTAATACATTTTTGAACACTATCGTCCTAAATACGTTCAGTATTTTTTGTCCTTTATATTATTTATGGAATATTATTTCCCAATTTATAAACCTTTTAGTTAAGGGGTATGTATGGAAATGTACCTCTTTATTACCATCTAGAGAGAGGTCTTGTTACCCCTATGGAGAGTGCCTTTGTTAGTCAGACATTGATTATCACATTACATAGCCATTTCCTTATAAATATTTTTAGTGGTTTTATGTGCCTTCTTCCATCTCTCCACTAGATGGCATAACGAAATATTTAATTTTAGTTCCGGACGTTTTGACACAATTGGTGTCCTAGATTTTATTTCTGATTTATATGACTATATATGTTATGAAATAAATTCAGTCCCTCTTCTTTTTTGTTATTATTTATTATGTTGGGTACGGTTTCAATACCTTTGATTTGATTGTTATCATCCATACACTTCCTGCTATGAAATCGGAAGGGGTGGTGACGTTGCCCGAGCTTCAGAGCGAGGCTTGGCTTTGTATCTGTATTATAAATGGCGATGAGTCAGTGTGTCGCCCGTTCCCATGACGACGTCTATTAGGACGAAACGTACGTCGGAAAGGCTGACGCACTGATGTCATAATTTCTATCTCGTCTCGAACGGGTGCATGCAGGCTGGCTGGCTGCTTTTATCTTCGGTTCATGCTTTTATCTGTACTCCTTGATGTAAGTGGATATACTCTATTTTAATAAATATATATGCTGATTTACACTATGGAGAATTCATTTTTTATCCCTCGGGGTCCTCTCTGCTGAATACGTGGATTAATTGGACGGAGGGTTCCTGTCTGCTTCTCTCTGTGAGGAGATCAAATGTGGTGTCCCCTAATGAGTGGATATTCTTTACAAGCTGATATATAGCTTACCTCTGGTAAGCGCTTATTTTTACAGGTGGTGGATTCCTCACTGGGTGTGTGTCGATGATATTTTGAATTATCACCGTGTGAATATTGATCTCACTTCAGGGATTTCTGTCTTTTCAATCATCATTTTTTTTATGTACACAGTTATATGACATTTATTGCTTTCTGTCATTTTTTTCATTCACCAACAATTTGGTTTTGGGACTTTTTTTCTTTGTTATCATCACATAATGTTTCAAGCTTAATTTGTATTAGATTGATTTCTAATATTTTCATTCTTTGGACATTATATTTTTTTGGTCTTACTTTCAGTGGTCTAACAATTCAATCCTGAGCGCGGTTATTTAGATTATATATGATGTGTTATTTGTGTATGCCTCACAATTATAACTGCTGCCTATTTAATAATTTATGTTTGTGTAAGCGCGGTAATTCTGTTTCATTTATTCGGGTACTCAGATGGACTGTGACAGGTACTCGGGTACTCAGATGGTCTGTGACAGGTACTCGGGTACTCAGATGGTCTGTGACAGGTACTCGGGTACTCAGATGGTCTGTGACAGGTACTCGGGTACTTAGATGGTCTGTGACAGGTACTCGGGTAGTCTAATGGACTGTGACAGGTACTTGGGTACTCTGATGGATCGTGACAGGTACTATTATGACTAGTGACAGGTTCTCTTTATTGGGGGGGCAATCAGTGTGACTGTGACAGGTACTCCGGTACTCAGATGGTCTGTGACAGGTACTCGGGTACTCAGATGGTCTGTGACAGGTACTCGGGTACTTAGATGGTCTGTGACAGGTACTCGGGTACTTAGATGGTCTGTGACAGGTACTTTGATGGGTGGTGACAGGTACTATGATGGCTAGTGACAGGTCCTCTTTATTGGGGGGGCAATCAGTGTGAACTAAATGTCAACAAACAGTGGTAACGAGATGTTACCGCAATCTCCTTCTCACATACGATTGGTGTGTGAGCAGGAGAACCTGGTAACATCTCCTTACCGCGGATTGTTGACATTTAGTGATCGGCTGTGAAAGGATCACAGCTGATCACGTGGGTAAACAGCCAGCCAATGGCTGTTTACCAGTGTCGGTGATGAGCAGTGTTCCCGGGAACATGCCGCCATCGACGTGCACGCGCAGCGTGCTCGCGATCGCGCGCATGCGCCGCGCACAGTGGAGTGGAACCATCTGTGATTGCCCGTGACTTCATCGCGGCAGATCACGTGGTAAACAGCCTCTTGGTGGCGAGCACTGTCTCCGTGACATGCCGCCACCGAAGGAACAGGGATGCGCGCCCACGTTTTGCACATTCCCTGTTTAAATGGGAGGCCGTCATATGACGCCCTCCCGCAACGAGAGCCGCGTTGCCTGGCCGTCATATGACAGCCGGCGGTCGGCAAGCAGTTAAATATGTTCCTACGTATGTATAACTATGATATTCCACCCATAATCCCCATGTAGAAAAATAATTATACCCATATTCTCATCAGAAATAGGTTAAATATGTTCCTATGTATGTTTAACTATGATATCCCACCCATAATTCCCATGTAGAAAAAATAATTATATGCATATTCTTATCAGAAATAGGTTACATATGTTCCTAGGTATGTTTAACTATGACATTTCACCCATAATCCCCATGTATAACAATAATTATACCCATATTATTATCAACAATAGGTTAAATATGTTCATTGTTAGGTGTTAGCCTGATATTCCACCCATAATCCTCAATTGAAAACAATAATTCTACCCATATTCCCATCAAAAACAGGTCAAATGTAATTTTTCTATTACTTCTTTATAATTTACTATGATCCTGTTGTACAGCTGCGTATATATCAGCAAGTGAAGAGTTAAACATTAGCAACTGCTTCTTGCAACATTGTATCAAGCACTGCAGGAAAGACTAACATATTTTGAGAAACAACAGTCATTAACATATATGTGTGTATAAAGTACACTGACATCTAGTGAGAGTTCTGAGTATTGCAGCCAATAATCCAATCATCCCATCAGCCCAATATGCAGTTTAGTATGCCCCCCTTTTTACACCAGAAACCAATTAAGTATTAATTATACAATTAGACAAATCAAAAATCCCAGAACAAAGGCTAAACGGGATGTAATCACCCTCCAACATCTTACAAAGAGTATTCTGGCATTAACCTATTATTAAAAGAAGATATATATATATATATATATATATATATATATATATATATATAATTAATAGATAAATAGTGAAAAAAACATGTACTTAAAGAAGGCTGTAAACCTCAGAAAAAAATCCCCCCCCCCAAAAAAACCTGCAAGACAAAGGCATAATGAGCTAGTATGCGTCGCATACTAGCCCATTATCAAACCTTTACCTTAAAACAATGCCTTGCAGTGCTGCTGCACTCCACTCCCATGGCCGACCTCTTTCCTGGAGTTACTTCCGGGTTCACGGGCTCCGGCGCTGTGATTTGTCGGAGCCGAGATGACGTCACTCCTGCGCATGCGCTTGGGTGCCGCTGGTCATGGCACGGTTCCTGAAGAAACCGCACGAGCAGGCCGTTTTTTCAGTGCGCATGCGCCAATGTTGTCGGCGGCAGCGTATATAGTAAGTATCTCCTACATGGTGCAAGTTTAGGAGATACCTACAGGTACGCTTTACTATAGTCTTACCTGTAGGTACAATTAAAGAGGAAGACTTTACTTCCTTTTTAAAGGCAAGAGTTATGACCACAGAAGGAATGTAATATTTTACATGCACAGATAAGCCCTATAATGATATTTGCAAAACAATCCATTCCATTTTTAATAATACAATTAAAGTCACCCCATTACAGGAAGAGGTGTACATCAAAGTCAGAGTTGAAGTCTCTGGGTTGTAAAGTATCAAGGTAATGTATCCACCAAACTATTTTGGGAAACCGAATCAATAACCATATGTCTTAACTGTAAGACCGTATGTCCCATTTCCACAAATGGTAATTTTGTCAGTTTATCCTGTATTGAATTTTGTGCCTGGCAATCCGATCCTTTCATTTTTGTGTTGTTTCACCCACATATAAGAAGCCACATGGGCACCTAATTATGTATACCACATACGAGGATTGGCAAGTATAATAGCCCTTGATTTCTATATTAGAACCTCTGTGTGAGTGTGAAGTGTTTTTCTTGTATCATCAAACATGGGTATGATCCATTATTATATGGTCCCAAAAAGGTTAATGTCAGTGCATTTTGGCAAAACTGATTTGTTTTAACTAGTCTACTATGTGGACTAGTTAATGGAATCCCAGTCTGATGCCCTGTACACACGGTCGGACATTGATCGGACATTCCGACAACAAAATCCTAGGATTTTTTCAGACGGATGTTGTCTCAAACTTGTCTTGCTTACACACGGTCACACAAGGTTGTCGGAAAATCCGATCGTTCTGAACGCGGTGACGTAAAACACGTACGTCGAGACTATAAACGGGGCAGTAGCCAATAGCTTTCGTCTCTTAATTTATTCTGAGCATGCATGGCACTTTGTGCGTCGGATTTGTGTACACACGATCGAAATTTCCGGCAGCGGATTTTGTTGTCGGAAAATTTTATAGCAAGCTCTCAAACTTTGTGTGTCGGAAATGCCTATGGAAAATGTGTGATGGAGCCTACACACGGTCGGAATTTCCGACAACAAGGTTCTATCACACATTTTCCATCGGAAAATCCTATCGTGTGTACAGGGCATGAGTCTGAAGGGGTCAATATTGAGTCGGTCTACCCTTACAACATGATGGAAATGGAGAAAATTCTCCCTAAGTTGGTTCTTTTGAAGCCTGGCAAGGACCCAGCCCATCTGGAGTCGTATAGGACAATATCTCTCCTGAATAATGACTTATAGTTGCTTACTAAAGTCCTTGCTATCAGGTTGTCCAAAGTAGTCACTAAAATAGTGCACCCAGATCAGTCGGGATTCATACCCAACAGGTCCACAGCCCATAATCTCTGCAGATTGTACCTAAACATGCAGATCCCAGCATAAAACCAGAGCTATAGTCTCGCTAGAGGCCGCTAAGACATTCGATACTGTAGAATGGAACTACTTGTGGAGGGTGTTGGGAAAATTTAACCTGGGTGAGACATTTATTTCATGGATTAAACTATTGTACAGGGCACCACCGAAAGCTTGCATCAGAATCAATAATACGTTATCTTTTTTTTACTCTTCATCGGGGTACGAGGCAAGGCTGCCCACTTTCCCCACTGCTCTTTACTCTGGCCATAGAGCCTCTGGCGGCCGCCATTAGGGGGAACACGGAGATATGTGCTTTTAAACGGGAGACATAGAGGATAAAATAGCTTTGTATGCGGATGACGTGCTCCTTTTCTTGGGTGACACATCTGCTTCTTTGTCAACTCTCATGGATTTAATTCATAGGTTTGGGACCTTTTCGGGGTTCAC
The DNA here is from genome assembly GCF_042186555.1 of Aquarana catesbeiana. Classification (NCBI taxonomy): domain Eukaryota; kingdom Metazoa; phylum Chordata; class Amphibia; order Anura; family Ranidae; genus Aquarana; species Aquarana catesbeiana. The sequence continues at coordinate 256,270,772 of NC_133328.1, read as the reverse complement.
AATAAATTGGGACAAATCCACGCTGCTCCCGCTTGATCCTCTTACGACACCTCCTCCCCCAACAGCAGAACAAATCAAGGTGGTAGACACATTTAGGTATTTGGGTATAGTTATCCACCCCAACCTAGACCAGTATGTTAAACTTAATATAAATCCACTGATTCATAAATTTCAAGAAAAAACAGCGAGCTGGATTATATTACCCCTATCAGTAGTAGACCGCTGTAACCTAATAAAAATGATCTGAAGCCCACAGCTACTGTATGCCCTCCACAATGCACCTGTCTGGATTCCTATTCATGTATTCAAAAAATTGAATACTATCTTTCGCTCCTTGATATGGAGGAAACGGGTACCTCGTATTAAACTGGAAACACTGCAGGAGGCGAAGGACTCGGATGGGCTGGCGGTGCCGAACCCATACTTTTATTTCATAGCGACTCAATTGCAACATTTAACGGGCTGGCAGCGCCCCGGGTCCTCTGATCCTATCAGAAATATTGTACGTACAGTACTATCAGAGGGTGGTGTTGTGCAGTGCATAGAGGCGGGAGAGTTTGGAGCATTGCCTGACTGTCCCACAATGGTACTTATGGATAAAATATGGAAAAAGGCCAAACAACATTTTTCAGTACACAGGGTATTCTGAGTGGTCATGTATCTGGAATAATAAAAGTTTTCCTGAACTGTATAAACTACAGGGATTCTCCGCCTGGTCTAGGTGTGGTGTGCGTCACATATCACAGCTATACCATGGTAGCCTCTTGAGGGATTTTCAGTCTCTGAGAATGGAATACAATCTACCAAATACCTTATTTTTCCAGTATCTACAACTCAGACATGCCATCTCTGCGCAGGCTACACTGATTACATGGGAATTAACTAGACCCACAGTGCTCGCAAGACTGGTGACATCTTTGTCCCGGAAGGGACAGATTTCCTCCCTATATGGTTCCTTAATATCACAGGTGTCCAAAGCTATGTCATTGAACTGCAGAACCCAATGGGGGGAGGATATAGGCCATATATGGTCAAACATACTGGAGAATATGCCCAAGGTATCCATCTCTTCTTCCCAAAAGCTTACGCAATTATTCATTATTCACCGATCTTACCGTACCCCCTACAAATTACACAAATGGCACAGAAGAGATGACCCACTCTGTTCTCATTGTCTGGTAGAAAATGGTACCCTTGTGCGAATGCTCTGGAGGTGCCCGAAGCTGCAGAGGTACTGGTCAGATGTGATCAACTCTATTAATAGAATATGGAAGCTCACATTTAAGGTGGACCCTGAGTTGTGCCTACTGGGATGGTTGGACGAGGAGTTATACACACCTTATACATACACAGCCATTATCAGGGTTCTGTTTATTGCTAGGAAACTTATTGCCAGAAAATGGCTATCTGTGCTTCACCTACACACGCAGAATGGGTTAGTGCCATAAATGACACCCTGCTAAGAGAAAAGCTAACATATAAACACAGGGGCAGTACAAATAAATTTGAAAATATTTGAGATCCCTGGTTGGAGGTTCCTGGTTTGGCCCCCTTCCAGCTGGTCCAAAATAGAGTGCTGGGTGGCAGGACTTAGTCATTCGCTCCCTCACAAGGGTTACTGACTAAATAGACAAGAAGGGTCACTGATTGTACGATGGCTATGAGGATCTGAATGTGGAACAGTCCAAAACAGTATTCTCGATGTTGTGTTGTCTTTCTCTGTAGTGACGTGCTACATGTTTTAGTTTTGTGTGACGGTTAATAAATGGACACTGTGAATCCCGACCCCCTGTTTAGGGTCGGGAGGCACCCTGGCCCCGACCGGTATTCTATTTTTGGGCTGGAAGTGGAGCCGGGGACCAGAATAATATTAAGAGGACAAAGTTAAAATACAATAAGTTACAAAATGACAGATGCAGATATGTAATTTTCAAGATTTGTCACTTTTATTTTTATAAGGTATGTCAATTCATGTAATATCCTGTAGTATCTGTAGTAAGGTTGCTAACTATATACATAGAGAAACATATGTCCTCCGCAACCTTCTATGTTATCTTTTTTCTTTTTTTTTTTTCTTTTTTTGTTGTTCATGGAAATGTAATGCCTCTTTTTGTTTTCTTTAATAAAAAGAATCTGATTTAAAAAAAAAATTCTCCCTAAGTATATGCCAGTATTTTTTTAAATATATTACGTATTCAATATGAGTGGGGATGGTATTGTGATACGAATGGGTAACCTTTTTTCCATTTTGGTCTTTTTTAGTCTGTATTAAAGTAAACCCCATTCATGAAATTAGACTTGCATACAATGCTGTGAAAAAGTACCGTATTTTCTCCCTTTCTGATTTTTTATTTTTTTGCGTATTTGTCACACTTAAATGACTCAGATCATCAAACTAATTTTATTATTACACAAAGATAACCAGAGTAAATAAAAAATGTGTTTTTTAAATGGTGGTTTAATTTATTAAGGGAAAAAAGCTGTCCAAATCTGCCTGGCTTTATGTGAAAAAGTAATTGCCCCCTAAACCTAATAACTGGTTGTACCACCCTTGGCGGCAACAACTGCAATCAAGCGTTTGCGATAACTGGCAATGAGTCTTTCACATTGCTGTGGAGCAATTTTGGCCCACCCTTTTTTGCAGAATTGTTTTAATTCAGCCACGTTGGAGGGTTTTCCAGCATGAACGGCCTGTGTAAGGTTTGCTACAGCATCTCAATTAGATTTAAGTCAAGGCTTTGACTAGGCCACTCCAAAACCTAAATTTTGCTTTGTTTGAACCATTTGGAGGTGGACTTGCTGTTGTGTTTTTCAGATCATTGTTCTGCTGCATAACCCAAGTGCACTTGAGCTTGAGGTCACAAACTGATGGCCGGACATTCTCCTTTAGGATTTTCTGGTAGATCTCAGAATTCATGGTTCCATCAATTATGGTAAGTCGTCCAGGTCCTGAAGCTGCAAAGCAGCCCTAGACCATCACGCTACCACCACCATGTCTGATTGTTGGTATGATAATGTTGTTATGAAATGCTGTATTAGTTTTATGCCAGATGTAATGGGATGCACACCTTTCAAAATGTTACATTTTTGTCTCATCGGTCCACAGAATATTTGCCTAAAAGTCTTGGGGATAATCAAGATGTTTTTTAGTAAATGTAAGATGAGCCTTTGTGTTCTTTTTGGTCAGCAGTGGCTTTGGCCTTGGAACTCTCCCATGGATGCCATTTTTGCCCAGTCTCTTTCTTATTGTTGAATCATGAACAATGATCTTACCTAAGGCAAGTGAGGCCTGCAGTTCTTTAGATGTTCTGGGGTTTTTTATGACCTCCTGAATGAGTCGTCGTCATGGTCTTGGAGTAATTTCTGTAGGCCGACCACTCCTTTGAAGGTTCACCACTGTTCCAAGTTATCTCCATTTGTGGATAATGGCTCTTCCCATTGTTCACTGGAGTTCCAAAGCCTTAGAAATGGCTTTGAAACCCTTCATAGACCGATACATATACATTACTTTGTTTCAAATCTGTTCTTGAATTTTTTTAGATTGTGGCAGGATGTGTGGCTTTTTGTGATCTGTTGGTGTGCTTCACTTTGTCAGACAGCTTCTATTTATGTAATTTCTTGATGCAACAGGTCTGGCAGTGATTAGGCCTGGTTGTGGCAAGTGAAATTTAACTCAGCTTTCCAAAAAATTGTGGTTAATCACAGTTCATTCAGGATTCAGCATGGGAGGGGGCAATTACTTTTTCACATAGGGCCAGGCAGGTTTGAACAGCTTTTTTACTCGGGTTACCTTTGTGTGATATTAAAATTTGTTTGATGATCTGAATCATTTAGAGGAGTTGTAAAGGCAGAAGTTTTTTTTATATTAATGCATTCTATGCATTAAGATACGAAACCTCCTGTGTGTAGCTGCCTCCCCAGAACCCCCCAATTACCTACCTGAGCTCCTTCTCTTTCCAGCAATGTCCACAATCCCCTCAGCCATCCAGTACCCTCCTCCTGATTGGCTGAGACAGAGCAGCGGTGCTATTGGCTCCCGCAGCTGTCAATCAAAGTCAGTCAGCCAATCAGGGGAGAGAGGGGTTGGGGCTCTGTGTCTGAATGGATACACGGAGCCAGCTCGGGTAACAACCTGTAGCAAGCTGCTGGCTGAGGGGCACTCAAAGGAGGGAGTGGCCAGGAGCAGCAAAGAGGGACCCGAGAAGAGGAGGATCCAGGCTGCTCTGTGCAAAACCAACTGCACAGAGGAGGTAAGTCTAACATGTTTGTTGTTTTAAAAAAAAAGTGAGCCTTTACAATCACTTTAAGTGTGAGAAATATGCAAAACAATAAAAAATGTGTACAGGGGCAAAATGATATCTCTCTCTGGAGTCTAGAGTGTATAACTCTCTTAATACAAAAAAGGACTTTGCTCACTTTGGAAACCACAGCTTGGCATTACATGCTAATATTGAGCTTGTGATCTACCAAAACCCCCAGATACTTCTCCACTATGGATTCCCCCAGTTGTTCTCACCCTAGTATGTATGATGCATGCATATTCTTAGCCCCCAAGTGCATAACTTTACATTTATCAACATTAAACCTCATTTGGTATGAACTAGGGGGTGCTATAAAAATTGAGTGATAATAGATTGCTAGACCACTATTAGCAATCTATTATCACTCAATTTTTATAGCGCCCCCTAGTTCATACCATTTCTGGATTTGATCCTCCTATTCAAATCAAGGGGAGCAGCTTGTTACCGGTTCTTTTGGGAGTCCTTTGAAACAATTGACCCCTCATGGGTGATCTATTTTTGGTTTGGTAATTGTACGGATTTTTTCATTGGTTTAAACTTTTAAATGTGACACCACTGGCGCGGAAGTTCTGTTTATTATTAAACCTCATTTGCCACTTAGTTGCCCAATTAGACAGTGCATTAAGGTTGGCTTGTAAATTGGAGACATCCTGTAAGGACGTTATTCCACTGCATAGCTAACTGTCATCTGCAAATACAGACATTTTACTTTTAATCTCAGACCCTATATCATTTATAAAGGTTTTAAAAAGTAAGGGTCCCAACACTGAACCTTGGGGTACACCGCTGATAACCTTAGACCATTCAGAGTAAAAATCTTTAACCACTACTCTCTACTCTCCACTATTCTGTCTTTTAGCCAGTTTTCTATCCATTTACAAATCCATTTACAGAGCCTGTAGACTTTACCTTACATATGAGCCATGTGTGGGGAACTGTGTCAAACGCTTTTGCAAAATCCAGGTATACCAAGTCCACGGCCACCCCTCTTTCTAAGGTTTTACTTACCTCCTCCTAAAAAGAAATCAGGTTTGTTTGACAATTTCTGTCTTTCACGAATCCATGTGTCCGTTGCTTAAAATATTTTTTTCCAGTAAGAACTCTTCTAAAGTGGTCTTCTATTAAACTCTCCAGTATCTTCCCGACTATAGAAGTTAAACTAACAGGTCTATAGTTACTTTGTAAAGACTTTGATCCCTTTTTAAATATGGGCACCACATTGGCCCTGCGCCAATCCAGGGGTACCATTCCATTCATTAATGAGTCCCGAAAGATTAGAAACAATGGCCTTGAAATGACAGAGCTCAATTCTTTTCGGATCCGTGGGTGGATGCCATCTTGTGATTTACTGCAAATGAAAAAATATATACATAAAAAATAGTTGCATAACACAACAGTTTCGGGCTATAGTGTTCACGCCCTTCTTCAGGTTGGAGCAAACATACAATAATAGTTTTTTTACATCAGTTTATATAGAAACACTAAAGCCGATGTAGATAAACCGTGCAAACAAACCTAAGACATACAATTGCTGAACACCTAAGGCCAAAACACAACACCTTAAAAAAGAGCACTAAAAAACAATAGTGCAGCGCACTAAAATACAGATTAAAAGTCCACAAAAAATCCACCACAAAGGAACCATGGAGAGAACAGTCACTGTGAAGTTCTCACTCTTTTATGCAGGTGTCAAAAAAGTGCACCACCTCCACCATGAACAAGATTGGCCGCTCACCTTATCATTATGACCCCTTTGAGACAGGATGGTCAATAAGCGCTTTTTTCCCTACAAGTAAAATGTTTTACATGCACAGATATGCCCTATAACGAAAATTGGAAGTTTGGTGGATACATTACCTTGATACTTTGCAACCTAGAGGCTTGAACTCTTGACTTTTATTTACACCTCTTCCTGTAATGTGACTTTAATTTTAGTATTGAAAATGGAAAGGATTGTTTTGCAAATATCAATATAGGGCAGGGGTCTCCAAACTTTCTAAACAAAGGGCCAGTTTACTGTCCTTCAGACTTTAGACTTTAGGGGGGCCAGACTAGGGCCAGTGGGAGTAGAAAATGTCTTGGCCTCCAGTGGAAGTAAACAATGCCCTATCTTTGATGTCAGCGGGAAGACTAGTGCCTCATTGATGTTAGTGGAGCGAATAATGCCCCATTGTTGGCGTCAATGAGAGGAGTAGTGGCCCATCGTTGGTGTCAATGAAAAGAATTCTGCCCCATGGGAATAATTCATGCCCCGTCTGTGTCAGTGGAAGGAATTGTGCCCGATCATTGGTGTCAGTGGGAGGAATAATACCCCATTGTTGGTGTCAATGGGAGGAATTGTGCCCCATTGTTGGTGTCAGTGGAAGGAATTGTACCCCATCATAGGTGTCAGTGGAAGGAAATGATGCCCTTTTGATGGTGTCAGTGGGAGGAATAATACTCCATTGTTGGTGTCAATAGAAGGAATTGTACTCCATTGTTGGTGTCAATGGAAGGAATTGTGTCAAATCGTAGGTGTCAGTGGAAGAAATGATGCCCTTTTGATGGTGTCAGTGGGTGAAATAGTGTCCCATTGTTGGTGTCAGCAACAGGAATTATGCCCTATTGTTGGTCTCAGTGGATGGTATAGTACCCGAAGGGCTGGACAAAGGCAAGAAAAGGGCCACAGTTTTGAGACCGTTGTTTTAGGGCATATCTGTGCATGTAAAATATTGTATTCCTTCTGTGGTCATAACTCTTGCCTTTAAGTACATGTTTTTTCACTATTTATCTATTACTAATAATAGGTTAATGCCGAAACGATCTTTGTAAGATGTTGGAGGGTAAATAATTCCCATTTAGCCTTTGCTCTGGGATTTAGGATGAAATAATTCAGCTTTTTGATTTGTCTAATTGTATAATTAATACCTAATTGGTTCCTGGTGTAAGAAGGGTGGTTCTATATAAACTGATGTAAAAAAACTGTTATTTTATGTTTGTTCCAACCTGAAGAAGGGCAAGGACACTATTTCTCGAAACTGTTGTGGAGCATTATGCAACTATTTTGTATGTATATGTAGCAGGTCACATTGATGTATAATGTAATGTTATGCTATATCTTAGCAACTGGTGCCATCTAGCAGCCAAAATATAAAAGACATGGAAGTGTTTTGTTTACATTTGGACATTACCTGGACCTACTCATCATGCCCATTAACTCCCATGAACATTGGGAGAACTGAACTGCATTGTGGGAAGACTATAAAAGAGCTCAGCGCGGCCATCTTAGAGCTCTTGGACAGGCATGGCCAGCCTGGGAGGATCTGTGTGAGGTCTTCAGCGCAGCACGGCCTACCTCCGCAGAAGAGCAATTCGAGCAGCGGTACTGCGATACACCAGTTAGCTAAGCTGATGACGGAGCGGGACTGGGAAGGAGCCAGAAGAGCCATCTGAGAGTTCCGGAGCGTCCTGTTGTGTGGAGCAGAGCAGCGCAGCAGTGCCGGCCGGCCGGAGACAGAACTCATTGCATCAGAACGGAGTCTTCTGACAACACTGTCCTGGTAAGGTGAGAGGGCTGTTGCCCAAAAAAGCTTCTTGATGCACTTTTATACATCCGTCTGTACAAGACAGAGTTGCTGGGACCCATAGTTCCACAAGCAGAGTCAAGAGGATTAGATTGATTTAATATTAGGCTTTGGGCCTGTACCTCATTGAGAGATTTAGTACTGAGTCACTGAAACCAAAGATAGTTATAGTGCTGTGGCACCAGAACTTTGCCTCTATCTTTTAGTCTACTTTGATCAGGAGTCATTAACCCTTGGATTACAAATTTACTTTATTTTTGCTAGCAGAAGACAGAAGAAAAGAAGGACCGTTTAGTAAAATACAAGACCTTGTGTTCCTTTACCATATTAAGGTTAATGTGATGCTAAATATGGGAGCTCTCTAATACTGCATTATACTTTATCAAGTTAATCTCTGATTTGGTATATTTATAAGCGCGCATATAATAGGATAGTGCTCATAGTGGGAACAATTCAATCTGACGGTTATCCTATTTACTTTAATACATTACTCACAAATTATTTCAGACTCTTTATATCTGTGTAATATATTTGTAAGATAAAGTTCAGTTGACTGTCAGACTATGTTGGTCTGATAGTACAACCATTGTAGTGTTTACCCTTTGAAGCAATTACAGTAAACAAGGTTCTTATTCAGGTACAACTGTGTGAGTGTTGTTTTCCTCTGCATCATCCTGAAAGTGGAGGTCAAGGTAATCACAAACAGGTATATCACATTGTATACTGTGAACTTGTCTTTAAGGTTTTGTCTTGACTACACACTATTACACCACAGCTGTGTCAGGGGGACTGAGGTATTCAAAGGGGAAATAAAGCAGAGTACAGGCCCAAATAAATTCCAGCAGCTCCTTCAGAGGTCAGTGCTAGATGTGGGGGCTCGTCCAGGATATCTGTTACTCTGCAAGCAAACCCACCCTTTGGCACAAGTATGGACGCCATCACAGTGGTCCAGTGGTGCGAAGCAGAAGGCGCTCGCTCAGAAGCGAGCGTGGCAGTTGAACTCCCAGGAGAAGACTGGAAAGAAAAACATGTAAAAGAAGTTGTGCAGGCACTATCCCCAGAGAGGAAGGCCTGAGTGATAGCTGTGAGGCTAGACTATGGGACCTCCCGCACTTATGCCCTACTAGAGTGGAGGAAGGGTGTCCCTGAAAATTTCCAAGGTAACAGTTGGAAACTGTCTGACAGAACCAAATTCTGTCTGACGCACCCAGAGAGGCCAGGTGAGAACCCTACCAGATCCACACAAGTAAAATCAGTCAAGACAAAAGTTCCCTCCCAGACACGTCTGACCACAGTTGAACCAGAGCTTTTTACAGCCTTAGGGAACTTTGTGGCAAAATGTCAGAAGGGCAACCTCACATATCTTGGAAATGCATACCAGAAACTCAGCATTTTCTCTGGAAGACAGCCTGTACCCCTAGAGGAAGGCAACTTTGAGAAGTGGTTGGAGCAAACCACCCAGGCCCTAGATAAATGGGACGTACCAGAGGCGCACAAGAAACAGAGGATCGCAGAGAGCTTGAGAGGGCCTGCTTCGGAAACCATCCGGAACTTGAAGCACAGCAAGCGAGATTGTGTGGCTCAGGACTACTTAGACATCTTACAGGATGTGTTTGGACGGACGGAGAAGGTTTCTGACCTGATCTACCAGCTGGAGCACACTTATCAAATTGAGGGAGAGAAGCTATCGGAGTATATAAGGTGTTTGGACAGGATCATACACCAGATTTTGTTGAAAAAGGGACTAGACCCTCGGAAGGTGGATGAAGTCCGAGCCAAGCAAGTCTTGAGGGGTGTCCATAATGCTCCAGTTAAGAACCCGTCAAGATGGTGGCATCTTGAAGTACCCGGACCTGATCCGAATTGTGCGGGAAGAAGAAGCCATTCTTGAGAAGAAGAAAGAAAAGATCCAAAGGCCAAAATCAGTCGTTGGAGTTAGGACGGCTAGTGCAACTAATGGCGACCCTCAGATTGAACTTCTTCAGACCCAGGTGGCACAGTTAATGGAGATGATGGCCCTGTTGACCGCCAAGCATGTCATTCCAACTGATGGAGGAGTTCAAACACCCAAAGAACTGTTAAGCCCCACAGTTGTGGAAAAGCACAAATCCTGTTTCAATTGTGGAGGAGTTGGACATTACAGGCGGGTATGCCCAAGCCCAAAAGCTCAAGTAACTCTACTATACAAAGACTTTTATGAGAAATATCTCAAACATCTCCCCTTGAAGAAGTTGGAAGAGCTGGAGATATGGGGTTTAGGGACACAGAACTTCCCCTACGATGGATACATACCCATCAAGCTTACCTTTGATCCACTTGTGGCAGGAAAGGCTGAAACTTTCGACACCTGGGCAGTGGTGTGTCCCCGCCCTCCAGGGGCTGACAGAAGTTCCCTTATTATTGGGACCAGCACTGACTTGGTAAGAAGACTTCTAACTCCACTTGTACAGGAGAAGAACAGTCCAACCAAGGGGGTGCACCCCATGCTAACACAGGTGTACCAGGATCTTGTGCAGGAACAGAAGGCCCCCCCCAGAAGGAGTGGGTCTGGTGCCTAGACAAGAGTGAAAAGCTGGTACAACCGGGTGAGGTAGTCTGCCTAAAGGCCTCTATCAAGTTGAGTTGGAGACAGCCTGGTCCCTTTGTCATTCTTGAGATGGACAGACAGAAAGAAGACAGGGTCTGGAAGTTGTCCCTGAGGTGTTGTCAACTAAAGCGCTGAAGAGGAGTAAAGGACGTATCTCAGTCAGTATTCGCAACACAACAGCCTTGCCTGTAATGGTACCTGCCAGAGTACTGCTGGGGCAGGTCAGTCCAGCAACCCCAGTCTCAACGTGTGGCATCATGGGAGAACAGGATGGAGAAATCTCCTTGGAAGAGTTCTATCCAAAGAACACACCTCTTACTCCTGACTGGAGGGAGAGAGCGAAGAACCAGCTTCTGAGATGGAAGACTGCTTTCTCAAGAAGTGAGTTCGATGTGGGGCTTGCAAAGAGTGCCGAACACAAAATCAGGTTAGAAGAAGATAAACCCTTCCGTGAGAGGGTAAGGCGGATCCCGTTGGGAGATCTGGAAGATCTACGGGAGCAGCTGGCTGAACTAAAAAGGACGGGGATTATCCGAGAGTCCTGGAGTCCATATGCCTCTCCGATAGTAGCTGCAAGAAAAAAAATGGCTCTTTGCGACTATGCATTGACTATCGGACACTAAATCGGAGGACCGTCCCAGATCAGTACACCACACCTCGGATAGAGGATGCCCTGCAGAGTCTAACAGGAGCAAAGTGGTTCAGTGTGCTTGATCTTAAGAGTGGGTACTATCAGATCCCCATGTGCTCTGAAGATAGAGAGAAGACCGCTTTTATTACCCCTGTAGGATTCTTCGAGTTTAATCGAATGCCTCAAGGTCTGTCTGGAGCCCCAGCAACATTCCAGTGATTAATGGAGAAGACAGTGGGTGACATGAACCTCATCGAGGTGTTGGTCTATTTAGACGATGTCATAGTGTTTCGCAGAACACTGGAGGAGCATGAAAAGCGTCTGGAGAAGGTCTTGAAGAGATTACATGATGAAGGTCTGAAGCTCTCCCTGGAGAAATGTCACTTTCACCAACCCTCAGTGAATTACTTTCCCCACATCGTATCCGCTGAAGGAGTGGCAACAGACCCGCAGAAATTGGAGACCGTTACCTCCTTGCCTAGACCAACTAACGTAACTGAACTTAGATCCTTTCTAGGGTTCTGTTCTTATTACAGGCGGTTTGTGGAAGGGTTTGCTAAAATAGCCCACCCACTCACCGAGCTGTTGAAGAATCAAGAAGGAACTGGCCCAGATTCAGAAGGCTTGGGAAAGCCAAAGGAAGGCCCCAGAAAGAAGAAAGAGTCCATCCAAGAAGAATGGACTCCACAGTGTGAAGAGGCTTTCAGACAGTTGAAATAGAGCTTTACCACTGCTCCAGTGCTAGCCTATGCAGACCCTTCTAAATCCTATGAATTGCATGTGGATGCCAGCCGAGACCGGCTGGGCGGAGCGCTTTATCAGGAACATGATGGACAACAAAGGCCCATTGCTTATGTGATCAGAAGTCTAGTCCCCGCTGAGCGTAACTACCCCACTCACAAATTGGAATTCCTGGCTTTAAAATGGGCTGTGGTAGATAAACTCAAGGATTACCTGTATGGTGCAGAGTTTGTGGTTAAGACAGACAATAACCCACTTACTTACCTGCTTACCAGAGCAAAGTTGGATGCCACGGGCCAAAGGTGGTTGGCTGCACTCTCAGCGTTCACATTCAGCTTGAAATATAGACCAGGAATTGGAAATAGAGATGCAGATGCATTTTCAAGACAACCTCACTGTTCCCAGGGTCAAGAAGAAGAATGGACTCAGCGTACCTCAGAAGGAGTGAAAGCCCTTTGTGATGGAGCACAACAGCAAAATAAAGGTGGGGCTAGAGCAGAAGAAGTTGGAGTGTCTGCTGCTGGAGTGCCTAAGTGTTACTGTGATGTCACTCAAATTGAAGAGGAAGGTTTACCAAAGCTGTCCAGGAGGGATCTTCATTTGGACCAACAAGACCCACTTTGTAGCCTGGCGCTGAAGGCTTTGGAGAGCAAACACCCTGACTTATTTCTCAAAAGCACTGAAAAGGAAGCTTGCGTCTTACACAAAGAGTGGGATCGGCTACAGCTCAAACAAGGGGTGGTCTACCGAAGGGGCCCCTCTGATGATGGTGACGAAAAGTGGCAACTGTTCTTACCGGAGAAGCACCGAGAGAAGGTACTGATTGCTCTGCATGACCATCCCGGCCATTTGGGAGCAGAAAGGATTTTCCAGCTGGTGAAGGACAGGTTCTACTGGCCCTATATGAGGACCAAAGTAGAGGGCTATTGTCACTCATGTCCCTGATGTATACAGAGGAAGACCTTGCCTCAGAGAGCTGCCCCAATGAGCCATTTGGAGAGCCAAGGACCAATGGAGCTGGTCTGTATAGATTTCCTGTGTGTGGAATCCGACTTAAGTGGAAAGGGGAACATTCTAATAGTTACTGACCACTTTACTTGTTATGCTCAAGTATTCCCTACTAAAGACCAACAGGCTTCCACAGTGGCGAAGGTTCTGGTGGAAAAGTTCTTTGTCCATTATGGTCTACTACAACGAATTCATTCTGATCAAGGGAGAGACTTCGAAAGTGCTCTGATTCAAAAGCTGTTGGATCTCTTAGGTATTTGGAAATTTAAACCCACCCCATACCATCCACAAGATGACCCTCAGCCGGAGACATTTAACCGGACTCTTTTAAATATGATGGGAACTCTGACATCTGAGCAAAAACCATGTTGGAGCCAGCACATTACTGCATTGGTACATGCATATAACAGTACAAAGTGTGATGCAACAGGATATCCCCCCTACTGGCTAATGTTTGCTAAGAGAAGCCAGACTGCCGATCATACCTCAGCGACTTCTCACAGAGGATATGTGGATAGGTTGAGGAAGAGTCTGAAAACTGCTTATGATAAAGCCCAAGTCACATCAGACCGCAGAGAATACAGAAACAAAAAGAACTTTGATCTCAAAGTACGGGTTCAAGATTTACAACCCGGTGACCGAGTTCTATTGAGGAGTTTGGGAATTCCAGGCAAGCACAAACTGGCTGATCACTGGAAATCACAACCCTATATAGTGTGCAAGAAACTTTTAGGACTTCCAGTATATGAAATTCAGCCAGAGGGAAGCACTGGACCAATAAAGACTTGGCACCGTAATCACCTCCTGCCTCTCACGGAAGCAGTCAGGATTACCGCACAAGAGGAGCTGCCATCCACATCCCCTGTTGTACACAGACCAGTGACCAGACTTAGGCCTGAACCTTCTGCTACTGCAGAAGAAGAAGAGGAGATGGAGATAAGCTGGCTGTGGCCATCTGAGGTATCGGAATCTGCAGTGGACTTTCCATTCAAAGCAGGGGGAGAGGATGGTGGAATTCTAATGCCTCGTACACACGGTCGGACTTTGTTCGGACATTCCGACAACAAAATCCTAGGATTTTTTCCGACGGATGTTGGCTCAAACTTGTCTTGCATACACACGGTCACACAAAGTTGTCGGAAAATCCGATCGTTCTGAACGCAGTGACGTAAAACACGTTCGTCGGGACTATAAACGGGGCAGTGGCCAATAGCTTTCATCTCTTTATTTATTCTGAGCATGCGTGGTACTTTGTCCGTCGGATTTGTGTACACACGATCGGAATTTCCGACAACGGATTTTGTTGTCGGAAAATTTTATATCCTGCTCTCAAACTTTGTGTGTCGGAAAATCCGATGGAAAATGTGTGATGGAGCCTACACACGGTCGGAATTTCCGACAACAAGGTCCTATCACACATTTTCCGTTGGAAAATCCGATCGTGTGTACTGGGCATTAGACCGGAGGCTCCTGAATTCATACCCAAAAGTAGATCAAGGAAAGATACAGAGGAGTCTCAAGTTTTTCTACCAGAAACAGATTTGGGAAGTCTAAGCGCTGATTCTGATGCTGAGACACAAGAAAAGGATGGAGTTGAGGAACAAACCAACTTGCCTGAAACGCCAAAAGCACAGAGGACCAAAAGAGTTATTCATCCCACAAAGAGGCTAACGTATGAGACATTGGGCGAGTGTTCTGAAGGAACTAACTTTACTGCCAGAAGAAACTCTGAAAGGCCTGATACTCTTGCTTTTGACTCAGAAAACCAAAACCCTGTCTCGCCCCTTGACACACCTGTACATTAAATTAAAGTGTCAACTGTGAATTAGACAGTTGAGTTTAACCTCGTTTTTCCAGAAGCAAAAAAATGGGTTCAGACGCAAATGTTTTCCACGTGTCAGACGCTAAATGCGGCTAAACGAGGCTAAACACCGGTACCGCGTTTAGCCGTGTTAGCGTTTATAAGTGTTTTTTACAACACGACTTTGGGGCCCCATATCTTGGCGCTAGGAACCCCAAATTTGGTTCCACTGTGTTAGCACACCAAATTTGGGGTTTTTAGCACCAAGTGGCCCCAAGATATGGGGCCCCAAATTTGGGTCGCAAAATGTCATTTTCTGCTCTGCAGACGCTTCTAGACACAAACGTGGCTAAACGCGGCATGCAAATGCGGCAAAACGGACATTTCTAAACGCCGGTTTCAGCTTTTAAAAACATGTGTTCAGCAGAGTTTGCACTGGCGTCTCGTGTGCATGAGCCCTTAAGGTTCGATGTGTTGTGTGTTTAGAGATGGTATTCTTCATACCTTGGTTGTAACGAGTGGTTAAGTGGTTATTTGAGTTACCATTGCCTTTATATCATCTCAGACCAGTCTGCCCATTTTCCTTTACCATCAAGGCATTTTTTTCCACACAACTGATGCTCACTGGATATTTTCTCTTTTTCGGACCATTCTCTGTAAACCCTACAGATGGTTGTGCATGAAAATCCCAGTAGATCAGCAGTTTTTGAAATGCTCAGACCAGCCCGCCTGGCACCAACAACCATGCCACATTCAAAGGCACTTAAATCCCCTTTCTTTCCCATTCTGATGCTCGGTTTGAACTTCAGCAAGTCGTCTTCACCACATCTAGATGCCTAAATGCATTGAGTTGTTGCCATGTGATTGCCATTTGGACATTTATCTTCGGCTGAATTGTGAGTCAGACACGTGACCCGGGAGGCGGGAGAAACCTGCTGTGACACGCTGTGTGAGAGCAGAGGAGTGTGAGAGAGCATTAGAGAGAGTGACCAGAGTTATCAGGACTGTGACACACAGACGCGATCAGGAGAGGCAGTGGGGACCGGACTGCTGATGAAGAGAGACGGCGGGGACCTGTCAGGGGAGACCCTAAGTGCGGGATTGATCAGTGATCAGGGGAGGCGGTGGGGGCCCGGGGGGTGATAGGCAGACAGGGCAAGCGGTAGGCATGGAACCGGAGGGAGACAGGCTGACCAGGGGAGGCTGAAGGAGCTGACAAGCATTACAGGTGTGGCTGAGCAGGAGGAGGAAGCCGCACACACAACCAAAAAAACCCACAGTTTTCTTTGTGATATTGCAAGACACTAAGCTGTGTGTATTTTTGTAGCTGGGGTTACCTTTAGTACCTGGGAGTACCTGGGAGTGCCTTAGTGCCCGGGAGTACCTTTAGTACCTGGGAGTACATTTAGTGCCTGGGAGTACATTTAGTGCCTGGGAGTACATTTAGTGCCTATTATCCCCATTAGAATAGAAGGTAATAATGTGCAACAGGATTGGTGATGCCCCAAGGGAGAAATTAATAAGCACTCATACAACACTGAGGGAAGAATACACACATACCAGGAGTCCAGCTAACAAAAAGGAGGAACTGGAGCTACTATTACACAAGGAGAACTTTGAGTTTGTGGGAATAACAGAAACTTGGTTCGATAGCTCACACGACTGGCTGGCAAATATTCAGGGGTATTCCTTGTATCTATATATGTTTATATATCAAAAATGATGTAAGGATGGTAGAGAGGATTGGCATTGTGAATGGGATGAGGAGGGAGGTGGAATCAGTGTGGGTAGAACTACAAAGAGAAGACGTGAGTGGGAAATTAATACTGGAGGGTATGTTACAGGCCCCCCAACCTGAAAGAGGAGGCGCTGGACCTCCTATCACAGTTAGAATTGGCAGGGAAATGTCGTCATAATAAGGGAATTCAATTACCCCAATATTGACTGGGTAGAAGAGACAGCTCACTTATTAAAGGCCCGTCATTTCATAAACATCTTACAGCACAACTTCATGTCTAAATTGGTGAATTCTCCAACTAGAAAGAATACATTACTAGTTGATTGGAGAAAAGCCAATGTGATAGCAATATTCAAAAAAGGGTATAGACATATTCTTGGAAATTACAGGCCAGTCTGCCTAACATCATTAGTAGGTAAATTATTGGAGGGGATGATAAGGGACTATATCCAACAATTTGCTTTAGAAAACAGTATCATTAGTAGTAGTCAGCATGGGTTTACGAAGGGTCGTTCTTGCCAGACCAATTTGTTAACATTCTACAAGGAAGTGAGCTGCCATCTAGATAGGGAGAGGCCTGTGGATGTGGTGTATCTGGATTTTGCAAAAGCATTCAATACAGTTCCCCATAAACGCTTAAAGCGTAACTCCACTTACGTTGAGAAAAAAAACATTCCGCGCTGGGTGATCTATGCACTTTTGTTATTCTGAAGAAATCCATGTGTGCTTGTCTGTGCCTCTGGGCTGAGTGGGTCTAATGGGAGTGATTTCACAATCATCAGTCAGCTGTGGCAGCTCATCCCTTTAGATGAGTTCCCATTGGAAATATCTCACCAAATATGAAATTTTTGTTGCAGGGGATGCCTGAAATCTGACTTGTATTTTAGGCAGACTTCTGGGAAAATTGGTGAGCCAATCACACAAGCAGGAAATAATGTTTCTGGGGAGTGGTCAGTACACATTCTGTGTACAGAACAACTCCATGTAGCCATATTACATTGAATTTATAGAAAATTACAGAGGCTGCAGATTGAAAAGGAAAGTTAATTTTTAATGACATTCAATTACAATATGACTTGTATCGCAATTGTACACGCTATATTATTTTTTTTTTACTTGCCATTTTTTTCCCCACAAAAGTGGCTTTACCCTTTGATCTACAAGCTGAGGTCTGCAGGCATGCACCATAAGGTTTGTTCTTGGATAGAAAACTGGTTACAGGGGGGTATCCAAAGGGTAGTGATAAATAACGTGTACTTATACTGGTCTGGAGTGGTAAGTGGGGTGCCCCAAGGTTCGGTCTTGGGACTAATTCTGTTTAATTTATTCATAAATGATATAGAGGACGGGATACATAGCTCAATCTCAATTTTTGCAGACAACACAAAAATAAGCAGGAGAATAACTTCACATCAGGATATAGAAATTTTACAGAAAGATCTGAACAAAGTAATGGAGTGGGCAACTACATGGGGAATTAGGTTTAATGTGGAGAAATATAAAGTAATGCACTTGGGGGCTAAAAACATAAACGCAAACTACTCACTAGGGGGAGAACCTCTGGGGTAATCAAGGATTGAGAAAGATCTGGGAATCCTAGTGGAAGACAGACTGAGCAATAGCATGCAATGTCAAGCTGCAGCTACCAAAGCCAGCAGAATATTAGCTTGTATACAGTGCCTTGAAATTTTCCACATTTTGTCATGTTACAACCAAAAACATAAATGTATTTTATTGGGATTTTATGTGATAGACCAACACAAAGTGGCACATAATTGCAAAGTGGAAGGAAAATGATAAATGGTTTTCACAATTTGTTTACAAATAAATACCTGAAAAGTGTGGCGTGCATTAGTATTCAGCCCCCATGAGTCAACCACCTTTTATTGCAATTACAGCTGCAAGTCTTTTTGGGTATGTCTCTACCAGCTTTGCACTTCTAGAGAGTGACATTTTTGCCCATTCTTCTGTGCAAAATAGCTCAAGCTCTGCCAGATTGGATGGAGAGCATCTGTGAACAGCAATTTTCAAGTCTTGCCACAGATTCTTAATTGGATTAAGGTGTGGATTTTGACTGGGCCATTCTAACACATTAATATGTTTTGATGTAAACCATTCCATTGTAGCTCTGGCTGTATGTTTAGGGTTGTTGTTCTGCTGGAAGGTGAACATCCGCCCCAGTCTCAAGTCTTGCAGACTCTAGCAGGTGCTCTTCTAAGATTGCCCTGTATTTGGCTCCATCTTCCCATCAACTCTGACTAGCTTCCCTGCTCCTTGCTGAAGAAAAGCTTCCCCCACAACATGATGCTGCCATCACCATGTTTCACTCCGGGGATGGTGTGTTCAGGGTGATGTGCAGTGTTAGTTTTCCTCCACACAGTGTTTTGCTTTTAGACCAAAGTTTAATTTTGGTCTCATCTGACCAGAGCACCTTCTTCCACATGTTTGTTGTGTCCCCCACATGGCTTCTTACAGACTGCAAAAGTGACTTCTTATGACTTTCTTTCAACAATGGCTTTCTTCTTGCCACTCTTCCATAAAGGCCAGATTTGTGGAGTGCAAGACTAATAGTTGTCCTGTGGACAGATTCTGCCACCTGAGCTGTGGGCCTCTTGGCTGCTTCTCTGATTAATGTTCTCCATGCCTAGCCTAGGTGGACGCCCATGTCTTGGTAGGTTTGCAGTTATGCAATACTTTTTCCATTTTCGGATAATGGATTGAACAGTGCTCCGTGAGATGTTCAAAGCTGGGATATTTTTTTTATTACCTAATCTTGCTTTAAACTTCTCCACAACTTTATCCCTGACCTGTCTGGTGTGTTCCTTGACCTTCATGATGCTGTTCTTTTTTTTTTAATCAAATAATTTTTATAGATTTTTTCTCATATACAACAAAAACACATTACAACATAAAATATTACCATCAAATAACCCATATACCCCCCCCAAAAAAATTATTTCACTTCAGAGCCATTGATCCCCATCTACGAGTGCACATGGGTCTGCAAATGCACGTGGGTCTACGAGTACCTGTATATTATCTTGTTGAGTACCTGTGTATTGTCTTGTTCAGTATTAGTGTTAGGAAGCTAGTTGTTGGGTAATTTGGACAGGGTATAATCCCCAATCCTTATTAAATTAGTAGGTACAATGCCCAGCGGGTGTTGAGATGCGACTCTGTGTACACCTTGCGGCATTTATGCGTTCCTTGAGAATCCAATCGAGGGTGAATACTGCTGTGTAACATGTAAGCACATTGTTTCCCTGGAAGCCCAGGTTCTGAATCTGGGGAAGCAAATGTCAGCACTGAGAAGACCCTCCATACTAAAGGAGAGCCGGGAACGTACCCAGCAGGTGACGGCAGGGGCCAGCACAGAGGCGGGTGGAGACAAAGAGGTGCAGGCACCAGAAAAAAGTAGATGGGTGACAGTCAGGAAAAGTAGAAGGGGAAGTGCCAGGGAGGCCAATCCAGGGCTGGAGCATTCCAAAAAGTATGCTCCATTGAGTGATGGTGAAACCAGTCAGGGACAAGCACTGCTGAGGGACTTTCCTAGCTGCCGGGCATAGAACTCCTCCAGTGAGAGTGGGGGGAAGCAAAGGGAAAGGAAAGACAGATTCTGGTGGTAGGGGACTCAATTCTTAAAAGGACAGAGAGGGCAATCTGTAACAAAGACCTGAAACGCCAAACTGTATGTTGTCTACTGGGCTTCTGTTCGGCACATCATGGTTCTGGTGGACAGATTACTGGGAGGGGCTGGGGCAGACCTGGCTGTCATGGTGCACGTTGGCACCAATGACAAAGTCAGAGGCAGATGGAGTGTCCTAAAGAACAATTTTAGGGACTTAGGAGCTAAATTGAGGAAAAGGACCTCCAAGGTAGTATTCTCAGGAATACTACAGGTACCTCGAGCCACACCAGAAAGGCAGAGGGAGATTAGGGAAGTAAACAAGTGGCTGAGGAGCTGGTGTAGTAAGGAGGGGTTTGGGTTCCTGAAGGACTGAGCCGACTTCTCAGTCAGCCACCAGTACTATAGAAGGGACAGAATGCACCTAAATGAGGAGGGTGCAGACAAGCTGACAGTAAAGATGGCCAAAAAGTTAGAGGGGTTTTTCACCTAGGCGACGGGGGGAGGGCCCAGAGGTAGAGATAGTCAGCACGGAACATATTCCAAAGGGTAGTTTTGGGGGCATTAGTGGTAGGTTGACTAAAGCACATAAACCCAAGGTAAGTATAGTAACAAGTCCTAGTTGCAATCTCGGAACACCCAATAAGAGGATAATATGCGACAGGTCTAAACTACGTGGCATGTTCACCAATGCCAGGAGCCTGGCGGACAAGATGGGTAAACTAGAGATCCTGTTGTACGCGGAGGATTTGGACTTTGTGGGAATTTGAGAGACCTGGTTCAACAGCTCTCATGTTCGTCTGGCAACCATTCAAGGGTATATCCTTTATCGCAGGGATAGAGAGGGTAAAAAGGGGGGAGGGGTATGCTTATATATTAAGAATAATGTACAAGTGTGTGAGATGACATCACTAAGGGAGCTAGGGAGGAGGTGGAATCCTTTTGGGTAGAGCTAAGGGGAAAATAATACTGTGAGTATGCTATAGGCCCCCTAACCTGAGGGAGGGGGGGAGACGGATCTCCTATCACAATTTGGATTAGCAGCAAGGATGGGGAGTGATATCATAATGGGGGATTTTAATTATCCAGACATAGACAGGGCGGAGGGAACCACGCATTCGTCTAAGGCTCGCCAGTTCCTAAATGTCTTGAAGGACAATTTCATCCTTCAGATGGTAGACGCACCAACTAGAAATTAAGCGTTACTGGATCTACTGATTACCAACAACACAGACCTGATCACGGATGCGGAAATACGGGGCAATTTAGGAAACAGAAATCACAGGTCAATTGGCTTCAGTATAAATCACACAAATAGGAAACATAAGGGGAATACAAAGACACTAAATTTCAAAAGAGCCAACTTCCCTAAACTACGAACGTTGCTAGAAGGCATAAATTGGGATAAAGTCTTAGGAACAAAGAACACAGAGGATAGATGGGTTTGCTTTAAGAGCATATTAAATAAGGGCATTAGCCAATGCATCCCATTGGGTAATAAATTTAACAGAGTGAGCAAAAGTCCTGGATGGCTTAACTCCAATGTAAAAATGCATATAAAAGCAAAGGAGAAGGCCTTCAAAAAATACAAGGTTGAGGGATCATCATCAGCATTCAGACTTTATAAAGAATGCAACAAGAAATGTTAGGGTGCAATAAGGACGGCTAAGTTAGAACATGAAAGACACATAGCGGAGGAGAGCTAAAAAAAATCCCAAGAAATTCTTTAAGTATATAAACAGTAAAAAAGCAGGACAGACCTTATTGGCCCCATAAAGAATGAGGAAGGACATCTGGTTACAAAGGATGGGGAGATGGCAAAGGTATTGAATTTATTCTTTTCCTCAGTCTTCACGAGGGAATCGGGGGGCTTCAGTAACCAAAACTGCAGTGTTTATCCTCATGACACATCACAGGAAGCACCTCCATGGTTAACAGAGGACAGAATTAAAATTAGACTTGGGAAACGTAACATTAATAAATATCCAGGACCAGATGGCTTGCACCCGAGGGAACTCAGTCAAGTTATTGCCAGACCATTGTCCCTAATTTTTACAGACAGTCTACTGACTGGAATGGTACCAGCTGATTGGAGAAAAGCCAATGTAGCACCAATATTTAAAAAGGGCCCAAAAGACATCCCTGGGAATTACAGACCAGTTAGCCTAACATCAATAGTATGCGAGCTCTTGGAGAGGATGTGAAGGGACTATATAGAAGATTTTAGTAATGAAAACGGTATCATTAGCAGTAATCAGCCTGGATTCATGAAGAATTGTTCTTGCCAAACCAATCTATTAACCTTCTATGAGGAGGTGAGTTGCCAACTAGATAAAGGAAGGCCCGTAGACGTGGTGTATCTGGATTTTGCAAAAGCATTTGACACAGTTCCCCATAGTGCAGTACACTTACAGTGGTATGGGAAAATTGTACCTTCTTCTTCCATGTCGCAGAAAGAGCATTTCCCTTTTATTGTAACCATTACTAGACAATTACAGACCCGACTAAGAAAAGAAAAAGTGTATAGGCAGGGAGAGCTAGAAGAGAAAGAGAAGCGGGTGGCGGGGGGGGATAGGATTTGGGGGATGGTAATCTGGGTGGGTTATGTCTGCATCTCAAGTTATGCGTGTAAAGTAGCGCCACTTCTTAACATCAGATAATATTCATGTTCCAAATAGTGATTTTCTTCTGAGTACTTGAATAAATTCCAATGGGTCCAGGTTTTCCGATATGTCTCATGTCTGCTGCTGTCATTATCAAGTCCTCCATCCTGTTTATGTCTTCTACTTTTTTTAGCCATAATGCTGTGGTTGGTGGGTTTTGCTGTTTCCATAGTAGGGGAATGCAGGACTTGGCTGCATGCACTAAATGTCGCAGTATGGATTTTTTGTAGGTTTTAGCAGGTATGTTAGAGACATGTAGTAGAAAAAATGCTGGGTCGTCTGGAATCATGAAATCCGTACATTTTTTAGATATTTGACCGTCGTCCAGAATGATGTCAGTTTAGAACACGTCCAGAAGATATGTAAAATTGTACCACTTCTCCAGCACTGCTCTGACATGTCGGGAAAAACAGTGTGAAGTCTGCTGAGTGTCATGTACCATCTCGTTAAGACCTTATAGTTGGTTTCCTGTGTCTTGGTACATAGTGAGGATTTGAGGGATAGGTTTATCATGTTTTGGATTTGTGGTGCGGTAAAAGTGCGGTGCAGATCTGTTCCCCATTTCAGTATGTTAGTTAGCTCTGGTTGCTCCGGTGGAGTATTGAGCAGTGTGTATGTTTTTGAAATGACTTGAGATAGTGGTTCTATTCCTGAGCAGTATTCCTCAAATGTGGTGAGATGTCTAGCATATGCCTGAGGGTCTTTCAGAGTTTGGAGGAAGTGATGCATTTGTACTGCCGTCCAGAATATGAGCTGATAGGGTCCCCTGGAGTCCATCAATTCCTCAATGGTGGGCCATCTATCTTGTGTCTCAAACTTGGATGCAGTGGTGTTCCCTGATTCAAAGTCTGAAAAAGTGCGGATGACATGCCTGGGGGGGAATTTGGGGTTTTCTAGAATCGGGGTCAGGGGAGATATTTTGGTCCCCATAAACTTTTACTGTACAAAATAAGGTCCGTTGGCATGGACCATAGGGTGAGTACATGGATTGAAAACTGGCTACAAGGGCAAGTTCAGAGGGTGGTGATAAATGGGGAGTACTCGGAATGGTCAGGGTTCTGTGGGTGGGAGCAATCCTATTTAATTTGTTCATAAACGACCTGGAGGATGGGGTAAACAGTTCAATCTCTGTATTTGCGGACGATACTAAGCTAAGCAGGTTAATAACTTTTCCACAGGATGTGGAAACCTTGCAAAAAGATCTGAACAAATAAATGGGGTGGGCAACTACATGGCAAATGAGGTTTAATGTAGAAAAATGTATAATAATGCATTTGGGTGACAAAAATATGAATGAAATCTATACACTGGGGGGAGAACCTCTGGGAGAATCTAGGATGGAAAAGGACCTGGGGGTCCTAGTAGATGATAGGCTCAGCAATGGCATGCAATGCCAAGCTGCTGCTAACAAAGCAAACAGAATATTGACATGCATTAAAAAGGGGATCAACTCCAGAGATAAATCGGTAATTCTCCCTCTCTACAAGGCTCTGGTCCGGCCGCACCTAGAGTATGCTGTCCAGTTCTGGGCACCAGTCCTCAGGAAAGATGTCCTGGAAATGGAGTGAGTACAATAAAGGGCAACAAAGCTAATAAAGGGTCTGGAGGATATTAGTTATGAGGAAAGGTTGCGAGCACTGAACTTATCCTGGAGAAGAGGTGCTTGAGAGGTGATATGATTTCAATTTACAAATACCGTACTGGTGACCCCACAATAGGGATAAAACTTTTTTGCGGAAGGGAGTTTAACAAGACACGTGGCTACTCATTAAAATTAGAAGAAAAGAGGTTTAACCTTAATCTACATAGAGGGTTCTTTACTGTAAGAGCAGAAAGGATGTGGAATTCCTTTCCACAGGTGGTGGTATCAGCGGGGAGCGTCGATAGTTTCAAAAAACTATTAGATAAGCACCTGAACGACCACAACATACAGGGATATACAATGTAATACTGACATATAATCACACACTTAGGTTGGACTTGTGTCTTTTTTCAACCTCACCTACTATGTAACTATGTATGTAACTATATATGCTTTTCCAGAATTAAAAGTATTATAAACCTAACATAAATATTCCATTTAAATTATTACATTTTAACAGATTTTATTTTCATTTGCAGTTAACCTCAACAGCAGATATTCTGTCTTGTTTATTAACTTTCCTCATATAAAGTGTTATGGACATTTGGTTGTACAGAGAGCACACAGCCAAATCTCCTGTTTCTCATAATAATAACAATTTTGTCTAATGATATAAATGCATCTCACCTTTTGATCGTATCCATCCTCTGGTGTGTGCCCCATCCACCCAACTAGACAAAACACATCCTCACGTGTCCAGTTCCAAGAACACACTGCCTGCTCAGCCGTGTGCTGACTCTTTATTAGCATAACAGGAAGTCCCAAAGCTCGAGGGTTGGGCTTTCAACAGCCAAACACCTCTTACAAAGCTTGTGACCTCACAAGGAATTGACACAGGATATGACCTCACAGGATGTGACCTCACAGGATATGACTGACCATATAAGGATTTAACAACACAACACAATACATACATACAATTACTACAGGACATGATACAATATACAATAACTAAATACGATGTCTAGAGTTCCTTGTGCATGAGAGATTATCTGCAGGTGTACGTCATGGCACTCCAAACATGTTGATCAGGCATACCAGGGGTGACAAGAGCAAACCACCGCTAAACCGATAATGTCTTTGCAGAGTGAACGCATCCCCACCAGAAGATCGTTCTGTGCATTGCACAGGGGCCCTTTACTGGCGGACATGTCCTCTCTCCGCAAACACCTCTCTCCAAACACCAGGAAGTTTTCCATTTCCTAACAGATCTCAATCAGCGTCAGTCTGCCCCAGTCAGCTCTTTAGAGCGGGCTGCAAGAGATCAGACACTGGGAGACTCTTATGACAATACATTAACATAAAATTTTCCACAACAGTCCCTCCTCTTGTCATATGATCCCATGTGTCCCTCGATGAATCCTGATCTTCTTCTTAGTCCATAAAAAGTAAAACACGGCTTGACATGTAGACTTTGTTGGAGATGACGTGGTGAGCTGTAGTAGTCGCCGGTCGGTCTAGGATCCTCTGTGTCTTGTACGTGGGTTGGGCTTCGGGGCATCTCATCAGGGAATATGTGGTCATCTGCTCAGGCTCTGGTCACGCGTCCAATCAAGCAACAGGAGCACCTCATCATGGTATATAGAAGGAATAGAAACAAAAACAACATGAGTATATATACCCCTACTTCCTTCACTATGATCCACTGCAAGATAAAAATTAAATCCCCAACGATTCCCAAACCCTTAAAAAGGATTCCAACCTTCACTATCTGGCTCTGGCTTTGCCTTGGCTTTGCCTTGTAGGGATCTAAGCCTTATCCATATGGGCCTGAACTTTGTCACTACTGTCCCTGATTCAGATATAACAATCTTTACTTATGAATTCCCAGAAACCCTTGGACTGTGGGAACTTCCTTGTAGCTTCAACAGTTACATGAAACATCCCATCCTCATTGGATGAGAAATTGTTCAAGCGTTTCATAAGCTCAAGCCCCCACCATGTACAAGCAATTCCTTTCCAGCTGTCCCTGTCATTCTTACCTTTTCTCGCGCCATCAGATCCTCACGATTGGCCACGACATAAGATGCTGGGACGAGTTTCACCAGCACACATGAACCTCTTGCCTTATGGGAAATTACCTTATAAGCTGTAGATCCGCATTAATACCAAACTACAGTTGAAGCACACTTGTGGGCTACCTAGTTATCCCGATACCAAAGCTGGCAAGAACCAGAGCTATTGTTAAGATTATCCCTTTCATGACTAAGCCTATTTTTGAAATTTGGTGTTTACAAGTTAAAATCCGTATTTTTTGCTAGAAAATGACTTAGAACCCCCAAACATTATATATATTTTTTTAGCAGAGAATCTAGAGAATAAAGTGGCGATTGTTGCAATATTTTTTATCACACGGTATTTGTGCAGCGGTGTTTTAAACGCAAATTTTTGGAAAAGTGACACTTTCATGAATTTTAAAAAATCCAAACAGTAAAGTTACCCCAAATTTTTGGATAATGTGAAAGATGATGTTACGCCGAGTAAATAGATACTATTATATTTGCACGTACTCGTGGAATGGTGACGAACTACGGTACCTTTGAATTTCCATAGGCGACGATTTAAAAATTTTTTACGGTTACCAGGTTTGAGCTACAGAGGAGGTCTAGGGCTAGAATTATTGCTCTCGCTCTGACGATCGCGGCGATATCTCACATGTGTGGTTTGAACACCGTTTACATATGCGGGCGCGACTTCCGTATGCGTTTTCTTCGCTGCGCGAGCTCGCGGGGACAGGGGCACTTTAAACATTTTTTTTTTTTTTTTTTAATTTAATTTATTTATTTTTGTACTTTATAAATTGTGTTTAAAATTTTTTTTTTTTTTTTTTACTTTTATTGCTGTCACAAGCAATGTAAACATCCCTTGTGACAGTAATATGTGGTGACAGGTACTCTTTATGGAGGGATGGGGGGTCTAAAAGACCCCCCATCCCTCCTTTACACTTCAAAGTATTCAGATCGCCGAAAACGGCGATTCTGAATACTGTGTACTTTTTTAAATTCGGCGCCATTGGCAGCCGAGTAAACGGGAAGTGACGTCATGACGTCGCTTCCGCATTTACAAGAAGAAGGCTGGAACGAAGCCGCTCGCAGCTTCGTTCCAGCCCGCCCCCAGCTGCCGAAGGCAGCCGAACGGACAACGGGACTCCCGATCGCACGGGAGGCCCGGTAACAGCGGCGGGAGGCGGCGGGAGGGGGGGGATGTCCCCTCCCGCTCCTCCGGTATAACAGCCGAGCGGCTTTTAGCCGCATCGGTTGTTATACTCGGGTAGCCGATCGCCCGCTGAAAACAACGGTACCGGGATGATGCCTGCAGCTGCGGGCATCATCCCGGTATAACCCCGGAAAGCCGAGTACGCATATGTGCGTTCGGTCGGCGGGAAGGGGTTATAATTCATTTTACCTTCTAGAAATGTTTTGTTAAGTTCTTTTGACAGTTGTCTGTTTGGATTTTACTAGTCTGTCAAAACTCCTCACACCAATATGAACGTCACATACCATGTGTCCTGTTCTCTTTCTTAGATAGTTGGGATGCTTTTCATCGTTACCCTTGCCACAATTTATAAAACAAAAAATATAAATTAATGAAGATACTTCTCTACTCTTTGTGGTTGATCCGCTTCTTGCAGTGGCTGGCGTGGTCTCATCCCTCAAGCTTCTTTACAATGACCCAGTCACCTGGTTTGAAAGAATGTAAACTGGTTATTGCGAGGGGCTCTGTGATGTCAGTACAGCCACCCATCTGGTTCATTTTATGCTGTATACTCCTGCACTGGGAAACAGTGCTTGCTTTGTGAGTAATATTTTTCTTATTTAATACATTTTATACCTTTTTGTATGGAGAGCACTATGTCCTGTTATTTTTGTTCTTAACATGGCCACTCATTACAATTAGAAGAAAAAAGGTTTAACCTTAACCACTTGCCGACCGCCTAACGTATATATACGTCGGCAGAATGGCACGGGCAGGCAGAATCACGTACCTGTACGTGATCTGCCTCCCGCGGGCGGGGGGTCCGATCGGACCCCCCCCCGGTGCCAGCGGCGGTCGGCATCTGACTGGGAGCGTCGGGAGGCGAGGGGGAGACCATCCGATCGTGGCCCCCCCCTCGCGATCGCTCCCAGCCAATGGGAATCCTCCTCTGCCTGTGTATAGTTTCACACAGGCAGAGGATGTGATGTCATCTCTCCTCGGTCTGGCAGTTTCCGTCCCAGCGCCGAGGAGAGAAGACATGTAAGTGCACAACACACAAACACACACAGTAGAACATGCCAGGCATACCTTACACCCCCGATCGCCCCCCGATCCCCCCCCGTCACAAACTGACATTAGCAGTATTTTTTTTTTTTTTTTTTTTTCTGATTACTGCATAATGTCAGTTTGTGACAGTTACAGTGTTAGGGCAGTGAATATTACCCCCCTTTAGGTCTAGGATACCCCCCTAACCCCCCCTAATAAAGTTTTAACCCCTTGATCACCCCCTGTCACCAGTGTCACTAAGCGATCATTTTTCTGATCGCTGTATTAGTGTCGCTGGTGACGCTAGTTAGAGACGTAAATATTTAGGTTCGCCGTCAGCGTTTTATAGTGTCAGGGACCCCCATATACTATCTAATAAATGTTTTAACCCCTTGATTGCCCCCTAGTTAACCCTTTCACCACTGATCACCGTATAACTGTTACGGGTGACGCTGGTTAGTTTGTTTATTTTTTATAGTGTCAGGGCACCCGCCGTTTATTACCTAATAAAGGTTTAGCCCCCTGATCGCCCGGCGGTGATATGCGTCGCCCCAGGCAGCGTCAGATTAGCGCCAGTACCGCTAACACCCTCGCACGCAGCATACGCCTCCCTTAGTGGTATAGTATCTGTACGGATCAATATCTGATCCGATCAGATCTATACTAGCGTCCCCAGCAGTTTAGGGTTCCCGAAAACGCAGTGTTAGCGGGATCAGCCCAGATACCCGCTAGCACCTGCGTTTTGCCCCTCTGCCCGGCCCACCCAAGTGCAGTATCGATCGATCACTGTCACTTACAAAACACTAAACGCATAACTGCAGCGTTCGCATAGTCAGGCCTGATCCCTGCGATCGCTAACAGTTTTTTTGGTAGCGTTTTGGTGAACTGGCAAGCACCAGCCCCAGGCAGCGTCAGATTAGCGCCAGTACCGCTAACACCCACGCACGCACCGTACACCTCCCTTAGTGGTATAGTATCTGATCGGATCAATATCTGATCTGATCAGATCTATACTAGCGTCCCCAGCAGTTTAGGGTTCCCACAAACGCAGTGTTAGCGGGATCAGCCCAGATACCTGCTAGCACCTGCGTTTTGCCCCTCCGCCCGGCCCAGCCCAGCCCACCCAAGTGCAGTATCGATCGATCACTGACACTTACAAAACACTAAACACATAACTGCAGCGTTCGCAGAGTCAGGCCTGATCCCTGCGATCGCTAACAGTTTTTCTGGTAGCGTTTTGGTGAACTGGCAAGCACCAGCCCCAGGCAGCGTCAGGTTAGCGCCAGTACCGCTAACACCCACGCACGCAGCATACGCCTCCCTTAGTGGTATAGTATCTGATCGGATCAATATCTGATCCGATCAGATCTATACTAGCGTCCCCAGCAGTTTAGGGTTCCCACAAACGCAGTGTTAGCGGGATCAGCCCAGATACCTGCTAGCACCTGCGTTTTGCCCCTCCGCCCGGCCCAGCCCAGCCCACCCAAGTGCAGTATCGATCGATCACTGTCACTTACAAAACACTAAACGCATAACTGCAGCGTTCGCAGAGTCAGGCCTGATCCTTGCGATCGCTAACAGTTTTTTTGGTAGCGTTTTGGTGAACTGGCAAGCACCAGCGGCCTAGTACACCCCGGTCATAGTCAAACCAGCACTGCAGTAACACTTGGTGACGTGGCGAGTCCCATAAGTGCAGTTCAAGCTGGTGAGGTGGCAAGCACAAGTAGTGTCCCGCTGCCACCAAAAAGACAAACACAGGCCCGTCGTGCCCATAGTGCCCTTCCTGCTGCATTCGCCAATCCTAATTGGGAACCCACCACTTCTGCAGCGCCCGTACTTCCCCCATTCACATCCCCAACCAAATGCAGTCGGCTGCATGAGAGGCATTTTCTTTATGTCCTCCCGAGTACCCCTACCCAACGAACCCCCCAAAAAAGATGTCGTGTCTGCAGCAAACGCGGATATAGGCGTGACACCCGCTATTATTGTCCCTCCTGTCCTGACAATCCTGGTCTTTGCATTGGTGAATGTTTTGAACGCTACCATTCACTAGCTGAGTATTAGCGTAGGGTACAGCATTGCACAGACTAGGCACACTTTCACAGGGTCTCCCAAGATGCCATCGCATTTTGAGAGACCCGAACCTGGAACCGGTTACAGTTATAAAAGTTAGTTACAAAAAAAAGTGTAAAAAAAAAAAAAAACACATACAAAAATATAAAATAAAAAAAAAATAGTTGTCGTTTTATTGTTCTTTCTCTCTCTATTCTCTCTCTCTATTGTTCTGTTCTTTTTTACTGTATTATATTCTGCAATGTTTTATTGTTATTATGTTTTATCATGTTTGCTTTTCAGGTATGCAATTTTTTATACCTTACCGTTTACTGTGCTTTATTGTTAACCATTTTTTTGTCTTCAGGTACGCCACTCACGACTTTGAGTGGTTATACCAGAATGATGCCTGCAGGTTTAGGTATCATCTTGGTATCATTCTTTTCAGCCAGCGGTCGGCTTTCATGTAAAAGCAATCCTAGCGGCTAATTAGCCTCTAGACTGCTTTTACAAGCAGTGGGAGGGAATGCCCCTCCCCCCCCCAACGTCTTCCGTGTTTTTCTCTGGCTCTCCTGTCTCAACAGGGAACCTGAAAATGCAGCCGGTGATTCAGCCAGCTGACCATAGAGCTGATCAGAGACCAGAGTGGCTCCAAACATCTCTATGGCCTAAGAAACCGGAAGCTACGAGCATTTTATGACTTAGATTTCGCCGGATGTAAACAGCGCCATTGGGAAATTGGGAAAGCATTTTATCACACCGATCTTGGTGTGGTCAGATGCTTTGAGGGCAGAGGAGAAATCTAGGGTCTAATAGACCCCAATTTTTGCAAAAAAGAGTACCTGTCACTACCTATTGCTATGATAGGGGATATTTACATTCCCTGAGATAACAATAAAAATGATTAAAAAAAAAAAAAAAATGAAAGGAACAGTTTAAAAATAAGATAAAAAAATAATAATAATAAAGAAAAAAAAAAAAAAAAAAAAAAAAGCACCCCTGTCCCCCCTGCTCTCGCGCTAAGGCGAACGCAAGCGTCGGTCTGGCGTCAAATGTAAACAGCAATTGCACCATGCATGTGAGGTATCGCCGCGAAGGTCAGATCGAGGGCAGTAATTTTAGCAGTAGACCTCCTCTGTAAATCTAAAGTGGTAACCTGTAAAGGCTTTTAAAGGCTTTTAAAAATGTATTTAGTTTGTCGCCACTGCACGTTTGTGCGCAATTTTAAAGCATGTCATGTTTGGTATCCATGTACTCGGCCTAAGATCATCTTTTTTATTTCATCAAACATTTGGGCAATATAGTGTGTTTTAGTGCATTAAAATGTAAAAAAGTGTGTTTTTTCCCCAAAAAATGCGTTTGAAAAATCGCTGCGCAAATACTGTGTGAAAAAAAAAAATGAAACACCCACCATTTTAATCTGTAGGGCATTTGCTTTAAAAAAAATATATAATGTTTGGGGGTTCAAAGTAATTTTCTTGCAAAAAAAAATTATTTTTTTATGTAAACAATAAGTGTCAGAAAGGGCTTTGTCTTCAAGTGGTTAGAAGTGTGGGTGATGTGTGACATAAGCTTCTAGATGTTGTGCATAAAATGCCAGGACAGTTCAAAACCCCCCCCAAATGACCCCATTTTGGAAAGTAGACACCCCAAGCTATTTGCTGAGAGTCATGTTGAGTCCATGGAATAATTTATATTGTGACACAAGTTGCGGGAAAGAGACAACTTTTAATTTTTTTTATTTTTTTTTGCGCAAAGTTGTCACTAAATGATATATTGCTCAAACATGCCATGGGAATATGTGAAATTACACCCCAAAATACTTTCTGCTGCTTCTCCTGAGTACGGGGATACCACATGTGTGGGACTTTTTGGGAGCCTAGCCGCGTACGGGACCCCGAAAACCAAGCACCGCCTTCAGGCTTTCTAAGGCCGTAAATTTTTGATTTCACTCTTCACTGCCTATCACAGTTTCGGAGGCCATGGAATGCCCAGGTGGCAAAAAAACCCCCCAAATGACCCCATTTTGGAAAGTAGACACCCCAAGCTATTTGATGAGAGGTATAGTGAGTATTTTGCAGACCTCACTTTTTGTCACAAAGTTTTGAAAATTGAAAAAAGAAAAAAAAAAATTTTTTTTTCTCGTCTTTCTTTATTTTCAAAAACAAATGAGAGCTGCAAAATACTCACCATGCCTCTCAGCAAATAGCTTGGGGTGTCTACTTTCCAAAATGGGGTCATTTGGGGGGGGTTTGTGCCACCTGGGCATTCCATGGCCTCCGAAACTGTGATAGGCAGTGAGGAGTAAAATCAAAAATGTACGCCCTTAGAAATCCTGAAGGCGGTGCTTGGTTTTCGGGGCCCCGTACGCGGCTAGGCTCCCAAAAAGTCCCACACATGTGGTATCCCCATACTCAGGAGAAGCAGCTAAATGTATTTTGGGGTGCAATTCCACATATGCCCATGGCCTGTGTGAGCAATATATCATTTAGTGACAACTTTGTGCAAAAAAAAAAAAAAAAAAAAAAAATTTGTCACTTTCCCGCAACTTGTGTCAAAATATAAAACATTCCATGGACTCAACATGCCTCAAAGCAAATAGCTTGGGGTGTCTACTTTCCAAAATGGGGTCATTTGGGGGGGTTTTATGTCATCTGGGCATTTTATGGCCTTCAAAACTGTGATAGGTAGTGAGGAGTAAAATCAAAAATGTACGCCCTTAGAAATCCTGAAGGCAGTGATTGGTTTTCGGGGCCCCGTACGCGGCTAGGCTCCCAAAAAGTCTCACACATGTGGTATCCCCATACTCAGGAGAAGCAGCTAAATGTATTTTGGGGTGCAATTCCACATATGCCCATGGCCTGTGTGAGCAATATATCATTTAGTGACAACTTTTTGTAATTTTTTTTTTTTTTTTTTTTTTTTGTCATTGTTCAATCACTTGGGACAAAAAAAATGAATATTCAATGGGCTCAACATGCCTCTCCGCAAATTCCTTGGGGTGTCTACTTTCCAAAATGGGGTCATTTGGGGGGGTTTTGTACTGCCCTGCCATTTTAGCACCTCAAGAAACGACATAGGCAGTCATAAATTAAAGGCTGTGTAAATTCCAGAAAATGTACCCTAGTTTGTAGACGCTATAACTTTTGCGCAAACCAATAAATATACACTTATTGACATTTTTTTTACCAAAGACATGTGGCCGAATACATTTTGGCCTAAATGTATGACTAAAATTGAGTTTATTGGATTTTTTTTAGAACAAAAAGTAGAAAATATCATTTTTTTTCAAAATTTTCGGTCTTTTTCCGTGTATAGCGCAAAAAATAAAAACGGCAGAGGTGATCAAATACTATCAAAAGAAAGCTCTATTTGTGGGAAGAAAAGGACGCAAATTTCGTTTGGGTACAGCATTGCATGACCGCGCAATTAGCAGTTAAAGCGACGCAGTGCCGAATTGTAAAAAGTGCTCTGGTCAGGAAGGGGGTAAAACCTTCCGGGGCTGAAGTGGTTAAACTACATAGAGGGTTCTTTACTGTAAGAGCGGCAAGGATGTGGAATTCCCTTCCACAGGCGGTGGTCTCAGCGGGGAGCATTGATAGCTTCAAGAAACTATTAGATAATCACCTGAATGACCGCAATATACAGGGATATGTAATGTAATACTGACACATAATCACACACATAGGTTGGACTTGATGGACTTGTGTCTTTTTTCAACCTCACCTACTATGTATGTAACATTATATATCAACCGATGAGACTGAATTTGGGATACTGCCTGTGGACCCCTATCCCCATCATCTACCCTGTGGAAGGGAATGCACGAGTGACCTTGCTGTTAACGCAGAAGGTCCACTCAATAAGGTGAGCAGCCTAGACCCTTGGTGGAGGTTCACATTGGTGGTGATACAACAAATACAATCTTATCCTATCACTGCACCCTTTCCTTGCCAACGGAGGGAACCCCCTTCTGCAAGTGGGCAGCTTTTGATCTCCTCGGACTTAGATATACTTTTTGGGACTTTGCCTCATGCGTTTTATTTATGTACGTTTAATATGTACATTTTATGTGTATACATCTGACCTGTATTGAGCGCTGCACTGCTATATTTTGTGTATGTCTCTTTAGGTTTTGTATATTGACCTACAGTGTCCAGCTGCTGAGTTTTAGTAATTAGGTTTTGCGCTGTCTGTTTCTTCTGTTTAAACTGGTTATTGTGTCAGGGTCCAGGATGGACTCGTGAACCCTGTGGTGGACCTTTTGAAGTTCATGTTACAGTGATTGCACCTACCCCATCAGCTGAGAATGTAGGTGACAGCTAATGAGGAAAGTACAATTCTGTTTTTGGTTGACCTTCAAACAAACCTCATATGACAATAACCCAGACATCGGGACTGTGGTCACTGCATAACCTGTGTGTGGCTTACCATCTGGGGTGTAATACCTGGAACCAGTGACAAAAAGGTTCTTAGCATCTGGGATGGGAGCCTCTTTCACCAGACTGCTGCTTGCTGATTCAAATTCTATCAAAGAAAGACAGTCTTGGCACAAACTTGGTTAGAATTAGAGCGGTTAGTATTGTTGGTTTGAAAATGTGTCATTCTCACCACTCTCATCCCCCCTTTTCCTCCTCCTCATTACAAACTGGAGGAAGACATGCAGGGTTTAGAATGGTGCAGAATGAAACAGTGAAATAGCCTATGATACTTTTACCTTCTTATACACCTGTACACACACTTCCAGAAACTCTTTGGACCTGAAAAGATACTTATAAACAAAAGTTATTAACTCTATCCTTCAAAGAATGGTAAACAATACAACATTTTGTGTACATTGGTAAATTGTCACTGACATTCCACAAAACCGATAATAACTAAACCCTCTGTAAATCTTACTTTCACGTTTTTTTTACTAAAATACAACAGCCATGACACGCAAGAGGGCTGTCGCGGTAGGTTCAAACATCTTGTTACCACATACAAACAATGAAACAAAGACAAACATTTAGATACAAATGTGGGGGAGATATTTCATAGATCCCAAAAACGAAAATGAAAAAAAAATAAAAACGACCAGATGAAATGCTGCCTTCACTCTTTTAGCGATACAAAAAGAATACAATTTGAAAGGCACAAGAGCATTTCGAAATCTTTGCATGGACCAGCCACACAAAGTTCAAAAACAGGCCTGTGTATTTTTAATCACACAAACGTGTACTACGCATCCATCAACTCACTCAACATTACAGATTTCTGAAGCCACAGCTGAACTACTTCCAAGGTATTTTTATTCTGGGGTCTCGTACCTCCAGACATCAAAAGTACCTTCCAAAGGAATACACCTTACTGTACCCTCCGACCATATCTGCCAATCTTTAAGGGGTCTCATGTCCGGAGCCCCAAACCCAGATTTCATGTGAGGTGCAGCTGTCTGACTGGTGTGGAACCTCATTTTTTTCCTTCAACGCATGGACCAACATTACCCATGACGATTCGAATCGCTTTTGACGGTCCCTGCGTCCAGAGAACTCTTGCACTAGTTTTCGGATCAGTACTGCTTAGTGACTATTTTTACAGTACTGGCACCCAGTGTTCTACGATTATTTTACACGGCCTCCCAGTGTGCTAGCGTACTAATCCTCACATTTACATGCTCTACAACCGGTTATCGGCAGCCCTATAAATGTGTTGTCAGACAAACTACAAAGCACCATGAAATCCTCCACTATTCAAAACAATATTATGGCTTCTATCTGTACCTAGATATTACAACAATAACTTGGATGCCTCCTGTTTGCTCTCTACCCAAAACTGGATTTCAGTATAAACCTTAATTTAATTTAAAAATAAAAATTATTTTGTCCTTCCAAACACAAGTCAAAAGACCCCAAGCCCCTCCCACCAACTTCCTGTTGCACACCTGAGTAGGAAGAGGGAGGGGGGGGGGGAAGCCTTGAATAGCTTCATATTTTGTCTATCAAGACATTAGAAAAATCTATGGCTAACATCAACAACTAAAAACTTTTTTTTTTTCCCCTGGGAAGTCAAACCACAAGTTTTGAGACAGAAATACCACACAACAGTGTAACAAAAGCCAAAAACTGAAACTCCTGCAAAAAGACAGCTGAAGGAGTTCTTTTCCCTTCCACTGCAGCCACAAACAAAATGGTGCCATTAACATATGACATTTAGTTGTTGATCCCACCAAAATGGAGATTTCTTAATAAAAACCTAAATGATTCTACTGGAAATGGAATTCAGTACAAAACCAGAGATATTTCGCTCGAGACTAAAATCAGCAGAAACAAGAAGGTAGTTGCAGCAATCGAAAATCGGTCCACGGCAAAATGGTGAATGAAACCCAGACTACAGAAAAATGGCCGACATTAACAAATGACAAGACAAACCAGGATTTCTTCCTACAAAAACTGACTATACAATTGAGACACCAATTTTAACACTTATCCCTAGACAAACACTTTAGGCTATGTCAATTAGGGCCTATACTGAAATATAGGCATATTTAACTAAACAATATTGGGAGGCACAGTGGTGTAGTGGTTAGCACCCCCGCCCAGCAGCAAAAAGGGCAGCTGGCTTGAATTCCAACCATGACACCACCCGCCCGGTCTCTGCATGTCCTCCCTGCGTCTGCGTGGGTCTCCTCCGGGCACTCCGATTTCCTCCCACACTCCAAAGACATGCTGGCAGGCCAATTGGCCTCCTTCCAAAATTGGCCCTTGTACATGAATGCAAACCGGGGACCCTGGACTGCAGGCTCCTCGAGGACAGGGACCGACGTGAGCATGCGATGCACGCGTGGAGCCCTGCGCAAACCGATGGTGCTATATGGGTACCTTTAAACAAATATGAGCATCTCAATGAGACACAATGCACAGGGACAGGGACAACAGCAGACACACACCCACACTCAGGAAGGACCGGTGTCTCCACTCAAACCCCACCAACCATGCAATTATGTAATATATCCAAAACGCCAAAGTTACATAAAACATGAAATAAAACGTCTTAAACAATACACTCTTGTCGCAAATACAACACAATATTTAACTCTGAGAGTTAGAAAGTCCACAGAACTCCCCCCTTGCTATTACCTAGAAACCTGAGACCCCCACAGGGTGTAAACAGCTCCTATTGTGATGTCCCAACAATACATGGGCACTTGGATATGCGACAGGCATTTCAACTTAAAACCAATATTCAATACAGAAAACGCAATAGTTACTTTGAAAAGTATGTAAACAGTACAAAAATAGAATTCACAAAATGGTGCCTAGAAGCCAGAGATTGTAGCTTAAAGCATGTGGCTTTGCACACACAAAGGAATACACAATGGAGCAGCTTCCCCTATAGGAGGGCCCAGAGGTCTTCAAAATGGCCACCGATGCACATGGTGACCACAACAAAGGCCAAACCCCAACAAAATGGCGCATTTTCCTGCCTAAACTGACCAAGATGGATAAACATTTCAAAGTTCACACACAAAGGAATAGAAAATGGCCGACCGCAGTCACATTGTAGACAACAAGAGAACAAAAGGAAATAGCAGACAAAAACCATTTTCCTGCCAAAACCAAAAAATTTCTCCCCAAAAAATTACACATTTGTGATACTAAATGAACGCTTAGACAAACATTTAAAAGTGTTAAAGTTACGAAAAAGCACACACATGGTAGATGAAATCTGGACCACAGCAAGATGGCCGATGACAAAAAGACCACATTAAAAAACACAAGCACATGGCTGCCACATACCCTCCTCTCAAACTCAGTTCACATCAGCTTTCACAGGAACAAGACATTGAGAAATACAGACAGTGAATGCTTCCCTGTTCTTTTCATTCTCAAAACAAAACCTTTCTATTGTCAACAGGGAGTAGCCAACTTTCACCATTGCTTGGCCCCCCTCACTAAACTCATGGCATCTTTACAAACAGATTCAGCTGCTTACAAAACTACTCAGCCACACACACACATTGCAGGCTGCAAATAATCCCAATTCATACATTTCTTTTTCTCATATACTTATTACACAACATACAGTTTCCTCGCACAAACATTTGAGATACAAATCTCACACACACAGGCACACACCAGACATACGATCAAACTTCCAGCATTATCTCACAAGACGAAAAATTAGCTCTTTTGCAGAGCAGGGGCACCCCAACACATCGGAAAGAAATGTCCTAGACTGGGATCCGTTCCCCCCCTTTTCTTGCCGATGTGGAGGGGGATTCTGTCTGCTCCATAAAATACCTGGCCCGCCATTTTGTTATGGAAATTTGGTTGTACGCAGCGCACACAGCCAAATCTCCTATTTCTCATAATAATAACAATTTTGTCTAATGATATAAATGCATCTCATCTTTTGATCGTATCCATCCTCTGGTGTGTGCCCCATCCACCCAACTAGACAAAACACATCCTCACGTTTCCAGTTCCAAGAACACACTGCCTGCTCAGCCGTGTGCTGACTCTTTATTAGCATAACAGGAAGTCCCAAAGCTCGAGGGTTGGGCTTCCAACAGCCAAACACCTCTTACAAAGCTTGTGCCCTCACAAGGAATGGACACAGGATATGACCTCACAGGATGTGACCTCACAGGATATGACTGACCATATAAGGATTTAACAACACAACACAATACATACATACAAATACTACAGGACATGATACAATATACAATAACTAAATACGATGACTAGAGTTCCTTGTGCATGAGAGATTATCTGCAGGTGTACGTCATGGCACCCCAAACATGTTGATCAGGCATACCAGGGGTGACCAGAGCAAACCACCGCTAAACAGATAATGTCTTTGCAGAGCGAACGCATCCCCACCAGATTGCACAGGGGCCCTTTGCTGGCGGATATGTCCTCTCTCCGCAAACACCTCTCTCCAAACACCAGGAAGTTTTCCACTACCTAACAGGTCTCAACCAGCGTCAGTCTGCCCCAGTCAACTCTTTAGAGCGGGCTGCAAGAGATCAGACACTGGGAGACTCTTATGACAATACATTAACATAACATTTTCCACAACAAAAGAAAGGGCCAAGGGGGTACCACATCCATAGAAATTTGCTAGAAAAAGGGAACGTTGGAGCGGACTTTATAGGTACCAGAAAAGGAATACAAACATAATTTTAGAAAATTAATTTATTGAACATAGATATAAAAAATTGACAATATAACATTAAAAACCACTGATATTGGCTTCCAGTAGAATACGCCACACATAGTAAGTGTATTGGTCCCTATTACTGCTTGAATATGGCAGGTCGACGTTTCGCTTTCGCTTCCTCAGGACCTATATGCCTTACAACAAGCAAAGGGATTCTGCGTAAGACAGGAGAAATAATCATATTTCAAATATGGACAGTGGGCACAAACATTTAATTATGATGGATGAGGACAGACAATGCTAATACATATTCTTATGGATACTATCCCTTCCATTCAACTGTTATGTGGTCCATATAGTAACTTGGTCTAATCATTAAATTTAATATAATAATTTGGATTAAATATTTGTGAATTTCCTCATTATCATTAATATGCTCAATTGACTGTTCAGACAGATCAGAGACTAGCCACCAGTACCAGATTTTCACAAATGTTTTGGAGCATCTGCTATGTTTATATGTCTTCGTGTCTTAAATTAAGATTAATTGCTTTAATCCATTGATCTATTGTTGGCGGGTGGTTTGATATCCATTTTTGTAACATAAGTTTACGAGCCATATACATAGTTCTTAGCCACATCACGTGCATTTCAGCTGGGAGATTATCCTCGGATATAATCCTCAACAATGCTATCTTTGGATCAAAATGAACCTGTGTGGAG
This sequence comes from Aquarana catesbeiana, assembly GCF_042186555.1. Taxonomy (NCBI): domain Eukaryota; kingdom Metazoa; phylum Chordata; class Amphibia; order Anura; family Ranidae; genus Aquarana; species Aquarana catesbeiana. The sequence goes on along the minus strand of NC_133328.1, from coordinate 256,230,308 downwards.
CACAAGGAATTCAAAGTATCAAATATGCCTGGGACAACGAATGAGCGTTACTACATGAGTAGGACATCTTGGACAATTTAATGTAGTTGCTTTGCCCCAATAGTGCAACTTCAAAGGAGTATAAAGAGCTCTATGAATAATAAAAAACTGTGTCATACACTGTGAGGAAGATAGGGATACCCCAAATAAATTCTTCAGAGCTTGCTCCCACTCCTCATCACTGAGTGTCTCCAAATCTCTACACCACTGTCTACTCTAGAGCTACCCTCTAGTAAATTTGTTCTAGTTTTCTTTTGTAGAGAAGAATATATGTTCCCGATGAGTCCCTGTTTAGATCGTTAATGCCGCGTACACACGACTGGACTTTTCGACATCAAAGGTCCGACGGAACAAATCCGTCGGACAATTCGATCGTGTGTGGGCTTCATCGGACCTTTTCTGACAGACCTTAGAAATAGAACAAGTTTCAAATTTTTCCGACAGACTCGATTTCTATAGAAAAATCCATTTGTCTGTATGCTAGTCCGACGGACCAAAAATTACGCAAGAGCAGCTATTGGCTATGAACTCCCTTATTCTAGTCCGATCGTACATCATCACGTTCGAAACGATTGGACTTTGGTGTGATCATGTGTAGGCAAGTCTGTTTCATTGGAACTCAGTCAAGTCCATCGGAGTTCAGTCCGACGAGAAGTCGGCTCGTGTGTACACGGCATTACAGTTACTGCCATAGCTAGAATTGATGAAGGGTTATATTTTAGTAAAAAATTATCTGCTTGACTCTGCAGAGCATCTCACAGCTGTAAATATTGAAATGATGTCTTATTAGGCAAATTATATTTTCCTGCCAGTTTATCAAATGGTTGCAAAACCTCATTATCAAAAATTTGACAAAGAAGCAGAATACCAGCTCTTTTCCATAAATCAAAATTTTCAAGTTTTGCTACCTCAGACAATTGCAGATTATTCCATATAGGCATATATTGAGTATATCCCTGGTAATGAGTATCCCGTTGAATAGCAGTCCAAATGTTATGAATTACATTAAATGTGGGATAGTTACGTTTAATATAAAAGTGATGGGCTACTAATAACTGTACCAGTGGATTTATCGATAATTGAGAAAATATAATTTCTTTCTCGTACATCACGGGACACAGAGTCTCAGTAATTACTGATGGGTTATATGGGTATCACTAGGTGATTGGACACTGGCACACTCTAGACAGGAAGTTCAACCCCCTATATAATCCCTCCCCTTACTGGGAGTACCTCAGTTTTTTTGCCAGTGTCTTAGGTGTTGGTCACGAGTAAAGATGTGCTGTGCTGAGCTCCACTGGAATATCCTATACTGGGGCAAGCCATGCAACCAGATCCATTCAAAGTGTCTTTTCCAGGCCGAATTGGATGGTACCCGGGCCTCGTGTCTGAAGAAACAAGGTTTTACCTGTAACGCTTCTCTTTTTAGAGAGCTGGACCCCGGGATCCAGTATTTGTTTTTTTCAGCCAGATCCCTGGCGGGGTGCTTTACAGGCCCAGAACTGCAGGTCCCCCTATACAGTCTCTGAAGGTCTTTCTCTAAACTGCGCCCACCGTGAGAGGTGAAGATTGGGTCTGTTACACAGAACCCTGCAGCTGGATAGTAAGGGAGACGCCTTAAACATTTTTCTAGTTCTAATAGGTTTTTCCTTTAAGTAAATGTATGCTATGCCTATAGTCGCCACCGGGGGCTGTCAAGAACACATACCTTACATGCTTGTTCAGTCTGTCTCGGTGTCCATGCTGTACGCTCCTCCAAGCCATGCTCCAGGTAGGATGTGGGTAGGGGGGTTTTCTTCTACAGGGATTCTCCCCCCACGGCTTAGGTTGTGCACAGGGAAGCAGTAGTATGCTACACCGCCCACCGCTACCGCCATTACGGCGGCTTCCCATCCACCGGCTCTCTTCCCTCCTCCACCCCAGCCTCCTCTCCAGGCTTGACCCGAGGATCAGAGCCTCGGCTCACGCGGGAAAGCGGTCTTTTTTGAAAAGACGAGGGGGGCAGAAGGGTTGGACGGAGAAGGGGGGGCAGAGCGTTAATGTGACGTCGGCGTGGTTAGACGCCCACATCGTAGGCTACACACAAGCCATAAAGTGCACTCTTTTCAGATGCAGATGGCCTATGGAGGGACACAGAGCAGACGGGCGCATGTGAGTCTGGGAGACAGACGCTTCCCAAGGCAACATTTACTTAAGCACCAGACTGAGACTTGGTAGCAGCGGCAGTTGCTGAGCTACATTGCTCAGCAGTCAGTGCATTCTGGTAGTACCTCTGCCTTATTGCTTGGCACTATGGGCAGAAGAGGTACAAGTACCCCAAAAAATAGGGGCTGTAAGGGATCTCCCCCCTCTGCAGCACCCCCCCCCCCCCCCCGAAGGATCTGCTTCTGGCACTGTGTTCTGGCAACTGCTTCTGGCACTGTGTACATTACTCAGGAGGTTTTTTCCTCAACCTTAAATGGGTTAGAGGAAAGACTAGTGACCTTAATCGCGTCTTCACTCAGTGGAGGAAAACGCACTAGGTCCCCCTCTGCCACCCAGGACCCTCAAACAGAGGCACTCTGGGGAAAAGGAGAGGAATCCTCCTCAGAGGATCGAGATGAAACTGATGACTCCTCTTCTGAGGAATCAAGTGGAGAAGGACCCTCTTCAGCTTCTCAGGAAGAGAGGTTGCTGGGGCAAATTCTTGCCAGATTGATCATTAAAGTTACCCGTATCTGAGTCAGTTAAAGAAGCCTCCTGTTTGGGTTCACTGAAACCTCCTCAAACTACACATGCCTTTCCTGTTCATGGTTTACTGGAAAAGCTTATTTATTCTGAGTGGGATCACCCAGATGAAAACTTTTTAGGAGGGAAAAAAATGTTTAACACTTTATCCTATGGAGGAAAAGTTTACAAAGATGTGGGGTATACCAGCAATTGACACCGCCATATCCTCCATAAATAAAAGTCTGACTTGTCCTGTTGACAATGCTCAGATGCTTAGGGATCCAACTGATGAGAAATGGAATTCCTGTTAAAAAAAGGTTTTCTCCTTGGCAGGTTCAGTGGCTCAACCAGCAGTGGCAGCAATCGGTGTTTGTCAATACCTGAGAGACCATGTTAAACAGGTCCTCAAAGTTTTACCTGAACAGCAAGCCCGGGGGTTGGCCAACCTACCAGCGGCTTTGTATTTTGCAGTTGATCAGAGACTCTATCCTCCAGACCTCTCACCTTACGCTTGGTCTTATGGTTGAAGCTTCTGGCTGGATTTCCCTTTCGTGGTTCAAAGCTGTTCGGAGAGGATTTGGACAATTATATCCAAAGGATCTCTAGTGGGAAAAGTACCCTCTTGACGGTTAAGAAAAGAAGTAAACGTCCCTCTTTTAAACGTGCTCTGTCTCCAGTGCCAGGAGCATCAGCCTCCAGGCAGTCGCGACGGCCTCCTCCGCCAGGCTCAAGAACTAAAATTTCAGAGTCAACCCAAAAGAAGTCCTGGGGGAAGAAGGGGCGCCCCCGCTCATTCGAGTGGGGGGGGAGACTGCTGCCATTCTCAAAGCTCTGGCAGGAGGATTTTCAGGACAGATGGGTGGTCTCCACAATAACTCTAGGTTACAAACTAGCGTTCCAAGAATTCCCCTCTTCTTGTTTCTTCAGATCAAATGTTTCCAGAGACCCAGAGAAAAACAAGTCTCTCTTTCTAGCGTTGGAGCGACTTTTGTCGCAAAAAGTCATTGTGGTAGTTCCCACGCAAGAGCAGGGATTAGGGTTTTATTCCAACCTTTTCGCGGTGCCAAAGCCAAATAATGATGTCAGACCCATTCTAGATCTCAAAGATCTAAATCGATTCCTAAAGGTACGGTCCTTTCGCATGGAATCGATTCGATCGGTAGTCTCCATCCTACAAGGAGGAGAACTTCTGGCGTCAATAGACATCAAGGATGCGTACCTGCATGTACCTTTTTTCCCTGCTCATCAAGAATACCTGCGTTTCGAGGTAGAAGAACGCCACTTTCAGTTTGTAGCTCTGCCTTTCGGGCTAGCTACTGCACCTCGGGTGTTTACAAAAATCTTGGCCCTTCCTCTGACCAGATTAAGGGCCCAAGGTATAAAGGTAATAGCAGACCTAGACAACCTGCTCTTGATAGACCGGTTGGTAGCCCGCCTGGACCAAAACTTGGTCACCACAGTCAACTACCTGGAATACCTAGGTTAAGTCCTCAACTTAGAGAAATCTTCTTTAAAACCAGTAAGAAGATTGGAGTATTGGGTCTGGTCATAGATACAGCCCAGAAAAGAGTATTTTTACCCCAGGAAAAGATCAGTGCCATAAAAGATCTGATTCAGGTAGTCAGGGCAGTTTCATTCAAGACTGCTGCAAAACAGTATCCTGTCTGCATGGAACAAGAACGTTCAGGTGTTAGATTTTCTGATGCGTCTGTCTCTTACAGTGCGCCAGAGCCTCAGTTGGTGGTTGATACCCGAGAATCTGCAAAAAGGGAAATCCTTTTTACCAGTTACCTGGAGAGTGGTAACAACAGATGCCAGTCTTTCGGGTTGGAGAGCAGTTCTGGAACAGTTAACTGTCCAAGGGAGATGGTTCAAGACCGAGAGGGCCTTACCCATCAACATTCTGGAGAGGCAGCACTCAGGTTACAGGATTGCCCTGTCAGGATCCAGTCCGACAATGCCACAGCAGTGGCTTTTATCAATCACCAAGAAGGCACCAGGAGGCGTGCAGCTCAGAGAGAAGTAAACCAGATCTTAATCTGGGCAGAAAAGCATGCGCCGTGCATATTGGCAATCTTCATTCCGGGGGTAGAGAACTGGCAGGCGGACTACTTAAGTCGCTGGCAGTTAGTCCCAGGGGAATGGTCTCTTCACCCCAATGTCTTCTTGGCCATATGCCAAAGATGGGGGGTTCCGGATGTAGATCTCTTTGCGTCTAGGTTAAACAACAAGATCGACAACTTTGTGTCAAGGACAAGGGATCCTCTTGCATGCGGGACAGATGCGTTGATGACTCTGTGGCATCAGTTCTCACTGATTTATGCATTCCCTCCTATTCTGCTACTGCCACGACTTCTTCGCAGAATCAGGCAGGAAAAGAAGTCAGTACTTCTGGTGGCCCCAGCGTGGCCAGAAGAGCTTGGTACACATAAATAATGAAAATGGCAGTATTTTCCCGTCTTAATGATATAAATTTTTCCGTCTTAATGATATAAATGCATCTTACCTTTTGATCGTATGTCCCCCCTCTGGTTCCCCCTTCCCCAGTCAACAGACATCAACACATCCTTACGTTCTCACCTCAGCATGGCTCTCTCTCCCTCCGCCGTGAGACTGCTTTTATTAACACAAAAGCTTTCACAAGCAGGAAGTGATGGTTCCAACAGCCAATCACTTCTTACATGGCAAGTGACTTCACAGGAAATGACAAACAGTAAAGGGGAGGGCACTCACAGGTAATGAACACAGGATGTGAATGACCATATAAGGATTTAACACAGGATGTAAGCATAGGACATGATACAATATACAATAACCAAATAACGATGACTACAGTTCCTCGTGGATGGGAGATTTTCTGCCAGTATACGTCATGGCACCCCAAATATGTTGATCAGGCATACAGGGGTGACAAGAGCGCACCTCCACTGAACGAATAATGTCTTTGCAGAGCGAACACACCCCCACCAGACGATCGTTCTGTGCATTGCACAGGGGCCTTTTGCTGGCGGACATGTCCTCTCTCCGCAAACACCTCTCTCCAAACAACAGGAAGTTTTTCCACTACCTAACAGGTCTCAACCAGCGTCAGTCTGCCCCAGTCAGCTCTTTAGAGCGGGCTGCGAGAGAACAAACACTGGGAGACTCTTATGACAATACATTAAAATACATCTTCATAAAATTTTCCACAACAATCCCAGAAAATATGTCATAGGTAGAATCCTTGACTCTTTGCAAATGGGGTTAGAAATGAAGCTGACCTTGAGTACCATCAAGGGCCAGGTCTCGGCCTTATCAATATTATTTCAACGTCCGCTTGCTTCACATTCTTTGGTCCGAAGCTTTATACAGGGGGTAACACACCTTAATCTTCCGGTTAAGGCGCCCCTAAACCCCTGGGACTTGAATTTGGTTCTTGGTTCTGTCAGTTTTACAGAAACAACCTTTTGAACCGTTAAGTCAAATTCTCTTGGTCTTGTTGACAAGGAAGGTAATTTTTCTGGTAGCCATCTCTTCTGCTAGAAGAGTATCGGAATTAGCAGCTCTTTCCTGTAAAGAGCCTTATTTAATAATGCACAAGGTTAGAGTGATTTTACGCCCTCAACCTAGCTTTCTACTGAAAGTGGTTTCAGGTTTTCATCTAAAACAAGATATTATTCTGCCTACTAGGGCTACTAGTGCTTAGTGGGCAGTGCATCACCAGGCCTCTATGGCTCAAATCTGTAAAGCCGCAACCTGGTCTTCAGTCCATACATTCACCTGATTTTATCGGGTGGATGTGAGGAGGCATGAGGATATCGCCTTTGGGCGCAGTGTGCTGCAGGCAGCGGTACAAGGTTCTCAGGTCTGATTACACCCTACTTGTATGTGTAGCGGGCACCTACTTTTATGTAGGTGACCTTTTCTGTGTTTAAATTACAAAGTACAGTTTCAGGTAAAATTTAGGCAGGCTTGTACTATTATAACAGGCCTGGTTGTTTATTTTAAAAGCTGGGAGTGTCAGTGTAGTGCAGGGTGTGGCCACCTGTGCTTGGACCCAGAGATGCCTCCTCTTGCTTTCAGTGAAGTGGTTTTGGAAGAGAGGTTGGACTTGGGATCTGAGTGACAGGCAGCTTGTGTGTGAGTTCTGGCCAATCATTAATTTGTTTGGCAGGAGGCAGGACTCTCATAAAAGCTGGGGTCACGTGGTGGCAGGAGAGTCGTAGTTCAGTCTGGTGCCCAGAGAGGGGAGCGGTTCCCCTGCGGGGAGCCAAGAGCCCCCCCCCCACGGGGAGGGAGGTGGGACTGGGACCTGCAGAAGAGTTAATGACACCGGACAGCATGTAGTCGCTGGTGTTGCTGGACGCCCCTGAGGGGAAGGGAGCGTGCCAGACTGGAGAGAAGGGATGGAGAAGCCATTTCAAGAAGAAGTAGCAACTAAGCGGAAGACAACCGGGCGATCAATCGTTTATGGGTGGCACATGGACTGTTGATCAAGTGAGTGAAAGCCCAGGGGAAGGGTACTACCAGAGGCTGAGGGATGTTAGTACGCAAGTCAGTGAGACAGGTGGAGATGGCCTGTGACTTTGGGTTCAACAATACCCCGGGATTCCAATCAGTCAGGCAGGAGGAATTATTCAGAGTAATCTCTCTCTTAGCTCAACTTGGAAGTACCATACAGACAGGAAGTAGTGGTAAAAGGCAGCAGTAAAGCTCTCAGCATAAGTAGAGATACAGACTGTTCCTAAAAAGTTCTGCAAGTGAAGAAGTTATTCAGAGTGACTCTTTACCATATAATCTCTAGTAAATCTACTTCCATCTTCCCCACTGAAGAAATCATTCAAAGTGATTTTCTTTATAGTCCGCATTGTTCTAAGTCTTTGCATAAGAAGGCAAAGAAAAGTTTATGAAGCAACAAAAAAACAATCTCAGAAAATCCTTCTCCTATCCCAGTTTATGTTATATTAATAAAGAAAGAGAAAAGTACAATATGGACTGTTTCTATTTCTATGGGCTGCGATGGGCTAGGTGGAAAACGTGATTTACGGATATAATATATAATCAGCAGCCCCTGCGGGGGGGTAAGTTCTACATATGGTTCCCCTCCCCTCAGATAGCATTGCTCTGGGACATCCCATCAGTAATTACTGAGACTCTGTGTCCCGTGATATACGAGAAAGAAAATAGGATTTTTATAACAGCTTACCTGTAAAATCCTTTTCTTTTGAGGTACATCACGGGACACAGAGGTCCCACCCTTCTTCTAATACACTTATATTGCTTTGCTACAAAACTGAGGTACTCCCAGTAAGGGGAGGGATTATATAGGGGGTTGAACTTCCTGTTTAGGGTGTGCCAGTGTCCAATACCTAGTGATACCCATATAACCCATCAGTAATTACTGAGACTCTGTGTCCCGTGATGTACCTCAAAAGAAAAGGATTTTACAGGTAAGCTGACCCCACAGTCTATATTATTCCAGCCGTACAATTGCTGAAGTTGAGATGCCAGATAATACAGTCTGGCATTAGGAACAGCCAGGCCTCCCTCATTCTTGGATAGCTGCAAAATTTCCAATCTAATCCGAGAATGTTTATTCTTTTAAATAAGATCTCTAAACAAGGTATTTGTCTTAAAGCAGGGGTAGGCAACCTTTTGAGCACAGTGTGCCAAAAAATGTTTTCAAAGAAATTGATTGTGCCGATTTTATAACAAAAAAAAAATTCACACTCTCACGAAAAGTATTTTTTTTAAAGTAAATGCGGTAAACTACTTTAGTAGTGAGAAATTAACCTCCTGCACTATCACGCCTCAAATCAGCCCCAATTCCTGCAACTTCACACCTCAGATGAGCCCTAATTCATGCACCTTCACACCTCAGATCACTGTCCCCCCTGCAAATATGTTTCACCCACCAGTGTAACCCCCCTGCTCATCTGCCCCACCACTGTACCCCCTTTCTCATCTGCCCCACCACTGTAACCCCCTGCACATCTGCCCCACCACTGTACTACCCTGCACATCTGCCACACCACTGTACTACCTTGCACATCTGCCCCACCACTGTAACCCCTCTGCTCATCTGCCCCACCAGTGTAACCCCCCTGCTCATCTGCCCCACCACTGTACCCTCCTGCTCATCTGCCCCACTGTACCCCCCTGCTCATCTGCCCCACCACTGTACCCCCTTTCTCATCTGCCCCACCACTGTACTACCCTGCACATCTGCCCCACCACTGTACTACCCTGCACATCTGCCCCACCTCTGTACCCCCCTGCTCATCTGTCCCACCAAGGTAACCCACTGTACATCTGCCCCACCACTGTACCACCCTGCTCTTCTGTCCCACCACTGTAGCCCCCCGCTCATCTGCCCCAATAATGTTCCACCTTTCTCATCTGCCCCACCACTGTACCTCCATGCACATCTGCTCCACCACTGAACCATCTGCTCATCTGCCCCACCACTGTAACCCCCTTTCTCATCTGCCCCACCAATGTACCTCCTGCACATCTGTCCCACCTCTGTTCCCCCTGCTCTTCTGCCCCACCACTGTAGCCCCCTGCTCATGTGTTCCATCGATGTACCTCCTTTATCCTCTGCACCCCTCTACACATCTGCCCCACCTCTGTACCCCCTGCTCCTCTGTCCCACCACTGTAACCCTCTGCTCATCTGTCCCACCAATGTACCTCCTTTCTCCTCTGCCCCAACACTGAACCCCTCCTGCTCATCTTTCCCACCACTGTAACCCCTTTCTCATCTGGCCCAACACTGAACCCCCCCTGCTCATCTGCGCCATCACTGTACCCCCTGCTTTTCTGTCCCACCGCTGAACCCCTTCTCATCCCTCTCACCACTGTACCTCCTGCACAACTGCCCCACCACTGTACCACCATGCTCTTCTGTCCCACCACTGTAGCGCTCTTCTCTCCTGCCCCACCACCGTAACCCCCTGCTCATCTGCCCCACCAATACAACTCCTGCACATCTGCCCCACAACTGTACCAACTTGCTCTTCTGTCCCACCACTGTTCCCCCTGCTCTCCTACCCCACCACAGTAACCTTCTGCTCATCTGCCCCACCAATACACCTCCTTTCACTTCTGCCCCATTGCTCTACTCCCCTGCTTTTCTGCCCCAACACTGAACCCCCCCTGCTCATCTGGCCCAACACTGAACCCCCCTGCTCATCTAACCCATCACTGTTCCCCCCTGCTCTTCTGTCCCACTGCTGTACCCCCCCTTCTCATCTTTTCCACCACTGTACCTCCCTGCACATCTGCCCCACCGCTATACCCTCCTCCTCATCTGCTCCACCGCTGTACTTTCTTCTCATCTATGATATGCGTGATATGCAGAGTGGTGAATGGAAGCAGAGATGAGACACATCTACCTGTCCTGGCACACTCATCCTGCTGATCCACCTCTCGCATCCAGACCACGTGCTTGTATGTGATGTCACATACAAGCATATGGAATGGATGTGCAATGATGAGCTCAGGTCAGGGGCATTTTCTGAAAGCAGTGGGCTTGTGTGCAGGATCATAAGTTGGGCCCCTGCATCTGAGAAAGCGTGGCGTTCTACGCCACAGGAAAAGTTGGGTGTGATTTTCATTGCGCTGGATACTGGCTGTGGTTTAAAGGGACACAGTGCAGGGGTTCAGTAGTAAGTGACGCAAAGGTTCAGGAATAATTTGAACAAAGTTCCCAGAAGCTCAACAGTAATTCCACAAACTGTCACCTGATTGTGGTTTTCTAAATCACAGTGATATCCCTTCTTTCTGAGATTGGTAGTGGCCACCAAGCGAGTTATCTTCCTCCAGATGGTGGATGGGGCTAGCAGGGCTATGATTGGCTTTAGCAGTGGCCAAGACAGTCCTCCTCCTGGAAACAGGGACTGACTCCCCTAGCAGAATTGCACCCAATCTCTTCCCCATCACAAACACTGATGATCACAGCTACAGCAAAGTTAGAGGACCAAACAATGTTTCCCATCCTTTACAATGTGTGGGGACACAGTGCCCCCCCCCCTCAATGCATGTGTGGCATGGGGAACTCAAAATTGGAATGCATTAGTGCAGTGGTCTCAAAGTACCGGCCCGCAGGCCATTTGCGGACCGCGGACTGGTTATAAATGGCCCACGAGCCTGGACGGGTTTGCTTGAGGGGGAGGCTCCGAAGAGCATTGTCTCCATCTCCGTGTCCTCTCTGCAGCAGCCCAGAGAGAGAACAGTGCGGAGGAAGGACCCGCCCATCGCCCCACCCACCTAGGCACTGCTGATCGATCAGAACCCCGGATCCAGGGTCCTGCTGCCACCTCAGAGCAGGAGATTGTGTCCTTCTCTGGGTGCCCTGTGTTGAAGCCAGGAGCTGACTTGATAAGAGGTGAGTGAGCCATCACACCGAGGCAAGTCCTTAGTGGGGTGACTGGGGTAGAAATTTGTGTTGGGGGGTATTTATGGAGTGTGAGGGATATTTGTGGGGGTATTTATGGAGTGTGGGGGTATTTGTACAGTGTAGGGGGTATTTATGGAGTGTGGGGGGTAATACTGGGTTAATAATGCACTTTGTTGACACCAGTGCTGGGTTAATAATGCGTTTTGCTGACACCAGTGCTGGGGATTAATAATGCGTTTTCTGACATCAGTGCTGTGGGTTAATAATGCGTTTGCTGACATCAGTGCTGGGGGTTAATAATGCATTTGCTGACATCAGTGCTGGGGGTTAATAATGCGTTTGCTGACACCAGTGCTGGGTTAATAATGCGTTTGCTGACACCTGTGCTGGGTTAATAATGCGTTTGCTGACACCAGTGCTGGGTTAATAATGCGTTTGCTGACACCAGTGCTGGGGGTTAATAATGTGTTTGCTGACATCAGTGCTGGGGGTTAATAATGTGTTTGCTGACACCAGTGCTGGGGGGTTAATAATGCGTTTGCTGACACCAGTGTTGGGGGTTAATAATGCGTTTGCTGACACCAGTGCTGGTGGTTAATAATGCGTTTGCTGACATCACTGCTGGGGGTTACTAATGCGTTTGCTGACATCAGTGCTGGGGGTTAATAATGCGTTTGCTGACACCAGTGTTGGGGGTTAATAATGCGTTTGCTGACATCAGTGCTGGGGGTTAATAATGCGTTTGCTGACACCAGTGTTGGGGGTTAATAATGCCCCAGAGGAAGGCACGAAACCCCTGTGCCGAATACGCGTCGGGGAGGGGTAGGACGGAGCTGTCAGCAGAGGAGGAGGATTGCACATGCCATACCGCACGCCATACGATCAGCTGCTTATTATCTTACCTGTACAGTCTGGTGCACTCTAGCACCCATCCAATGTGAGTACCCTCTTGGAGGGCTTATTCTTTAATAAATGTCCTGGCTATATTGCACTATGGAGTCCCTCTGTTTGTTTTTTCTATGATTTTGGATCTTGGTTTTACCTGAGAGGAGTGTTTTTGCACCATTGTAACCTGAGTGAGCCTAGCAGTTTCACCTGGGAGGAGTGTCTTTGCATCATTGTATCCTGAGTGAGCCTAGGAGTGGCCCCAATGCTTATTTTGACACCGTTTAATTACTGTGTCACAGGACTGAAGGTGAGCGCAAGCACATGTGGGGTGTCACGGGAGAGCACAGTTTTCACGTGTTGTGATTTATACACCCATCAGAAGAAGCATGATGTTTATTCATTTTATGGACACTATTTATTCACGTTTTTTGTGATTTGTATTTATTAATTGGGATATACACTCATTTGTCACTGGAAAGTGTTTTGATATTTATATTTTAGCACGTTGCACTTTTATTAGTTACTACCACGATTGCACCTTTATATGCACTTGGTGGTTTATCATTTATAGTTATTTGCATTATATTTTACCTGTATGGTTTTATTTATCACATTACATGTGTTTTATATGTGAAAATATTTTTTATATATTTTATATGTGACACTATACTAGCGCGGGCACATTTATTATATATTTTTTATCTATCTACACGCAATGAAACGTGGTTCAGTGCTTGCAGCTTAAATAGTTTACTCCTTAGAGGCATTAGTCCATCTGTGGCTCGCAAGACACCTATATTTTGGGGGTTAATAATGCGTTTGCTGACATCAGTGCTGGGGGTTAATAATGCGTTTGCTGACATCAGTGCTGGGTTAATAATGCGTTTGCTAACATCATTGCTGGGTTAATAATGCGTTTGCTAACATCAGTGCTGGGTTAATAATGCGTTTGCTGACATCAGTGCTGGGTTAATAATGCGTTTGCTGACACCAGTGCTGGGTTAATAATGCGTTTGCTGACATCAGTGCTGGGTTAATAATGCGTTTGCTGACATCAGTGCGGGGGGTTAATAATGCATTTGCTGACACCAGTGCTGGGTTAATAATGCGTTTGCTGACACCAGTGTTGGGGGTTAATAATGCGTTTGCTGACATCAGTGCTGGGGGTTATTAATGCGTTTGCTGACACCAGTGCTGGGGGTTAATAATGCATTTGCTGACACCAGTGCTGGGTTAATAATGCGTTTGCTGGCACCAGTGTTGGGGGCTAATAATGCGTATGCTGACATCAGTGCTGGGTGTTAATAATGCGTTTTCTGACACCAGTGCTGGGTTAATAATGCGTTTGCTGACATCGGTGCTGGGGGTTAATAATGCGTTTGCTGACATCGGTGCTGGGGGTTAATAATGCGTTTGCTGACATCAGTGCTGGGGGTTAATAATGCGTTTGCTGACACCAGTGTTGGGGGTTAATAATGCGTTTGCTGACATCAGTGCTGGGTTAATAATGTGTTTGCTGACACCAGTGCTGGGTTAATAATGCATTTGCTGACATCAGTGCTGGGGGTTAATAATGCGTTTGCTGACATCAGTGCTGGGGGTTAATAATGCGTTTGCTGACATCACTGCTGGGGGTTAATAATGCGTTTGCTGACATCAGTGCTGGGGGTTAATAATGCGTTTGCTGCCATCAGTGCTGGGGGTTAATAATGCGTTTGCTGACATCAGTGCTGGGGGTTAATAATGCGTTTGCTGACATCACTGCTGGGGGTTAATAATGCGTTTGCTGACATCAGTGCTGGGGGTTAATAATGCGTTTGCTGACATCAGTGCTGGGTTAATAATGCATTTGCTGACATCAGTGCTGGGGGTTAAAAATGCGTTTGCTGACACCAGTGCTGGGGGTTAAAAATGCGTTTGCTGACATCAGTGCTGGGTTAATAATCCGTTTGCTGACATCAGTGCTGGGGGGTTAATAATACATTTGCTGACATCAGTTGTGGGGGTTAAGCGTTTGCTGACATCAGTGCTGGGTTAATAATGCGTTTGCTGACATCACTGCTGGGGGTTAATAATGCGTTTGCTGACATCAGTGCTGGGGGTTAATAATGCTTTTGCTGACATCAGTGCTGGGTTAATAATGCGTTTGCTGACACCAGTGCTGGGTTAATAATGCATTTGCTGACATCAGTGCTGGGTTATACAATAGTATTTGGTTGAAAAAGAGGGCAACTAGGACCTCTCCAATTGAGTCCTGCCTCTTTTAGAAGGTTTTAGGACTATTGCGGTACCAAAGGGATATAGACCAGAATATATATAAAATCTTTTAGTTTATTAAAGGGTAAGACATTAAAAAGTCCATATAAGGACACACTTGTAGAAGAACAATAACATAGTAACAAAAAACTGTTTACAGCAATGTTGACAAAGGAATTATGTTTGTAATGCCCACATAGATAGATGAAGACAGGTTATTTTGTACTTGCGGACGTAACCTCTACAGTTTCGCGGTCAAGCCGCTTCTTCAGGAGGCGCCTTAGTACATTTTCTACAGAATGAAAAAAATCAACATTACAGAAAATAATCACTACATATTTAGGTGAGAAGATGTATAGACATACAGAGTGTTAACATTGGAGAAAGTAATCATTAATATCGCACTCACCACCCTTAGCCCACGAAGGGCTAGAACGACACTGTGAGACGCCCACAATGGGCGTTCTCCCGGTGGCGAGCAAGGGGGGCACTTAGGAAATACTATTGTAAAAAATAGAATATGGATAAAATATATATAAATAATTGTACACAAGGGGTTCTTGAAGAAAGGAACCACCTAGGTGCATAAAATAAGAATAAGAGTGGTGGGAATGGGAGGAAAGGGGGGAAGGAAGGAAAAGAAAGCAGAGAGAGAGGAAGAAAGGAATGGGGGGGGGGGGGGAGGGGGGAGAAAAAGAAAATGGAAGGAAGGGGAAAAAAGAGATAGGAGGGAAGAGGGGAAGAGGACAGGGAGGAAGGACTGGGACAGGAGGGGGAAAGAAAACAATGGGGAAGGGGGGGGGTGGAGGGAAAAAGAGGAGGAAAGAAAGGGGAGGGACAAGGGAAGGGGGGAGGAGGAAAGAAGGGGGGGAAGGGGGGGGGCAAGGGAAAATGAAGGGAGGGCTGG
The DNA here is from genome assembly GCF_042186555.1 of Aquarana catesbeiana. Lineage (NCBI taxonomy): Eukaryota > Metazoa > Chordata > Amphibia > Anura > Ranidae > Aquarana > Aquarana catesbeiana. The sequence continues at coordinate 256,215,130 of NC_133328.1, read as the reverse complement.
GAAGGGATGGAGACAAGAAAAGACAAATAGGGAACCCTTCCACCTTACTGAAGATAGTATTAATGAAACAGACTGGGGGGGGGGGTTACTAGGTACCCACCGTTGCTATGATGTAAAAGTTATAACAGACTTGATGGCTATCCACACCCAGAAACTATGGTAGGGAAACAGCAGCCGCATAAACCAGGCACATTATGCCATTACAGGAAGCCTTAAAGGGTAAATGGCATAGTATTTGTATCCACATTTGCTGAAAAAGTTTTTCAACAGAAAAATTGCTTCCAAGTAAATAACAAACGGTAGCTGGATAGAAATAGCAAGGGGAAAAAAAAGGGACATGGTGGAGTCCCCCCCGTGTGGTAGTTCACTTACAGGCTTCCAAAAAGGGATGCTGGTCAGTTGGGTGTGTGCCTCTCATTGCAGACAGAAAGGTCTGCTGCCTTATATGCCCCCTAACCGGAAGCTCAGCGGCGCTGAAACCATCAGCCGCCGCCGTTTCCGGGTCCGGCTCCCCACTACTGCGCTTGCGCACGGAGTGATCCAGCGCAAGCGCGTAGCTCCACAACTAATGACGCTGGAGGCGTCAATCTGGAGAAGCATTGGTTGGGCTGCAAAGAGCCCCACCCACTGCCGGAGAGTCGCAAGCCCGCCGTATGGGGGAGAATAAACTCCTCACGTCGTTCAGAAGGAGGGGAGCAAGAGCAAGTGTATAAACAGAAAGTAATTGATAATATTTACAATCAACAGATAAATGACAGGGATGCACTCCGACTGATTCGGGAGCAACCTTACTCACCGGTGGGGAAGTGCAACAGTCTGCCAAACAGAGGAAAAAAGGGGGCGTGGCCTGCTGCAGCATGGAGTACTCCAGTACTCCTAAATCCTTGCCCATCCTGTCTCCCAGCATCATCCTCCAGCAGCCTGAGGTACCTCCTGAACCCCCTGCAAACATATTGACCTGTTCCTGCAGGTCTTTGATCGGACGGGCTTCCGAACCGGCACGGAGCTCCTCCGCGGCGGCAGCCGCAACTACAAGCCGCGGCTTCGGGCCTACTGGATTCCGGAGGCCATCCTGCCCTCCTCGGCCTCCCGGGTGTCTGGCTCTCCTCCCGCCCACGGACCCTGCCCTGAGGGCTTCCAGAGGAGGCTCAGACGGAGCGGTATAAGTCCGCACGGCGGTAGCCCCCAAATTTAGGCCACGGCTTCGGCCTGGTCCGGAGCTCCGGCGGCCATCTTGCTCCTCCAGGCCTCTCCAGGGGTGCTACGATCTGGCCCCTGGGACACCTGGCTTTCCCACTACCAGCTGACCCCCCTGCATGGGACCCTGAGAGGAGTCTGAACCAAATAGTGCCCCCCCCACACAGCGACAGCCTTAAAAAAACTGGGGATCCGGTCTAGTCTCGGCGGCCATCTTGGTGCTCTCAGCCTTCCCACCAGCATTGCATCCTTACTTCCTGGGCTCTGTGTCCTGCACTCTCCGACCTGAAAGTGGACACAAACGGTACCGGAGCTTCTCGGGACCGGTATGACCGGAGGGAGACACTCCCAGGCATCTCGCAAGCCCCGGAGTACTCCGAAGAAGCAGGCCTCCGTGGTGCGCCTGTCTCCCGCCACAGCGGCCAGCATGGCGTCTCAGGCAGAGGAGGGAGAGGCAGCTCTACGGGAACAAACTAACTTTGAAGCCCTCATGCAGGCTATTACTACCTGCCAAACTACCCTGACGGGGAAAATAGAGTGCATGCAGCTGGACATCAGCCTCATTCGTAGAGACATGGACTGTTTCCGCTCCAGGCTTACTGAAGCTGAAAGAAGAGTGGGGGAGGCAGAAGATATACTACAAGACCAGGGAGTCTCACTCCGCACGCTGCAGACCAAAATAAAAGTCCTGGAAGCTCGTGCGGAGGACGCAGAGAACAGAAATCGAAGGAACAACCTCCGGATAGTGGGATTGCCAGAGGGCGCAGAAGGTAAAGATCCTACGACGTTTACTGAGCGCTTGCTGTGCACCCTTCTCCCAGATGCCAAGTTCTCTGATGTCTTTGTGGTGGAGAGGGCACATAGAATGCCTGCTACCCGGGGGCCCCCGGGAGCTCCTCCACGCACATTTATTCTGAAACTCCTCAATTTTCGGGATCGGGATCTGGTTTTGCGGGAGGCGAGAAAGATCGAGGTGCTTCGCCATGAGGGAGCGAGACTCATGATCTTCCCAGATTTCTCCATCGACACACAAAAGTCAAGAAGATCGTTCGATCAGATCAAATTGGATCTCCGTAATCGCAAGATCAAATATAGTATGCTATTTCCCGCCCGTCTGAGAGTACAGGATGGAGAGTCAGTGCGGTTTTTTACATCTCCAGAAGAAGCATCCAGGTGGCTTGAAACAGTACCACGAGGCTGATCCGATCGCTCTTACTAAATCCCCTTATAATATAAGTTTTACTGCAACAAAGATCACCTTCATCTGCTGACTTCACTACAAGCCCGAACCCTTTACCTTGGCTTGTCCAACCAGTTCAGAATAAGTCACTTTTATATTCTTCTTAAGATCCGGCTCTGTGAGTATATATGCCTACTAGTTAAAGAACATTTACGCAAAAAGAGATGAAGAATTGTTTGTGATCGTGCTTAAATATATGGTGAGGGGACCGGAATCTCCAGTTTGCAACGTGTTTAAGTTTAAGAATAGTACCCCCGGATTTTTTGGGAGACATTTTGATATGCTGGGATCGTTTATCCGGGAAATTTGGGTCTTGTTGGCTGCTCTCTATGAACACAGACTAAGTCGCTCTGATGGCTCACTGTTCACGAGCCCCATGGGCAGTTGTCACAATTAGTTTTGGGGAACGAGCATCCCGAAGTTTGGGGGGTGGTGCGGGGAGGGGGGAGGTTGGGAAAGGTTGGTGCTGGGGTTCTTACCCCAGATTAGTTTTACGTTATGTTATTTTTCTTTTACTTTTTATACATATGGCATTTATTTGCTCCAGATTGTACAATCAGTGCTCTACTCAAAGCAAGACATGCAGTGTTAATCTGCTAATACTAGAGAGGGAGGGTTATTCGGCTCACTGTATTATCACAAATGTGTATCTCACTAAGAGTATTCTGTTATCATGTAGGCTCTGTATGGAGCTTATGCTGTACCAATCCTGTGGCACATGTATCAGGGCACCAGAATGAATCTCCTTAATGTTATGTCCTGGAATGTACGGGGCCTAAATTCTAAGATAAAACGCTCCTTAGTTTTTACTTACATAAAAAAATACAACCCCCATATCTGCATTTTGCAGGAGACTCACTTAACGGGGAGCAGGACGCTGGCTCTAAAAAAGCCCTGGGTAGGTTCATATTATCATTCTACATACTCTACCTATTCTAGAGGAGTCAGCGTCCTGGTCCATAAATCACTGCCCTTTACACTGCTTGATCTCCACCTAGATCCCGAGGGGAAGTATGTTGTCATGCATGCCATGTGCGACGGGATTGAGATGGTAATAGTGGGCTTATATATTCCACCCCCAGCCTCCATGGCGATTTTACATAAACTGACCCCTATACTGGCTCAATACCCGGCTGCAGCCATTCTTCTGGCTGGAGACTTTAATATGCCACCGGACCCCAGTGTGGATAGGCTGGGTGACGATGGGGCTTCTGACTCCCCACTGAAGAGATGGGCGGAGGGATACGGCCTTAGTGATGTGTGGAGATGGCGTCACCCCAGGAATAGGCAATACACTTGTCACTCTGCCACGTATGCGGGAACTTATACCACACTTCAAGCTCTCCACCGTGAGATTGCGTTGTTGCGAGCAACTGCGACTCGCAAGCTACTGCTCTCACAGTCCCAGAGAATATTCGAACAAGGTGAGAGATCGGGGAGGCTGCTGGCGTGGCTGGCCAAGGAGCGCTCCACCATAGCACACATTGCCAACATTAAAGATGACATGGGGAACCTTTTGGCGGATCCCGCTAAGATCAATGCCAGATTTGCACAATTTTATGAACGCTTATATACATCCAAAACTGACTACACCCTAGATACCTTGCAACCCTTCCTAGGTCAAATAGAGTTCCCAGTCCTCTCGGAGGAAAATAAAACTAAATTAGATGCACCCATTACCCTCAAAGAAGTGCAGACGGCAATCTCTTCACTGCAATCTGCAAAGTCCCCAGGCCCAGACGGTTTACCGGCCGAGTTTTATTAAACTAATAGTGAGTCATTGGCCCCTCAGTTTCATGAACTTCTTCTGTCTATGCTGGAGGGTCAAAGCCTTCCTCCATCAATGTCAGAGGCGGTGATTGTTGTAATACCTAAGCCCCGTAAGGACCCCGAGCTATGTGAGTCATACCGGCCTATTTCGCTATTAAACGTCGACGCTAAGATCATCACATAAATTCTAGTGAATCGGCTTAATACTGTTATCCTTTCTCTGGTTCATGGAGACCAGACGGGTTTCATGCCAGGTAAGGGAACAGACATCAATTTGCGACGATTGTATACAAATATATCCCACGCCCTTGCCAGAGGTACCCCCGGAGTAGTGGCCTCCCTAGACGCCGAAAAGGCGTTCGACTCGGTCGAATGGGAGTATCTTTGGCATGTCTTGGGAAAATTTAATATTGGGCCTAAGTTTATCTCTTGGATAAAACGGATGTATGCTAACCCCACTGCCAGAGTCAGAACCAATGGGTCCCTCTCGCCCCCCTTCAAACTACACAGGGGTACTAGACAGGGATGTCCTTTATCCCCGGGTTTGTTCGCCCTAGCTGTTGAACCTCTTGCTATCCTTATTAGGTCCTCCGTGGCTGCAGGGGGGTTGGAGGTGGGCCCTCTACGGGAACAGATCTCCCTCTACGCGGATGACGCTCTTCTTTATCTCCCAGATGCATCCCACTCCCTCAAGGAGACCTTAAGGATCATAGACTTATTTGGCTCCTTCTCAGGTATACGCATAAACTGGAACAAATCCATGCTTTTCCCGATCTCCCAGCCACCCCTACTCCCTCCCCACCATATACCCCTGCAAACAGTCACTAAGTTTCGGTATCTGGGCATTGAAATACAAAGGGATCTCTCTTGTTATCTGACAGATAATGTATACCCCATTCTACAGCAACTAATAAGAGGCTGCTTAACATGGAAGTCCCTTCCCCTGACACCGGTGGGTAGGATAAACCTCCTCAAAATGATATTCCTCCTCAAATTCCTGTATGTATTTAGAAACACTCCAGTACCTATCCCTGAATCATTTTTTAAGCAACTAGATCGGGTGATTAATAATTTCATTTGGGCGGGACAGACCCCCAGGGTTGCCAAAACAAGCCTGCAACTTCCCCTATCTGCGGGTGGGCTGGCATTGCCGTGCTTCAGGAAATATTATTGGGCAGCGGTGCTGGTGACGGTACGCTGGTGGTTTGTTCAGTCACGACATAACCCAGCGGTTAATTTAGAAGCAGCCATATTGGGGTCGTATTCAGCATTGAGCAACCTGGTATTCAGGGGTCCAAAAGCACAAGATAATATGACCATCCCCATGCGCACGACCGCCAAAATATGGGAACAGCTGACAGCTAAGCTCAACCCACCACAAACTTATTCACCCTATACACCACTCTGGGGTAACCCTAAACTACCACATCTGCTAATGATCCCAGACCCAGCAGTCTGGGCTAAATATGAAATTAAAATCTTACAGCATATTATGCCAGAGGGTAAACTCCTTACATTTGACGAATTGCGTAATACCTTCCAACTCCCTACCAAAATGTTTTTCCGCTATTTGCAACTGAGACACGCAATTCAGGCTCAATTCCCTTCAGAAATTCAACTACAATCACATATGGTGGAGCGCTTCCTTATTTCCAAGCATGTGAACCGTATCCTTTCCTCTTTGTATCTCCGGGTGTCCCTGGGAACTGATAACCAGGGGACTAGGCTATTTAACAAATGGAAGCTGGCTGTGCCCTCCCTGACGGATGACGATTGGGAAGAGGGAGTCCAACAATATATTCCTTTGATGATATCCGCCAGGGACAGGTACATCCAGTTAAAATTCCTTCACCAGGCATACTACACACCCCAACGGCTTGCTAAAATATATCCCTCTCACTCTGATAGGTGCCCGAAATGCAATACGGATATAGGTACTTTCTTACATGTGGTGTGGTCGTGCCCCCTTCTTCAACAGTTCTGGAGGGAGGTGGTGCAGTACATCAATTTAATTGGGAACCTGACACTTACACTGGATCCCCGGGTCCTTCTCCTGGGGATCTGTGATACCCTTATCGCAAACACCCATAAGAGGCTATTCGTTTTCTACGCTTTATTCTATGCAAGGAAAACCATTTTATTTAAATGGAAACAGACAGACCCCCCAACAGTGGGACAATGGAAAACACTCATTGATAAGACCCTCCCTCTATATAATCTCACATTTATGAGCCGGAAATGTCCCAAAAAGTTTGAAAAAATTTGGGGTGCATGGGTTTCTAAGTGAATGGCCACTGATACGGATCCCCCCGGGAGAACTCGCTGAACTTATACACCACTAGTTCGGTTAAGAAATATTTAGAATACACTTAAAATTACCACTAAAATATACTTTTTTTTCTTTGAGGAGGAGGTATTGCTCCTAAAATACAACTTTGCAGTGATATGAATAATTGCAACTAAGATGTGAACTGATGTGCCTTGCTTTTTGATGTAATACTTGAGACTATTTATCCTAGATTGTCACTTTCCTTCTGGAAATGGTTCTTCTTTGCCTTTTTTATGTAATCCTCTCTTATTGTCCCCTTTTATATTTTTATGTATATGTATAGGTATATGTACATTTATATATATATTTGTGAATGTACTTCTTTTTTACCTTTGTACTGAAACTTTTCTCCGTTGGAGATTTATAAAAACGTAACTGTTAAAAAAAAAAAAAAACAGAGGAAAAAACAAATACATTACATGGACATGACAGTGGTTACAACGCATGTAAATTGTAAAATGCTTATGGTATGCCAAATGATTATACATGAATTATAAGCACATTGTACATAAAGCAGTGTGTGGAACATCTACTCGCAAGCAGTCAAGGGTGGAGCCTGGCCGCTGCAATTAAAGGAAGTAGGGGAGGGATGCAGACGGAGTGTATACATAACCCAAAGAGATAAACACAGTATGGAAAAGTGAATTAAACATTCAGTTCAACAGGTGTGAAGCAGCTTTAAGGCGGACACCTGAGGAGAGCTACAGCAGAGACTGGTGGACATATCTGTAAATCATTCAAGGAAATATTTATAAGTGTGTGCCTCATTGATACCGGGTGGAGTCACATAGTTACATAGTTACATAGTTAGTAAGGTTGAATAAAGACACCAGTCCATCCAGTTCAACCTGAGTGAGTGTGTGTCTACAACCCTGACCCTTGTTCCTAACCCTGTACATCGCACACTTACATCAGTCCCTACCCTCAATCAAAGGTCCCCATTCATATACTAGGGCCAATTTTGGACAGAAGCCAATTAACCTACCAGCATGTCTTTGGAGTGTGGGAGGAAACCGGAGTACCCGGAGGAAACCCACGCAGGCACAGGGAGAACATGCAAACTCCAGGCAGGTAGTGCCGTGGTTGGGATTCGAACCAGCGACCCTTTTTACTGCTAGGCGAGAGTGCTAACCACTGCACCACTGTGCCGCCCTAGTCAAAGCATTGAGTTGCTCAATCCAGAGCGATTCTCGTTTTAAAATTTGGCGGTCCCAGTTGCCCCCTCTGGGGTCTTCAGGGACGACTTCCAATACGGTGAATTTAATGTAGTCAAAATTAAAGCGATGATGAATGCCAATGTGGCGGCCCACCGTAGTGAGCTTGCCATTAGTAGAGGCATATAAATGGTCCCCCAGTCTCTGCCGTAGCTCTCTAATAGTTTTACCTACATAGAAAGCGCTGCATGCGCAGGTCATGAGATAGATAACACCTCATGTGCCACAGTGGGCTGAGTGTTTTTGGGGAGAACATCTCACCATTTGGGAGTATAATCTGTTGTCCCTCTTGAATCCAGGGACAATGTGGACAATTTCCACACTTGAAGGTGCCTCTGGGTTCTCTTGGGCCAGATGTAGGGATTTTGTAATGGCTGTGAGTGAGCCTGTCCCTCAAGGAAGTGGCCCTCCTAAAGACCAAGTCAGGGGTTGGTTTAATATATTTTCTGAGCGTATGGTGGTCAGTCAAGATGTGCCAATGACTTGATAATATGTTACGTAACTGATGGTGGTGGGTGGAAAATTTGGTTATGATTTTGGTCGTATAGGGTTTTTTAGGACGTGCGGGACCGAACAGTAATGTTTGTCGATCCTGGGCTGAGGCCCTGTTAAAGGCTTTCCTTAGGATGGTATGGCTGTAGCCTCTGGCCAGAAGGCGTGTGCGTAGAGCATTAGCTTGTCTATAGAAGTCCCCGTCCTCTGTGCGGTTCCTTCTTAGTCTCAAATATTGAGCATAAGGGATACTGCGAATCAGAGGACAGGGATGGGAGCTGGACGCATGCAACAGCGTGTTGCCTGCTGAAGGTTTCTGATATAACTCTGTGATTAATTGTCCAGCGGAGTTTTTAATAATCTGTACATCTAGAAAGGAGATGCTCTGAGTATGATAAGTGAAGGTGAAATGAAGATTGAAATGGTTGGTATTTAACCTTTCGTTCAAAAAATTTTTATTGAAAAGAAGACATAAAATTCAACAGGCAATATTTGTGCATCATTTAACATTGAGATTTATACATATTTTTCTCCTGAGTCATCAAGTATACATCAAATTTCAGAAATATGTCGTAAACCAGAAGTCTAGAGACTTAAATTTCTGCAGAGATGGTTGCGGGTTAATTATAACTGTTACATTTACAACTAATAAACAAAACAACAAAAAGAGAGCAAAAGGATTATCGAAGGATTTATATATTCGCATAAAAGGTTCGTCAGCGAACATGTATAGAGTCAAATTCTAGTTGACCTTTTGCTATTTGAATATAATATTACCATTGATATAATCTTAAGAGGGATAGTAAGTAGAAAAGAGAGAGTCAGGAAAGTGGTAGGTTCAGAAGAGATGAGAAGAGATTAGAGTAAGATGGGGAGAGGGAGGGGAATGGTCGGGGGGGATGCGCGAGCCCCCAAAGTGTCAAAAAGTCTGTCAAGAATGAACCTGATCTGGTTAAGGTTTTAAAAGGCGCTTATCAAAGAGAAGGGAAGAAAGTGTTCAATCCAAGGGTTCCAGATTTTAAGATGTTGGGGAATCTTATCGAGGATCGTTGCTTCTATTTTACTGTGGATCATTGCTTGAGTGACCCTATTTTTGACCTCAGCTAGAGGGAGTTTTGGGGTTTTCCAGGCCCTAGCAATCGTCTGCTTAGCTGCTGTTGTAAGCTGAAGGAGGAGACGGGTCTGGAATCTGGTGAGATCTGTGGGAATACGATTCAACAGTGCTAAAGCCGGATCAGGTTCAATGCTATGTTGGAATAGGGTGGAGGCCATTTGGAATATCGCAGCCCAAAATTCCTGTACTATTGAGCATGTCCACCATATATGCATATGTGTACCCCGCTCATTACAGCCTCGGAAACACGTAGCTGGATAATTTGGAAGGAATTTGGAGATCCTGGCAGGAACCAGGTACCACCTCATGAGTACTTTGTAATTAGCCTCTTGGGCGATTACGTTTTGCGATGATATTTTCGTATTGGACCAGATATCAGACCAGTCCTCTGCATCAAGATCTAATGTGAGGTCTTTGGACCACTGCACAGCATAAGAGGGTAGGCTGGTTGGGGGAGAGGTCAAGTGAGTGTATAAAAGGGAGATTAGACCAGGGGCGTGAGGGTCAGATTTGCAAATCCCTTCAAAAGAGGTTAGGTCATCTAGAGAGGTGTGAGTGCCTATCGTGGTCTGAATAAAATGGGTTATCTGTAGATATCTAAAGATTTCTGTAGGGGGGATGTCTGCTTGGTTTTGTAGGGATGAGAACGATTTTATAGTGGATCCAGAGGCAAAATCACAAATGCGGTATAGTCCCGCCCTAAGCCAGAGTTGGAATGAGTTAGGGTTAACTTGGGCTGGGTAAAATTTTGGATGACCCAGATACGAAAGTAACGGGGAATGAGGGGATTGTAACTTAAAAGGACCTCGGAGTTTATCCCATAACTTAAGGGAGTGTCCAGTTATGTAGTTACTGATTGGACCACGGGTCGTAGGGGGTAACCATAGTAGGTTAGATATTTTGAGAGGATGTAGGTCGATGGCTTCCAAACTGACCCAGAGTGGGATTTCATTTTGTACATGGTATAGTGTAATCTGGGTCAGCTGGGCAGCGTGATAATATCTCAAAAAGTTAGGCAGACCCAACCCCCCCTTGAGTTTACTACGAAGTAGTATAGTTTTTGAAACCCTAGGTCTAGTGGGACCCCATATATATTTGGACACTCGTGACTGGATAATTCGGTGATAATATGAGGGAATAGGGATCGGGAGGACTCTATATAAATAAAGCAGTTTTGGAAGCAAAAGACATCTTTACAGCCGCTACCCGGCCTAGCCAAGAGATGCATATCGGACGCCACGATTCTAACAGGGCTGTTAGATGTTTTAACATAGGGAGGTAGTTTGCTCTAAATAAGTGGGCCGGGTCGCTAGTTAGTTTGATACCAAGGTAAGCTATTGAGGATAAGGACCAGGTGAAGGGGAAGAATTCCTGTATGTGCTCAACATCTAGTTGTGGTAGAGACACGTTGAGAGCCTTTGATTTGGACTGATTAACTTCCAATCCTGATATTTGGGCAAATTTGTCTAAAAGATGGATAAGGTTCGGGAGTGTAGTTCGTGGAAAGGTGATAAATAATAGTGCGTCGTCGGCAAATAGACATAGTTTATGTGATGTGGAGGCTATATCTAGGCCTTTAATGTTTGGACTTGCCCTAAGGAGGGCTGCTAGTGGTTCTATCGCTAATGCGAATACAAGGGGGGAGAGGGGGCACCCTTGTCTTGTACCTCTTTGGATCCAAAAGCATTCCGAGCGGTATCCAGAGTATTTAACGTATGCTTGTGGTTGCTTATATAGGGAATTAACCCATTGTAGGAAATTGGGGCCAAATCCCCATCTCTGCAATATATAGTTAAGGTAAAGCCAAGAGACAGTGTCAAACGCCTTACGAATGTCGAGCGAGAGTAGATGCATAGGGATTTGGCGCGTTCGGGCTAGATGTTGGAGTAGACTCACACGTCGGATGTTGTCACTGGCCTGACGTTTTGGGATGAAGCCAACTTGGTCTTTATGTATAAGGCCACCTATAATTGGGTTGAGACGTAACGCCATAATTTTGGCTAGGATTTTTATGTCCAGGTTGAGTAAAGATATGGGTCGGTAGTTGGACCAGAGGGTACTGTCTGTGTTAGGTTTGGGTATCATAGATATAATGGCTGTCAACGTATCTCGACCAAAGGAGTGTTGTTTTAGGAGGGCATTAAAGGAGTTGGTGAAAAGGGGGGCTAGGGTGGGAGCAAATTTTTTGAAATAAGAACTAGAGAGACCGTCGGGACCCGGTCTTTTGTGTGGTTTAAGAGATTTTATAGCAAAAAGGACTTCTTCGGACGTAACGGGGCATTCCTTAGACTCTCTGTCAGTCTCTGATAATTTCGGTAATGTTATATTTTGAAAGAGTGAATCAGCTTGTTGAGAAGGTGCGTGTTGGGGTATATAAGTCAGCTAGCTTTCTGCGGAATTCCGCGAGCACCTTAACAGGGTTACTCGTGAAGTTATCCTTAGCCAGCTTGAGTCTGATAGGATTATGCACCCTTTCCGGTCGACGGAGTCTTAGTGCCAGGAAAGTATCAGGTTTATTGGCCTTAGTATAAATTGTATGGTTAGATCTACGGATGGTTTTATCTGCTGATTCTGCTAAAATAAGGTCCAAATCTATTTTTGTCTTTTCTAGCACAATTCTATTAGGTTCAGTTGGAACGGATTGGAATTGAAGGAAAAGGCGGTGAAATTCTGCCTCTAATTGCTGGGTTCTGAGTTTTTTGTCTCTTTTGAGATGAGTGGATGTAGATATACAGGTGCCTTGGATCACGGGTTTGTGAGCCTCCCATAATAAAACAGGAGAGATACCTGGTGTGGAGTTATGTTGTATGTATTCTTTAAGGGCTAGTTGTATATCAAAACAATAGGATTGGTTAGTTAAGTGTGCCTCATTTATACACCAAGTGTGATCTTTCATTTGAGAAATCAGGGAAGAGACTGTAGTAATCACTGCGCAGTGGTCTGACCAGGTTATTGGGTGTATGTGTGAGTGGAGTAGGGTTGGCGAGGATGCAACTGGTATAAAGATATGGTCAATCCTCAAAGGATTTGTGCGGATAGGAATAAAAAGTAAAATTTTTCTTAGCAGGATTGCATTCTCTCCAGGTATCTAGTAAAGAGGCTTGCTGGAAAAGTTTGCGAAATGATATAGAAGAGGAACATTGTTCAGGAGCATAGGGAGATTTATCGAGGTGTGGGTGCAGTACTTGGTTGGAGTCCCCACACAGAAAAGGGTGCCCTTACAGTGTGATCTTATCACTTGTAGTAGGTGGGTAAAAAAGGGATTGGAGTTAGTGTTAGGGGCATAGTAGGAGACTATAGTAGTCATCACATCTTCCACATGTCCAACTAAGATAATGTAACGACCTTCAGGTTCTTTGATTTCATTAGTTAAAATAAACGGAAGGGTATGATGAAATGCAACAAGGACACCTCGTTGTTTTGTGGCAGCAGAGGCGGTGAACACTTGGGGGTATTTGGAACTAAAGTATTTGGGCGTTGCTTGAGTAGAGAAGTGAGTTTCTTGTAGGGCTACTATGTTGGCTTTCAAGGATGCGAAAGTTCGGAATGCCTTAACCCTTTTATTAGGGGAATTAAATCCCTTAACGTTAAGGGAGAGTATATTCATGGGGGCCATTTACGTGTTCTGGGAAAGATATTATAGGGAAGATTTTTGAGGGGCACGCGATCCCCCCGACCTAGTGGGGAACAAAAAAAGAGGCAGAGAGAGAAGTGAGAGGAAAAACAGAGAGGGGAGTGAAGGAACAGTGAAAGAGTTTTGTAGAGAGAACAAGGAAGTGTAAAAACACTTGGTGCGTTGGACATTTTAGCCCAACAGGTACATGCCCGCACCTCCAAACCAGCCAGCTGGAGAGGGAGCATGTGCATCCTATAGGGGGGAGCAGTGACAGTTCCCCGCCACAGACCGGGACAAAATAGAGAACTGTAGTATTCAAACCATATAAACAGTTAACTTTAAGGACATTGTATGCATTTATACTATACAGGTAACAGTCCCACTTAGTGGGAAAACTCAGTGCCAATAAATCAGAAAGAATGGGAACATGAGTGGAAGGTTAGGGGGAGGGGAGGGAGGAGAGAGGAAAAAAAAAAAAGAGGGGGGGAGGAGGGAAGGGAAAGGAGTAGGAATGGGAGGAATGAGACAGCTGGCACAGTTGAGATCAAAAATATCTGGGGGAATGCAAAAATGTAGAGAGGATCATGTTTATCCATATTATTACAAATTCCGTAGTTAGCATATTCAAAACCTTAATCAAAAACATAAGGTAGGAAACTAGCTGCAAAAAGAAAAACAAGAACAAGTGGAATATATCAAAAGGAATGTATCCAAAATATATATACGCCCCATTATAGAAATAAGGGGGTTGTGTTTGGTGCGTCCCGTAACGAAAAGAGAACTTATAGGAGCACTAACTCCTGTGTCACGGTAAGAGGATAAAATCCATCTATTTCCAGTCTGTGTGTTAACACTTGTGTGACCAGGAGTTATCAAGTGGTGTTAAAAGAAAACCGTGAACGATCAATTTCTGTTCAGCGAGACGTGTGAGCTTTCGGATCAAAAAGGTTTGCTTGGCGAGCTGGGGTTTCCTTTCGGATCGAAGAGGGGCCTAATTGGTTCCGTTTTGGAGTGGTGGTGTATGGTTGGGTTGAAGAGCGGGCTGGAGTACGTGGCAATGAAGTCTCGGATTGGTGTGAAGGGGGCGACAGATGAAGCGATTCAAGAAGACGTTGAAGTGATTCTGGGGATGTGGAGGAGTGTTGCCGCCCCTGATACGTAAACTGGAGGGAGAAGGGAAATCGACAGGTGTATTTTATCTGGTGTTGGATCAGGATTTGTAATTGCTGCTTCATGGCTCGCCTTTTGGCAATGGTGAGGGGTGCCAGGTCAGAGAAAAGTTGGTAGTTGTGGTCTTGGAACTGGAGAGCGTCCTTATTCCGGGCAGCTGTGAGTAGTTGCTCTTTTGTACGGAAAAAGTGTAGTTTGATTATTATGTCCCGTGGAGGGCCGTCTTGTTGACGGCGAGTCAGCGCCCTGTGAATCCTGTCAAATTCCAGGCGTTCGATAGGTATGGAAGGGCAGAGCTCTTGGAAGAGGGCTGTGGTGAAGGATTGTATATCATCGATCGCTTCAGGGATACCCCTGAGGTGTAAATTGGACCTGCGCGAGCGATTTTCTGCATCTTCTAAACGTGAGAGTAATGTGGCATTTTCCTCACGGAGGGCCGCTTGTTCCTGGGCATGCTCTTGTATAGTGAGCTCTATATCATCTACCCTGGTTTCCAGGTCTGCTGTACGCTGACCGAGTTCCCTTATCTCCCGTGACAGTCTATTAGTTATTTGGTCAGATGTAGCTTTCAGGGCCATGTTTAACATTTTCTCCATATGTTTCAGGAAATCAGGCTGAGACATACCTGATTGTGGAGGTGCGGGGGAACCGCTGTATGTAGGATCTGTGTCCTCTTCCTCCTCACTGTCTGCCTGTTCTGATCTTGCTGGGGATGCAGCGTGTTGTTTTGCAAGGGCTTTCGCCGCCATCTTAGAAGAGGCGCGGGCCAGGGCCTCCTTGATCGGCTTGGACTTGTTTTTGCCCTTATGTCCCGTTAAAACCATCCCGGTTGAGGCTCGGGAGTTGCGGGAAAGGATCGCCGGGTTTCTGGCTCGTTTTGGCGGTCTGGATGTGTAGTTCGGTCCCGAGTCTGTGGCGGGGATTGCGGAGCTCTAAGAGGAAGCGTCCTCCACGTTAAGCCTCGCGCATGCGCCCCCGGTGTTTAACCTTTCAATTAATGCTTTTAAATGTTGCTCTGTACCTGTCCAAATGACCTGTAGGTCGTCAATGAACCTGTACCATCCCAGGACATGATTCAAAAAGGGTTCCATTAGTTCATCACCAAAGACAGACCGCTCCCAACCACCCAAAAACAAAATGTGCCCATTGCGACACCTTGGGTTTGAAGATACATTTGATCCATGAACAAAAAGTAGTTTTTAGTGAGAATAAATTCTAAAAGTTTGAGAATAAAGATATTAGTGGGCCAGGTGTGGTGGTCCTGTTCCATGAGGAAGGAGCCAGCCATCCGGACGCCCTGCTCATGGGGGATGCTTGAGTACAATGCCTCAACATCAACAGCTACGAGGAGGGCGTCCGGAGGGACTTGGGCTCCTTCAATTTGTTTGAGAAGGTCGGTGGTATCCCGAATGTAGGATGGTAGTCTCAATACATGGGGTAATAAAAAGGTATCAACCAGTTTACTCGCATTCTCTGTTAGTGAACCTTTACCTGAGACGATAGGTCGACCAGGGGGTGTAGAGAGGTTCTTATGAGTTTTTGGTAACGCATAAAACGTTGGGGTTCGCGGACATTGAACATTGATGAATTTATAGGTGTCCTCATCAATGGTTTCCTGGATAAATGTGCTGTCAATGGGGGAATACCAATTGGAGAATCTTGAGACACATCGTTTGGTACTGATGATGAGTCATCAGCACCAGATTGCCACCTTTGTCTGATTGCTTTATAATGAGATCAGTGTTTTTTTGAAGTTTAATAACTGCCCTAGACTGTTGCTGAGTCAAATTAGAAGGTAATGTTAGCCATTGCTCTTTCTTGAGGGACAGGATACACTCGTGTAAAAAGGCCCAAATAGATGGGCATGTCATTAAGTCAGGGAACGCTTTGGATTTCGCTTTTAGACTAGGTTTGAGATAGGGATATCGTGGAATAGAGATGGTATCAGGTTGATTAGAGGGGAAGGAGTCAGGAATGCCATCAGGGGTATCTGACACTACTTCTCCTTCGTCAAAAAGTAACATGAGATCCCGCAATGCTCTAGATTCAGCTATAGTGAAGTTTTTAGTTTTTTCTGCCAATTCTTTTTCCAAGTTGACACGTTTACGGTCTTGGTCAAAAATGTAGTTAAAGGTTAATTTTCTAGCAAATAAGTAAAGATCTTTAATTGTCTCATAGATATCTATTGACTCAGAGGGGCAGAAGCCCAGTCCCAGTTGGAGAACTTGTTCCTCCTCTGGGGTTAGTTGATGGGGTGTTAAGTTGATAATGTTCAGAGAATAGGGATTTTCCCCATCTTCTTGTGTAACTAGTTGTGAGACGTGCTTGGAACCGGAGTCTTTTGCACAAGCGTGTCCAGATTGCCCTGTCTGGTGGGTTCTGGAGTTGCCTGTACTAAAAAACCAGGTTGTGATAAAAGTGTCTGTATGTTAGGTTGTAAAAGTTTGGGGATAATGTTGTGTAGGGTAGGTTGGAGAGGTCCTTCTTGAGGGGTCTGTCCACCTAGCCTTGATGTTTGTGGTGTTTTCAGTGCTTTACCGTGTTGTTTTCCTTTTTTAGGGTGTTTGGTGATTGGATTGTCGCCTGTAAGGGACCTTTTCCGGGGGATACTTGGTGCTCGTGAAGTGGTAGATCGATTTGTGACCTGTGAGGATAGGGAAGATATGGATGAGTCAGATTCCGTACAGTCTGTTACTATTGAAGTTTGAGGTTTACGGCTATGGCTCTTGTTTTTTCTGGACTGTGGTTTGCCAGACCACTTGTACGCATACCCTTCCGAGAACGCCAGTTTGTCCTGGAAGAATTTTCTTTGTTTTTTAGTGATAATGTCCTTATTGAGGTTTTCCAACTTGACTCGTACCTCCTTCCACCTGTTTGTGAAGGGGGCCGAGTCTTTTATGGTGGAAAATTGATTAAGCAGTCTATCTATTTCATCGTCCAAGATCGTCATGTCTATTCGATATTGGATGGTGAGTTTTTGCATAAGTTCTATGCTACAGTTAGTTAGGATATCCTCCCAGGACTTCCTAAAGTCTGGGGAGGGGTCCTTAATTGTTGGAAACATTTGAATTCGGAGTCCTAGGGGACAGACCTTTTCAGTGATGTAAGATTCAAAATATTGAATGTGCCAGTACAAATGTGATTTTTTTCTTTAGGAGATTAAACATCCTGTCTAGAAACGTTTTAGTTTCATCCTCTGACTGTTGGTTTGCTAAGCAGCCTGCTTGTATGGTGGACATAAAGTCCCCCCAAGCTGTGCCCAGGACATCCATTACCTGAAATTTGCAGTAACCAGGGCAAAGCCCTGACTGGAAGCTGACCCAGCTGACCAGCATCCCTTTTTGGAAGCCTGTAAGTAAACTACCACACGGGGGGGACTCCGCCATGTCCCTTTTTTTCCCCCTTGCTATTTCTATCCAGCTGCCGTTTGTTATTTACTTGGAAGCATTTTTTCTGTTGAAAAACTTTTTCAGCAAATATGGATACAAATACTATGCCATTTGTTTACCCTTTAAGGCTTCCTGTAATGGCATAATGTGCCTGGTTTATGCGGCTGCTGTTTCCCTACCATAGTTTCTGGGTGTGGATAGCCCATCAAGTCTGTTATAACTTTTACATCATAGCAATGGTGGGTACCTAGTAAACCCCCCCCCCCCCCAGTCTGTTTCATTAACACTATCTTCAGTAAGGTGGAAGGGTTCCCTATTTGTCTTTTCTTGTCTCCATCCCTTCCCAGCCCTCCCTTCATTTTCCCTTGCCCCCCCTTTTTTTCCCCCCTTCTTTCCTCCTTCCCCCCCCCTTTCTTCCCCCCCTTTCTTCCCCCCCTCCCTTGTCCCTCCCCTTTCTTTCCTCCTCTTTTTTCCCTCCACCCAGTGCTGAGGGTTAATAATGCATTTGCTGACATCAGTGCTGGGGGTTAATAATGTGTTTGCTGACACCAGTGTTGGGGTTAATAATGCATTTGCTGACATCAGTGCTGGGGGTTAATAATGCGTTTGCTGAAATCAGTGCTGGGGGTTAATAATGCGTTTGCTGACATCAGTACTGGGGGTTAAGCGTTTGCTGACATCAGTGCTGGGTTAATAATGCGTTTGCTGACATCAGTGCTGGGGGTTAATAATGCGTTTATGGACATCAGTGCTGGGTTAATAATCCGTTTGCTGACATCAGTGCTGGGGGGTTAATAATGCGTTTGCTGACATCAGTGCTGGGGGTTAATAATGCGTTTGCTGACATCAGTGCTGGGGGTTAATAATGCGTTTGCTGACATCAGTGCTGGGTTAATAATGTGTTTGCTGACACCAGTGCTGGGTTAATAATGTGTTTGCTGACACCAGTGCTGGGTTAATAATGTGTTTGCTGACACCAGTGCTGGGTTAATAATGCATTTTCTGACACCAGTGCTGGGTTAATAATGCGTTTGCTGACATCAGTGCTGGGTTAATAATGCGTTTGCTGACATCAGTGCTGGGTTAATAATGCGTTTGCTGACACCAGTGCTGGGTTAATAATGTGTTTGCTGACATCAGTGCTGGGTTAATAATGTGTTTGCTGACACCAGTGCTGAGGGTTAATAATGCGTTTGCTGACATCAGTGCTGGGGGTTAATAATGCGTTTGCTGACATCAGTGTTGGGGGTAAATAATGTGCTTGCTGACACCAGTGTTGGGGGTTAATAATGCGTTTGCTGACATCAGTGCTGGGGGTTAATAATGCGTTTGCTGACATCAGTTGTGGGGGTTAAGCGTTTGCTGACATCAGTGCTGGGTTAATAATGCGTTTGCTGACATCAGTGCTGGGGGTTAAGAATGCATTTGCTGACATCAGTGCTGGGGGTTAATAATGCGTTTGCTGACATCAGTGCCGGGGGTTAATAATGCGTTTGCTGACACCAGTGCTGGGGGTTAATAATGTGTTTGCAGACATCAGTGCTGGGGGTTAATAATGCGTTTGCTGACATCAGTGCTGGGTTAATAATCCGTTTGCTGACATCAGTGCTGGGTTAATAATGCGTTTGCTGACATCAGTGCTGGGGGTTAATAATGCGTTTGCTGACACCAGTGCTGGGTTAATAATGCATTTGCTGACACCAGTGCTGGGTTAATAATGCGTTTGCTGACATCAGTGCTGAGGGTTAATAATGCGTTTGCTGACACCAGTGTTGGGGGTTAATAATGCGTTTGCTGACATCAGTGCTGGGGGTTAATAATGCGTTTGCTGACATCACTGCTGGGGGTTAATAATGCGTTTGCTGACATCAGTGCTGGGGGGTTAATAATGCGTTTGCTGACACCAGTGCTGGGTTGTTAATGCATTTGCTGACACCAGTGCTAGATTAATAACGCATTTGCTGACACCAGTGCTGGGTTAATAATGCATTTGCTGACATCAGTGCTGGGTTAATGTGTTTGCTGACATCAGTGCTGGGGGTTAATAATGCGTTTGCTGACATCAGTGCTGGGGGTTAATAATGCGTTTGCTGACACCAGTGCTGGGTTAATAATGCGTTTGCTGACACCAGTGCTGGGGGTTAAGAATGCTTTTGCTGACATCAGTGCTGGGGGTTAATAATGTGTTTGCTGATATCAGTGCTGGGGGTTAATAATGCGTTTGCTGACATCAGTGTTGGGAGTTTATAATGCGTTTGCTGACATCAGTGCTGGGGGTTAATAATGCGTTTGCTGACATCAGTGCTGGGTTAATAATGCGTTTGCTGACATCAGTGCTGGGTTAATAATGCGTTTGCTGACATCAGTGCTGGGGGTTAATAATGAGTTTGCTGACACCAGTGTTGGGGTTTAATAATGCGTTTGCTGACATCAGTGCTGGGTTAATAATCCGTTTGCTGACATCAGTGCTGGGGGTTAATAATGCGTTTGCTGACATCAGTGCTGGGTTAATAATCCGTTTGCTGACATCAGTGCTGGGGGGTTAATAATGCGTTTGCTGACATCAGTGCTGGGTTAATAATGCGTTTGCTGACACCAGTGCTGGGTTAATAATGTATTTGCTGACACTGGTGCTGGGTTAATAATGCATTTGCTGACACCAGTGCTGGGTTAATAATGCGTTTGCTGACATCAGTGCTGGGGGTTAATAATGCGTTTGCTGACATCAGTGCTGGGTTAATAATGCGTTTGCTGACATCAGTGCTGGGGGATTAATAATGCGTTTGCTGACATCAGTGCTGGGGGTTAATAATGCGTTTGCTGACATCAGTGCCGGGGGTTAATAATGCATTTGCTGACATCAGTGCTGGGTTAATAATGTGTTTGCTGACACCAGTGCTGGGTTAATAATGTGTTTGCTGACACCAGTGCTGGGTTAATAATGCGTTTGCTGACACCAGTGCTGGGTTAATAATGCGTTTGCTGACATCAGTGCTGGGTTAATAATGCGTTTGCTGACATCAGTGCTGGGGGGTTAATAATGCGTTTGCTGACACCAGTGCTGGGTTAATAATGCGTTTGCTGACACCAGTGCTGGGTTAATAATGCGTTTGCTGACATCAGTGCTGGATATAGTATATTATTGCTGGTATACAGTAGTTTATTGTTTTTTGAAGTTTTGAAAGTTTGCATGCGGCCCCCATGGTATATGAAAACTTGTCATGTGGCCCTCTGGCAATTTGAGTTTGAGACCCCTGCATTAGTGTCTCACTGACACTTCTCTGCACTGCTCTGCTGATGGGGAGGGAGTCGAGTGTCGGCAAAAGAGGCTTTGTGTGCCGCTTGGGGCACCAGTGCCGGGGGTTGCCTACCCTTGGTCTAAAGAATTTCCGAGGAAGCCACACAGGACAGTTATGTAACAAATATAACAATTGTGGCATCCATATCGTCTTCATCAAATTAGCTCTATCTATTATCGTTAAAGGCAACTTACTCCAAATTTTTCCCTTTTGTTTAAACCGCTTAAGCAATGGGTCTAAATTCCTCTCCACATATACATTTTACCGTATATACTCGAGTATAAGCCGACTCGAATATAAGCCGAGGCACCTAATTTTACCACAAAAAACTCTGAAAACTTATTTACTCGAGTATAAGCCTAGGGTGAGAAATGCAGCAGCTACTGTTTTTACGCCTGAGACGTAATTGCTCAGACATTACTACCTTTGATGAACAAGCATCCATTCTTATGGATAGGTTCATCGAGAAGGGATATGACCGTGCATCTCTGTCTCTGGCCGTGAAAACGGCACGAGACAGAGACAGACTCTCACTTTTGTTGGATGTACCCCGACATAATGCTACTGTATCAGATGCTGTGCCGTTACCACCTGCTCGGTACAGCATTGCGACATTAAACAATTGATACAGAAACATTGGCATCTGCTGGGTAGTGATAGAGTTTTGAGCTCCTACCAGTTAGACCTAGAGTGGTCTTTAGGGGGGTGGCCTCCCTTGGGAGTAAGGTAGCTCCTTCTGTCCAAGATCCTCCATGTGAAAATCTCAACTTTCTTCAAAATCTCTCTGGCTATTATAAATGTGGAAGGTGCCAAGTTTGCTCTCTAAATGCCAATAGAGCTAGGCGAATGACCCAGTTTATATCTACTAGTACTTTAAGATCATACAATATCAAACCCTTTATTACATGTACCTCGGTAGGGGTGGTCTATCTCTTACAGTGCCCCTGTGGGCTTCAGTATGTGGGGAGGTCCAAAAGGGCATTGCGGGTTCGTCTAAATGAACATATAGTGAACATTAAGAGAGGTTATGACAAGCACCCTATGTCCAGACATTACGACCAGGTACATAACAGGGACCCCTCCAACACCCTGTTTGTGGGTATCGATAAGTATAAACCACATTGGCGAGGTAGCCTGTTGGTCAGGGAGATCTCTAAGAGTGAGATGTCCTGGATCCACAGGCTCAAAAGCTATGTACTATACGGCATGAATGTTGATGTGGATGTGAATGCCTTTATTAATAATTCCTAAGGAGGGATACAATTTTTTACCAATATATATGAAGTAGGCAGCCCAATTTCTAGGTATTTGGATGAGCTGCGTTTGAGAGATGGTATTTTATTTCGATGTTCAAACTGTGCCCTTGGTGAATTTTTTGAAGGCCTATGCTTTGACTTCCCATCCATCTAGACCACCTACATAGCCCCATTAATGAGGGGGTGGGGTAAACATATCGTCTTTTATTTTAATTTTTTATTATCTTCCTATGGCCCATCTGACTTCCACTTAAAATTAAAAATTAAAAATGACGATTCACTTAAAAATATCAGTATTATTAATATATATTGTTTATTTGCCTTTTGGGATCTATTCTCGGAACGTTTTTTCTATCAATATTTTCCTTAAGACAAATTTGTGGGACTGTGGTCCTACTACAGTCATGATCAGGTTTATTGGCTCTATTTGGTTTAATACATCCATTGGGATTAGTCTTCTAACATGGCTCTACAGTGCTGTGCCAATTGCAATATGGCCACTAGGTGGCCACCGTGCTTTTTATTGATACGTCCCCTTATGTCTTTTATAAGCCGGTTCTGGTCTGTGACACGGACCGTGCTGTTAGATGGGACTTATTTGTTTTGAATATATGGAGGCTTTTTTTGCCTTTATTTTATTTATATAATATAGGTATGATTTTTTTGTGTTCGTAAAGATTCATAGTTCTATTACCCACTATCTATTTTATTTTTTATTTGTAGTTTTATTTATACTTTTTTTTGCAATTGTTGCAATTTTCAATATGGCCACTGGGTGGCCTTTGTTCATTTTTAGAATGTCCCCTTATGCTCAAGTCATTTTAAGTCCGGTCTGTGACACAGATCGTACTGTTTGACTTGATAATTTTAGTATTCTGTTGACATTTTATTGTATTTTTTGGGGTACCTATCTCTATATGAGTTCTATGGTTCCCAGATGCCTGACCATATACCCCCTTCCAGTCAGTGGTGTATTGCAATTTATGATTAATTCTTTCTCCAGTGATTGTGCACACACTTGCGCACCTGATATCACTCAGTGTTTGGGATTATCCAACCTGGGTAGGCTCGCTAATGATTCGGTATCCACAGTGAGGCTTGGTTTAGTGAGGCACCAATCAGCGCTTGGGACTTTTCAATTTTCTGTACAGGTCCGCCGATGGAGTGGAATTCAAAGCAAGGCTTGGTCAGGCTCTTAGTACTATAAGGGGAGGTGATGAGACGCGCCGCCCGTGCCCCTGGATGATGTGACTCTATCACGAAACGCCGCATAGGGCAGAGCGACTTGTTCTCGTCACCTCCCATTGCTGCTGTTATTTCCAGTAGGAAGGACTGTCTGTGAGCTTCCGGCCGGCGCTCCAGACTACACTACATGCCTACTATTGTCTACTAACATGTAAGTTTAACCTTTTACTTATCCAATAAAGTCAGTGATTTTACACTATATGGAGCCTTTTTTCCTTCTATGACTCCATCTGCAATGCTGTGGGCTGATGTCTGAGTACCTGTCAGTGTGATCATCTTTAGCCTGACCCTGCAGTCTTTGATGTCTTATCTTGATATAAGATCTCTGATCCATTGGTCGTGGTCCGGAGCAGTGTTAACAAACAGCCTTCTCTGATCCTCTGTAACGGGGGATCATGAGTTTCTGGTAAGCGGCCAGTCTGATTTCACGGTGGTGGAACAAGCACGCTTCTTTTTTTCTCACAGCAAGAACCTATGTTTTTTGGAACTTTTTTATATCACTTGGGTGATTTATTTTTATACAAGAACTTTCAATTATCACCTTTTGTACGTTTAATTTTTGGATTGATTATTAATTTGATATGTGTTATGTATACCCTAAAGGGGAACTTTTCACTTAGTTCTAAATATTTGGTTTAGTGATGATGTATATGATCACCAATCTTTTCTAGCGCGATTCAACCCCCTTTTTTTCTTTCACTGTGTCTGTGTTGCATAGATGAATCGCAGCTATAATTGTTATTGTTTATGTATTTCACTGTAGTGCAGTTATCCCCCCATTTTTCGTACTGTAAGTGTAAAAGAGGGTCAACAATGCCCATTTGCAGCCTCACTGTGCCCATTTGCAGCTTCACTGTGCTCATTTGCAGCCTCACTGTGTCCATTTGCAGCCTCACTGTGTCCATTTGCAGCCTCACTGTGTCCATTTGCAGCCTCACTGTGTCCATTTGCATGGCTCACTGTGTCCATCTGCATGGCTCACTGTTCCCATCTGCATGGCTCACTGTGCCCATCTGCATGGCTCACTGTGCCCATCTGCATGGCTCACTGTGCCCATCTGCATGCCTCACTGTGCCCATCTGCATGCCTCACTGTGCCCATCTGCATGCCTCACTGTGCCCATCTGCATGCCTCACTGTGCCCATCTCCCTGCCTCACTGTGTCCATCTGCAGCCTCATGTACCTGATCTCCAGAAGACCGGCGCTGTGACATGCAGTCTAGTCAGTGGCCGTCCAGTGTAACAAAGCCCCGCCTCCTCCTCCTCCTCGTCCTCGTCCGTGACGGAACACTGATTCAGTTTCTCAGCAGTGAGTCAGTGTTCCGCCTATCACAGACGAGGACGAGGAGAAGGCAGGGACGCCTACACTGGACGGCCGCCGACTAGACTGCATGTCACAGCGCCGGGAGATCAGGTGCATGAGGCTGCAGATAGGCACAGTGAGGTAGGGAGACTCAAGTATAAGCCGAGGGGGGCTTTTTCAGCACAAAAAAAAATGTGCTGAAAAACTTGGCTTATACTCGAGTATATACAGTACTTGTGGTATGACTACGCCTAAATATTTAAATGTAGAAACTACCACTATGTGAGAGGTAGAGATTGGCAGGTTGGTCATCATGGGGTCCACTGGTAAAAAAGAACTTATTTTTTTCCAGTTTATTGTAAATCCTGGGAAAGAGCCATATGTATTGATTAAAGACATTACTGCTTTTAAAGATGATGAAGTGTCTCCCAAAAATAAAAGTGTATCGTCAGCATATAAAGCAATCTTGTCCTCTCCCAGAGGTCTACGAAATCCGATAATATTTGATGATTGACGGACAGAAGCAGCCAAAGGTTCAAGGGCTAAAGCAAAAAGTAAAGGTGATAGTGGATAACCCTGTCTTGTTCCACGTTGCAGTGAAAAAGGCTCTGATACATGTCCATTTACCTGCACCCGTGCCACTGGGGCAGCGTAAAGGAGTTGTATCCACCTTTTAAAGTAGGGACCAAAGCCAAATTTTTCTAAACAGTGCCATAAAAAATTCCATTCTATACTGCCAAAAGCTTTTGCTGCATCTAGCGACAATATAGCTCTATTGCCCATATTTTCAGAAGTGACCTGCAAATTAACCACTTCAGCCCCGGAAGATTTGGCTGCTCAATGACCAGACCATTTTTTGCGATACCACACTGCGTCGATTCAACTGACAATTGCGTGGTTGTGCGATGCTGTACCCAAACAAAATTGACGTCATTTTTTTCCCACAAATAGAGCTTTCTTTTGGTGGTATTTGATCATCTCTGTGGTTTTTATTTTTTGCGCTATAAACAAAAGAAGAGCGACAATTTTGAAAAAACACAATATCTTTTACTTTTTGCTATAATAAATATCCCACATTTTTTTTCAAAAAAACTAATTTTTTCCTCAGTTTAGGCCAATATGTATTCTTCTACATATTTTAGGTAAACAAAATCGCAATAAGCGTATATTGATTGGTTTACGCAAAAGTTATAGCGTCTACAAAATAGGGGATAGATTTATGGCATTTTTTAAATTATTTTTTTACTAGTAATGCGGCGATCTGCGATTTTTATCAGGATTGCAATATTGCAGCGGACATATTGGATGCTTTTGACACATTTTTGGGACCATTGACTGTACTGTATAAATGTCACTGGCTGGGAAGGGGTTAATACTAGACGGCGATCATGGGGTTAACTGTGTTACCTAGGTGTGGTCTAACTGTAGGGGGATAGGACTGTCTAGGAGGAGATCTGTCTCCTCTCCCCTGAGAGAACCGGATCTGTGTGTTTACACACACAGATCCTGGTTCTCGATCTGTCACGAGTGATCGCGAGTGTCCCTAGTGGCCAAAAGACGAAGTGCCCAGCCGTGCCATTCTTCCGCAGTAAGACTGCGGCGGCTGGTCGCCAACCAGTTAAGGAATAAGCGTATTATATTCACTGCAGTGTATCTATTTAGAATAAAACCAGATTGATCTATATGCACTATCTTAGATATTACTTTAGTCAATCTAATGGCTAACGCTTTTGCCAATAGCTTTACATCCGATGTAAGTAATGATATTGGGCGATATGATTCAGGATTACTTGGATTTTTATCAGGTTTTAACAAAACTATAATAATTGCTTCATTCATAGAAGTTGGGAGGTGACCACATTCCAATGCTGTGTTAAATACCTCTAGTAATTCTGGCAAAAAAATCAGATCCATAGACTTTGTAGACTTCCCCCGGTAACCCATCCGCCCCTGGGGCTTTATTATTAATCAAGCCATCTGAAGCGGTTTGAAGTTCCTCTAATGTCAAAAGTTGATCCAACATCTCCCTTTCATCTACAGATAATTCTGTTAATTTAATAGAATTAAGAAAAAGTTGCAGTTTATCTTCCTTATAGGATACTTTACTACTATACAATTTCTTAAAAAAATCAACAAATACTGATGAAATCTCCAAGGTAGTTTGTAGTTTCAGTTGGAGAGATTTGTAGTTCTACTACCTGAGTCATTGGTTTCTGAGCTTTCACAATTGTTGCCAAAAGTTAACCCGTATTTTCTCCATCCTCATAATAAGGTTGCTGAAGAAAAAAACGTTTCTGCTCTGCTTTTTTATGAGATATATTAGCATATGTCTGTTGTTTTTCTATACATTTTAGTTGTGTTTCTATAGTAGGATTTGCTAAATAGAGGAGTTCTGCCTTTAAAACGTCTTCAGTCACAAAACGTTCCCAGGCCCTAGATCTTTTTTTTATTCTTAAAATTTGAGAAATAAACAAACCTCTCATATAGTCCTTTAAAGAGTCCCAATATATCTTTGAAGATACAGAGGGTTTATTTACAGCACTATAGGCCAAGATGTCAAGCATTACTTTCTGTTTTGAAGGAAAAAGATCCGAATCTGAGTTCAATTTAAGGCCAACTTAAGTATCAACGGGGAATGATCAGCTAATCCTATAGCAGCATAAGTTGCTTCAGATGTCACCGGTAGCATCGTAGGGGTAACTAGTGCTAACGCTATACTTGACAAGGTCCCGTGGGTGCTAGAGAAGCAAGAAAACGCTCTATCATTAGGATGTAACATTCTCCAGATATCCATAAGATCAGTCTCCCCAACAAAGCCAGCAAATTAGGTAGATACCATAGTCGTTGAGACTGCAGTCAAGCCAAATTTATCTAAAGAAGAGGGGTCTAGGTAATTATTAAAATCTACTACTATTAGCCAAGGAACATCTATTTTATCAGAAACAAACTTCAGTAGTTCTTTAAGTACCTCTGAGGAATATGGGGGTGGTATTATATATATATATATATATATAGATATATATAGATATATATATATATATATATATATATATATATATATCTATATATATATATATATATATATATATATTAGCTAACACATATGATCTTCTATACAATGTACAGTACAGAAATATATAGCGACCTTTAATATCCGTTTGTACCTGCTTGCAAATGAAATTAACATCGTTTGCTATCAATATAGATACACCTCTAGAATATGTAGTGTAAATAGAATGATTTTGTCTGCTATATTGTCTGCTATATTGTGCATGTTTCAAATAGATTAATTTATATGTATTTAAGTGCGTCTCCTGCAGGCAGATAATAGACGGAAAAACTGTTTCAATGTAGTGAACATTACAAAAATCCATATAATAAACACAAAAAAAAAAACCAAAAAAACAAAAAACAACATTTCTTCAAACCTTACTTAGACCCCCAAGAATTTCCCAACCCCCAAAGGGTCCAATATGAGAGCAACACAAAATGCACATAATAATTAGAAACAAATATTGAGAATAATTTTAAAAAGTCTCAAAAAAAATCAACGCCTATGTGTATCACCAAAAAAAAAAAAAAAAAGAAAAACACAAAAAACAACAAGGTATAGAAAGTCCATTCTGTAAAATATTTTACTGGACTCTCTCCTCTGGCTCTATAATAAAAAATAAATAAATAAATCAGGCTAACCTCCTCCCCTCTGTGTAATTAAAAAGAAAAAAAGGATTCCCCTATTTTCGTTCTGTTTTATTTATAATGCCTATCCAACCATTCCATAGCCATTTGTGGTTTATCAAAAAAAATGTACAACTTCATTGGCGACTCTAAGTTTAGCAGGATATAACATTGAATATGACAATTGCAGAATCTGCAGTCTTTTTTTAACATCTTGAAATTTTTTAATACGCTGTTTTTGTATTTCTGGTGAAAAATCTGGAAAAAACATAACTTTAGTTCCGTTTTAGTTCTTGTTCATTAAGCAATTGTATTAGGAATGGCCGTGGGGAGGGGGTTCCTGCTGGGAAAGGCCTACTAGGTACTCGGTGTGCTCTTTCAACTGAAAAGGACGTGGAGAGATGTTCTTTCCCATTCATCTCCCATAGCCAGGTTTCCGCAAATTCTGTGGGGTTCGCTCCCTCAGAGTGCTCTGGGAGACCCACCAATCGAATTTTATTATACCAAAAACGGTTTTCAAGATCTTCCAATCCACAGCATTGATATCTGATTTTTTTCCTTACTTCTTTAATATCTGAGTCTAATGGCCGTGAAGTGTCCTCTAATTCGACACAACCTTCCAGGGCCGACGTTCTTTCCCTTATTTTCTGTACGTCTTGACGCAAAAGTAAATTCTTCTTTAAGTCCCTGTACTTGTCCTGATAGGTTGCATAAAAAATTCTGACATTGTTACACCGCTTTCAACACATCTAATAATGTGGGCTCTGTTGGCGCTATTGGCGTTGGTAATGATATTAATATATTATATATATATTAATATATGCTGGCCATTTAATTGTTTAACAGTATGTTGTCTATCACTTTTTCCCATTTCTTCCACTTCACATGTCTTTTTACCGGAATATTCGTGTAAAGAAGTTGTATCTATTCCAGTGCAAGAAATTTCCAATTCTTCGCTGGCATCATGCTGAGGGATTTTATTTTCACCATCTTTTGGTGTCAGTGCATACAGTGGGGACGGAAAGTATTCAGACCCCCTTAAATGTTTCACTCTTTGTTATATTGCAGCCATTTGCTAAAATCATTTAAGTTAATTTTTTTGCTCATTAATGTACACACAGCACCCCATATTGACAGAAAAACACAGAATTGTTGACATTTTTGCAGATTTATTAAAAAAGAAAAACTGAAATATCACATGGTCCTAAGTATTCAGACCCTTTGCTGTGACACTCATATATTTAACTCAGGTGCTGTCCATTTCTCCTGATCGTCCTTGAAATGGTTCTACACCTTCATTTGAGTCCAGCTGTGTTTGATTATACTGATTGGACTTGATTAGGAAAGCCACACACCTGTCTATATAAGACCTTACAGCTCACAGTGCATGTCAGAGCATGCTGTGTGTATATTAATGAGGAAAAAATGAACTTAAATGATTTTAACAAATGGCTGCAATATAACAAAGAGTGAAAAATTTAAGGGGGTTGGAATACTTTCTGTCCCCACAAGTTTAACAGCAGCAGCTTCTTTAACCTTCTCTTTTACAGTTTTACCACTTTGTGTTTGCTGAAAAAATTCGCCATCTTCTTGCGTGGAGACTGCAGCATTTAAAGCCCCCCAGTCCCTCTTTCAATAATTTTGTAATTTTGTTTCTTGTTTGATTTGATTTAACTTAATTTATTTCAATGTTATATTCTCCTGCTTTACTTGATTTGTTGCATACATTTATTTCAAAGTATTCTACTGCTTTGCAGCTAAACTCTCCTCAGATTTTTGATTTAGAGTTACCTGTCCCTTTAATCTGGTCTTCACGGATTCCACCGAGTTTTGCCGATTCCAGCAAGCAAATGCTGAGTGTGACTCCCCTCACCACCGAATTACAGGGTAAATCACCAGTGTCCCTTCTCGAGCCTTACCAAAGATTCCCGAGGCTGGGTTACTCCTCGAGCACCACCCACTCCAGCTAGCGCCGAGAGCCACCGTCAATTGCTGCGAGCTGCCAATCCACCGGACACCCCTAGCAGGGGAGGACAGAGGAAGAGACCGGATAGACACCAGCCACCGAGCAGCACAAACCAGCAAGGAGCAGCACCGGGCAGATGGAAAAGATCCAACAGACCCCCGTCCGGACAGCCCGGAGATGCCACAGACACAGCAGGTGACAACTGTGCAACAGGTAATCACTCTGAGGCAGGGGGGGGGAGTATAAAAAGAGATGGCCGCTGGCTATCTAGGCACAAGCCGACAGCTTCCACATCTTTATTTCTTTGTCCACGCTGACTCCCGGATAACAAACGGCTGTGTTCTAAGGCAGGAGATTCAGTTTGAAACAAGAGGGGGGATTAAGGAGGGGATTGAGGCAAATCGTTACAGCTGCCGCCCGAACATTCTGGGGGGGTTAACCAGAAAAAGTCTACAGAATGGAAGAGCCCGAGCACACCCTACACACGTCCACTCTCATCACTCACTCTGATGCTGTTTGTTCTCTAACATACCTCTGTTGGCTTTACAGAACAGCTGTATTTTATACTGAGATTAACCACTTGCTTACTGGGCACTTAAACCCCCTTCCTGCCCAGACCAATTTTCAGCTTTCATGGCTGTCACACTTTGAATGACAATTGCACGGTCATGCAACACTGTACCCAAATTTAATTTTTATCAATTCTTCCCACAAATAGAGCTTTCTTTTGGTGGTATTTAATCACTGCTGGGTTTTTAATTTTTTGTTAAAAAAATGAAAAAAGACCGAAAATTTTGAATAAAACAAACAAAACTGTTTTATATTTTGTTATAAAATTTTGCAAACAGATAATTGTTCTCCTTCATTGATGTGTGCTGATGAGCAGAGGCGGCTCTAGACTTGGTGAGACCTTAGGCATAACCTAGACATGAGGCCCCATTAACGTCTATAATGGAAGAAAAAATAATTCAAGCAATAGAAAATTAATTGCATATATTAAGAGTACTGGTGTCAGTACTCTCTCAGCGCTGGTGTCAGTGTGCTCCATCACACCAGTACTGAGAGCACACTGACACCAACACTGAGATAGAGCACACTGACACCAGCGCTAAGAGCACACTGACACCAGCGCTTAGATAGAGCACACTGACACCAGCACTAAGAGCACACTGACACCAGCACTCAGATAGAGCACACTGACACCAGCGCTGAGAGCACACTGACACCAGCGCTGAGAGCACACTGACACCAGCACTGAGAGCACACTGACACCAGCGCTAAGAGCACACTGACACCAGCGCTAAGAGCACACTGACACCAACGCTGAGATAGAGCACACTGACACCAACGCTGAGATAGAGCACACTGACACCAGCGCTAAGAGCACACTGACACCAGCGCTGGGATAGAGCACGTTGACACCAGTGCTGAGATAGAGCACACTGACACCAACGCTGAGACTGTGCACTGGTGTCAGTGCTCTCAACTCCCCAGTTGCATGCACACACCCCCAGTCACATGCACCAGCCCCCCAGTCACATGCACCACCCCCCCAGTCACATGTACCCCCCCAGTCACATGTACCCCCCCCAGTCACCTGCACACCCCCCCAGTCACATGAACCCCCCAGTCACATGTAAGTCACATGTACCCCCCCAGTCACATGTAAGTCACATGTACCCCCCGTCACCTGTACCCCCCAGTCACCTGTACCCCCCAGTCACCTGTACCCCCCAGTCACCTGCACACCCCCAGTCACATGTACACCCCCCCAGTCACCTGCACCCCCCCAGTCACATGTACACCCCCCAGTCACCTGCACCCCCCCCAGTCACATGTAATCCCCCAGTCACATGTACCACCCCCCCAGTCACATGCATCCCCCAGTCACATGTACCACCCCCCAAACCCATGTACCTCACACATAGCAAAGCTCTCTCCCCTCACAGCTCAGTCAGTTGGCTGCACACAGACAGGCTACGGTGTACTGGAATTGGCTCCACCTCCACCACGGAAGCCCCGCCCTGGAAGGAGGGTGGACTCCGCGATACTGTGCTGAGGTGCTAGCTGTGCCCTTGCACAAGATATCGGCTGAAAGGACGGACAGAAATTGCTGGCGGGCGAGGCGGGGTAGTTGACGGTCTGTGTGTGTGTGTCTGCTGGTGTTCTGACGAGAAGGACACCTGCTGTTCCAGTGGAGTTTTCTTGAAAGGAGTGGAGACTGAGCAGTGCCCTGGTGGGATGGGGTGTTACAGAGCAGAGAGGAGGCGGACTGACTGTACTCTGAACGAAGCTCCGCTGACTGTACCTGGGACTGATGTAGTATGAGGATAGCCAAAGGCGGTTCTTTAGGCAAAGTAAGCGGTGGCGAGGCCCCTCGGAGGGCGAGGCCTTAGGCGACCGCCTACTTTGCCTAATTAGAGAGCCGCCTCTGCTGATGAGGCTGCACTGAAAAGGCGGCACTGATAGGTGGCACTGGTGGGTGGTACTGAAGGGCACTGATGGGTGGCAGCGATGGGCACTGATGGGTGGCAGTGATGGGCACTGGTAGGTGGCACTGATAGGCAACACTGCTTGTTGGAACTGATGAGGCACTGATTGGCACCCCCTGGTAGACATTGATAGGTGACACTGGTGGGCATTGACAGGTGGCACTGATATGCACTGGCGGCCACTGATTCGTGGCACTGATATGCACTGGTGGGCACTGGCAGGTGGTACTGGTGGGCACAGATAAGGTGGCTCTTCCTCTTTGGGACCGATGTCCCTTTCACAGAAGCCGGTGATCGACTTTTTGTTCTCCTCGCGCTGTCAGCGGAGAAAAACAATTACCGATCTTCTGTTTACATCACATGATCAGCTGTAATTGGCTGACAGCTGATCACGTGGTAAGGGGCCAGGATCGGCCCCTTACTTTGATCTGTGATCAGCTGAGTCTCATTGACCCTGTGGGGAGCCTGCAAAAGGGAGGATGTCATATGACGGTGTCCCGGCAATGTAGGTCCACGCTGTAGCCGTCATTCGCGAGGAGGTTAAATTACACACAGGTGGACTCTATTTACTAATTAGTTGACTACTAAAGGCAATTGGTTACACTAGATTTTAGTTAGGGGTATCAGAGTAAAGGGGGTTGAATACAAATGCACACCACACTTTTCAGATATTTATTTGTTAAAAATTTTGAAAACTATTTATCATTTTCCGTCCACTTCACAATTATTGTGCCACTTCGTGTTGGTCTATCACAAAAAATCCAATAAAATACATTTACGTTTTTGGTTGTTACATGACAAAATGTGGAAAATTTTAAGGGGTATGAATACTTTTTCAAGCACTGTAAAAAAAGGGGATATACTCCAGAGATAAAACTATAATCCTATCACTTTATAAAACTCTGGTCCGGTCACATCTGAAGTATTCCGTCCAGTTTTGGTCACCGGTCCTCAGAAGGGATGTGCTGAAGCTGGAGAGAGTCCAAAGAAGGGCAACGAAATTAATAAGGGGATTGGAGGATCTAAATTACGAGGAATGACTACAAGCATTATATTTGTTCTTGCTTGAGAGGGGACATGATCGCGATTTACAAATACCTCAATGATAATCCCAGTATAGGAAAAAAGCTATTCAGTCTCAGGGAGTGTAAGAGGACACGTGGCCACACAATGAGATTGGAGGAGAAGAAATTTAACCTTAAGCTACATAGGGGTTTTTTCACTGTCAGGGTGGTAAGGTGCGAAACTCTCTTCCACAATTGGTGGTGTCAGCGGGGATTATTGATATTTTTAAAAGACTCTTGGACATGCATCCTAAAGAACACAACATACAGGGATATGGGAAGTAATTA
The DNA here is from genome assembly GCF_042186555.1 of Aquarana catesbeiana. Classification (NCBI taxonomy): domain Eukaryota; kingdom Metazoa; phylum Chordata; class Amphibia; order Anura; family Ranidae; genus Aquarana; species Aquarana catesbeiana. The sequence continues at coordinate 256,181,009 of NC_133328.1, read as the reverse complement.
TCGACACTGACACACAATGCCTATACAGGTTGAACTGGATGGACTATTGTCTTTAATTTATTCAACCTTACCTACTATGTAACTATATATTATTGGCTGATTAGCAATTTGTGTTACCAAGCAATTGAACAGGTGTACCGTGAGTGTGTGTGTGTGTGTGTGTGTGTGTGTGTGTGTGTGTGTGTGTATATATATATATATATATATATATATATATATATATATATATATATATATATACACACACACACACACACACACACACACACACACACACACACACACACACACACTGTATAATTAGAATTAATTAATTGGTGTATGGATCTCTCCACCTCTTCCTAAAAAGGTACACACGGGCGGACTTTTCGATGGACTAGGTCTGGCGGACTTTTCGACTGACTTTCCTAATGAAAAGACTTGCCTGCACATGATCAACCAAAGTCCGACGGATTCGTACGTGATGACGTACGACCGGACTAAAACAAGGAAGTTGATAGCCAGTAGTCAATAGCTGCCCTAGCGTTGGTTTTTGTCCGTCGGACTAGGATACAGACGAGCGGACTTTTCGACCGGACTCGAGTCCGTCGAAAAGATTTGAAACATGTTTCATTTCTAGGTCCGTCGAACTTTTGTGAAAAAAAAGTCCGCTGGAGCCCACACACGATCGAATTATCCGATGGACTCCGGTCCTCCGAACCAAGTCTGCCGTAAAGTCCACTCGTGTGTATGCGGCATTACTCTACCCTTCTTTGTTTCAAATGAAAGGTTTCCTTCCCTCAATCCCTTTAGATTTCTATTGAGATGGCTGTTAAAATTTTTGATCTCCTTTTCCCTAAATTCAAAGTTTAGGTGTATTTTGCTTTTTCCCTTTGCTTTTTACATAGTTACATAGTAGGTGAGGTTGAAAAAAGACACAAGTCTTTTATTGGGACACAGTGTACCTTTTTTTTTTTTTGTCCAACACTCCTTTCCCTGAAGTTAAGGGTTAGGTATTCTAGGCTTTTGTCATAAACTCACAAACATTCTTGTTTAGATAACCACCTAAAGTGAAGCAGTTCCCCCTTTCAAATCACATAAGCACACTGTTCTGCATGCTGATAAGCAATCTTCTTACATTAAACATTTTTGGCTTTTACTAACAATTACCATTTTTCCACTTCCACTGGTTGAGTGGGGCACTAGTTATGTAACCCTGACCTAATAGATGCATCCTGGGAAATTCCTGTCACATTTCCAAGAAGCAGGCCCAGAGTTCTAGGCAGAGTTCTAGGAAGTAAAAGGATAGGGATTCATCTGTCCCTAAAGTGATTGTAACCACTCACTCACAGACCTCTCCTGTCTCTGAGCCAATGAGGAGTGAGAGAGCGTCTGCTTTCGTGCACAGCGCCGGATGGAAATTGGGCTCAGGTAAGTAAAAGGGGGAGGGAGAGCAGTATGCAGGAGGTTTTTTACCTTTTATGCATAGAATGTATTAAAGTAGAAGTTAAGGCTAAAACTAAAATCTCTAAATCTACTTGCATCCACAATCTAAGACTAACCTATCTAGCCCAGTAAGGAAGAAATCGCTATACATACCGTTTCTGAAGCCGCTCCATACCGGTCCCATGCTGAGCTGTCAGCTGTGGCTTCTCTGTGTAGGTTCCCCCCTGATTTAACTATTGCCACTTCTTTTGTGAAAAATCCAGGAGGTGGCAACACTGATAATAGTGTTAGCTGGCCTAGCCCAGGAGGGCTTGGTACACAGACATAATGAATCTTGCAGGGAGCGCTCCTTGGACACTTCCAGTCCAGCCAGACCTAATGGTCTGGAGTCCTGTTATCTTCTGAAAATCGTATATGCCTGGTGTAAAGCCAGGAAGTGGCACCTGCGGAAATCGTGTGGCAGATTTTTTTCCTTTCCCCAATCAGGAAGGGAAATGAGATTGGCCTTAAGTATCATTAAGGTTCAGATTTAGTCTCTATCTATTTTTTTCCAGGGACCGTTGTTTCTCACTCCTTTCGTATATCATGCAGAAGGTAATGCAGACAGCCCTGCCTGTCAAGCCACCCTTGTGTCCTTGGGACTTGAACTTGGCTGTCCTTGCTGAAGCCACATTTTGAGCCAATTCGAGAAACTTTGTTAGTCCTTTGACTCGGAAGGTGGCTTCTTTGGTTACTATCACTTCGGTGAGAAGAGTGTCAGAGATGGTGGCTCTTTCATGTAAGGAGCTGTTTTTTGTCTTGCATCATAAGGTGGTGTTGCATCCTCATCCATCTTCTGGCCTAGAGTGGTTTCTAGTTTTCACTTGAATCAGGACAGTCTCTTGCCGTTCTTTTTCTCCTAATCCACAGTCAGCAGGGAAAGATTGCTGCATATTCTGGAGGTAGTTCAGATGGTCAGGATTTACTTGAGTTGTCGGCACAGGTCAGGAATCCTGGTTTGTGCTGCCAGAAGAGCACAGGAAGGGCAGGCGGCATCCAAGTTAACTATTTCTCATTGAATCCGCCAGTTAATCATTAAAGCCTATAGCTTAAAAGGGCAAGGTCCACACCCTTTCTGGTGAGAGTGCTCTCTACCAGGTGTGTGGGTGCATCTTGGGCTATCTGCCATCAGGCATCACTGGCTCAGGTTTTTAAGGCCACTACATGGTCTTTGGTTCATACATGCACAAGGTTTTACCAGATGGATATCAGAGCCACGGAAGATACTGCTTTGGCCACAGTATGTTATGGGTGGCAGAATAGGTCCTTCTCTTCTGGTGGCAGTTTCTGTGATTGTGTTACCCTCCCCTCAAGTATATTGCTTTGGGACGTCTCACATAGTAGTTACTATGGCCTGCTCTGTGCCCTATGATGTACGATCTTTCTGGGACTGTATTGCTTGCTACAATACTGAGGTACTTCCTGTGTAGGAGAGGTTATATAGGAGAGGACTTCCTGTTTGATTGATCTGCCAGTGTCCATTCACCTATAGGTGGTGCATAACCCACATAGTAATTACTATGGCCTGCTCTGTGTCCCGTGATGTACTCCTAGAAATGTATTTTATAGGTAAGAATGTAGGAAAAATCCAATTTTTAGTACTTACCATAAAATCTATTTTTTTATTGAGGAATGTATGTTCCACCCATTTGTGTTTATTGGCACTATTTACTGCTTGCTCACAAAAAGGAAGTATGCCAGTTACAGGTGGTTTTATATGGGGGTGGGCCTTTAGGCTGGGTTCACACTTGTGCGATCACAGACATTGCATGTGATTCACACCGCATTGCTGTGCAGATCATATGCGATGTCTGTGCAATGCAAATTCAGCCATACAAATTGTATGGCTAAAATCGCATTTGCAACTAAATGGTGCAGGGCCCTTTTTTAATCTGCACTGGAATCGGATCGCATGGTTGTTTACACCTATGCGATCCGGTTCCTGCATCATTTGACAGTTCGCACTGCGATCTGCAAACTGATCTGGGGGTGTTATTAACTTTACATTGACACCCCCAGTGGTTCGCAGATGTCAGTGTGAACTAGTGGGCGATTCAGGTGCGATGCGGGCACTGAATTGCAGGGTTTCCCGCATCGCACCAGTGTGAACCCGGACTTAATGTTTTTGGTTTTTTTTCAGTTTGCCAGTGACCATCTCATGGAGGTAGCTGCATATAACCCATATTTCCAATATACCTTCTGTTTTAAGAAGGCTTTACTGTACTAAGTAGTGATTAGAGTTAAGGACTATTTGATTCCTTTAGTCCCTTCTCATATATAGTTGAATGGTTTAAAAGGTTTAAAAAAAAACAGGTCCTTCCAGTTGGACCTATGTGTGAGTGTGATATTTTGTTCTCTAATTATTCCCATAGACCTGTATATTCTGCTTCCTGAGGAAGACATCTAAAAGTTTTTTGAAGTGGTTGAGACTCTCAGTTGATACCACTTCCTGTGAGCAGAAGTTCCATATTTTTACTCTTTCTTTTCTTATTAACCGTAAAGAACCTGTCCCCCAACCCTCCTTCCTTATTACCTTAAATTGTGGCTGCGTGCCTTCTTCAGGGTCCTTAGAGTAAACCGTTTATCACAGTTACTAGAGTCACTATTGATATATTAATACATTGTACTCATATCCCATTTTAAGTGCCTCTTCTCCAGAGTGAAAAATTGTAAACTATGTAATTAAACCTCATAGCTAAGGTCCTTATTCATTTTCTGGTCCTTTGCTGAACACTGTCTAATTCAAGAATGTCTTTCCTAAGGATTAGTGAACAAATCTGAACTGCAGATTCAAGATGAGGCCGAACGAGTGTTATTATCTCTTAAATGGATGCCCTTTTTATTGTATGAGAGTATTTAGCTTGCTTCCTTGTTTGCTATTGTATGATATTGCTAAGTCTATGATCTACAAGCACCCTTCACATCTTTTTCCATCACTAATTCTCCCAGGGGAGCCCCACCCAATGTGTAATTTGCATGTGTATTTTTGACACCCAAGTGCATAACTTTACATTTCTCATCACTCATCTCATCATCTCATTTCTGTCACTGTAGTTTCTCAGCACATGCAGTTTTGTTTACAGTCCCATACCACTCCCTCAAATACCTTACATACATTGTTAGGCTGACTGGTCTGTAGTTTTCCTGGTATACATCTTGATCCTTTTTTGTAAATTGGTACCAGTTTTGCTCTACGCCAATCATTTACTATTCCAGTCAGTAAGGTGTTTTTAAATACCAGAAATACCAACCTGGCTATAACTGCACTAAGTTCCCTAAGGACTCACAGGTGTAAGCCATCTGAACCCAGTGATTTGTTTACATTATGTTTCTCTTGTCACTTTTGTACCTGTTTTTCAGACAACCACAGGGGTACCTTTGGTGAAACATCATTAATATTACTATCAAGTCTATGAAACCCATCTTTTTCAAGAAAAAAACTGAAGTGAAAAAATTATTTAACCACTTGCTGACCGCCCTATAGCAGTTTTACTACTACAGGGTGGCAGCTGTGCACAAGATCATGTATATATACTTGATCCTGTACTTCACTTCTGCTTGCAGGGGGCACCTTCTGCTGTGATTATTCACTGCAGAACGCGATCTACGAGTGGCAGGCACTCGATGTCCACTTGCACCCACCGATCGTCTGACAAAAACTCGGAACGGAGCTCTGCCTATGTAAACAAGGCAGAGTTCCATTCTGACGGGGTGAATGTAAAGGAGCGCCCTGAAATAAACAGATTTTATTTCACGGCTACTGCATTTCGGGCGCTTCTTTACATTCACCTCCTTTGATCACACTACAGGACGCTTCTGCTGTGATTATTCACTGCAGAACGTGATCTACGAGTGGCAGGCACTCGATGTCCGCTGGCACCCGCCGATTGTCAGGCAAAGACTCAGAACAGAGTTCTGCCTATGTAAACAAGGCAGAGTTCCATTCTGACGGGGTGAATGTAAGGGAGCGCCCTGAAATAAACAGTTTTTATGTCACAACTACTGCATTTCGGGCGCTTCTTTACATTCACCTCCTTTGATCGCTACGGGAGCGACTATTTGTGGGGAAAAAATTACCTAAATTTTATTTATTTTGGTACATGACTGTACAATTATCGGGTAAGGTAACAAGGTGCCGTATTGCAGAAAGTTGTCTGGTCATGAAGGGGGGTAAATCTTCCAGAGGTCCAGTGGTTAATACATCTTCCTTTTCCAAGTATTTGTGACCAGCTTCCTGTGTTCATCCATTATGGGGCCTCTCTGTTGTTACATAACCTTTTTACTAGTGATATATTAAAAAAAATAGGATTTGTTCTGCTGGCTGTTGCAGAGTGTTTCTTTTATTCTATTTTAGCTGCCCTGATTGCTTCCTTGCATTTCTTTTTGATTGCCTTGTAACTCTGGAATGCCAAGGGTGTCCCTTCTACAACCCCAATTCTCAAAAAGTTGGGTAAAATCTGCATACAAACAGAATGCAATGATTTGCAAATCTCATAAACCCATATTTTATTCACAATAGAAAATGTTTAAACTGAGAAAATGTACAATTTTAAGAAAAAATAAGGTAGCTTTGAAATTGATAGAAGCAACTCATCTCAAAAAAAGTTGGGGCAGTGCCATGTTTACCATCTTCTTTTAACAACACTCTTTAAATGTCTGGGAAATGAGAAGACCAGTTGCTGTTGTTTTGGAAGAGGAATGTTGTTCTGTTTTTGCCTCTTCCTAGCTTCTAAATGCTCAGTAGTCCTGGGTTTTCTTTGTCATATTTTTCATTTCAAGATGTGCCAAATATTTTCAATTTGGTGAAAGATCTGGACTGCATCCTGGCCAGTTAAGCACCTGGACTCTCCTACTACAAAGCCCTAGTGTTTTCATTGATGCAGTATGCAGTTTAGCATTGTCTTACTGAAATATGCAAGGCATGCTGTTGACATAGATGCAATATGCAATTTACCATTGTCCTGCTGAAATATGAAAGGCCTTTCCTGAAAAAGACATTGTCTGGATGCATGGGCGTAGATAAGTAGGGGGTTTGGGGTGTCTGATCCCCCCCCCAGAGCAGAGTTGTGTTTGTGAAAAAAAAAAACAGCTTTGCACTCGTCCCCGTCCTGTCCATAATTGCCAATGGACAGGAACAAGGCAAGCTCCTGTGTCGATCCAGCCGCTGTCATCCTCCCTACTCTCTCCAGGCCTCTTTAGATCTCGGCTCGGACAGGGGCGGAGCACTCTGCTGACATCTCTGCTTGGGCGGGGTGCTCCACTGACATCTCGGCTCGGGCGGGGCGCTCCGCTGACGGATGGCTCAGGCAGGGAGGCGGGAGCGCTCCGCTGACGGACGGCTTGGTTTGGCTCAGGCAGGGGGGCGGGCGCTCCGCTGACCCTGTGCACACTGCATGGTGACATAAAAGCCTTTTTTTAAAAAAAAAAATCAAACGTGCTTCAAGCTGGGGGAGCGGGAGGGGAAGAGGATCAATTCTTCCTAGCTTCAGTGCCCTGAACTGCACCAGAAAATTAAGGTCAGTGCATGACAGCTCCACACCACAGTCAGACTGCCCTGCCATCTGCTGAAAAGAATCTGCAGGGGGTCACTGATGTAAGAGGAGAGTAGGGACCCTAAAATAGGTCTCTGATTATCTCCTGTAGTCTGTCCGCAGTCTCTGGTTATCTCCTGTAGTCCGTCAGCAGTCTCTGATTATCTCCTGTAGTCAGAGGCGGCTCTCTAATTAGGCAAATAAGGCGGTCGCCTAAGGCCCCGCTCTCCAAGGGGCCTCACGGCCGCCTTATTTGCCTGATGTGCGAGTGGAAGAATGGGAGGAAATGTCCCCGGCCAGTGTCCCCAAGCTGGCAGGGTGAGCGGGGCGGGATGGTAAAGCGTTAAGTAAACAGGGCCGCCGCTGCTATCAGACGAATTGTAGAGGAGGCGGAGCTGTCAGCCACTGCTGAACCCACCAGGAGGTAGGGGCGGACTAGGCAGGGGGGGCCTCGCAAAAATGGCACTTGCTCTGCACCGCTGCAGACAGCTGTGACACCCGCCGGCCGCCGCTGCACTGTGTTAAATCTGCAGCAGCGCGGTGCGAGTATGCTATCCGTCCAACCGACGCATTAACTTCCCTTCCCTGTCAGGCGGAATGATCTCCGCCCGACAGGAGCTTCCTAGTCCCGCCCGCGGTGCCCGGCGTGATGTCATTCACAGGCCGGGAGGCGGGATGAAAATGCAAAGGAGAGTGCTGCTTGCTTCAAAGACCTGTGAGGAGCCAGTGAAGCCCCATGCAAAAGTGCAAGTAAGTTTAAAGATGTATTTGTAATATGCAGCATGGGGGGGGGGGGGGGGGGTTAATGCAGCATTACTATACATTAGTGACCAGTGGAAGTTAATTAACCCCTTTGTGTTGCATTAGTGGCAACAGTATCAGTGTTAATTAACCCCTATATGGTGCAGCATGAAAGGGTTCATAAACAAAACACTGATACTGTTGCCACTAATGCAGCACAAAGGGGTTCAATAACTGCCACTGGTCACTAATGCATCAATGGTGTATTTGATACTACCCCCCACCATACACTCTGCACCCCTCTCATGTACACACTACCCACCATACACTCTGCACCCCTCTCATGTACACACTACCCACCATACACTCCGCACCCCTCTCATGTACATACTGCCCTCCATACACTCCGCACCCCTCTCATGTACATACTACCCACCATACACTCCTCACCCCTCTCATGTACATACTACCCTCCATACACTCCGCACCCCTCTCATGTACATACTACCCTCCATACACTCCGCACCCCTCTCATGTACATACTACCCACCATACACTCCGCACCCCTCTCATGTACATACTACCCTCCATACACTCCGCACCCCTCTCATGTACACACTACCCACCATACACTCTGCACCCCTCTCATGAACATACCACCTACCATACACTCCACACCCCTCTCATGTACATACCACCCACCATACACTCCGCACCCCTCTCATGTACATACTACCCACCATACACTCTGCACCCCTCTCATGTACATACTACCCACCATACACTCCGCACCCCTCTCATGTACATACTACCCATCTCCATACACTCCGCACCCCTCTCATGTACATACTACCCACCATACACTCCGCACCCCTCTCATGTACATATTACCCACCTATATACACTCCACACCCCTCTCATGTACATACTACCCACCACACACTCCGCACCCCTCTCATGTACATACTACCCATCTCCATACACTCCGCACCCCTCTCATGTACATACTACCCACCATACACTCCGCACCCCTCTCATGTACATATTACCCACCTATATACACTCCACACCCCTCTCATGTACATACTACCCACCACACACTCCGCACCCCTCTCATGTACATACTACCCAGCATACACTCCGCACCCCTTTCATGTACACACTACCCACCATACACTCCGCACCCCTCTCATGTACATACTACCCACCTATATACACTCCACACCCCTCTCATGTACATACTACCCAACTATATACACTCCACACCCCTCTCATGTACATATTACCCACCTATATACACTCCACACCCCTCTCATGTACATACTACCCACCTATATACACTCCACACCCCTCTCATGTACATACTACCCACCTACATACACTCCACACCCCTCTCATGTACATACTACCCTCCATACACTCCGCACCCCTCTCATGTACATACTACCCTCCATACACTCCGCACCCCTCTCATGTACATACCACCCACCATACACTCCGCACCCCTCTCATGTACATACTACCCTCCATACACTCCGCACCCCTCTCATGTACATACCACCCACCATACACTCCGCACCCCTCTCATGTACATACTACCCACCATACACTCCACACCCCTCTCATGTACATACCACCCACCATACACTCCACACCCCTCTCATGTACACACCACCCACCATACACTCCGCACCCCTCTCATGTACATACCACCCACCATACACTCCGCACCCCTCTCATGTACATACTACCCACCATACACTCCGCACCCCTCTCATGTACATACTACCCACCATACACTCCGCACCCCTCTCATGTACATACTACCCACCATACACTCCACACCCCTCTCATGTACATACTACCCACCATACACTCTGCACCCCTCTCATGTACATACTACCCACCTCCATACACTCCGCACCCCTCTCATGTACATACTACCCACCATACACTCCACACCCCTCTCATGTACATACTACCCACCATACACTCCGCACCGCTTTCATGTACACACTACCCACCATACACTCCGCACCCCTCTCATGTACATACTACCCACCTATATACACTCCACACCCCTCTCATGTACATATTACCCACCTATATACACTCCACACCCCTCTCATGTACATACTACCCACCCACCTACATACACTCCACACCCCTCTCATGTACATACTACCCACCATACACTCCGCACCCCTCTCATGTACATACTAATCACCATACACTCCGCACCCCTCTCATGTACATACTACCCACCTATATACACTCCACACCCCTCTCATGTACATACTACCCACCTATATACACTCCACACCCCTCTCATGTACATACTACCCACCTATATACACTCCACACCCCTCTCATGTACATATTACCCACCTATATACACTCCACACCCCTCTCCTACTCAAATTTACCACCATTGTACAGTAGTGGGCCCTACCAGGGAGTGACCCGTGCCATACAGAAAAAACAGTGAGTGTGGATAAATTATGCTACCTATTGGGCACGGCTTTTTAGTTTAAATTTGAGTCTGTTTTTTTTTTTTATATTTCTTTACAGTTTTATTTTTTATTTTTTTTACAATCTTTTTATTTATTTTTTTATGTTTCTTGGTGAGAGTTTTTGGTTTCTTTGGTGGGATATCAGGGGTCTAAACAGACACCTGAAGTCTCACTTTTGAGACAGAGGAAATAAGGAAACACATTTCCCAGTTCCTTTCTCTATAGCGTCAGCTGCACTGCAGATGAAAGAAGAGGAGACAGAGGCTCCTGTTAATTCATAAACTAAAGCATAGTATGCTATGAATGAACACAGTGAGTGATCAGTTTCAATCACTCACTGTGTTCTTTTGGAAAAGGTAGGGGCTGGTAAAATTAAATTTACCAGCCCCTTTTCCCAGCCTCCATCCTGAAGATCCCCCCACAGCAGTCAGCTGGAGAGCAGAGGAGGGAAGTCGCCAGGGCTGGGGGGGGGGGGGGCACACCGTTATTTTTTATCGCTTTAATTATTTTTCCCATTATGGGTATGAGTGGGGCCTCATGTCTAAGTTTTGCCTAAGGCCTCACAAAGCCTAGAGCCGCCTCTGCCTGTAGTCCGTCATCAGTCTCTGATTATCTCCTGTAGTCAGTCAGCAGTCTCTGATTATCTCCTGTAGTCTGTCTGCAGTCTCTGATTATCTCCTGTAGTCTGTCCGCAGTCTCTGATTATCTCCTGTAGTCCGTCCACAGTCTCTAATTCTCTCCTGTAATCCATCCGCAGTCTCTCCCCCTCTGCCATTAAGCCCCTCCCACAATTTTTTTGGCCACACCCATTTTTTGCCATGCACTACACACACTGCAGATTAGTCTCTCCCTGGCATACTCCTCATTCTGACAGCTCCACGCCACAGTCAGACTGCCCTGCCATCTGCTGAAAAGAATCTGCAGGGGGTCACTGATGTAAGGGGAGAGTAGGGACCCTAAAATAGGTCTCTGATTATCTCCTGTAGTCTGTCCACAGTCTCTGATTATCTCCCGTAGTCTGTCCGCTGTCTCTGGTTATCTCCTGTAGTCCACCTGCAGTCTCTTGTTATCTCCTGTAGTCCGTCAGCAGTCTCTGATTATCTCCTGTAGTCCGTCTGCAGTCTCTGATTATCTCCTGTAGTCCATCCGCAGTCTCTGATTATCTCCTGTAGTCCGTTCGCAGTCTCTAATTATCTCCTGTAGTCCATCCACAGTCTCTAATTCTCTCCTGTAATCCATCCGCAGTCTCTCCCCCTCTGCCATTAAACCCCTCCCACAATTTTTTTTGGCCACACCCATTTTTTTGCCGTGCACTACACACGCTGCAGATTAGTCTCTCCTTGGCATATTCCTCATTCTCAAGTTCAAAAGTATGTTTTGTATGTATGAACCAGAGGCATAACTAGAAACTTCAGGGCCCGGTGAAAAAAATCATGAAGGGCCCCCCAAAAAAGCATGATTTTGATACTTTTTTTGAGGGGTGGCAGCAGTGGTACTTGAGGGGGTGGCAGCGGTGATGTTGAGGGGCTGGCAGCGGTGGTACTTAAGGGGGAGTGGCAGCAGTGGTGTTGAGGGGGGGTGGCAACGGTAGTAGTTGGGGGGTGTGGCAGCGGTGGTACTTGAGGGGGGGTTGGCAGCGGTGGTACTTGAGGGGGGGTGGCAGCAGGGATGTTGAGGGGTGTGGCAGCGGTGGTACTTCATGAGGGAGGCAGCGGTGATGTTGAGGGAGGTGGCAACGGTGGTGGTTGAGGGGGGTGGCAGCGGTAATGTTGAGGGGGGTGGCAGCGGTAATGTTGAGGGGGGTGGCAGCGGTGGTACTTGAGGGGGGATGGCAGCGGTGATGTTGAGGGGGTGGCAGTGGTGGTACTTGAGGGGGGTGGCAGCAGTGGTACTTGAGGGGGGTGGCAGCAGTGGTACTGAGGGGGGTGGCAGCGGTGATGTTGAGGGGGGTGGCAGCAGCAGTGGTACTTGAGGGGGGGTGACAGCGGTGATGTTGAGGGGATGGCAGCGGTGGTACTTGATGGGGGTGGCAGCGGTGGTACTTGAGGGGGGTGGCAGCGGTGGTACTTGAGGGGGTGGCAGCAGTGGTGCCATCCTCTCCCACCACCACCTCTGCCTCTTACTGATCCCATCCCCCCACCACTGATCTCATCCCTATCCCCCCCATCACCTGTGTTGTAGAAGTGATGGGGGGTAGGGATGGGATCAGTAAGAAGCAGAGGTGGTGGATAGGTTGGGATGGATCGATTGCACTGCAATTCATCACTTACTTCCGTCACCTTGCCTCCAGGGATGCCTTTCCTCATGGGGAGAGCCCCTCCCCTTCACTTGATTGGTGTCAGCTGACTTCATTTTTCAGTGTCTGCTTCGCCTCCCTACATTCTCTCTGTCTCTGGATAGGCGGGACAGTCCAGAGTCTCTCTCAGCTCAGTTTTCTCTCCCCTCAGCGGGTGAAAGCCCCCTTCCCCGCGGCAGAACGAATGGCCAGGCAGCGCGGCGGGCCTCTCAGTACCACAGCACAGCCATAATGGACAGGACAGGTGGGCCCCTCACACTGGCAGACGGGCACACGGTGGGCCCCCCTGAAGTGGCTGAACTACAGGGCCCAGTCGCAAGTGCGACTGCTGCGACCCTGATAATTCCGCCACTGGTATGGACTCTGCACAGTACCACTTCCCTTGCCTGGTATGCTGGGTTAACAAAAAATCAGTGAGTGTGCTGCCTTCCAGAAGATGGTGCCCTTTGCACCTGCCCAGTAAGATTAGCTATTACAGTGCACCATCCTGTGATAGCCACTCCAGTGGCTAAGAGCACTAACCGCCGTGCTCTGGTGGGTGCATCCCCTGTCACAAAACACAATAGCACAATGGGAGAGATCGCTGTACTAACACTATGTGTTAGTACAGTGATTCAGGGTTTAAAAAAAAAAAAAACTGACAGTGTGTACCAGGCCTTGGACAATAGCCAACCTCACTGCTCAATGTTCATAAAAAACTGAAATCGGGTTCAATTTTCAAAAGGTTTTGAGAAAATAGAATTAAGGATGTGATTGCTTACTATGAGCAACACATCATTTTTCTAGTCTTTATGAATTTGGTGCATTTTTTTTTTTACCTAGTACCTGCTGCTAAACCCCCCCAGAACAAAAAATTATCTACGGCCCTGTCTGGATGGGAGAATATGCTGGTCTAAAACCTGGATATATCTTTCAGCATTGATGGTGCCTTTCCACATGTGCAAGCTGCCTATTCCATATGCACCCCATACCATCAGAGATGCAGGATTTTGAACCGAGGGCTGATAACAAGCCAGAAGAACCCTCTCCTCTTGAGTTTGGAGGATGTGGCACACGTGATTGCCAAAATGTTACATTTCGATTAATCTGACCACAGAACAGTTTTCCACTTTGCAACAGACCATTTTAAATGAGCTTGGGCCCAGGGAAGATGGCGTTTCTGGATCATGTTTAGATATGGTGGCTTCTTTTATTTATTTATTTTTTTTTTAACAGTAGTAGCTATTTTTAATGAATAATGGACACTAATACAGAATATCATGACAAATGCTCAGTATATCTTGGCAAAGGGCAATTCATTAGGAAACTGTAGCTTACAAATGGCTGTTTTTTTTTTTTTTTTAACAGAAAAGTTTATTACACAAATCAGCATTACAACATACTCGGCAAAAGGTATATATGAAGTACATTACAATGTATTACCAATAGAATGTATTCCACACAATGTATGTAGCATCCTGCAATCTACCAAAAAGAAAACACAAACCCATTTATAACAGTCTGTTTTGGACAATGTCATCATTTAGCATCCCTCACCTAAATATCAAACAAGTGGGCATTGAAGGGGGGCAACCCAATATTGGGGGGGGGGGGGGGAGTGAAGGAGGTAGTATGCACAGGATAGACCTGTACAAAGAGTGAGACTACACAGAAGATGGGAGGGGAAGAGATGACATTCAGCGAGGACAACCCACCCTCACTTATTCTCAAAGTTAGCCACAGGCATCTATCCAACCAGACCATACTTTGTCAAATTTACCCAGACACTGCCTGCTCTCATAGGTCAGTCTATATAGGGGCAGTACTGAATTAACTGACTTCCACCAGGATTCGGGAGTAGGTGGCTCAACCGATTTCCATTTAAGAAATATTTCCCTTCTGGCATAAAACATAGCTTAATACATAGCTTAACATATCTGTCTCCCTCAACCTCCTCCAGGTGACTCAGCAAGAGCACCAGATGCCCAGCGGTATCTGGGCATCACTCAGTTCACTAATGCCCCGTACACACGGTCGGATTTTCCGATGGAAAATGTCCGATCGGAGCGTGTTGTCGGATATTCCGACCGTGTGTGGGCTCCATCGGACATTTTCCATCGGATATTCCGACACACAAAGTTGGAGAGCAGGAGATAAAATTTTCCGACAACAAAATCCGTTGTCGGAAATTCCGATCATGTGTACACAAATCCGACGGACAAAGTGCCACGCATGCTCAGAATAAATAAAGAGATGAAAGCTATTGGCCACTGCCCCGTTTATAGTCCCGACGTACATGTTTTACGTCACCGCGTTTAGAACGATCGGATTATGCAAGACAAGTTTAAGCCAACATCCGTCGGAAAAAATCCTAGGATTTTGTTGTCAGAATGTCTGAACAAAGTCCGACCGTGTGTACGCCCTATTAAAGTCCTAGCTACCTACTCCCAGTACAGCCGGAGCTTGAGGCATGACCAGACCATATGCTAAAATGTTCCTACCTCGCTCCTAAAACTAGGGCACGTTGGGTCAAGTTGGGGGTATATGTTGGCTATTCTATGCGGGGTATAGTATGCCCTTTGCAGGAACTTAAGCTGTATGAATCTGTGTCTTGCTGCTATCATGGAGGGTAAAAAAGTAGAGATAAAAATATAAAAACCCGCACTCCTTAAAAACAGTGAGAAAAATAGGTAGGATGTTTGTGTATCTTTGGTAAATAGTAGATGATCGGCGTAAGTGCTGCTTTAGGGACCAGATAGAGTTTCTCTTTTTTGTCAAGAATGCCCTGCGAAGTGGGAATTAGAGATAGGGATGGGAATTCCCAGGGAAAAGTGGAAAAAAGCAATCATAGCAACCCATAAACTCTCAATATCCGCTAAACATCAAGAAAGGAACTATAAAATCTTAGCCAGATGGTATAGGTGTCCCGTGGACCTACATAAAATAAACCCTGATAATGAGGATACCTGTTGGAGGTGTCATGCAGCTCAGGGTACAATGTCACATATTTGGTACTATTGCTCAGAAATTCAACCATTCTGGCAGAGAATATTTGAGATATACAGAGATATGACCGGGACTGATTTATACCCTGGAATACAGATAGCAGTATTATCTATGATCCCAAGCTCGGTGAAAAAAATAAAAAAGGGAATTTTGAAATATTTTTTGACAGCGGCTCGAACCATTATAGCAAGAAAATGGAAGAGCACATATATGCCTTCAATAGTGGAATGGGAGTGTGAAATTGCGGAGATGCGTGCCATGGAGGAAAGAATGAGGATAGAAGAAGGGTGTAGGGAACAATTAGTAAATATATGGATTAAATGGGAAGAGTACAGAGCCTCTTCAAAGCTTCTGAGGAAGGCATAGAAATTCTAATTCATTGTGGGGGGAAGTGAGGTCCCCAGGAAAGAAAAAAAAGAGAGAAAATTAAAAATTTTTTTTTTTTTTTTCCCTTTGTTGTTGTCGTATGGTTTGTTGGTATGAATGGGTTTGATTGATTTGTTAGAGAGGATGGGGATGGGTTTAAATTATGGAATGTACATCCTTGAATAAATTATGTAGTTTTAAGGAAATAGAGAATGTAATAATGGTCATGATAAAGAATTATAGCATTGTTTCATATTATGGATGTGTATATGTATTATAAAGTATTGTTAAAAACGGTTTGATAAATAAAGATTGTAAAAAAAAGAATGCCCTGCCTTAACAATTTTGTCCAAATCTAACTGGTATTTTACTTTGGGGTTGGAGGGTAGTGGTGTATAGGTATCTCGATCTTCTACTATCCTATACATTTCGGCCATAATAGTCCTTTCTGTCCAAAACCACAATCCCCTCTCCTTTATCTGCCAGTCTTATCACCAACTCCTTGTTATTACACAGGGAATCCAAACCGGCTACCATGGCGTTGTTGGTTCTGATTTTTTTAATTGTCATCTGGTCTAGTTCTCTAAGTACAACATCACTGAACACCTTAAGTGAAGTGGCTAAACCGCCCGGGGGATTAAGAAAACAAGGCATTTGAAAGCCCGGAGTGGCGAAATTCTGTGAACACCAATCTATTTTCTTTGATTGGATTTGAAATCATCTATCTTTTCATGTTCAGTTTTCATATAAATTTATTCATGTCCATGTAGGTCTGGAATTTATTCAGCCTACATGGAGGTGCATATTTGAGTTTTCTGAGTCTGACAATACCGTGTTACTCAAGTTAAATATCCCTGTCCCAACTAGGTTTTTTTTTCTCTTTTGATCGTATCTGCCATTCACCTCTGACTCCTCTCTTTGGTCTCCTGACCTCTTGACACCCTTATTGGGCCTCTGAAAACCCCAATTTTGTTGATTATAATTCCCCTAATTGGAAGTCCCATAACTTGTAGTACCTCCAGATGGGGGTACTTGAGATGCATATGGGGGACCATAAGCTTTCAAATAGTCAGAGAGAGCATTCCTCTGATCATACTCACCTTCAGGGCCCTCTCTGTCCCCTAGGGGAAAAACCTATTTGTGTGCTGACATTATGTTCATACTCATTCTCACTTTCCACATGGTATGATGGTTCAAAATGGCTTGACTTAGGTACATAATTAGGACCATATCCTTGCTCTCGATAATTGGTCTTACCAGGACCGCAGTAGGGTGGAAGATCCCCTCCTCCACTATTATGCCCCGTACACACGGTCGGATTTTCCGACGGAAAATGTGCGATCGGAGCTTGTTGTCGGAAATTCCGACCGTGTGTGGGCTCCATCGGACATTTTCCATCAGATTTTCCGACACACAAAGTTTGAGAGCAGGCTATAAAATTTTCCGACAACAAAATCCGATCGCGTCAATTCCGACCGTGTGTGGCCAATTCCAACGCACAAAGTGCCACGCATGCTCAGAAGAAACTCTGAGACGGAACAGCTCGGTCTGGTAAAATTAGCGTTCGGAATGGATACAGCACTTTCGTCACGCTGCAATGTTTTAAATTGTTTAATACAGCGCACTGTCTTCTTCTTTATAATGTGAGAAGAATGAAGTAGTTTTGCTGCTCATATTCACACAGACTTCTCACAAACTTCTTTCTTTATTATTTATCCTGATTCCCTCAATATATTTTGATTTGTCACATCTGACCAAATTTCTTTTTTGTTGTTTTATTTTTGTTTTGTATTTTTTTTCAAGGCTGATTTTTTTTTTTTTTTTGGGGTTTGTATTTTTTTCAAGGCTGATGTATTTTTTTTTAGTTTTTTTGGGTTTTACTCCATAATATTTTTGTGTGTGTTTTGTGTGTCAAGTTACCACAGCACCATTGATATCTTGTATTATTTAATCTCAAGGAGATTGTTTGGTGTTGGTGTCATTTGTTAATTTCACATTGTATTTTTGAAATGTACCTGCCTCCTCACAAACAAACTGTCCTTTTTGAAGGAAAACACACATAGGCGAGTATAATTGAACCAAAAATTCCTTTATTAAGGGCTCAGAACCAAACAAAGAGGGAGGCAACGCTGGAGAAACAGCAGAAACTGGCGAAGCCTTTGGCCCCCAGGGTACACATCAATTATTTTACTGCAAAATTGGTGGCCTGAGGAGTCCATATCTAAGGGAGTGCAGTCTGGTCCAGAAGTCCAAGAGATCATGAAAGCAGCAGATGACATCTGTGTCCCAAGGCTGTGGTCATACAAGAGCCTGCATCTTTTGCCAGACCAGACTGAACCCAGGTCATCACTCTCTGGTCTTCCATCCACGCTTCCTTCCACACTGTGGCTGTGGTGGTGTAGTTGTGGCAGGAGGAGGAGGAGGATGGTCCAACTCAATCAGGTCGGTATTGGGTGTGATTTCGCCACTCATCCCCTTAGTTAGGACTTTATAAAGAAGTTTCTCACACAGCTGGCGTTGACCCTCCTGCATGCCCTTCAGTTTGGTGGCAGCCATGCAGGCAAAGGTCTCTTCAGGAGTGGGTAAGGCTCTGAGGGATGCAGAAGCCTCCTGAATGAGCCTGAGCGCTGAATCCTGCACGTGACTCCCCTTCCTGGGTCTTTTGGTTGGAAGGCGGAGGGGAGGAACCTGCGATTCTGTCAGGCTCCTACTGGGCCCAGGCTTCTCCTGGCTGCCACTAACCCCCGCCTCCTCCTGGCTGCCACATTCCACAGCCTCCTCCTGTGTGCCACATTCCAGAGCCTCGTCCTGGCTGAGGTCTTCCTGTGTATGAAAAAGGGACATAGTTTTAGTTTTTTATTCATCAATCACACACAATTTTCATCTCATGACTGTTGCAAATTGAATGTTAACAAATATAACAGACTATCCTTCTGAGCCCAGCATTTTTCATTCTTGTCCCAATTATTTTTGCCCACTACTGTCTATTGGTATGTAAAAAACTGTATTAAATCAGCAATTAGTGATCAATAATAACATCTATTAAACATCATTTCTTTATTGACCAGAAATCTGTAGAAGAATGCTATACCTGGCTCCATCTGGGCTCCTCCACTTCTTCCTGGCTGGAAGTCCCAGGTTGGACATCGGAAGCCTCAGCTGGGGTGGAAGGAAGAGTGGAAGGAAGGGTTGAGAGGGATTCCCTGACTCAAGTCTGGTCTGACAGAAATCGCAGTCTCTCATAGTACCACAGCCTGGGGACATAAACGTCATCTGCTGCAGCACCGGATCTCTGGGAATCCGTGACCTTCTTGCGCTCCCTTAGATAAGTGCTACTCAGGCCACCAATTTTGGCTTTTAAATAGGGGATGTTTGCCGTGGGGACCACCGGCTTCACCAACTCCAGCAGTTTCTCCAGCACTGCCTGCCTCTTTTGTTTATGATTGTAATGTGGATGTTTCACCTGCCACAGACAGGGCAGCTCCCTGTACTTGTCTATGAACACGGGGAGGAAGTTGTGGTCATTGAAGCCATCCATTTTATCTGCAAGACACAACACAAGACAAAACCTAATGTCAGGCAAAACTCTCCTAATCTTGTTACATATAGGCCTCAATTTAGAAGCAGTATAGGCCCAAGTTTTGCTCTTACCTTCGTTATCACGATCGGTGCCTCCGATACTCCTTCCTCCGCTCACAGATCATAGTACTATGCACACGTGTTACGCTTTATAGACACTGCGCATGCGTGCAACTCTACCCGCCCCTGAAGTTCTTTCTAGTCTATTCCCTGCCCCTTCTCGTTCGGCGCAGTGGGGGAAGAGCACATGGCGGAGACACAGAGACACAGCAGGTGCGTGCTAATTACAGCAATGAGGAGAAGGAGGAAAGCCCGGAGCCTGAAATGTCTGGATCCAGAAGGAGAAGATTTAAGGCATCGAATATGTCCTTTGGGGAGATGTTGGAGATGGTCGACATCCTGAAGAGGGCCAACTATGACGGGAAGTATGGGCCTTACCCTAACCCCAATGTCAGAAAGGCCAAGATCATGGTGAAAGTGGTCAAGAGTCTGCACCGGAATTTCGGGATACGACGATCGAAAGATCAGCTCAGAAAGCAGTGGTCGGACCTGAAATTAAGAGAGCACGAGCAGTACCGAAAGATCCGGAGAGTGCTGCAAAAAAGTAAGTAGTTGTCCTGTGTTCCTATTCTTTATGTTTATTATGTTCGTGCTGCTCCATGTGCTTTTCTTAACTGTTATCCAGTTTCAAAAGGCAACTTTCATGTACATGGGCACATTACTCGTTTGTATAAAACATTGTTCGTTCGGACTAGAAAACACCATTGTTTTGGCCATATGCATTTGCCCACATTTTTTAGGGCCTACTTGTCTGAAACTAATTTGGTTGTGTAGATGGGTTTGTTACTAGAATTAAATGCAAACTAGATTCTGTGTAAGGAGAGGACACTCAGCAGCTGTTTACACATCTAGACACAGGAGCACTGGTGTTGGACACAAGAACACCCTTTTTATTAGGGGTCCCACACAGGTGCTCCAATGTATACTATAGGGGGTGTCTCCATCTGTGAAGCTTGTACAAAACAGGTAAGTATTCAGCTTGACAAAGGACAAGAAAAATGCAACATCTCGGAACTCTGCCAAAACAGACAATTGTACCCCACTTCCAAGCAATGTTTCATATTTATAGTTCTGCCATGAAATATCTGTGTGCTAAGTATACCTATTTTTTTTTACATAGGGGATAAAAGACTCGGAGGACACCCCTCATCCGAGGAGACCAGAGACCCCCCACCTCTGGAAGAAGTGGAGACCCACCAAAGACAACAGGAGGAGGAGGAGAAAGACGTGGTGGAAATTGGCACCACAACAGGTGAGTGTCTGCAACCACAGGCTCAGGTAAGAGATGGATGCCGGCATATTTATAATACATGGTGTTTTTTGGTTTCTATCTTTTTAGGTGATCGTGATGTTGTGGATCCAGATCCTTTCACCTCGGAAAGTGCACAGATCTTGATCGGGGAGATCATGGGGTGTAATAGGGACTTGGAAAACATCTAGAAAAACATCAATAATGTTCTTCAAAAAATGAAGAACATCATTGATGTTTTAGGGAGAGTTTAAAACCACTCCAAATTCCTTTGGTTTTTTGTGTGCTAAAAATTCTTGACATTTTTTTGACAAATTTGAGAAAAGCCAAATTTTGAAGATGCACACAGTGTGTCAACATGTGCTATCTGCCATCACGGGAGATCAATGGATGCGTTTTGGGGGTGCAACCCCTTCCTCAATAATAAAGTAGCTGTGAGGAAGGGGTTGCACCCCCAAAACACGTCCCTTGATCCCCCGTGATGGCAGGTAGCACATGTTGACATTTGTAAATTTGTGTGCATCTTCAAAATTTGGCTTTTCCTGGGGTGACTTCACCCCATCTGAACGCAATATCAAACACAGTTTGTAAATACTCATGTCTGATATTGCCTTCAAGTTCTACCAAATGTGAACTTTGTAAGTTCAAGATTTGTGTATTTCTTGTTGGTTTTAAACATGCCTGTTTTATCTTAAATGAACATTTCTACTTTTTCTAATGTGACACCAAAAATTGTTATACAACAAACATGTTGGTTTGTTTTAAAAACCTTTTCTAAATGCACATGTGATTGTGCTGGTATTAAAAAGATTGTTAAGAATGTGTGGATGTGTGGATTATTGTTTCAACGCTCCAACACTTTTGTGGTGCTCTAATTGGTGTTTTCTGTGACAATGGGTGTTATTTCCTAAGGGCAAATCCACTTTGCACTACAAGTGCAGTTTCAAGTGCACTTGTAGTGCAGAGTGTCTTTGCCTTTAGTAAATAACACCCAACAGTGCTTTGTAAGGTTACACAATCACGCCATTTTCAGGACTCGCCACATTTCTGTCAGGGTCACCTAAAACAAACACAAGCAGTTAATGTCACCAAAGATTTGAGTAGTTATTTGTTTTTTTTATTAGAAAAAGGTTTCAGACATTGTCTGGCATATTGATAGCCCCCCTACCCGCAAAGTATTCAAGGTATTTTAGCCGGACATCACGGGCACTCAGGGGGGGCAAGCCAGGACGGCCACTTTCAAGCGCCGTCAGGGTTGTTTCATTTTGAATTCCAGCCTCAGGCTCAACTGAGCCAGCATAGTTGGCAGAATGTTGCCGTAAAAAGTTGTGTAGAACACAGCACGCCAGGATTATTTGATTCAGTTTATACTCCGCCATATGTATGGGTGTAAGAAATAGGCAGAACCGGCTGGCCATGATTCCAAACGTGTTCTCTACCACTCTTCTGGCTCTGGCCAGCCAGTAATTAAAAACCTTCTGGTCCGGGTTGAGGGTCCTCATCGGGAATGGCCGCATAAGATGGTCCCCCAGCGCAAACGCTTCATCCGCAAGGAAGACGAATGGGAGTCCTTCCACATTGTCTTCTGGAGGTGGCAAGTCCAAGCTGCCATTCTGGAGACACCTGTAGAACTCCATCTGGGCGATGACTCCACCATCGGACATCCGGCCATTCTTCCCCACGTCCACATACAGGAACTCATAAGTAGCTGACGCCACCGCCAACATCACAATACTATTGAACCCCTTATAATTATAATAGTACGACCCCGAGTTGGGTGGTGGGACGATGTGGACGTGTTTCCGATCAATTGCCCCTCCGCAGTTAGGAAAGTCCCACCGCTGGGCAAAGTGGGAGGCCACAGTCTGCCATTCCTGTGGCGTGGAAGGAAACTGTGGAGTCAAACAAAAAAAAAAATTAGTCATTTTGCACATAAACAGGGAAAGCAGATTAGACACAAACATTCTTGGCCAACATCAATATAACATTTATTTGAGGGAGTTTTTAAAGACCAAAGTATAAGGTACACCTATCAGATTCCCCCCACCCCTCTCATCGGCCATTTCTAACATTATGGGGGGGGAACTCTCTCCACTTCATTGAGAGATGAATGCCTAAATAATGGGTATTACTTTGAACAGCCCCTCCTTAGTTACACTATTGGCAGCCCACTGGACAGGTAAGAAGCGTCATAATACAAAGATATAAATACACATTGTACACATTTGAGCACATTTGGACATTCTACTATTACCTATCAAGATAATAATAGTATACAGAAACTTGAAACAGTACCATTTGAAAGTATACAAGCAGGCCCTTGCACTACATGCTTTGGGGAATTCATCTATAAATCTGACCACAAAAGAGATGGGTATAGTGTGTATGGGTTTGGCAAAGTCAGCAGATAGATGATTGAGGATAGATAGAGAATTTGTATCAGCTGACTTAGCAGTTGGGGGGAGGGAGGGTTAAAAATGATTTGGGGACCACCAAAAAAAGCCTCTGGCACTCTGCCTGAATTTAAAGCACAAATCACATTTAAAAACATTTTAGGGGGTGTTTGGGGTAAAGCACAACTATGGAGCTGATAAAATACATTGTTAAGTGACTAAATGAGGTGAATATAGGGCCAGGAGACCTTGCTGGGGAGGTAAGTGAAGGCAAATATGTATGAAGGACAACAAAAATAATTACCTAAAAATCCAGCATGCATGAGGACAAAGGGGACATTCACAGCATATTACAATCATGGTCATTAGGGAATGAGGAAAGAAATACAATATATTAGCAAACATTAAATACAATAAAATTTGACATTAAAGGATAAAAATCTTACCTTCATATACTCCTTCTGCAGGACCTGAATGATGGCAGAACAGGTCTCTGGGATATTGAATAATTTAGAGTATCAACACATAATGGTACTGTGGATACTGGTGGTAAATAATACTCAGTGCCACGTCCTTACAAGTTACATATATAGGAAGAAAAATTGGTCTTTGGACTTGGCACAATAAACATTGTAGTAGATATAGTTAAAAAATCCAATTTATTAAAGATTATTTAAAATTATAAAAGGACAAAAACAGAAATAGGTTCATATCATGCATTTACAATTTATACACTCCATACACAGCTCTGTAGTATATACATCAATTATGCAGTAAATGGGGTTGCCCGTATACATACGATTATATAGAGATTAAAGAAGAGCTATGCAGAGATAATAATCGATGGTAAGAAAAACACTCAACATGTTGCACGCCGAAGCGCTTCTTCAGGAGCACAGAACATATTACTGGAAAATACAAAACATTCAATAAATACAATGAAAATAAAGAAAAAAAATTAAGAAAAAAATTTTTATAATAACGAAACAGACTGAATAATCAAAATATACAAGTTTGGTATCACCGCCACTAGCCCAAACGGTAGTACTAAAACAAAATCAGAGTAATATTCATGTATCATGGGGACGTGTGTAACATGATAGAAATATTGGTACATAACATGTATATCTAAATTAGTCTATTCAAATCACAGGGTTTGTGACTGCCAAAAGAGAGGAGAAGGTTATAGCAGAATATGAAGAAAGTAGATGGATATATGGGAAGAAGAAAGCAAGAGAGAAGAGGGGAATGGGAAAAGGAAGAGAAAGGGGGGAGGGGAGAAGGGGGGGGGGAGAGGAAGGAAGGGGGAAAAAAAGAAGGGAAGGACAAGGGAGGGAAGGAAAGGTTGAAAGAAGGAAGAAAAAGGAGAGGCTGATGACTCCGATCATTTGCAGAAGTAAAATGATGTATTGGCATGAGCCAATTAGGGGAACCTACTAATAGCCTGGTGCAGTGGGGCAGTATATTGCCAGTATCCATATGTACATATATGTACCAATGGTAAGAGGTATTGGTTGGCTGATGAGAGTAATAATAGATTAAGTATTATATACCTAATGAGAGATATGCAACCTAGTCAAAAAAGGAGGGGATTTATTTATAGATATCGATATTTGTTTTTAAGTGTTTTTATACTTATTTTTAATTGTTTTTATTTGCTGCATATTACAAATACATCTTTAAACTTACTTGCACTTTTGCATGGGGCTTCACTGGCTCCTCACAGGTCTTTGAAGCAAGCAGCACTCTCCTTTGCATTTTCATCCCTCCTCCCGGCCTGTGAATGACATCACGCCGGGCACCGCGGGCAGGACTAGGAAGCTCCTGTCGGGCGGAGATCATTCCGCCTGACAGGGAAGGGAAGTTAATGCGTCGGTTGGACGGATAGCATACTTG
The DNA here is from genome assembly GCF_042186555.1 of Aquarana catesbeiana. NCBI lineage: Eukaryota > Metazoa > Chordata > Amphibia > Anura > Ranidae > Aquarana > Aquarana catesbeiana. The sequence goes on along the minus strand of NC_133328.1, from coordinate 256,155,936 downwards.
CACCGCGCTGCTGCAGATTTAACACAGTGCAGCGGCGGCCGGCGGGTGTCACAGCTGTCTGCAGCGGTGCAGAGCAAGTGCCATTTTTGCGAGGCCCCCCTGCCTAGTCCGCCCCTACCTCCTGGCGGGTTCAGCAGTGGCTGACAGCTCCGCCTCCTCTACAATTCGTCTGATAGCAGCGGCGGCCCTGTTTACTTAACGCTTTACCATCCCGCCCCGCTCACCCTGCCAGCTTGGGGACACTGGCCGGGGACATTTCCTCCCATTCTTCCACTCGCACATCAGGCAAATAAGGCGGCCGCGAGGCCCCTTGGAGAGCGGGGCCTTAGGCGACCGCCTTATTTGCCTAATTAGAGAGCCGCCTCTGACTACAGGAGATAATCAGAGACTGCTGACGGACTACAGGAGATAACCAGAGACTGCGGACAGACTACAGGAGATAATCAGAGACCTATTTTAGGGTCCCTACTCTCCTCTTACATCAGTGACCCCCTGCAGATTCTTTTCAGCAGATGGCAGGGCAGTCTGACTGTGGTGTGGAGCTGTCATGCACTGACCTTAATTTTCTGGTGCAGTTCAGGGCACTGAAGCTAGGAAGAATTGATCCTCTTCCCCTCCCGCTCCCCCAGCTTGCAGCACGTTTGATTTTTTTTTTAAAAAAAGGCTTTTATGTCACCATGCAGTGTGCACAGGGTCAGCGGAGCGCCCGCCCCCCTGCCTGAGCCAAACCAAGCCGTCCGTCAGCGGAGCGCTCCCGCCTCCCTGCCTGAGCCATCCGTCAGCGGAGCGCCCCGCCCGAGCCGAGATGTCAGTGGAGCACCCCGCCCAAGCAGAGATGTCAGCAGAGTGCTCCGCCCCTGTCCGAGCCGAGATCTAAAGAGGCCTGGAGAGAGTAGGGAGGATGACAGCGGCTGGATCGACACAGGAGCTTGCCTTGTTCCTGTCCATTGGCAATTATGGACAGGACGGGGACGAGTGCAAAGCTGTTTTTTTTTTCACAAACACAACTCTGCTCTGGGGGGGGGGATCAGACACCCCAAACCCCCTACTTATCTACGCCCATGCATCCAGACAATGTCTTTTTCAGGAAAGGCCTTTCATATTTCAGCAGGACAATGGTAAATTGCATATTGCATCTCTGTCAACAGCATGCCTTGCATATTTCAGTAAGACAATGCTAAACTGCATACTGCATCAATGAAAACACTAGGGCTTTGTAGTAGGAGAGTCCAGGTGCTTAACTGGCCAGGATGCAGTCCAGATCTTTCACCAATTGAAAATATTTGGCACATCTTGAAATGAAAAATATGACAAAGAAAACCCAGGACTACTGAGCATTTAGAAGCTAGGAAGAGGCAAAAACAGAACAACATTCCTCTTCCAAAACAACAGCAACTGGTCTTCTCATTTCCCAGGCATTTAAAGAGTGTTGTTAAAAGAAGATGGTAAACATGGCACTGCCCCAACTTTTTTTGAGATGAGTTGCTTCTATCAATTTCAAAGCTACCTTATTTTTTCTTAAAATTGTACATTTTCTCAGTTTAAACATTTTCTATTGTGAATAAAATATGGGTTTATGAGATTTGCAAATCATTGCATTCTGTTTGTATGCAGATTTTACCCAACTTTTTGAGAATTGGGGTTGTAGAAGGGACACCCTTGGCATTCCAGAGTTACAAGGCAATCAAAAAGAAATGCAAGGAAGCAATCAGGGCAGCTAAAATAGAATAAAAGAAACACTCTGCAACAGCCAGCAGAACAAATCCTATTTTTTTAAATATATCACTAGTAAAAAGGTTATGTAACAACAGAGAGGCCCCATAATGGATGAACACAGGAAGCTGGTCACAAATACTTGGAAAAGGAAGATGTATTAACCACTGGACCTCTGGAAGATTTACCCCCCTTCATGACCAGACAACTTTCTGCAATACGGCACCTTGTTACCTTACCCGATAATTGTACAGTCATGTACCAAAATAAATAAAATTTAGGTAATTTTTTCCCCACAAATAGTCGCTCCCGTAGCGATCAAAGGAGGTGAATGTAAAGAAGCGCCCGAAATGCAGTAGTTGTGACATAAAAACTGTTTATTTCAGGGTGCTCCCTTACATTCACCCCGTCAGAATGGAACTCTGCCTTGTTTACATAGGCAGAACTCTGTTCTGAGTCTTTGCCCGACAATCGGCGGGTGCCAGCGGACATCGAGTGCCTGCCACTCGTAGATCACGTTCTGCAGTGAATAATCACAGCAGAAGCGTCCTGTAGTGTGATCAAAGGAGGTGAATGTAAAGAAGTGCCCGAAATGCAGTAGCCGTGAAATAAAAGCTGTTTATTTCAGGGAGCTCCTTTACATTCAGCCCGTCAGAATGGAACTCTGCCTTGTTTACATAGGCAGAGCTCCGTTCCGAGTCTTTGTCAGACGATCGGTGGGTGCAAGTGGACATCGAGTGCCTGCCACTCGTAGATCGCGTTCTGCAGTGAATAATCACAGCAGAAGGTGCCCCCTGCAAGCAGAAGTGAAGTACAGGATCAAGTATATATACATGATCTTGTGCACAGCTGCCACCCTGTAGTAGTAAAACTGCTATAGGGCGGTCAGCAAGTGGTTAAATAATTTTTTCACTTCAGTTTTTTTCTTGAAAAAGATGGGTTTCATAGACTTGATAGTAATATTAATGATGTTTCACCAAAGGTACCCCTGTGGTTGTCTGAAAAACAGGTACAAAAGTGACAAGAGAAACATAATGTAAACAAATCACTGGGTTCAGATGGCTTACACCTGTGAGTCCTTAGGGAACTTAGTGCAGTTATAGCCAGGTTGGTATTTCTGGTATTTAAAAACACCTTACTGACTGGAATAGTAAATGATTGGCGTAGAGCAAAACTGGTACCAATTTACAAAAAAGGATCAAGATGTATACCAGGAAAACTACAGACCAGTCAGCCTAACAATGTATGTAAGGTATTTGAGGGAGTGGTATGGGACTGTAAACAAAACTGCATGTGCTGAGAAACTACAGTGACAGAAATGAGATGATGAGATGAGTGATGAGAAATGTAAAGTTATGCACTTGGGTGTCAAAAATACACATGCAAAAAAAGCCTCTGGCACTCTGCCTGAATTTAAAGCACAAATCACATTTAAAAACATTTTAGGGGGTGTTTGGGGTAAAGCACAACTATGGAGCTGATAAAATACATTGTTAAGTGACTAAATGAGGTGAATATAGGGCCAGGAGACCTTGCTGGGGAGGTAAGTGAAGGCAAATATGTATGAAGGACAACAAAAATAATTACCTAAAAATCCAGCATGCATGAGGACAAAGGGGACATTCACAGCATATTACAATCATGGTCATTAGGGAATGAGGAAAGAAATACAATATATTAGCAAACATTAAATACAATAAAATTTGACATTAAAGGATAAAAATCTTACCTTCATATACTCCTTCTGCAGGACCTGAATGATGGCAGAACAGGTCTCTGGGATATTGAATAATTTAGAGTATCAACACATAATGGTACTGTGGATACTGGTGGTAAATAATACTCAGTGCCACGTCCTTACAAGTTACATATATAGGAAGAAAAATTGGTCTTTGGACTTGGCACAATAAACATTGTAGTAGATATAGTTAAAAAATCCAATTTATTAAAGATTATTTAAAATTATAAAAGGACAAAAACAGAAATAGGTTCATATCATGCATTTACAATTTATACACTCCATACACAGCTCTGTAGTATATACATCAATTATGCAGTAAATGGGGTTGCCCGTATACATACGATTATATAGAGATTAAAGAAGAGCTATGCAGAGATAATAATCGATGGTAAGAAAAACACTCAACATGTTGCACGCCGAAGCGCTTCTTCAGGAGCACAGAACATATTACTGGAAAATACAAAACATTCAATAAATACAATGAAAATAAAGAAAAAAATTAAGAAAAAAATTTTTATAATAACGAAACAGACTGAATAATCAAAATATACAAGTTTGGTATCACCGCCACTAGCCCAAACGGTAGTACTAAAACAAAATCAGAGTAATATTCATGTATCATGGGGACGTGTGTAACATGATAGAAATATTGGTACATAACATGTATATCTAAATTAGTCTATTCAAATCACAGGGTTTGTGACTGCCAAAAGAGAGGAGAAGGTTATAGAAGAATATGAAGAAAGTAGATGGATATATGGGAAGAAGAAAGCAAGAGAGAAGAGGGGAATGGGAAAAGGAAGAGAAAGGGGGGAGGGGAGAAGGGGAGGGGGGGGGGAAGAGGAAAGGTAGAATGAGGGAGGGGGGAAAGAGGAAGGAAGGGGGAAAAAAAGAAGGGAAGGACAAGGGAGGGAAGGAAAGGTTGAAAGAAGGAAGAAAAAGGAGAGGGTGATGACTCCGACCATTTGCAGAAGTAAGGTATTATATATATATAAGCCTTTTCTACAATGATCATGCTGGGCCCATTCCCCTAGCAAATTTAAGTCCCAATATCTTCCTCCCCCTCCCCCTTACTTTCCCTTCCCCCAATCCCCCCCCCCCTTCTCTGGTTGTCCATGCTAAGGTTATACAATTTAGCGATTCAGGTTATCATAGCTTCGTATGGACCTGTCCGGTAATTAATCCATATTAGCTGTACTGTGAGGGATTTCTAGCAGTTTTCCCTTTTGTCATTTATACCTTGGTTCTTTTTCTTTTTCTTTTTTTGTTACCTCCTGATTATTGTTAGTAGCTTTAGCCGCTCCATTATTACTACCTTGTATTTTGTACATCTAACTCTAACTGGTTTGCATACAGTAGCCATGGTATTCAACCCTGTTGTCGCATACAACAGCCATGGTATTTAACCCTGCTGTCTATGCCCACGGCAGGTGCAGATGCATTGTCGGGGTTTATTTTCAGTATCATGCGGCCGCCCAGCGCCACGCCCCCTCCCGAGGGGGATTGGCGCGTTGGGTAACATTGGTATCCATGTTACCCAGCTATGCGACCGCTCCTTCCCTCTCCTGTGCGTCGGCGGTATCCATGCCGGCGCGCCGGATTGGGACATGCGCAGTACGCATTTGACGGCCGGCATGGATGACGTCACATCGGATCATTCCGATTGGTGACTACATGCGGGGCGTGCGTACAAGAGACGCTTCCTGCGCCTCTTCCCCATGCTTTACACGGCCAGTCGCTCTGCCCCCGAGCGGCTGTGTGGATGTTACTCGTTACCTACAGTGTCTGTTCTAATCTCCTATCACTAAGGTATGTGACAGCCTCCAGATACTTTATACACATGGGCAGAATACCTGCACTATTGTGCTACACTGGTACAATTCCTTTTTATATATGCTCATTCTTTTTTCTTTTTTCTTTTTCTTGTGGGTCTGTTTTGTCTGACTTATAGCCATATGAATGGGACATGGATCAACTCCTATAAGCTATCTCAGAGGCTGAATGATAGTATATCTTTTGCCCCCAACTGAGTCTCCTTCTTTGTCCTACACTTATTGTGGTTTATCTTAGCATCAACTGGCTGAAGATATAGAACCCAGTGGAGACACTTTTTATCTCTATATTTATATACATATATATCATTCAATCCATCAAATTCTTTTATGGTAAGTGTAATTTCCTCTTTTTATTAATCAACCAATTACATTGCATACTTAGTGACTGCAGCATAAATATAAATAAAAACAATTAAAAATAAGTATAAAAACACTTAAAAACAAATATCGATATCTATAAATAAATCCCCTCCTTTTTTGACTAGGTTGCATATCTCTCATTAGGCACTTGCTCTGCACCGCTGCAGACAGCGCGGTGCGAGTATGCTATCCGTCCAACCGACGCATTAACTTCCCTTCCCTGTCAGGCGGAATGATCTCCGCCCGACAGGAGCTTCCTAGTCCTGCCCGCGGTGCCCGGCGTGATGTCATTCACAGGCCGGGAGGCGGGATGAAAATGCAAAGGAGAGTGCTGCTTGCTTCAAAGACCTGTGAGGAGCCAGTGAAGCCCCATGCAAAAGTGCAAGTAAGTTTAAAGATGTATTTGTAATATGCAGCAAATAAAAACAATTAAAAATAAGTATAAAAACACTTAAAAACAAATATCGATATCTATAAATAAATCCCCTCCTTTTTTGACTAGGTTGCATATCTCTCATTAGGTATATAATACTTAATCTATTATTACTCTCATCAGCCAACCAATACCTCTTACCATTGGTACATATATGTACATATGGATAATGGCAATATACTGCCCCACTGCACCAGGCTATTAGTAGGTTCCCCTAATTGGCTCATGCCAATACATCATTTTACTTCTGCAAATGATCGGAGTCATCAGCCTCTCCTTTTTCTTCCTTCTTTCAACCTTTCCTTCCCTCCCTTGTCCTTCCCTTCTTTTTTTCCCCCTTCCTTCCTCTCCCCCCCCCCTTCTCCCCCCCCTTTCTCTTCCTTTTCCCATTCCCCTCTTCTCTCTTGCTTTCTTCTTCCCATATATCCATCTACTTTCTTCATATTCTGCTATAACCTTCTCCCCTCTTTTGGCAGTCACAAACCCTGTGATTTGAATAGACTAATTAAGATATACATGTTATGTACCAATATTTCTATCATGTTACACACGTCCCCATGATACATGAATATTACTCTGATTTTGTTTTAGTACTACCGTTTGGGCTAGTGGCGGTGATACCAAACTTGTATATTTTGATTATTCAGTCTGTTTCATTATTATAAAAATTTTTTTTCTTAATTTTTTTCTTTATTTTCATTGTATTTATTGGATGTTTTGTATTTTCCAGTAATATGTTCTGTTCTCCTGAAGAAGCGCTTCGGCGTGCAACATGTTGAGCGGTTTTCTTACCATCGATTATTATCTCTGCATAGCTCTTCTTTAATCTCTATATAATCGTATGTATACGGGCAACCCCATTTACTGCATAATTGATGTATATACTACAGAGCTGTGTATGGAGTGTATAAATTGTAAATGCATGATATGAACCTATTTCTGTTTTTGTCCTTTTATAATTTTAAATAATCTTTAATAAATTGGATTTTTTAACTATATCTACTACAATGTTTATTGTGCCAAGAAAGTCCAAAGCCCAATTTTTCTTCCTATATAGGTCTCTGGGATAATGATCCCCAGAGCCTGGGGGAGATGCCTGTCGTGAACTTGAGGTCCTGCAGGCTTCTCCCCATCGCCAAGTACCGCAGGGTGGCGACTAACCTCTGCTCCGGAGTGATGGCTTGCCTCATGCAGGTATCCTGCCTGCTAATATAAGGGGTCAGCAAAGCCAACAAACGGTGAAATACGGAGTCCGTCATCTGGAGAAAGTTCCTGAAATCATCAGGATTATTCTCACGGATCTCACGGAGCAAAGCCATATGACAGAACTGGTCATGCTGAAGCAACCAATTCTTGGTCCATGAACTCCTCCCCACCCTATTCATGGACTGGACTTGTGTCAATTTAAGGACCCCAACACCAAGCCCCCACACAGCACGTACTCTATGAGGAGTACGTATACGCAACATGGCTAGAAAACGGTTGGCTGCTCAGAACGAAGTAACAGAACGCACTGAAGAACAGCAAGGCCTGTGAAGAGCGACCTGAAAAACAGTAACGAGCGGACAAGATCGCACTGAATAGTACAATACGAACTGACTGCACGCACTGAAGAGCAGATACAAACCCACAAGCACAAACTGAACAGCAGAAAACGATCAGAAAACCACGAGTCTGAAAAAGCGTGAATCGTTTCCCCCCAAACTTTTACTAACTCGAGATTAGCAAAAGGAGCCCAAAGGGTGCCGCGCTTGGTTCTGAACTGGCCTTTTCTAGTCTCGTTGTATGTGGTGTACGTCACCGCGTTCTTGGCGATCGGAAATTCCGACAACTTTGTGCGACCATGTGTACGCAAAACAAGTTTGAGCCAACATCCGTCGGAAAAAATCCATGGATTTTGTTGTCGGAATGTCCGATCAATGTCTGATCGTGTGTACGGGGCATTAGAGTGTTGTCCTTGGATACGTCCATGGGGCAGATGCCCCTGGTCATACCCAAAATGAGGCTGGGGAGTGCCCCAACCCCATCCCCCACCCGCATATCGGCCTGATCTATGGGGACGATGTGCTGGACCTTGGACATAGTTGGATTGGGGTCCTCCCCTTTCATTGCCCCCTGCCCTATAAGGGGACTGATATGATCCCTGCATTCCTCTCATAGGGGGCCCTTGATGGCCTCCTCAGGAGTTCCGTGGGGTTATCTGTGACCCCAATGTACCATTCCTCCTTAGTGTATCAGTATGTGGCACTACTTCCATTGCAGCGTTAGCCTCATTAGACTGTTGAGCTAGGATTTTCTTCTGCCAATCAAAAACATCCCCCCCCCCCGGTAATCTGTTAGATCCCTATTATACTTTTTCTTTTTCTTAACCCTTTGTTCTCTATCTTCCTTTTCTAGTAATTTCAACAAGGACTGTGACTTATAGTCATTACTATCTTTTACCGGACTGAGTTTCTCTTTAATGGCCTTAATTTCCTCATCCAACTGTGAGCGTTTTTGACTCTTCCTCTCTACTAAAAATTTAAGAAATTTGACCCTTGCTTCATTAAAATATTTCTACCAATCTTCAAGCTATATACTGTCACGTACCTGGTGGGTTTTGAGCCCAAACTGCAGAGAGAGGCCTCCCCTACGGCTCCCACTCACGGCCCTCTGGAATGGGGACAGAGAGCACAAGAGTGAGGAGTGGTATGAGTGCCTGGCAGGATCAACAGCAGGTGAGTAGGCAGAAGACTGGAGTGCTGGACTGGAACCAGGAACACAGCAGGCAAGTAGGATGGAGACTGGAACGCTGACTGGAGCCAGGAACAACAGCAGGTGAGCAGACTGGAGACTGGATGCTGGACTGGAACCAGGAACAACAGCAGGTGAGCAAACGGGAGACTGGATGCTGGACTGGAACCAGGAAGACAGCAGGCAAGTAGGCTAGAGACTGGATGCTGGACTGGAACCAGGAACAACAGCAGGTGAGCAGACTGGAGACTGGATGCTGGACTGGAACCAGGAACACAGCAGGCAAGTAGGCTGGAGACTGGAACGCTGACTGGAGCCAGGAACAACAGCAGGTGAGCAGACTGGAGACTGGATGCTGGACTGGAACCAGGAACAACAGCAGGTGAGCAGACTGGAGATTGGATGCTGGACTGGAACCAGGAACACAGCAGGCAAGTAGGCAGGTATCAGGAATCAGGCAGAGGGATAGTCAAACAGGCCAGAGATCGGTATCAGACGGACAGCAAAGGAATCATTGGAACAAAATGGGCCCTCTTTGACAGTCTATCTACGATCACAAAGACGGTGGTGTGGCCCCCCGCCGGAGGCAGCTCGACAATAAAATCTATGGATAACATCTTCCATGGCCTGTCTGGGACAGGCAGAGGTCTTATTAGCCCCCATGCCTTGGTTTTGTAACCCTTGCTCCTAATGCAGGTTGTACAGGATTCCACAAATTTTTTGCAGTCCTCACGTACCTGAGGCCACCAAAAGGTATGCTGTACCAGGTCAGTGGTCTTTGTAATACCGAAATGCCCAGCCAGTGCGTGATCGTGACAGAGCTCCAATATGGACACTCTTAGGCTTTCGGGTATGTAAATTTTGTTTTCGTGCCAAAGTAACCCATCTCTAATCTGTAGTTCTGGCCCAACGGAAGATCCCAGACCTGTGGAGGCTTGCTTAATTTGTGAGAGCAGATTTCCCTGAAGCGGAAGAAAATTGGCGAATCCAATGAATCGTTGGATTCCCTTCTTGTCTGTTGGGACCGGTCAATCCAATATTGCAGCAATCTTCTGAGGGTCCATTTGAATGCCCTTACTGGAGATGATTAACCCCAAAAATGATATACTTTCCTGCTCAAACTCACACTTTTCTGCCTTTGCATATAAGCCATGCTGTTGAAGCCAAGCCAACACACTTTTGACGTGCCTGCGATGAGATTCAAGGGAAAAAGAAAATATTAGTATATCGTCCAGGTAGACGATGACAAACAGATCTAAAAAGTCCCGTAAAACGTCATTGATGAAATACTGGAACGTGGCGGGAGCATTACACAACCCGAAGGGCATCACCAGGTATTCAAAATGCCCATAGCGGGTACGAAAAGCAGTTTTCCATTCGTCTCCGTCCCTGATACGGACCAAATTGTAGGCTCCGCGGAGGTCAAGTTTAGTGAACACGGTGGCAGTTCCGAGTCTTTGAAATAGTTCTGGTACCAGGGGGAGAGCATAGCGTTTTTTTACTGTAATTTTATTTAATTTGCGGTAGTCCACGCATGGTCGAAGGGTATGGTCCTTTTTCTGTACAAAAAAGATGCCCGCGCCTGCTGGGGACGTGGACGGGCGAATGAAGCCATTCTTTTTTTTTTTTTAAACAATCTTTTTATTGATTTTATAAAACAAGTACATAAATGAAAAAAACAAAAAAAAAAAAACATTCCTCAGTTGGGCAACATACCCCACCAAGACTGGCCATGCAAGGCCTACTACAATAATACTAACCCACAAATTAAAGAAATTAACCCCCCCCCTCCCCTCACCCCGACCAATTGCTACCAAACAGATGTATCGTAGTGTGCACCATCAGACCTCCTTTGATCTTAAATAGGTCCTCTATATGTCATATTTGCTCATTCCTCAAAGTAGGAACTTATATAAATAATATATACAATACATATTCCATACTATGTATTAATATATTTATTGTATTATATTATATTATATTATATTATTTTATACCTCAAGCAGTTTCCATAATTATTAATGTTTAGTCCCTATCAATCTAACCCACTGTTGCTGAGGAGTCCAGCCATGCCTGCCAAACCTTAGTAAACTTCTTAGGACAACCTCTAGCCCTATATGTAGCTTTATATAAGGGGACCACTGAGTTAATCAATCAAACCTTTCCAAAATGACAATGTTGGTGCCATATTGTTTTTCCATTTTAAGAGAATAGCTTTCCTGCCATAGAATAACCCTATATTTAGCAATGTACGATGAGCCAGCGTTGGTACCACTTCTTCCACCAGTCCAATAAGACAGACTCTAGGGGTCACAGGGACTGGGATGCTCATTACCTCTGTCAAGCAACCTGCAACCTCCGTCCAAAAATTTTGTATCTGCGGGCATGTCCAAAAAATATGCTCTGTATCCGCTGGGGAGTGATTGCATCTCCGGCAATGGCTATTGGCAGATGGATATATACGGGCCAACCTTGCTGGTGTAAAGTAAATGCGATGTAAAAATTTGAACTGGATTAGGCGATCTCTGGCTGAAACCAGGTATTTGAAGGGCCGATCCCACATATCCTCCCAGTCCTCCCCCTGAATGCTAGGAATTTCCCTCTCCCATCGTTCTTTACATTTAATCATTCCCTGAGGAGTCTTGGTAAATAATAACTTATATATAGGGATGAGCTTCGAGTTCGAGTCGAACTCATGTTCGACTCGAACATTGGCTGTTCGCAAGTTCACCGAACAGCGAACAATTTGGGGTGTTCGCGGCAAATTCGAATGCCGCGGAACACCCTTTAAAAGTCTATGGGAGAAATCAAAAGTGCTAATTTTAAAGGCTAATATGCAAGTTATTGTCATAAAAAGTGTTTGGGGACCCGGGTCCTGCCCCAGGGGACATGGATCAATGCAAAAAAAAGTTTTAAAAACGGCCGTTTTTTCAGGAGCAGTGATTTTAATAATGCTTAAAGTCAATCAATAAAAGTGTAATATCCCTTTAAATTTCGTACCTGGGGGGTGTCTATAGTGTGTCTGTAAAGGGGCGCATGTTTCCTGTGTTTAGAACAGTCTGACAGCAAAATGACATTTTGAAGGAAAAAACTCATTTAAAACTACCCGCGGCTATTGCATTGCCGACAATACACATAGAAGTTCATTGATAAAAACGGCATGGGAATTCCCCAAAGGGGAACCCCGAACCAAAATTTAAAAAAAAAAATGACGTGGGAGTCCCCCTAAATTCCATACCAGGCCCTTCAGGTCTGGTATGGATATTAAGGGGAACCCCGGCCAAAATTTAAAAAAAAAATGACGTGGGGTTCCCCCTAAATTCCATACCAGACCCTTCAGGTCTGGTATGGATTTTAAGGGGAACCCCGCGCCAAAAAAAAAAAAAAAAAAACGGCGTGGGGTCCCCCCAAAAATCCATACCAGACCCTTATCCGAGCATGCAACCTGGCAGGCCGCAGGAAAAGAGGGGGGGACGAGAGTGCGGCCCCCCCTCCCTCCTGAACCGTACCAGGCCACATGCCCTCAACATTGGGAGGGTGCTTTGGGGTAGCCCCCCAAAACACCTTGTCCCCATGTTGATGAGGACAAGGGCCTCATCCCCACAACCCTGGCCGGTGGTTGTGGGGGTCTGCGGGCGGGGGGCTTATCGGAATCTGGAAGCCCCCTTTAACAAGGTGACCCCCAGATCCCGGCCCCCACCCTGTGTGAAATGGTAAGGGGGTACATAAGTACCCCTACCATTTCACGAAAAAAGTGTCAAAAATGTTAAAAATGACAAGAGACAGTTTTTGACAATTCCTTTATTTAAATGCTTCTTCTTTCTTCTATCTTCCTTCATCTTCTGGTTCTTCTGGTTCTTCTGGCTCTTCTGGTTCTTCCTCCGGCGTTCTCGACCAGCATCTCCTCCGCGGCGTCTTCTATCTTCTTCTCCTCGGGCCGCTCCGCACCCATGGCATAGGGGGGAGGCTCCCGCTCTTCTCTTCTTCTTTTCTTCTCTTCTGTTCTTCTTCATTTTCTTCTCCGGGCCGCTCCGCAATCCATGCTGGCATGGAGGGAGGCTCCCGCTGTGTGACGGCGCTCCTCGTCTGACAGTTCTTAAATAACGGGGGGCGGGGCCACCCGGTGACCCCGCCCCCCTCTGACGCACGGTGACTTGACGGGACTTCCCTGTGGCATTCCCCGTGACGTCACAGGGAAGTCCCGTCAAGTCACCGTGCGTCAGAGGGGGGCGGGGTTCACCGGGTGGCCCCGCCCACCTGGTTATTTAAGAACTGTCAGACGAGGAGCGCCGTCACACAGCGGGAGCCTCCCTCCATGCCAGCATGGATTGCGGAGCGGCCCGGAGAAGAAAATGAAGAAGAACAGAAGAGAAGAAAAGAAGAAGAGAAGAGCGGGAGCCTCCCCCCTATGCCATGGGTGCGGAGCGGCCCGAGGAGAAGAAGATAGAAGACGCCGCGGAGGAGATGCTGGACGAGAACGCCGGAGGAAGAACCAGAAGAGCCAGAAGAACCAGAAGAACCAGAAGATGAAGGAAGATAGAAGAAAGAAGAAGCATTTAAATAAAGGAATTGTCAAAAACTGTCTCTTGTCATTTTTAACATTTTTGACACTTTTTTCGTGAAATGGTAGGGGTACTTATGTACCCCCTTACCATTTCACACAGGGGGGGGCCGGGATCTGGGGGTCACCTTGTTAAAGGGGGCTTCCAGATTCCGATAAGCCCCCCGCCCGCAGACCCCCACAACCACCGGCCAGGGTTGTGGGGATGAGGCCCTTGTCCTCATCAACATGGGGACAAGGTGTTTTGGGGGGCTACCCCAAAGCACCCTCCCAATGTTGAGGGCATGTGGCCTGGTACGGTTCAGGAGGGAGGGGGGGCCGCACTCTCGTCCCCCCCTCTTTTCCTGCGGCCTGCCAGGTTGCGTGCTCGGATAAGGGTCTGGTATGGATTTTTGGGGGGACCCCACGCAGTTTTTTTTTTTTTTTTTGGCGCGGGGTTCCCCTTAAAATCCATACCAGACCTGAAGGGTCTGGTATGGAATTTAGGGGGAACCCCACGTCATTTTTTTTTTTTAATTTCGGCCGGGGTTCCCCTTAATATCCATACCAGACCTGAAGGGCCTGGTATGGAATTTAGGAGGACTCCCACGTCATATTTTTTTTTTAATTTTGGTTCGGGGTTCCCCTTTGGGGAATTCCCATGCCGTTTTTATCAATGAACTTCTATGTGTATTGTCGGCAATGCAATAGCCGCGGGTAGTTTTAAATGAGTTTTTTCCTTCAAAATGTCATTTTGCTGTCAGACTGTTCTAAACACAGGAAACATGCGCCCCTTTACAGGCATACTATAGACACCCCCCAGGTACGAAATTTAAAGGGATATTACACTTTTATTGTTTGACTTTAAGCATTATTAAAATCACTGCTCCTGAAAAAACGGCCGTTTTTAAAACTTTTTTTTTGCATTGATCCATGTCCCCTGGGGCAGGACCCAGGTCCCCAAACACTTTTTATGACAATAACTTGCATATAAGCCTTTAAAATTAGCACTTTTGATTATTCATGTTCGTGTCCCATAGACTTTAACGGTGTTCGCATGTTCGAACGAACTTTTTTCCTGTTCGCATGTTCTGGTGCGAACCGAACAGGGGGGTGTTCGGCTCATCCCTACTTATATATAGTTGATAAGGTCCTAATTTTTTAGAATTGTTTCCAATTTAGAGGGAAGAATTTCCACTCTCCGATCACTACACTGCGCCTGAAAAGCATGGCGCAGCTGCAGGAATCTAAAGAAAATGGAGTTTGGAAGATCATGTCTTGCCTTAAGCTGATCAAACGTGACCAGCTCTCCCTCTCTGGTAATATCCTCCAATACTTTTATTCCTCTACTAGCCCACAATACTGGATCCGGAAGGGAATTGAAATGAGGCAGATTCGGATTCATCCATAATGGGTCCGAGGGCGTATAACCTGTATAGCTGGGGGATGCCAGGGTGGTGGAAACCTCCCACGCCTTAATGGTAGCTCTCATCGAGACAGTAATGGGTAGGCTTGTTTTCGGGCCCCTATAGAGAGCCAGTCTAAGACTCTCATAAGACCCCAAAAGGGCTGCCTCCAGCACTGTAGCAGAATCCCCATCATTTCCTGTTAGCCATCTCATAGCAAACACCATCTGTCCAGCCAAATAATACTTTTTCCAATTTTGGAAGTGCTAGACCCCCCTGTCCCCAGGGTTCTTGTAGTATTGAAATACTTATACGGGGTGATTGCGGAGACCATATAAATGATCCTATGATTCCATTTAATGTGTCATAGTACGTTTTTGGAATCCATACAGGAGAATGACGCAAAAAATAGAGGATTACAGACAGAAATTTCATTTTAATTAGGCTAACCCTACCTAATAAGGATAAAGGCAGCCTCTTCCAGATCTGGGTTTTTTGTTTCAATCTAGTCACCAGCGGGAGAAGGTTTAAGGACATGTAATCATGAATATTGGCCGTTATTTTTACACCTAAGTATGTCAAAGAGGAAACCCATTGAAGTGGCAGAGTATCATCTCTCTGGGCCTGTGCCTCAGTACCCACCGCCAAAATGGACGACTTGCTCCAATTTACCCTCAGACCAGAAAAAGAGGCGAACTGATCCATAATCTTAAGGGCAGCTTTTAGAGACGGCCCTGGATCCTTAAGGAAAAGGAGCAAGTCGTCTGCGTAAAGTGCTACACATTCTTTAATTGTTCCCACCTGTATTCCACCCACCTCGTCAGATTGTCTCAATGCTCTAGCCATAGGTTCCATCATCAAGGCAAAGAGAAAGGGGGACAATGGACACCCCTGTCTGGTACCTCTACTAATTTTAAAAAAATCTGGTACCCCTACCCCTAAGCGGATAGCCGTCCGAGGATCACTATATAACATCGTGATCCAACGACGGAATCTCGGGCCAAAACCCATCGCCTCCAAAACTTTTTGCATATATTGCCAATCTACGGAGTCAAAAGCTTTTTCTATATCGATGGACGCCACCACCCTGGCCGGGGAATCTGAGTTATCCAATTGAAGGTGTGTAAAAAATCTTCTCAAATTTGTGTCTGTCGACATTCCAGGCATGAAACCAGTTTGGTCAATGTCCACTACTGTAGCAATAACCTTAGCTACCCTCGAGGCCAGTACCTTGATAAGTATTTTTAGATCCATGTTGAGTAGCGCGATAGGGCGGTAAGAGGAACATTCCATGGGGTCCTTACCCGGCTTCAGGAGGAGCACCATATAAGCTTCCATCATTGATGCCGGCAAGGCTCCCTGTTCCGAGCAATGGGTAAAAAGTTTATTTAGTCTAGGGGCTATATGGGACCTGAACGTCCTGTAAAAATCTGCAGGAAACCCATCGGGGCCTGGTGCCTTCTGTGGAGGGAAGGCAAGCATGGCAGACTCTATTTCTGATGTTGAAACAGGGTCTTCCAGGGATGTGGCATCTATATCAGACAATTTTGGCATGGAAAGATTGTGTAGTAGCTCATCTAATTCTTGAGGATTATATGGAGGGATAGAAGAATATAGCGAGGAGTAGTATCTAGTAAATTCCTGCAAAATTTCCCCTGGATTTGTTATCATGGACCCATCTTCAGTTTTTACTACAGGGATACTAACTGGCGTCTTTAGGTCGGCAGTCAGGTTAGCTAATAATTTTCCATTTTTGTCTCCCTCCGCAAAAATCGTCTCAGTCTTCTGTCTAATTTCAGCGTGTGCTAGATTCGTAAAATGCATGGCTACTGATCGTCTAGTTTCTAATAGTGAGATATAATTTGTCTCAGTGGGGGAATCAGCATGAGTTTTAGCATCTTCTCTTTCTTTGGCCAGGAGTAGTTCTCCCTCTTGATTCCTATCCTTCTTTACTGATTTTATAGCCGATATGCACTCGCCTCTCACCACTGTTTTAAAGGCATCCCACTCAATAGAGGGATCAGCCGAACCCTCGTTTGTTTTCCAATAGGAGTCTATAGCTTTGCTAATTTGAGTGACCACCTGGTCCTCCAGCAGCCAGTCTGGTGACAACTTCCATCCTCCCCTTTTGCCCTCCAAGGGAAAGCCAAGGGTGACCTCAAGTGGATTATGATCTGAAACCCCTCCGGATAGATACGTGACCTCGTATATATATTTTAGAAGAGATGAGTTTCCGAACGCCAAATCAATTCTAGCTGCTGACTTGTGTGCGGAAGACAAATGAGAATAGGAAATGGCGCCCGGATTTTTCCATCTCCAAAGTTCAGTTACATCTGCCACGCTGACCCAAGAGCAGAGGTCCCCAGATGCGGGTCTGGCCACATTCGAGGAGTCTAGTACCGGGTCTAGAATAGCATTAAAGTCGCCCATCATGAGCATTGGGAAATGTGAAAATGGAGCCAGCTTTACCATTAAATCATATAATAAAGAAACCTGAAAGGGAGGAGGCAAATAGATATTCACCAATAAAATTTTGGTATGGAACATTTCTAGCAGTATCACCACATATCGTCCCCCTGGGTCAGTGAATACCTGATGGATTGTACATGCAATTGCTTTGCTTATGAGAATAGAAGCCCCTCGGGCGTAAGTAGAATAAGTGGAATGAATTGTCTTTTGAATCCAATGCTTACGCAATGATAGTATTTTGCTGCCTTCCAGATGGGTCTCCTGGAGAAGGACGATATGTGGTTTAACCTGCTTGAGGTATTGGAAAACTTTAGCTCTTTTAAATTTGTTATTTAGGCCCCGGATCTTCCAGGACAAAACCTTAATTCTATTATCCATTATTTATGTTACAATAAAAGAGCAAGGGTATATATAGTGTAGCGCTAGTATTAAATCGCAAAAGAGTTTAAATCACATAAAACATAATATCCAACTTATTACTTGGACCACCATAATTTAAAAAAATAGTATCAAGAAGGGTTTTTAATGAATATCTATTTGCCTCAAAGAAATCTGAAGACCAATAAAGAGTCAAAATCAGGTGGTAGTGTCTGTACACCCCATAACTAAATTAAGAGAGGCAATAAACAATAAAAGAATCAAAAAAAGAAAATACATCCAACTATTTAGTTCATAGCACCATGTATTCAAAGTGATACTGGAAAGAATTTCAGTAAGTATCTGTTTATATGGAAGCTGAAAATGTAATAAGCAGTCCAAAATAGATGATGATATCTATACGCCACATAGATAGATTGAGAGGAGATGGTATGCAGTAATAAAGTCCCCCCTATGGAAGCAATGCAGGCTTACCGGAACCGTTGGACTCACAGAGACATATATCCCCTGAGTCAGAAATGCTTGTGTTGCCACCGGGCAGTAAAATGAGGTATCGCGATGGACCAATATGGAATCCGGATGCTGTAGGCTCCCAACAAAATTCTTTCTTGTATAACCAGATTTCGTAGTGGCTCATAGAAAGTAAAAAAGGGGCCACATAGTATAATACCGTTTTTGTAAAATAAAATTTATTATGGTAAAAAACTTACATGTTCCATGGTAAAAAGCGCTTAAAATAAAACTGATGGCAGGCAGTGGAGTCTCCCGACACGTTTCGTCTCATTAGACTTCATCTGGGGTACCTTGCCACTGCTGCCATACTCACTTATATATCTACCAAGACCCCCTTTGATGAGAATCCGGCATGTGCCACTTGTTTACTTGCACTTCCGGGTATCGCCAAAATGGCGGCCCCGCGTGCGTTCCAGGCCTCTTTCTAATGGCTTCTATGCGTTCCAACTTCCCCTTATATACAGAATAAGAAATAAATATGCCCATTTATTGCCAAGTTACTGAGACCTGTAAACACTAGATAACGATGATATTGTGTGAAAGTAAAAGTGATGATGTAAATTAAGAAAAGACATCCGGATCTCCCTCAGGAAGTGGGTAGAACCGGATGGCCGCTCTTCGTGACTTGTTTAGCCTCGGCTTCCGCCCAAGTGGAACGCAAGCTGGGCGGCCGTTCGCCGCCTGCGTACCACGCCTCAATGCAGCGGAAGGCATGGCGCGATGTCATCACCAGCGGTCCGCTCTATCGACACGCCCACCGCTTGGAAAATGACGTTCCACTATACAACACTTAATGTGTACTGTGGAGATAAGCAGCTGTACATAAACTATAGTTCAATGTTTATTTAAAGTGTTCAAAGAGCCTTTGTTATAGGACTACTCCTACTAGCTTGTGAAAGTGTAGCAATCAAATAATTTAATAAAGGTGCAAAAAAAATAATAATAAAATGTTAAGATAACAAGTGATGATATATCTGCATTGTTCATAGCAGATATATACGTTACACTAAAGTGTTAGTATCAGTGTGTGTATTTGTGGATTATCACCCACGTGTGCTAGGTGTGACTAGTATAACTGTGTGCTAAATGTGCAATGTGAATTGAAAGAAAAGAGCTGGGATTCCAAACCGATGGAATAATATTAGATGTAATAATACCAAAAGTCTCCCAGACTCTTTGTTCCTAAATCTTGTGTAAAAACATGTAGATATAAAAATCTTATAAGTTGTAAGATCGCAAAAGGGTGTGGGTCTAAGACGGATTCTCAGTAGGGGGCCCGTATTACAAAATTAATTACACCCAAAAATACGAAAAAAATATGAAAAAAATATACATCCAATAGTAACCTGTACATAAATACACATAGGGATGAATTTCATACGTGTAGTATATAGTCATCTAAGTGGATATATCTACTCCCACCAACTAGCAAACCTTAAAATTCATTAGTAAAGATGTTTCAAATGATTGGGTAATGCCTATTTCTCTATATGCAAAAGTTTAATCTGACTGATTTTGAACTTCATTAATGGAGGCATTAGTCTCTAGAACCAGGTGTAATCGTGTCCATTCTACGATTCATTAATGAAGGCATTAATATCTAGATCCACATTCATACCCCTTGGATGAAGGGACCGTAACTCATGGATCCAGAACATTTCTAAACGGGAAACGCCTCTAGTTAAGGCCCCACCTCTCCATGGGGGGGTATATTTGTCAATTATCATGAATAGTGAGCCAGTGGGATCACTATTATGAACCTCTTTATAGTGTCTCGGGACACTATGTTTTGAGTCTCGGCCTTTGATGAGACTAATATGTTCACTCACTCTTTTCGTGAAGGTCCTAGTTGTTCGACCCACATATTGTTTGCCGCATGGGCAAACAATTAAGTACACGACATATCTGGTGTTGCATGTACAAAAGGGTTTTATAGTATATCTCTTCCCTGTAACTGTCGAAGTAAATTCCGTTAATTTTCTTCTTATTGGTATGTTGTGTCGACACACGACACACTTTTTACAGGGATAGAACCCTGTCCAATCATGAAAAAAGGATGGACGTACTGGAGGGTTAATAATATTGGGTGCTACTTGTCCCTGCAGGGATGGTGCTCCCCTAAAGATGATCCTAGCTTGTTCCGGCACTATCTTTCCCAAGACGTTATCTTGTCTTAATACTCCCCAATGTTTTCTTATGATACTCTTGATTTGTTTATGTTGTATTGAGTATGTAGTGGACAATGCCCATTTATAAGTGGTATCTGGATCTCTTTCTTGTTTAGTTAATAAAAGAGTATTTCTATCTATATTGGTCACTCTTTGAAGCTCGGTATCAAGATCCGCTTGGTTGTACCCTTTGTCCAGAAATCTCTGTTTCAAAACCTCTGCTTGTGAAATAAATGTGTCTACATCAGTACAGTTCCTACGAAGCCTTAAAAATTGGCTCCGAGGAACAGCATTGAGCCAGGAGCTGTGATGACAACTATCTCTAGGGATAAAACTGTTTCGGTCCGTTGATTTAAAATAGGTATTAAACTTAAATTGACCATCCACAATTTTGATCTCTAAATCTAAAAAATGTATCCCCGTTTTGCTGGCTTCATAGGTAAGGGAGATGCCTCTGTTATTCGAGTTCAGATCTTCAAAGAAATCAGCTAGAGTTTCAAAGGTGCCACTCCATAGGAGGAGGATGTCGTCTATATATCTTGCCCACAACACCAATGATGTGGTGTGGTGGGCATAGACGACATCCTCCTCCCACTTGGCCATAAAGAGGTTCGCAAGGCTTGGAGCGAACTTTGCTCCCATGGCTACACCGCGCTGTTGAAGATAGTAACGCTGGTTAAACCAAAAGTAGTTGTGTTCCGTTGCGAATTCTAGAAGCTCTATCACGTAATCACTCTGAAAGGATGCCAAGGACTGCTCCTGATTTAAAAAGTGTCTGACTGCTTCTATACCTCTTTGATGTGGTATGCATGTATACAGAGATGCCACATCTGCTGTAGCTAAGATGTAGCCATCCCGTATACTAACACTCTCCAGGAGTTTGATTGTGGAGCCCGTGTCCTTCAAAAAGGAAGGTGTTTTTTTGACTATAGGTTGTAAATAAAAGTCAATATATTTGCCAATTCGTGAGGAATTGGCAAATATATTGACTTTTATTTACAACCTATAGTCAAAAAAACACCTTCCTTTTTGAAGGACACGGGCTCCACAATCAAACTCCTGGAGAGTGTTAGTATACGGGATGGCTACATCTTAGCTACAGCAGATGTGGCATCTCTGTATACATGCATACCACATCAAAGAGGTATAGAAGCAGTCAGACACTTTTTAAATCAGGAGCAGTCCTTGGCATCCTTTCAGAGTGATTACGTGATAGAGCTTCTAGAATTCGCAACGGAACACAACTACTTTTGGTTTAACCAGCGTTACTATCTTCAACAGCGCGGTGTAGCCATGGGAGCAAAGTTCGCTCCAAGCCTTGCGAACCTCTTTATGGCCAAGTGGGAGGAGGATGTCGTCTATGCCCACCACACCACATCATTGGTGTTGTGGGCAAGATATATAGACGACATCCTCCTCCTATGGAGTGGCACCTTTGAAACTCTAGCTGATTTCTTTGAAGATCTGAACTCGAATAACAGAGGCATCTCCCTTACCTATGAAGCCAGCAAAACGGGGATACATTTTTTAGATTTAGAGATCAAAATTGTGGATGGTCAATTTAAGTTTAATACCTATTTTAAATCAACGGACCGAAACAGTTTTATCCCTAGAGATAGTTGTCATCACAGCTCCTGGCTCAATGCTGTTCCTCGGAGCCA
This sequence comes from Aquarana catesbeiana, assembly GCF_042186555.1. Lineage (NCBI taxonomy): Eukaryota > Metazoa > Chordata > Amphibia > Anura > Ranidae > Aquarana > Aquarana catesbeiana. The sequence continues at coordinate 256,133,986 of NC_133328.1, read as the reverse complement.
ATTTTTAAGGCTTCGTAGGAACTGTACTGATGTAGACACATTTATTTCACAAGCAGAGGTTTTGAAACAGAGATTTCTGGACAAAGGGTACAACCAAGCGGATCTTGATACCGAGGTTCAAAGAGTGACCAATATAGATAGAAATACTCTTTTATTAACTAAACAAGAAAGAGATCCAGATACCACTTATAAATGGGCATTGTCCACTACATACTCAATACAACATAAACAAATCAAGAGTATCATAAGAAAACATTGGGGAGTATTAAGACAAGATAACGTCTTGGGAAAGATAGTGCCGGAACAAGCTAGGATCATCTTTAGGGGAGCACCATCCCTGCAGGGACAAGTAGCACCCAATATTATTAACCCTCCAGTACGTCCATCCTTTTTTCATGATTGGACAGGGTTCTATCCCTGTAAAAAGTGTGTCGTGTGTCGACACAACATACAAATAAGAAGAAAATTAACGGAATTTACTTCGACAGTTACAGGGAAGAGATATACTATAAAACCCTTTTGTACATGCAACACCAGATATGTCGTGTACTTAATTGTTTGCCCATGCGGCAAACAATATGTGGGTCGAACAACTAGGACCTTCACGAAAAGAGTGAGTGAACATATTAGTCTCATCAAAGGCCGAGACTCAAAACATAGTGTCCCGAGACACTATAAAGAGGTTCATAATAGTGATCCCACTGGCTCACTATTCATGATAATTGACAAATATACCCCCCCATGGAGAGGTGGGGCCTTAACTAGAGGCGTTTCCCGTTTAGAAATGTTCTGGATCCATGAGTTACGGTCCCTTCATCCAAGGGGTATGAATGTGGATCTAGATATTAATGCCTTCATTAATGAATCGTAGAATGGACACGATTACACCTGGTTCTAGAGACTAATGCCTCCATTAATGAAGTTCAAAATCAGTCAGACTAAACTTTTGCATATAGAGAAATAGGCATTACCCAATCATTTGAAACATCTTTACTAATGAATTTTAAGGTTTGCTAGTTGGTGGGAGTAGATATATCCACTTAGATGACTATATACTACACGTATGAAATTCATCCCTATGTGTATTTATGTACAGGTTACTATTGGATGTATATTTTTTTCATATTTTTTTCGTATTTTTGGGTGTAATTAATTTTGTAATACGGGCCCCCTACTGAGAATCCGTCTTAGACCCACACCCTTTTGCGATCTTACAACTTATAAGATTTTTATATCTACATGTTTTTACACAAGATTTAGGAACAAAGAGTCTGGGAGACTTTTGGTATTATTACATCTAATATTATTCCATCGGTTTGGAATCCCAGCTCTTTTCTTTCAATTCACATTGCACATTCAACACACAGTTATACTAGTCACACCTAGCACACGTGGGTGATAATCCACAAATACACACACTGATACTAACACTTTAGTGTAACGTATATATCTGCTATGAACAATGCAGATATATCATCACTTGTTATCTTAACATTTTATTATTATTTTTTTTTGCACCTTTATTAAATTATTTGATTGCTACACTTTCACAACCTAGTAGGAGTAGTCCTATAACAAAGGCTCTTTGAACACTTTAAATAAACATTGAACTATAGTTTATGTACAGCTGCTTATCTCCACAGTACACATTAAGTGTTGTATAGTGGAACGTCATTTTCCAAGCGGTGGGCGTGTCGATAGAGCGGACCGCTGGTGATGACATCGCGCCATGCCTTCCGCTGCATTGAGGCGTGGTACGCAGGCGGCGAACGGCCGCCCAGCTTGCGTTCCACTTGGGCGGAAGCCGAGGCTAAACAAGTCACGAAGAGCGGCCATCCGGTTCTACCCACTTCCTGAGGGAGATCCGGATGTCTTTTCTTAATTTACATCATCACTTTTACCTTCACACAATATCATCGTTATCTAGTGTTTACAGGTCTCAGTAACTTGGCAATAAATGGGCATATTTATTTCTTATTCTGTATATAAGGGGAAGTTGGAACGCATAGAAGCCATTAGAAAGAGGCCTGGAACGCACGCGGGGCCGCCATTTTGGCGATACCCGGAAGTGCAAGTAAACAAGTGGCACATGCCGGATTCTCATCAAAGGGGGTCTTGGTAGATATATAAGTGAGTATGGCAGCAGTGGCAAGGAACCCCAGATGAAGTCTAATGAGACGAAACGCGTCGGGAGACTCCACTGCCTGCCATCAGTTTTATTTTAAGCGCTTTTTACCATGGAACATGTAAGTTTTTTACCATAATAAATTTTATTTTACAAAAACGGTATTATACTATGTGGCCCCTTTTTTACTTTCTATGAGCCACTACGAAATCTGGTTATACAAGAAAGAATTTTGTTGGGAGCCTACAGCATCCGGATTCCATATTGGTCCATCGCGATACCCCATTTTACTGCCCGGTGGCAACACAAGCATTTCTGACTCAGGGGATATATGTCTCTGTGAGTCCAACGGTTCCGGTAAGCCTGCATTGCTTCCATAGGGGGGACTTTATTACTGCATACCATCTCCTCTCAATCTATCTATGTGGCGTATAGATATCATCATCTATTTTGGACTGCTTATTACATTTTCAGCTTCCATATAAACAGATACTTACTGAAATTCTTTCCAGTATCACTTTGAATACATGGTGCTATGAACTAAATAGTTGGATGTATTTTCTTTTTTTGATTCTTTTATTCTTTATTGCCTCTCTTAATTTAGTTATGGGGTGTACAGACACTACCACCTGATTTTGACTCTTTATTGGTCTTCAGATTTCTTTGAGGCAAATAGATATTCATTTAAACCCTTCTTGATACTATTTTTTGAAATTATGGTGGTCCAAGTAATAAGTTGGATATTATGTTTTATGTGATTTAAACTCTTTTGCGATTTAATACTAGCGCTACACTATATATACCCATACTGTTTACAAAATCCCTTTTTTGTGTGTGAGCTGCTTTGATAGAGTAAGCGCGGTGTTTTTTGAGTAAATTTTTTTCACTGCCAATAAAAGAGCAATCCTATCATGTGTGAGAGACAAGAGGAGCTAGGCCCCCATGTTTCGCAAGAGGACATGTACATTCTACTCAGTTTGTGTGCACTACTAATATATTTCACGTAGCATTGGTCAAACAATCCCACCCCTGCTGTTATACCAGAAACTGCAAAACTATTAAAAAAAAAAAAAGGTTTAAAAAAATACAAAAATCCAAAAAAGTAAGAAAAAAAAGAAGAAAAAGAAAAATACATTGTCCGGTATGCAGCTTGATCCCTGTAACCAACAAACTTGTGGAAGTTCAACCTAAATGGAACGGTAGTTCGGCATGGTATGTTGAAATAAGTTCTGCGTTTTCTCCGACGCATCCACCTGTAGTTCTAGTAGGGACGGCTTGCAACCGACCGATTATTAAAGTTCGGATACATTAAGCCTGCATTCCCAGGTAATCAGGGAAACCTGTTATCTGTTAACATTATACAGAATCCACCCTCTCCTGGTGAAAGTCTCAGAATGATGGAAGACGCAAGAAAAATGAAAAAATAAATGAGAGAATAGAAAGGGAAGGTGTATCCTTGCTGCAAAAATGAACCAAAAACTGTTCAACAACAAAAATAGAAAGGGAACGTATATTTTAGATTAGCGTGAGTCTGCCATTATGGATTCTGATCCAGCCAGTCACATGCATCTCGTGGCGTTTCAAAGAATTTAATTGTACCCTTATATTGCACACGTAGGCGACTGGGATAAAGCATGCTGTATTTTAGCTCCATCTCCCTTAATCTCCTTTTTACATCTGTAAATGAGCGACGCCTACGTTGTGTTTCTGCTGAAAAATCGGGGAATAGCATAATACGAGCATTTTCATACTTCAATTCTTTGTGCTTCCTTGCCTCAGCCAGCAGCATGTCTCTGTCCTTATAATTGAGAAATCGGACTAGAAACGGACGTGGCGGGGCCCCAGATGGTCTGGCACCAGTGGGGACTCTGTGTGCCCTCTCTGCTACATACGTGGGGGGGAGATCACCCAGCGCCAATAATGATTTAAAGAACTGTTCCGCAAACGTTGATGGGTTAGACCCCTCCGCCCCCTCAGGTAGCCCCACCACTCTTATATTATTCCTCCTTTGGCGGTCTTCGGCATCATCTGCTCTATGCTGAAGTGAACGGACCATGTCCTTTAATTCAGCTAATTGCGAGCCCTGAGTGTGAGATGTATCCTCCACCTCTGAAATGCGGTCCTCTGCAACAGTTAACCTGCCTCTGATCTTGTCCAGATCGTGGCGGATGAGATTACATTCAGATGCTAGGCAGTCTATGCGACCCATTAGTTCTGATTTTGAAGCTGCAATTGCTTCTAAAATGGGGCCCGTTATGGCGTCAATCTCAATGTCATTTGATTCATTTTTGGGGCTTACAGGTGCCTGAGGAGTTGTACTTGCCTGCTGCGCCATCTTCACAGACAGTGTTCTGGCGCGCTGTGGAGCGGAGCTGACATGGGAGGAGCTAGCTGCCATGTTGTCCAACGAGCGGAGCTGCCTCTGACACGATGCTGGCTGATTATGCTGCTTGCCCTGTTTTTTAGTGGCAGAAGAAGGCATCTCCGTGATCACCGTCAGTTCCGCAACCCTTTTGGCATACAGCTGGCAGTCGGTGAGCGGCCGATCGGTTGCAAACAGGATAATTAAGCGGAGGGAAAGCAGAGCTCTCAGAGAACACTTCCTGCCGCGATCACATCCGGTCACGCCCCCTGAATGAAGCCATTCTTAAAGTTCTCGTCAATATATTCCTTTAATGCCCCTTGTTCTACCTCTGTCAGGGGAAAAATCCTTCCCAACGGGATCTCAGCTCTGGGGAGCAGCTCGATAGGGCAGTCATAGGCCCGGTGGGGGGGTAAAGTCTCCGCCCCTTGTTTACTAAATACGTCTAGAAAGTCATGGCAAGTTTCTGGAATAGACTGATGTCACGGAACGTCCCACACTCCGCTTGAGTGCTTCCGTCATATACCGCTTCCTAAGTTCTGGAACACGAGTCCAATGGATCTGGCTATAGGAACCCCAAGAACTAGACAACACCAGTCTTGGAGTACATCAGAACTGCCTTTATTTTGAGATCTCACAGACCTTTTTATGTCAGGGATGACTCAAACTAACCTAATTAACATGACCTAATTTACTACAAAATGTACCCAGACCAGATGACAGTCTTGTGGGCACCGGGCTTCACACATTAATACAATTAACAATACAAACAACAATCTCCCCCCTCCTCAGCCTAGACCATTCGTCTATTAGCCAGGGCTGGTGGCTAATGTGATCAGCTCTCTCAATTAACATAAACAACAATGGGTGAAAAGACTCTTAGAGCCACACTAAACACATTATAGCAGAGTTGATGACATTAGCATTTAACAGTACGAGTCCCAATGGTATAAATCAGTCACCATTCTAATATGGCATATAAAGGGTTCCAGAGTCTGTGTGTTTTGGGGGGACATGGAGCTGAATCCATAGTAACATCAACTTCAGGGTCCCCAGGCATACAGCTCACAGAGAGCACCATTCCCCCAAATGCTAGGGCCCATAATCGGTGGGCAACAGGCCTGCATACAGTCCTCTCCAACAGCCTCCGTCCCGGCCAGGTCCGTGACATTTCTCCCCTTTCGGCAGGAGACTAACACAGGAGGAGACCCCAGACGGGTTGACTCCGAAGTTAGTAAACAGCTCCAGTCCTCTACTGCCTGTACCCACACCGTACCCCAAATAAATTATTCCAAACAGAGTATCACTCACCCAGCCAACCTCTGCCTCTCTCAGAGAACATATCTGCCGCTGGGGAGAGGCCCGGACTGGCTCTTCTCCCTGGAATCCTTTCTGCCGCTGGAGAGAAGACAGGGGGACTGGGCTCACTCCATCCTGCTGTTGGGGATCTGGGCCGACTGCCCAGCATTCCTGGGGTATACAGGTGGGGACTGAAGCCCCATCAACCGACACCAGATCAAGCTGCAGTTGTGAGGTGATGACTGCATTCTCTCCTTGGACCTCCACAATTGCTGCAGGTGTAGGGCAGAGGTCTTGGACCCTCTGTCCGGTTGCCAGCACTTCTGCTGGGGGTTTGCCAGGTGGTTCCTCCTCTACAGAAACGTCTATTAAATCCCCAGTCTCTGGAATTGGTAAAAGTGTGGGACAGAGGTCTTGGACCCTCTGTTCAGTTACCAGATCTTCAGCTGGAGAAGTTTGTTTTAACTCCATAGATGCTGCTGGCAGAAAATCACATGTCCCTGTCAGTGTTGTGGGAGAAAGGCTGACTACCTCTTCTCTCAGTAAGGCCGAAGCCACTGTTGGTGCTGGGCAGAACACAGTGAACTTTGGCCCTGATAGCAGCTCTTCTGCTGGAGGCTCATCAGGTTGTTCTTCCTCAGCAGAAAAGTCTATCAAATCCCATGTCTCTGCAACTGATGTCGGGGAATAGGGGTTCACCATCTCCTGTCCATGGAACCCAGAAGATGTTATCATTTCTGGACAGAGGTTAGCAGAGCTCTGCCCTGTTGTCAGCACTTCAGGTTTGGGGACGGCAATCTCCGGATTTTCCACTGCCGATTCTCTGGCATGCTGCTGAACTTGTTCTAGCAGTTTCCTGTATGCCCTTTCCAGATGCTGTTCCTTCCTTAGCAAATGGTCCAGATCAGGTTTGAGCTCTGAGACCCCTGCAAGACCGAGCATAGACTCTCTATAGTCCCTCATGTCCTCAAGGTCAGGTTCCCCCTCATCGCCAAACATAAAAAGATCTGTAAGGTTCTCCCACAGCAATCCAGGGCCGCCAAAGTCATATCCCTCCGGAGAGCATTCTGTTGTCTCCCCTAAATATCCCTCCTCTGCGTGCCATTGCAGAGCCCGATAACGATTGTCCAGCTCTATCTCCTGCTGGACCAACCTGTCCAACTCAGTCACCCATTGCTCCTGGGGCTGCTCTCCCAGGAATGCCATCCGCAATGCCCGTTGGTCACTGGCCCGTTGCTCTTGGGTTGGAAAGCACTTGCCCTGTTTTATACCAGCGAGACGGAGGGCTGCAATCCAGAGCTCCACCCGAATCAGCTGCCTGAGCTCCAGGTATTCATCCTCAGACACAGTCCTGGTGTACGTTGAAAGGATGATCCGCAGCAGCCCCGGGAATTCTGATGCCAGGTCCATATCTCCGCTGGGGTGACTGAAGTCTGCTATGCTGATCTTGGATCCAGTTGGAGGTTTGGATGTCCCAGACTTCAGACTTCAGGAAGCTTTCCCGCTGCTTGCCACCAATGTCACGGAACGTCCCACACTCCGCTTGAGTGCTTCCGTCATATACCGCTTCCTAAGTTCTGGAACACGAGTCCAATGGATCTGGCTATAGGAACCCCAAGAACTAGACAACACCAGTCTTGGAGTACATCAGAACTGCCTTTATTTTGAGATCTCACAGACCTTTTTATGTCAGGGATGACTCAAAGCTAACCTAATTAACATGACCTAATTTACTACAAAATGTACCCAGACCAGATGACAGTCTTGTGGGCACCGGGCTTCACACATTAATACAATTAACAATACAAACAACAATCTCCCCCCTCCTCAGCCTAGACCATTCGTCTATTAGCCAGGGCTGGTGGCTAATGTGATCAGCTCTCTCAATTAACATAAACAACAATGGGTGAAAAGACTCTTAGAGCCACACTAAACACATTATAGCAGAGTTGATGACATTAGCATTTAACAGTACGAGTCCCAATGGTATAAATCAGTCACCATTCTAATATGGCATATAAAGGGTTCCAGAGTCTGTGTGTTTTGGGGGGACATGGAGCTGAATCCATAGTAACATCAACTTCAGGGTCCCCAGGCATACAGCTCACAGAGAGCACCATTCCCCCAAATGCTAGGGCCCATAATCGGTGGGCAACAGGCCTGCATACAGTCCTCTCCAACAGCCTCCGTCCCGGCCAGGTCCGTGACAACTGACATATACTGGTTTCTGTATCCAGGCATAGTAAGGTAGTGGCCCCATGGGAGTCTTGTGACCTGCAAAACTGTTGACAATAGGGAGGAGAGAAGGTAACCTCTCCTGTGGCTCAGTTAATGTCAGGGTTGTGCGCTTGTAACCAAGGTATGCCGAGGATTATAGAAAACAAGCATGAAGCAATAATGTCCATGCGCAGCAACTCTTGGTGAGAGTTGGAGATGGTAATGGGTATTGGAATGGTCTCTTGAGTGACAGGTCCGGACTTGATGGCGGACCCATCAGCCAGGTAGATGGAAAGTCCATGGGCCTTTGGAAGGATCTGATGTTTTGCAGCAAAAGAGGAATCCATGAAACAGCTGCAAGCTCCGGAATCAATAATGGTGGGTATTTGCAGAGTCTTTCCTGGGAGCTGTAATGAGACAGAGAGGGCAAGATGAGATGTGATCTTGGCCAAAGGAGCAACATAGTCAGTGGACAAGGAGAGACACGTAGCTTAAGAGGGCAGTTCCTGACATAGTGTCCGGGTTCCCCACAGTACAGGCACAAATTATTCATCCAACGATGTTGACGTTCTTCGTGGGTGAGGGAAGACCGAAGGACCCCCAACTGCATGGGTTCGGGTGTGTTAAACGTGGAGGTAGGTGGTGCCGGGGGGGTATGACTTGGAATCTTTGGAAGCATCCAGGTTGGGCGAGAAAGTCCTGTAGCCCTCTCCGCCCTACGTTCCCTACGGCGTCGATTGATCTGGATGGCCAAATCGATCAATGCATTCAGAGTCTGTGGTATGCCAACTCGTCTTTCACAGGGTCAGAAAGTCCCATGCAGAACTGGTAGCGGAAAGCAGCATCATTTCAATTTGTGTCTGTGCTCCACCGTCTGAACTCAGCCACGTAGTCCTCTGCTGCCCTGCGTCCCTGCTGAAGGGTACGTAGTGCAGTTTCTGTGGTTACTGAGAGCTGGGGATCTTCGTATAACTGGGCCAAAGCATCAAAGAAGGTGGTGAGGTTGGTCAAAGACACATCCTTTTGTTCCAGAAGACGATGGGCCCAGGTTTGGGGATCGCCTGTAAGCAAGGAAACCACAAAGCCCACCTTGGTAACCTCCAGGGAAAAGGTGCGTAGTTGGAGGGCGAAAAACAGTTCACAGGAATTGCGAAAGGCCCTGAATTTACTTCGATCTCCGGAGAATCTTTCAGGCGTCGGAACTCTAGGCTCTGGGGGAAGCATCACCACGGTTGGAGAAGGCCCAGCCGAAGAAGCGGAAGGGGCTCCCTGGACCCCGGTAGGGTTAGACAGGGCTAGTACCCGTTCTACCAGCCGGGTGTACCCTTGCTGAAGATTCTTGACTGCTTCAGTCAATCCTGCAAGGTGTACACATAGCTCCTCCATGGGAGAGGTTCTCTGCTTGGGCTCAGACATGGCTGTCTGCTACTGTCATGTACCTGGTGGATTTTGAGCCCGAACTGCAGAGAGGGGCCACCCCTACGGCTCCCACTCACAGCCCTCTGGAATGGGGACAGAGAGCACAGGAGTGAGGAGTGGTATGAGTGCCTGGCAGGATCAACAGCAGGTGAGTAGGCAGAAGACTGGAGTGCTGGACTGGAATCTGGAACCAGGAACACAGCAGACAAGTAGGCTGGAGACTGGAATGCTGATTGGAGCCAGGAACAACAGCAGGTGAGCAGACTGGAGACTGGATGCTGGACTGGAACCAGGAACAACAGCAGGTGAGCAGACTGGAGACTGGATGCTGGACTGGAACCAGGAACACAGCAGGCAAGTAGGCTGGAGACTGGAATGCTGACTGGAGCCAGGAACAACAGCAGGTGAGCAGACTGGAGACTGGATGCTGGACTGGAACAAGGAACAACAGCATGTGAGCAGACTGGAGACTGGATGCTGAACTGGAACCAGGAACACAGCAGGCAAGTAGGAATCAGGCAGAGGGATAGTCAAACAGGCCAGAGATCGGTATCAGACGGACAGCAAAGGTACCAAGGGTTAAACAGGACAGGATAGTCTGGGCAAGACGGAGGTCAGATGCAGGCAGATAGCTGGGTTGGTCACAAACAGCCGGGTCAAATAACAGGTAGTCTCAGATCAGGTAACACACAGAACACTGTAGAGCAGACAGCGGAGACTGAGTGTGACAGGCAGGTTTATATAGCCCGCCTGGCGCCAAAAAGGGATGCTCGTACGCAATGGCGCCCGAAAACGCGCACCAGTGAGCCTGGGACGCTGATTACTGGCTGGATCTTCCTGACAACTACCCTCCAAACCCAAAGTAAAATACCAGTTAGATTTGCACAAAATTGTTAAGAAGGCAGGGCATTCTTGATAAAAAAGAGAAACTCTATCTGCTCCCTAAGGCAGCACGCACGCTGATCCTCTACTATTTACCAAAGACACAAACATCCTACCTGCCCCCCGGGCCGTCCCCAATAGTTGTATAGATTCCATAATGTCACGGGTGGGCTGGTATATTAATTTTTATTTATAACCTTTGGTCCAAGGAATGCCTTCTTACATTAAGGATTCACGCCATGTAATCAACCTATTATGCAGATATATCCCCAAGGAAGGGATGTGGCTGGTGACGGTTGATGTCACATCCCTTTATACTGTCATACCACGTAACCAGGGTTTGTTTGCAGTCAAATATTATCTAGAGTGCAGCCTGGTCTATCTGGTGAGCAAATTTCTTTTATTATGGAGCTGCTGGAATATACATAATTACTTCTGGTTTGATAATCGCTACTTCTGTCAAGACGGGAGTTTCTGTGGGGGCTAAATATGCCTCTAGTTTGGCCAATCTTTTTATGGCCATGTGGGAGGAGGATGTTGTCTATGCCCAACTGAGACCTCAGGTGGTATTGTGGGCAAGATATAAAGAGGACATCCTCCTCCTATGGGATGGCAGCCGATCCGACTTTGATCTTTTTATGAGATACCTTAACAATAACACTAGGAATATTGTTCTGAGCTATGAGGCTAGCCAAACTGAATAGGGAGACATCTAGGGCATTTTTTGCCCCCTCCCCCCCTTGATGTCCTCCTTCTGATGGCCATTTTAGGTACATTCACACTGGGGCTTAACACCACCAATATTTATTAAGTTTCCCTTAAGCTCTGTGCCTTTTTATGAATTGGTTCTTTCTGGCCTACTCCCATTTCATTGGATTCAGGCCACAGGGAAATTGGTTCATTGTGGCCTGGTTCCACTACTTAACCACTTAAGGACCAGCCTCGTTTTGGATTTTAGGTGTTTACATGTTTAAAACAGTTTTTTTTGCTAGAAAATTACTTAGAACCCCCAAACATTATATATTGTTTTTTTTCTAACACCCTAGAGAATAAAACGGCAGTCAATGTAATACTTTTTTTTGCACCGTATTTGCGCAGCGGTCTTATAAGCGCACTTTTTTTTGAAAAAATTCACTTTTTTGAATAAAAAAATAAGACAACAGTAAAGTTAGCCCAATTTTTTTTTTATATTGTGAAATATAATGTTACGCCAAGTAAATTGATACCCAACATGTGGAATGGCGTCAAACTTTTACCCTCAAAAATCTCCATAGGCGACGTTTAAAAAATTCTACAGGTTGCATGTTTTACATTACAGAGGAGGTCTAGGGCTAGAATTATTGCTCTCGCTCTACCGGTCGTGTCGATACCTCACATGTGTGGTTTGACCACCGTTTTCATATGCGGGCGCTACTTACGTATGCGTTCGCTTCTGCGCGAGCTCGTTGGGATGGGGGGTTTTTAAAAAAAAAAATTTATTTTTATTATTTATTTTACATGATTTTATTTATTTTTACACTGTTTAACAAAAAAAAAATTCTGTCACTTTTATTCCTACTACAAGGAATGTAAAATAGAAAAAAGCATGACAGGATCTCTTAAATATGAGATCTGGAGTAAAAAAGACCTCAGATCTCATATTTACACTAAAATGCAATAAAAAAAAAAAAGTCATTTAAAAAAATGACATTGAAAAAAATGTGCCTTTAAGAGACGTTTTGACGTCGTTTCCGCCCAGCAGTGTCATGGAGACGAGTTGGCGCCATCTTAGCCTCACTCGTCTCCAGGCACAGAAGGGAGACAGACGCGATCGCCTCTGCTGCTACCGACGGCTCCGGTAAGCGGCGGAGGGCACCGGATCGCGGCGGGACGCGGGGGCCCCTCTCTCGCCACCGATAAAAGTGACCTCACGGCGAATCCGCCGCAGGGACCACTTTTATCTGAGAGCCGAACGAAAACGGGGATACCGGGGTTATGGCAGATAGCTGCTGCCATAACAACGATATCCGCCTCCAAAGTTTGGACCTACATCGGCATGCGGCGGTTGGCAAGTGGTTAAGGTCTAGTATACAACATATGGGAGATGTGTCTTAGTCCATAGATTACTGTGGTGTTTTTTGAGTTTTATCTGGTCTATTCTTAACTGTATTATGCGAATTTGGGGTTGGTGAGTATCCACTCCTTTTTTTAAAAAATTAACATAAATTTTACACTATTTCAATTACCAACTAGGGGCCAGTGTTGAGTGTCGTCCTCTCTGCTCCTAGGTCCCAACTCTGGTTAACCAACTGGAGTTTATATCCCAAATGGAAATTGTAGCTAATCTTCCATGACATGGACAGGAGTAACAGTGACTGTCAGCGCAAAATACAGTGTAATATAAAATAAAATTTGAGCAGTAGTGTTAAAAAATGCCAGTACTCAATATATGTTAAATAAGTTCATAGATATAAAGGTAGTAGTCCAAAGGTATAGGTGGTGGTAAGGTATTTAGGACGGCTGCTGTCCTCAGAGAGCTGGCTCTGTATGCAAGAAGGATAAAGGGTAGAACACAGGAAGCGCCACCTAAGTGCAATATTAAAATTTATATCTAATGGCACAATGTACAAAAAACACTCACAAGAGGTAGATAAGTAATGGGCTCATTTGTGTATACTGTCCTGGAATCTCCTCTGGTCCGGGGATGTTTCCTGGTGCGGGATGTTATTGCTGCAGATTAGAAGTCAACTGATATATCGGCCGGCCGATATTTGGCCATTTTTGATAAATCGGCATTGGCCGATTATTATCAAAATTAGGCCGATATTTAACATTAACCGCCGTTCCTCCTCCCTTCTCCAAACTCAGCGTGGCACTTGATGCTTGCCAGAGCCACTTAGTGTGTGAAGCTGGCACGTAACAGAGAGGAGAGAGAGAGGGATCTTTCAGAATTGAGGTTGATGTCGGGGGTGGGCGGGACCCGGACTGGGGTGGGTGGGACCCGGCCGCTATCAAACACTAGCCAATGGGATGGGATCTGGGTGGACCGCTACGTGTATGTTGTCCCGCCCCTTTTCTTAAGCAGCCCAATCATTGGCTGCTGTTTGATAGCTGCTGGGTCCCGCCCACCCCGACATTAATCTCAATTCTGGCATCTCTCTGTTGTCAGTTTCAAATACAGTTACTCGGCTTAGTGTGAAACCTGCCAGTGCCACCTGCCAGTGCCAATCAGTGCCATCTGTCAGTGCCACCTGCCACCCAGTGCCACCTGCCACCCAGTGCCACCTACCAGTGCCAACCAGTGCCTGCCAGTGCCACCGCCAATCAGTGCTACCTGCCAGTGCCTGCCAGTGCCACCTCCAACCAGTGCCATGCCAAGCAGTGCCACCTGCCAGTGCCAATAGTGCCACCTGCCAATGCCTGCCAGTGCCACCTTCCAGTGCCAACCAGTGCCACCTTCCAGTGCCACTGCCAATCAGTGCCAACCAGTGCCACTGCTAATCAGTGCCATCTGCCAATCAGTGCCACCTGCCAGCGCCACCTGCCAGTGCCAAAGAGTGCCACCTGCCAGTGCCAACCAGTGCCATGTCAGTTCCAAACCAGTGCCACCTTCCAGTGCCAACCATGCCACTGCTAATCGGTGCCACCTGCCAGTGCCAGCCAGTGCCACCTGCCAGTGCCAATCAGTGCCACCTGCCACAGCCAGTGCCATCTGTACTGAGTACATCAAGTGTGTGGTAGAGTGACAGGAGCAAGCAGGGAGGAGTGGAGTGGGTGAGGTCTTTTTTTTTTTTAAATCGGCCTAAGATATCGGCCACAAAAATCGGCATCTTATATTGGCCATCGGCCGCCCCAATTTCTAAATATCGGTATCGGCATCGGCCAGAGAAAAACCCATATCGGTCGACCTCTACTGCAGATCCTCAGCACGTCCTGTGGCCACAGGGGAAGAGCCGGGACCAGCGTGAAGCGCACGGAGGTGACGCCATAGGTCATGGGAGCACAACCGGGGGAGCTGTCCACAGGAAGGAATGAATAGTAAACAGGCTACGCGCTCGGAGCTTCAGCTCCTTCTGTTGGCCTTAGGTGGTGCTTCCTATGTTCTCTCCCCTTTAATCTTCCATGACATAACCTTCCTGATATTATGGCTAGAGTTTCCCCCTTTTTTAAATGATCACTTAATGATATAGTTCATTACATTTACTAACAACTATTGAAATTAGATTTGACTATTTAGGCTATATTTATACTCCCACTAGGGGTTGGACACTATGGGTTCAACATCTTTCAGGATCTAAACTTTTATGATTTTCAAATGTTTTTATATACACAGAGTATGTTCTCTCCTTCTTATATTAAATGATAGGTTGGTGCACAGGCTAGTTTGCCAGACTCCGTTATGGAGGATATTGTTCCGCCACCTGAGACTCGGAACGAGGCGTGGTTCTTTCTGTGCACCTTAAAGTCCGATGAGTCAGTGTGTCACCCGTGCCCCTGGATGACCTCAGCTTGTGGCAAAACGTACATCGGGAGGATTGGCGTGCTGATGTCATCGCGTAGTGATCCCGAGACGGGTGTTTGTTAGCCAGCCGGCTTTTTACACAATGCTTTCCTTTATGCTTCCCATGTAAGTGTAACTTTTATACCAAATAAATCGAATGTTTATCTGATTTACACTATGGTGAGCTTCTCTCATTTTGGGTATACTTGCCTGGTTCATGCCTATAACCTGTTGGAGCATTGAGTTGCCGTGGTTTCTGGTGTGTGTCCTGTCCTATCACCCAAAGAATCCTTCTACGAGCTGGTATCCCACTATCCTCAGGATAAAGGCCCTGGCTGGGTTGATAGCCGCAAGCACAATTAGTTTGCCTTCTGGTAAGCATGCATTCTGTGTGGTAGAGGTGCACACGTCTGTTGTGGTGTTTTTGGAATTGTTCATCATTTCAACCATCCAGTCACATGCATCTGTGTTAATGGACTGTTTATGCACAATATAGTTTGAGGTCACATGCACTTCACATGCATTTGCAGTAGAGACACAGTCCTCCCATTCCTCCTCTCCCAGGCCTGGAATGTCCATCCTCCACCTGTCCAAAGAACGGGTGGGTTTAGTGTCATGAGCCACCATCAGATATAAATACAAGGTGGACAGGGGTTTCCCCATCACACTGGAAGTCAGCAGGCGCTCAATGGAGTCAGACTCCAGGAGTATCAATTCTGTAAACTGAGTCCCAACAGCATGTCGCAGCTGCCAATATCTAAATTGAAAGGATCCAGGCAGTGAGTATAGACGTCTTAACTCCTGAAAAGGCACGTCCCAAAATCACATGTTTCAAGGTAGTGATCCCCTGCTTAGCCCACAAAGTAGGGTTCGTAATGTTGTACAAATGAGGCAGCCTTGGGTTTCCCCAGAGCGGTGTGTGTGGGGATGCACGAAAGGGGTTTCCGGTATATTGCCCTAGTGTCCTGCCAAACCCATATTGTAGTTCTCATGGGGGTAGTCACGGAGGGGTGAGCCTACCGTCCTGCCAAATCCGTATTGTAGTTCTCATGGGGGTAGTCAGGGAGGGGTGAGCTTTCACCCCTCGGAACACCAAGTTGCTTAAAGTTGCATAGGAACCTAGAATAGCCATCTTTAATGTTACAGCTGAGTTCTGTTCTGTGACAAGGACGGCCGCCCAATAGTAAAGTTTTTTGATTTTTGGGAGCACAATCCTCCTCCCGATAGGGGAAGATATTCGATACGTTTCACCACCCTGGGGGCCTTCCAGCCCAAATAAAGGAAACAAGCACCCCCTCCAGCCACCTGAAGAAGGCCTTAGTAACGTGTGACGGAGTGTTATGGAAAAAGTACATAAATTTAGGTAAGAATATAATTTTCAGTAAATTGACTCTGCCTACGGTTGTCAATGGAAGAGTGCACCAGGCAGTGCATTTAACCTTGAGCTATGACATGAGGGGGTGTATGTTCTTTATGTATTTGTCCGTCATGCCGCTTATCCTAATACCCAGGTAGGTAAATTTCTCCACCCACTGAAGAGGTGTACCCGTGTATAGACAAGGGACTGAGGGGTGCAGCGGAAACAATACAGACTTGCCCCAATTAATACGAATTCCCAAATACGAATATCGCCAACGCATTGCGAAGAGATGATGAGGCATCCGCAACATAAAGCAGGATGCCTCATACAGGGACTCCACCAGACCCAATGCTATACCCCTCACCCCCTCTCAGCCCTGAGGATGATGGCCAGAGGCTCCAGCACTAAGGCGAACAGTCTCGGGGATAGGGGGCATCCCTGACGCGTCCCACATCCCAGAAAGAATGTGTCTGATAGTGTGGACTCTGGCTCACGGGTTAGTATAGAGCATTCTTAGCCAGAACATAAATTGAGGACCAAAGCCAAACCTAGAGAGAAACCCCCAGAGATACCCCCACTCAACAGAGTCAAAGGCATTCTCCGTGTCTAGAGAAGCCACTATACCCGCTGTGTTCGATTGCGCCCTGGCCATATGCGCAAAGAGCCTTCTAATGTTGATATGCGTACCCCCACCTCGGCATGAACCCTGTCTGGTCTGGGTAAATCAGTGCAGATATGACTGTGCTCAGTCTGTTAGCCAACAGCTTTGCGTCTACATTTAACAGAGATATAGGGCGGTACAAAGAACACAAGGAGGGGTCCTTCCCTGGTTTGGGGATCACCATAATGACCGCTTCACTCATAGTATTCGGAAGGGCCTCAGTGTTTAATGACTTGGCTAACATTGTGTGTATTCTAGTAACTAGATCCTCAGCATACTGTTTGTAAAATTTTACTGGGATGCCGTCCGGGCCATGGGTTTTACCCGACTGTAGTGTTTTGAGCGACTTTAGAATTTCCCACACCGCAATGGGCCTGTCCAGACTGTTACGGTAGGTTGAAGTCAGAACTGGAATGTCAATGGCCTCTAAATACGATGTCAATTCCTCCACTTCGTAGGTCGCCCTGGAACTATAGAGGGATTGATAAAAAGAGACAAAGCAGCGATTTATCTCTTCAGGGGCATACAAAAGATCACTGTTGGGGCCAAGGACATGCAGAACACTAATCCCCCCTGAGAGAGAGAGCCAGGCCAGCAATCTCACCAATCTCTCTCCCTGTTCAAATATATGTTGAGACTGAGCCAATAGTCGTTTCTGAGTGAGAGAGGTGCAAAGGCGGAGCACCTCCCCAGTCAGGGACTGTAATCTAGCATAGTGTAAGGGTCTCGAAATCTAATATACAGCGCCTCCTTAACACTTGCCTCTGTCTCTGCCCTGGTCAAGTCAGCCCTCCTCTCGCGACGAATTTTAGGAACAATGGTCTGGTACTGTCCCCTCATAAACACCTTAAAAGCGTCCCACACCACTAGTGCATCAGCCGAACCCGGATTCGTGGCCCAATAGCCTGTCATTACTCACCTAAATTGCGCATCCACTGCTGCATCTGATATCCAAAATCTAGAGAGTCTCCATAGGGTATCTGCAGGGGTAACAGATAGATCCAGGCTCAGAAGGAGCGGTGCATGGTCTGATATGCTCCTGGGTAGTATCTTGATGTCTGTGACTCTAGGCAGGATGGTCTTCCCGGCAAAAGCCAGGTCAATCTGAGAGAATGTGCAGTGAGACGCAGAGTGACAGGTGTAGGCATGAGCCTGGGGGTGTCTCCACTGCAACACATCCATCAGACCATAGGTCTCCGCCCACGCTGCCAGTCCAGAATATAGAGGACCAACCGCTGCAATTCTGTCCATGCCCCATTTAGGGACCAGGTTGAAATCGCCCAAGATGACAGTGTTATCAATGGCAAACTCCGTAATCTTGGTCATGATCTGGTTCAACAGAGATAAAGAGGCCGGAGGTGGCAGGTATAAACATACTATGGCCCACTTCAAGGAATGAACCTATCCGTAGATAAAGACATATCTGCCATCCAGGTCCAGGGTCAAGTCCAGGAGTCTGAAGGGAAGCTTTTTGAGCACTAAAATGCTGACTCCCCTTGCAAAATTTGAGTAGGTAGAATGATAATGGTAACCTATCCACGTCTTCTTTTTTTTCACAATTTATAACAAAAAAAGAAAAGAGTGGATGGTAGTGTCAGTTACATCTCAATACCCCACCCGACTTGTGTATATAAACAAAGAGCAAACATCAAACATCCTAACATTTAAGACAATAGAAAAAAATAATTTTTTTAAAAATAAGTGTAAAAAAAAAAAAATCCACGGCTTCTTAAGAGCTAAAGTTTTACTTCCCATGAGGTGGGTCTCTTGAAGCAAGCATATATGTGGATTATAAGTATTAATAAATTGGAACACCAGAGATTGTTTAATCGGAGAGTTCAAGACAAAATATTAAGGGAGGACATAAGTATTAGAGGGAGCGTGGGATACAGGATCAGGAGACTTAGTCTCCCCCGGACATACCCGCTTGACCCAGAAGAGACAAAGCATGAGGCAGTGCAATACTGAAGTAGTAAATACAGTTTTGAGCAATTTTGAAAAAAAATCATAAAAACATGAAGTGAACATAAACCAAAAAAACAAACTAGCCCCTGCAGGGCAACCATACTGAGGAGGGTCTCCAACTCAAACCAAATTAGCACGCCGGCTGCAAAGGGGGGTCCTGTGCAAGAAGCGAACCTAACCCCTCCGTATAGTATCTGGGGGGTATAGTAGCAAGCGAACCAGGTCTCAACATTGTAGGCATATGCTGAGTAATGCAGGGGCTGTGAAGGACATGGGATAGCGAAGGAAAAGAAGGAGCAGTTCACCACCATCACCATCACCATCAAATAAGGTGCAGCATTAAAAGTTCCACTGAATCACCAAATAGGACAAAAGGAAGCTTGCTGTTGAAATTTCCTGAGCTTGTCAGGGGCACTTACTTAGGTTACCACAGGTAAGAAAAACGGGCACAACCGGTGCAACAAAGCCCCACACTGTATTAATAAGGCACAATGTGTGTAGATGAGGCAACCAGGCTGGTGAATGGTAGTAGCCTAAGCCCAAGGGAAGGTGCAACACTAATGAAAAAGAAAGACTCACGCATGTGTCTCCCGGTCAGCGGCAGGTGGCAATGTAGTCAGCCAGGTAGATGCTTCTCTTAGTGAGTTGAAAAAGCGAGTCATCTCTCCATCTTGGACCGGCAGGCATGCTGGAAATGGGACGCTGTATCGAATATTGTGAGCCCTCATTTCCACCTTCACCTGATTGAACGATTTCCGGAGCTTTTGCGTCTCCACCAAATAGTCTGGGAAGATCAGCAGCTTGTTGTTCTGGAAGTGTAGGTCCCAGAGGGTCCTGGAAGCACGGAAAACGGAAAATTGTATACTCACCTTTCCGTAATTTTCCTTTCCTGTCGTATCTTCATGGCAGCATACACTTTGGGTTGTGACTCCGCCCCCACAACCTGATAGGACTACATAGCTATAAGTTGTAGAGATGGCCCCTGCCCAGTATTCTCCGTATATATATCACCTTAGACGGGTGGGAGATTGTATGCTGCCATGAAGATACGACAGGAAAGGAAAATTACGGAAAGGTGAGTATACAATTTTCCGTTTTCCTGTCGCATCATGGCAGCATACACTTTGGGGAGTAACTCGCAAAGACTGGGTGGGAATTCAAACTAAGTTTATTAATCAAATAATAGAGGAATTGGCCTGGATAACGGATCTTCCGAAATCCACCGTGGATAAGCAGGCGGAATCCACCTTGTAATGAGACATGAAGGTGTTCCTGGAGGACCAGGTAGCCGCTCTGCAAATCGTCTCCGCCGAGACTCTACAATATGCCGCCCAGGAGGTTGCCACTGCCCTGGTGGAGTGTGCCCTTAAGCCCTCAGGTACTTGATGGTTACTCAGTGAGTAAGATCTCTTGATGGTCTTTACTAGCCATGAAGCAATGGTGCGTGAGGATGCCGCTTGACCTCTCCTGAAACCATGTGGGATAATTAGGAGGCTCTCCGACTTTCTGATGGATTTTGTTGCCGAGAGATATTCCATAACGGTACCTTTGACATCTAGTGGATGAGGGTCTCCCTGATCCGTGCTGAGTGCTGGAAGATTAATCTCCTGGTTAAAATGGAAAGATGAGGACACCTTGGGGATGAATCGATCCGAAGGCCTTAGGACTAGCCTGTCTGGAAGAACAACCAAATATGGTTCGCTAACCATTAGAGCTTGCATCTCTGACACTCGCTTCGCCGATGTTATGGCTATTAAAAATAAAACCTTCAGCGTTAGGTCCCAGAGGGATATGCTCTGCGTTGGAAAAAAGGGTTCCTTGGATAATGCCTCCAGAACAATTGAGAGATCCCAAACCGGGAATGACGGTTTTCTGGGGGGCCTCAGCTTTAGACAGGCCCTCTGAAACTGAATCACCAGAGGCTCTTGCGCCCATTTAACTCCTGTCAAGGCGGACAGGGCCGATAACTGGACCTTCAGGGTGCTTGACCTAAGGCCTTTTTCTAGGCCTAATTGAAGGAATTCCAAGATCTGAGACACCGACGGGGAGGACGAGTCCCAACCTTGCTGTTGGGAGAAGGAGACAAATTTTTCCCAAACTCTTCTGTACGTGATGTTGGTAGTAGACCTTCTGGCCTGGAGTAAGGTATCCACCACCTTCTGGGAACAGCCCTGCTCTAGGTACCTAGCCCTTTCAGTCTCCAGGCCATCAAGTGTAGCTTCCCCGGGTTCGGGTGAAGAAGATGTCCCCGGGAGAGTAGGTCTGTCGTCAATGGGAGAGGCAGAGGCTCTGCCGTGTTCAGCTGCATGAGGGTAGTAAACCATGGCCTCCTCGGCCAGAAAGGGATCACTGCTACCACCAATGCTGTTGACTTCTTGAGCCTCAGGAGGAATCTCGCTATGAGAGGCGTCGGGGGGAAAATGTACCCCAGGTGAAAGTTCCAGGGGTGTTGGAGGCAGTCCGTCCCCTCTGCCGAAGGAAACGGTATCCTTGATAGGAATCTCTGGCACTTTGTGTTCTCCGGAGTTGCTGCTAGGTCTATCTCTGGAGAGCCCCAGGTTCGGGATATGAGAGCATAGGCTTGTGGACTCAGAGACCATTCGTTGTTGGAGTGGAAATTTCTGCTCAGCGAGTCGGCTAAGGTGTTCTGGACTCCCGGGACATAAACCGCCCTTAGATCCAGTAGATTCAGCTGTGCCCATTCCAGAACAGGACGGACCTCCTGCAACATGGACCTGCTTCTGGTGCCCCCCTGTCTGTTGATGTAGGCAACAGCCACCTTGTTGTCCATCCTCAGGAGGACGTGCTTCCCCCTCAAGTAAAAACTGAAGGCCAGGAGAGCCTGGAACGCTGCTCTCATCTCCAGAATGTTCGACACTGTATCCTGTGCCCTGAAAGGCCAACGACCCTGAGCCGCAAGGTCCTGATAGTGAGCTCCCCATCCCTGTAGACTGGCATCTGAGGTCACGGTTTCTTGATAGGGAGTGATTATATGCCTGCATCTTCTCAAGTTGTGAGGTCGTACCCACCACATCAATGATTGCTTTACCTCCTGGGAGATGAGGATTGGTTGGGACATTGATGTGCCCTTCCACTGACGCAGGAAGGAGATCTGGAGAGGCCTCGAATTCCATTGCGCCCATTGGACCATTGGGATGGTGGAAGCTAGGGAGCCCAGGATACTGAGACATGTCCTGGCCGGGAGCATTGTAGCGGAGATTGCCCTTTTCACCTTTTGAATTAGAGGAGGGATTTTTTCCCCCGGAAGTTCCACTGTATTCTCCCTTGTGTCCAGTTCGGCTCCCAGAAAGACCATTCTCTGTGTGGGATGGATGTTGCTCTTCTTCCAATTTATCAGCCACCCTAGGGACTGTAACGTGGAGACCAGGATTTCCCTGTGAAGGACAAGAGAGTCCTGGCTTTCTGAGAGAAGTAGGATGTCGTCCAGATAATGGTGGACCCTCAGCCCGTTTTCTCTCAGGTGGGCTATTACAGGTAATAGGACTTTTGTAAACGTCCTGGGTGCGGTAGAGATCCCAAACGGGAGGCTTCGGAATTGGAAGTGCCGATGGTTTAGGGTAAACCGGAGAAACTTTTGGAACTCGGAATGGATAGGGATATGCAAATACGCGTCCTGGAGGTCGATTGACAGCGTCCAATCTCCCAAGTTTATTGCTTGGAGGATTGATTGAAGGCTTTCCATCTTGAATGTTTCTAACCGTATCGACCGGTTGAGGTTTTTTAGGTCCAAGACTGGACGAAGGTCCCCTGATTTCTTTTTCACTAAGAAAAGTGGGGAGTAGAAACCTTTGCCTCTTTGGGATGGCGGTACCTCCACTATTGCTTGTTTCTGGAGCAACTCCTGGATATACTGGACTAGGGATAATCTTTTCTCTTGAGAAGGAGGAAGTCTGGTTGAGCAGAATTGGTCTCTTGGAGGACGACCTCTGAATGCCCACCTGTGTCCGAAATGAATGGTGGACACCGTCCATGGGTCTTTTATCATTCCCGCCCAGACCAACTTGAACTTTGTGAGTCTGGCACCCACTACCGCTGGTTGGGCGGGCGAACCTTCAAAAGGACTTCTGGTCATTGGAGGCAGGGGTCTTGGGTTTCTGGAACTTGAGGGAGGACGTCTGGGGGTTCTTCCAGCTCCTTCTGTATTCCTTCCCGGGTCTATAGGATTTCGCATCCCTATATCTTTCCGGAAGATTACGCTTAAAGGGAGGTGGCCTTTGTTGTTTCGGCCTTCTGTCCGATGGTATGAGACCCGACTTCCCGCCTGTCACTTTAGAGATTGCGGTATCCAGCTTCGCTCCAAAGAGGTTCACCCCGTCATACGGAATCCTGCACCAGTTTGATTTCGAGGCGGGGTCAGCCGACCAAGGTTTAAGCCATAGCGCCCTTCTGGCCATTACAGAGGCTAACATGGACCTTGATGTGGATCTGATAGTATCTACGGAAGCTTCCGCCACGAAATCTCCCGCAAGGCTAAGTTCTTGTAAGGCCTTAGTGATCTGTTCTTGATCTGCGCCCTCAGTGACGAGTCTCGCTGTAGCTGAGGACCAGCTGGAGATAGCTTTCCCAACCGCCGCTCATGCCACCGCTGGCCTGCAGGCACCTCCTGCGAATAGGTAAGCTCTCTTAAGGTCTGTATCCACCTTCCTGTCAAGCACGTCTCTGAACGTTACTGCATCTTCAATAGGGAGCGTCACGTGCCTGGCTAGACGCATCAAAGATGCATCCACTACTGGAGGAGAAAGTAAAGGGGATACTTTGGGTTCCTTGAGTGGGTACAGTTTGGTAAGTCTGTTGGACAGACTGAACTTCTTTTCCGGATTCTGCCACTCCTCCTTAATCAGCTCATCTAATTCGTCGATGAATGGGAAAGCCTCCGGAACCTTCTTGAGGTTTGGGAAATACTTTCTCTGCTTAGGCTGTGTCTCCTCAAGCTCCTCCCAGTTAATCGCTTCCTTAACCGATCTGATGAACGGTTCTATGAGCGCAAAATCAAAGCCAGCTGATGCTTCCAGCTCTTCATCATCCGACGGGAGTTCTTGCTCTCTTGATGCACTGGGAATGGTGGGTGAGGTGCTATAGGCCGTAAACTCCACATCAGGAGTTGAGACCTGGGGAGTAGAGACTCCAGTGGGTTCTATGGAATCCAGCTCTTTCTCCCTGATGGCTTCATCTATGCACTTGCGGCAGGCTAGTTTGTCTGGGAGGGCCGTGGCCCCACATACCCAGCAAGCGTTCCCGGCTGGGCGGGAAGGGTGTGTAGAGGATTGGTGTCCTCGTGCAGGGGATCTTCTGTGGTAGGAACGGCTATGTCTTGAATGAGATCGACTCCGCCTACGACTCCCCTTGCGGCCTGAGCGACTTCTTCCGCGTGAGCGGCTGCGTCTATGGCCGGAGCGGCTTCTCCTGTGCGAAGATTCTCTTCGTCCTGATTTAGATGATCTTGCGGACCTGACAGGGCTGACCAATTAGGTAGCATTAGTACGGTCCTGCTCTCTTTTTCAATCTTCTCTACACACCGCTGGAATCCCCCCCCCTTACCTATTAGGCTGGTGGTGATCTGCTGGGGCAGCGGCCTCCATAGGAGAGGAAGATGAGTACCTGAGAAGGGTATAGGAAGGTAAGAACATGCAACCAGGCCCCCAAAAGACAGTGCATAAGTATTAGACACTTACCCAGAGAGAGAGGGTAGCTTAGGAATGCAGTAAGTCGAAACACAGCAGTCAGAAGTCTTCCAGAGAGCAAGGAGAGCTCAGAAATGACAAACAGGGCTTTTAAAATTGCCGCCATGGCCGCCGAGGTCACGACCCGCTCGCGCATGCGCAGTAGCGGCGCGAGGCGCCCGGCGCCCGGCGCCATCTTGGACACTGGCAAAATCGAAAGGACGCCCTGACGGCGCGCACTGCGCATGCGCGGAAGCGCCGAGACGCCCGGGAAGCCTGTAGGGAGGAACAGAGGGACCACAGAGCCCAGCAAAGAAGGAGAAAGACAAAAAATGAAGAAAAGAGGCATGGCGACCGCTGCACAACAACTAAGCCTGTTTAAGGCTTATACTGGACCGCAACATACCCCCGAGATCACCAGAGCGGGGCTCCTTCCATCTAGCTCGTTTAGAGGCTGTACAGGTAAGGACTTCCACCCAGGAGAGGCTAGAACCTGGCTGGGGCGAATTCGGTAAGGGGGTGCTTCTGATATGTTCAGTCCTTCAGGTGAGGAAAAATAAGAGAATACTGGGCAGGGGCCATCTCTACAACTTATAGCTATGTAGTCCTATCAGGTTGTGGGGGCGGAGTCACAACCCAAAGTGTATGCTGCCATGATGCGACAGGAAAATCTTGTCTCTGTCCTAGAAGTTGAGCAAGCTAAGGATAAAGGTTCTCGGTGGGGGGCGGGCTTGGGTGGGATCCGGTGCACCCTCTCCACCGCGTGAGAGACAGGCAGGCATCAGGTAGGAGATTGCACAGCATATCTTCCATAGAGCACTTTGGATTAGTCCCCTCTCTCCATCAGCTAGGCCCATGATGTGGAGGTTGTTCCTCCTATTTCTGTTTTCAGCATCATCGGCTCTGTACTCCAGAGCCTTTACCTTTGTTTGAAGAGTGCAGAGAGCAGCACTGTGCTCAGTAACTGTGTCCTCTGTATTGCTAACCCTCTGCTCGGTCTCTGAAACTCTGGATCGGAGCTTGTCCAGATCCTGCCTGAGTAGGCCAACATCCAGTTGCATGGCCTTAATTTTGGCTGTAAGTGTGGTCTGGCAAGTGGCTATAGGCGCCATCACCTCTGCCATCAAAGGCAGCCGGGAGTCAACCGAATCCATGGGACCCATCTGTGAGGCCTTGTGAGAGCTGCATGTAGTGCGGGCCTCCGCGTTGGTGTAGGAGAGCGCGGGGAATCCTCCTGAATCGGCGGGAAATGGAGCTTTTTTCTCTTACCGATCGATGAGCCTGAAAATCTGCGCCTCATTCAGGTAACGTAGAGGAGGAAATTTGGGGAATAAGACTCACAGGATCCAGATAAAAGCTGACAGCCCAGCGGAGCTCACATCGCCATCTTGGACACGCCCCCATATGGCTTCTTCTTTACATGATAGAGCTTTACCTTGCATTTTTTGGATGGCACGATAGATTGTGTTCACAGACAGTGATTTTTGGAAGTATTCCTGAGCCCATGCAGTGTGATCCATCACAGAAACATGTCTGTTTTTCAGGCAGTGCCATCTGAGGGCATGAAGATCATGGAGATCCAATATAGCATTTTAGTCCTGTCGCTTGAGCACAGAGATTTCATGATATTCTATACTGTATATGATGATATATTTAAAGTCCTTGCAATTTTATGTTGAGTAACATTATTCTGAGATTGTTCGGCAATTTTTAGACACAGCTTTTTACAGATTGGTGAACCTCTGCCCACCTTTACTTTTGAGACACACTGACTCTCTAAGATGCTCTTTTTATGTTACTGACCTGTTGTGAATTAATCTAATTAGTTGCAAAATGTTCTTCCAGCTCTTCATTGTTAGTACCACTTATTTTGGCAGCTTTTTGTTGCCCTGCCTAACTTTTTTAGACGTGTTGCTACCCTCAATTTCAAAATTAACTTTTTTTTTGGTCTTAAAATTTTCTCGGTTTAAACTTTTGATATGTCTATTTTCTTTTGTGAATAAATTATGGGTTTATGAGATTTGCAAATCATTACATTCTGTTTTTATGTAGATTTTACACAGCGTCCCAACTTTTTTGGAATTGGGGTTCTACTTTTTTTTCTTTTTTCTTTTCTCATGTATTTGTTTTTTTACACTAGAATTTAGCCATGTAGGTTTTAATTTTGCTATTTTATGCTTGTTACCCAGTGGAATACAGTGTCTAATGCATTTGTTTTATTTGCCTTTAACCCCGACTGGACAGAGGTTACGCATATATGTGGCCTAATGGAAGTGAGCCGTCTTCTGTGGGGCTGTATACAGTGCCTTGAAAAAGTATTCATACCTCTTGAAATTTTCCACATTTTGTCATGTTACAACCAAAAACGTAAATGTATTTTAAAGGCATCTTATGTGATAGGCCAACACAAAGTGGAACATAATTGTGAAGTGGAAGGGAAATGATAAATGGTTTTAAAATTTTTTTACAAATAAATATCTGCAAAGTGTGGTATGTATTTGTATTCAGCCAATACTCAAGTCAATACTTTGTAGAACCACCTTTTGCTTCAATTACAGCTGCAAGTCTTTTTGGGTATGTCTCTACCAGCTTTGCACATCTAGAGAGTGAACTTTTTGCCCATACCTCTTTGCAAAATAGCTCAAGCTCTGTCAGATTGGATGGAGAGCATCTGTGAACAGCAATTTTCAAGTCTTGCCACAGATTCTCAATTGGATTTAGGTTTGGACTTTCACTGGGCCATTCTAACACATGAATATGCTTTAATGTAAACCATTTCAGCTCTGACTGTATGTTTAGGGTCAATGTCCTGCTGGAAGGTGAACCTCCAGCCAAGTCTCAAGTCTTTTGCAGACTCTAACAAATTTTCTTCTAAGATTGCCCTGTATTTGGCTTATCCATCTTCCCATCAACTCTGACCAGCTTCCCTGTCCCTGCTAAAGAAAAGGGTGATGTGCAGTGTTAGTTTTCTGCCACACATAGTGTTTTGCTTTTAGACCAAAAAGTAAAATTTTGGTCTCATCTGATCCAGAACACCTTCTTCCACATGTTTGCTGTGTCCCCCCCACATGGCTTTTCGCAAACTGCAAACAGGACTTCTTATGGCTTTCTTCTTGCCACTCTTCTATAAAGGCCAGCTTTGTGGAGTGCGCGACTAATAGTTGCCCAGTGGACAGATTCTCCCACCTGAGCTGTGGATCTCTGCAGCTCTTCCAGAGTTACCATGGACCTCTTGGCTGCTTCTCTGAATAATGCTCTCTTTGCCCGGCCTGTCAGTTTAGGTGGATGGCCATGTCTTGGTAGGTTTGCAGTTGTGCCAATCTCTTTCCATTTTTGGATGATGGATTGAACAGTGCTCCGTGAGATGTTCAAAGTTTGGGATTTTTTTTATAACCTAACCTAGACCCCTTTCACACTGGGGCACTTTTCAGGCGTTTTAGCACTAAAAATAGTGCCTGAAAAGTGCCTCTCAAGCCACCCCAATGTGAAAGCCTAAGTGCTTTCACACTGTCACACTAAAACACATAGTGTTTTGCTTTTAGGCCAAAAAGTAAAATTTTGGTCTCATCTGATTTCTATGAGAGAGCAGAGAAGGAAGGGGCGGGGGGGAAGCTACACGAGCGCCGAATGCTATAGAAGAGCAGAGGAGGGAGGGGCGGGGAATCTACACAAGCGCCGAATGCTATAGTAGAGCAGTGGAATGATGGGTGGAGAATGTACACAAGCGCCGAACGCTATAGGAGAGCAGAGGAGGGAGGGGCGGGGAATCTACACAGAGAGACGCTCCTCCTGAGTGGCAGCCTCCATGGACACACTGTGAGTACTCTGCAGCTCCACTCTGAAATTTTCTAGGTGGTGGGAGAGGAACTGGGGGGAGCTCTGAACTGGGGAAGAGAGCTTTGTACTGTGGGGGGGGAGATATACACAGCGCACCCCATACACAGGCACCCCTCCGCCCTGCACTCCACGCACAGCGCACCCCTGCACTCCGCGCACAGCACACCCCTCAGCCCTGCACTCCGCGCACAGCGCACCCCTCAGCCCTGCACTCCGCGCACAGCGCACCCCTCAGCCCTGCACTCCGCGCACAGCGCACCCCTCAGCCCTGCACTCCGCGTACAGCGCACCCCTCAGCCCTGCACTCCGCGCACAGCGTACCCCTCAACCCAGCATTCTGTACACACTGCACCCCATACACAGGCACCCCTCCGCCCTGCACCCCACGCACAGCGCACCTCTGCACTCCACACACAGCACACCCCTCAGCCCTGCACTCTGCGCACAGTGCACCCCTCAGCCCTGCACTTCGTGCACAGTGCACGCCTCAGCCCTGCACTTCGCAGACCCCTCAGCCCTGCACTCCACGCACAGCGCACCCCTCAGCTCTGCACTCCACGCACAGCGCACCCCTCAGCCCTGCACTCCACACACAGTACACCCCTCACCCTGCACTCCGTGCACAGTGCACCCCTCAGCTCTGCATTCCACGCACAGTGCACTCCTCAACCCTGCACTATGCGCACAGTGCACCCCTCAGCCCTGCACTCCACGCACAGCACACCCCTCAGCCCTGCATCTGCGCACAGCGCACGTCTCAACCCAGCATTCTGTGCACAGCGCACCTCTCAGCCCTGCACTCTGTGCACTTTGCACACCCTCAGCCCTGCACTGTGCTCACAGCACACCCCTCGGCTCTGCACTCCACGCGCAGCGCACTCCTCAGCCCTGCACTCCGTGCACAGTGCACCCCTCAGCCTTGCGCACAGCGCACCCCTCAGCTCTGCACTCCACGCACAGCACACCCCTCAGCCCTGCACTCCGCACACAGTACACCCTTCACCCTGCACTCCGTGCACAGTGCACCCCTCAGCTCTGCACTCCACGCACAGCGCACTCCTCAGCCCTGCACTATGCGCACAGTGCACCCCTCAGCCCTGCACTCCACGCACAGCACACCCCTCAGCCCTGCATCAGCGCACAGCGCACCCCTCAACCCAGCATTCTGTGCACAGCGCACCTCTCAGCCCTGCACTCTGTGCACTTTGCACACCCCTCAGCCCTGCACTGTGCTCACAGCTCACCCCTCGGCTCTGCACTCCACGCGCAGCGCACTCCTCAGCCCTGCACTGCACGCACAGCGCACCCCTCGCCCTGCACTCCACGCACAGTGCACCCCTCAGCCCTGTGCACAGCACACCCCTCAGTCCTGCACTCCACCCACAGCGCACCCCTCCGCCCTGCACTTCGTGCACAGCGCACCCCTCAACCCTGCACTCCGTGCACAGCGCACCCCTCAACCCTGTACTCCACGCACGGTGCACCTCTCATCACTATACTGTAATGATGTGCTGTAACCTCTAGCACCAGTGAGTGGTAATGATGTGCAGTAA
The DNA here is from genome assembly GCF_042186555.1 of Aquarana catesbeiana. Lineage (NCBI taxonomy): Eukaryota > Metazoa > Chordata > Amphibia > Anura > Ranidae > Aquarana > Aquarana catesbeiana. Next base: position 256,104,145 of record NC_133328.1, on the reverse strand, counting down.
CCTTCAGCAACAAATCAGTGAAAAGTAATGATCTCCTGTAATTTCTAGCAACCAAGTAGTGAGCAACAATAATGATGTGCAGTAACCTCTAGCAACCAATTGGTGAGCAGTAACGATGTGCAGTAACCTCTAGCAACCAATCAGTGAGCAGTTATAATGTGCAGTAACCTCTAACAAACAATCAGCAAGCGGAAATGATGTGCCGTAAGCTCTAGCAACTAATCACTGAGCTGTAATGTGTGCTGTAACCTCTGGCAACCAATCGCTGCCTGACCTGCTGCAGTGAACTGATTTTGAGTCTAGATGCTATTTATTGTATGTCTCAGAGTGGAGGCTTTGGGGGGAGGGGGGGGCAATCAACATTAAAGATGGCCCTGTATGTGATATCGCAACGATCATCAGGAGAAAAAGTTTGTTTTTGGTTTTTGTTTGGCAATGTTAAGAAATATACAGCTAAATTTCATTTTTTTTTTAATTATTATTTTGGGCCAGTTTTCCAACAATAGTAAAAATTAGGATATATAGTAAAAAAAAAATTAAAAAAAAGATATATAGTGACCATTACCATTTACTTCCAAATGAAAGCCCGATTTGTCTTGAAAAAAACAAGATATCACCTGGATACACTAAGTAGTTGCCATGATCTGTACAGTTTACACATGCCACAGAACTGGTTTCAGGCGATGGGATTTGTCTTACTTTCTTCATGAAGGGTTTAAAACACTCCCACTTGCCTTTTGTGTTCTTTGTTTGAAATATTCAGTCCCATTTCTTATCATGCAGAATGGATTGCAGCAAATTTAAGTTAGCTTTTTTTTATGTAGTTGTTGTACCAACATGCTTCTCTTTCCTGTAACTTATAATATGGGTGATTACACCATGATCACTATTACCCAAGTTGTCTCTAACCTGCACATCTGTAATAAGCTCCATTTTTTGAAAGTAATAGATCCATCAGAGCTATTTTCCTTGTTGAGTCTTCCACCATCCGTTTTAGGCCTCATGCACACTGGACATTTTTAATGCTGCTCTTAGCCGTGTCTGACATTTTTTTTCACCTCTAAACTCCCCTGCATGATGGCCTTTGTGTCCATGCACACATAGGCGTATAGAGGCAAAAAAAATCCCACTGCCAGCGTGTTCAGAAGCAGTGACACTTTGACAGAAAAAAGATGTGTGTAAATGCACATTAACCACTTCAGCCCCGGAAGGTTTTACCCCCTTCCTGACCAGAGCACTTTTTACAATTTGGCACTGCGTCGCTTTAACTGCTAATTGCGCGGTCATGCAATGCTGTACCCAAACGAAATTTGCGTCCTTTTTTTCCCACAAATAGAGCTTTCTTTTGATGGCATTTGATCACCTCTGCGGTTTTTATTTTTTGCGCTATAAATGGAAAAAGACCGAAAATTTTGAAAAAAAATGATATTTTCTACTTTTTTGTTATAAAAAACCCCCCAATAAACTCAATTTTAAATACATATAAAGAAGGGTTCCCCTGAGTGGACTTTAACTGCACATATAAAAAGTTATAGATAGTAGAAGAGTGTAGCAACGTATGAAGAGTAAAAAAGTTTTTTATTTGAAAATAACATATATTAAAAACATTGTGTACATTAGGTTCAACAAAACATATTTCATTTGTTGTTGTTACCAGACGGTAAAATTCTTTACAGAGGCTATTTTCACACCCAACGCGTTCATGTGGGGAATGGTATTTTCTACCAAAAATTCATAACAAAATTAGAGGTGATTAGCTCCCCAGGTTTTAAAAGGGCAGTGCCACATCCAATATTATAAATACATATAAAGAAGGGTTCCCCTGAGTGGACTTTAACGGCACTTATAAAAAGTTATAGATAGTAGAAGAGTGTAGCAACGTATGAAGAGTAAAAAAGTTTTTTATTTGAAAATAACATATATTAAAAACATTGTGTACATTAGGTTCAATGAAACATATTACATAGTAGACAGGTTTGTTGTTACCAGACGGTAAAATTCTTTACAGAAGCTATTTTCACACCCAACGCGTTTCGGGATAAACAGTGTTTTAGTCCTTCTTCAGGGGTGTAACAGAAAAGAGAAATTCATCTAGAGTAATTAGAGTGTAAGATGATGAGTGAATTACCATAACATGTAGATATATATATATATATTCATCCACTTGAGGTTAGATAATCAACAAATCACTTACATGATATGTTTCGTTGGTTTATTTTAAAGACTCAGAAATAGAATAGCATTGGACTTTAGTGCTGGTAAAGTTGCTGTCTTTTAAACATCATGGTTCTCACTGGACAGTATCGCTTAACAGTGATCCCAATTAAGGGGTATATTGTCTCACCTATTTAAAGGAGAGATCTGGAGAATTGGCGCTGCCCTGTTAACATTAGATGTTAATTAAAGATCACAAAAAAATATAAATAAATATATAAAAAGAAAAGAAAAGGGCTAAATGTGTATCCCTTAGGTGAATGTACCCCTACGCTTGTGCCAAAATTAATAAAATTAGTGAAAAAAATGTTTTATATAATGTGCAATCCCTGAAAGTGAACGTGCAATTCCTCTGTATTGCGTAAGTGAATATTACAATATATGGGTTTGGTTTAAACTTGCTCCACCTCCATTGCAAAAACTTCACATTTACAACATATCAAACCAAAACTTTTGAAAACTATTAAGTAGTCTCCTATAAAATTGTTGGGGTCCGTGACAAAACCCACTATTTGGGGGCTATCAGTATCCGTGTGAGGTTACCACATATCCCTAATATATATGGTGACTAAAGTGCACTGTGCATAAAGTGATACCAAAGTGTATTAAACCTCTATGATACAGTCTCAAAATTCATATATAATAAATTCATATATAAAAAATTCATAAAAATAGGAATCCAAACCATTAACACTCAAATAAAAAGTAACGAATATGGATACACATCTATGAAAAAAGTCCCTGTGATGGACCCAGGCAGGGTTAGAATGTCTTAATTTTTATAGACAAGAATATTAAGAACGTCAGGATCGGTTAACATGCATTTAAAAATGCCCATAGTGAAGTACATCCAGTTTATTCAGAATTTAAAAGTTAAAAAGCATTACAACCACGGCTGGGTGCAAAGGATGGGATCGGGAAGCGAAACCGAGCGTGCGTCCCGCCATGCGTTCCAGCCGGCTCTTCCGGGTATGACGTGTGAGCGTGACTCCGCCTTACGCGTTTCATCATCAGACGTTGTCAAAGACGTCTGATGACGAAACACGTAAGGCGGAGTCACGCTCACACGTCATACCCGGAAGAGCCGGCTGGAACGCATGGTGGGACGCACGCTCAGTTTCGCTTCCCGATACGTCTGATGACGAAACGCGCAAGGCGGAGTCGCGCTCACACGTCATACCCGGAAGAGCCGGCTGGAACGCATGGTGGGACGCACGCTCGGTTTCGCTTCCCGATCCCATCCTTTGCACCCATCCGTGGTTGTAATGCTTTTTAACTTTTAAATTCTGAATAAACTGGATGTACTTCATTATGCAAGCCCCCTGTCTATTTCTTTGTAGGAGGAGGATCTAGCAGTACGGAGGTGGATAGTAGTGGAGGTACCCGGACCTGGATCAGCAGAAGGGGACCCTCACCACCAGTGTAACAGAAGGAACTCACGGAGCAGTAAAGCCTAAGAGGGACATCCATCACAGGCAGTCATCCAGAGACACCCACTCCTCTGCCCAATACCCCCTAGGGGGTGACGGATTCTGGTGAGTGGGGGAGCACGGGGGGAGCACTTGGAGTCACCAGCTTCTACATGCACGGAAGTCACCTTTTACCACCCCTTGGGCATTTTTAAATGCATGTTAACCGATCCTGACGTTCTTAATATTCTTGTCTATAAAAATTAAGACATTCTAACCCTGCCTGGGTCCATCACAGGGACTTTTTTCATAGATGTGTATCCATATTCGTTACTTTTTATTTGAGTGTTAATGGTTTGGATTCCTGTTTTTATGAATTTTTTTATATATGAATTTTGAGACTGTATTATAGAGGTTTAATACACTTTGGTATCACTTTATGCACAGTGCACTTTAGTCACCATATATATTAGGGATATGTGGTAACCTCACACGGATACTGATAGCCCCCAAATAGTGGGTTTTGTCACGGACTCCAACAATTTTATAGGAGACTACTTAATAATTTTCAAAAGTTTTGGTTTGACATGTTGTAAATGTGAAGTTTTTGCAATGGAGGTGGAGCAAGTTTAAACCAAACCCATATATTGTAATATATGGAATTGCACGTTCACCTTCAGGGATTGCACATTATATAAAAGAATTTTTTTCACTAATTTTATTAATGTTGGCACAAGCGTAGGGGTACATTCACCTAAGGGATACACATTTAGCCCTTTTCTTTTCTTTTCTTTTTATATATTTATTTATATTTTTTTGTGATCTTTAATTAACATCTAATGTTAACAGGGTAGCGCCAATTCCCCAGATCTCTCCTTTAAATACTTCCAATTAACTCCTATTAGGAATTAATTAAGGGGAGGCTGCGGCCCTTCTAAAATATTTTCCTAAGCGTGGACTTCTAATCTAATATTGTCTCACCTACCCCCATCTTCCCCGGATGCGCACAGGCCAGAGCGGTATACTGAGGCAAAAAGAGGAAAACCCTATGAGTAAAAAAAGAGTTGAAATGAATTTAAGGAAGTGAGGGATCTTTAATTGGTGTTGGTATGAGGAGGATTGGACATAAAACTACAAATTCTAGAGATATGGTAAAAAGTGGGGAATATGGTATCCAATGATATATGGATACCATATGTCCAATAACAGTTGAGACATGTATGATGCATGTTATTTGCGTGTCAACGTAGTGGTTACCAGTGAAAAGGTATATAAAGTTGTGTGCTATTATAGTTGACACAAATAGTAATTAGAAATAAGAAATAATATTTCTAATAATGATAAATAAAAGTAATTATGTAAACTGCATTTGTATAGTATTGTGTTAAAAAGAGAAAAAGTGGGGAATAGCACTATTTTTAAGTGGGTATTAGACGCAGTTTTTTATATATATTAACCATATGGTTTTGTAGTTGTTGTTACTGCGTGGATATTATACTTTGTTTGTGCGGAAAAAGGGATTGGTCCATATAGATACATAAATGGATGCTATATATTCTATTATATTCATAGTTAAAACATGTAGTTCATATGTAATATTCAAGCACCCAATATGTAGCTGTTGGTAATGGCAATATATATACAACAGTAATACTGCAGCTTTGTTGTTGTAGAGAAAAGATAATTAATATAGATAGAGGTTGTGTATCTTGTAGAAACAGCCGTAATAGTTAGATATTGATACATTTAGACAATGATTCCAAATGACAGTGAGGTTAAGAACTATGGGAAAAGAGATTACTGAGGAGTTGTGTGGTGAAAAAGTATGTAACAAAATAAGCGGTATAAATAAATGTAAAAAGTACCTTTTTAAAGCAAGTTTGGAGTAAGCCAGCCACACATCCCAGCATCCAGCATGTACAACGCTTGGGCTGGGAATGAGTGGATCTGGCATTTATGTGGGATGAACTCTAATCAGCTGGCGCAATAATTGCGCTCAACTGAGTGTTAGAGTTCATTGTTAGGGAGACCTCACAAACGCCCCTTGAGCCGCGGGTGCGTGGCACCGCCCCTACCGCGCATGCGCGAGCGCAGTTACGTTGGAGCGGCGTTGCGCACACCCGGCCCACCGGTACGATATGCCACGCCGGCGGACTGCGCATGTCCGCCGGAGTAGCAAGATGGAGGTTGTGGGCGGAGATGTCAAATCGCCCTGCTCACCTCCCATGACGCCGCCCAGATAGTCTGTCTGGGCGGCTTTCCGTGTCGGGTAACCGCTCTGGTTGATCGCCTCCAGGGGAAACCTAGAGAAGAGCGAGAAAGAAGAGTATAAAATTTTGAAAACCATGTTATGGATATTTTAAAAAATGAAGGATATGACACTTAAAAAAAAAAAAAAAAAAAGTGCAGAGATACATTGTATATCAAAAATAAGAGCAGCAACATTAGTGAAAACACAAAATTATATGTACATGTATACTGACACATACTTTTAGTGGGTGGTTAATTGAAGGTGGTCAAGGCTAATTAATGGTACAAAAGTGAGATAAGCAATCGGAATGTAGGCAAACAGGTGGCAAACTGATATAGATATATAAGTATATAATATATATTCCCTGATTGGGAATATCTATCATGAGTTGTATTGAGCTATTTAGCATGAATTAAGAATAAAGAATATGGCATCGATATTGGTTCCATACATAAAGATAAATTAATGAACATGATAAGGTGGACTGACATTGCTATAAGACGTATTAATTTAAATAAATTCAAATAAATGTAGAGTAGATGTTACATAATACTTATGATTTTTTTTATACAAATTAAACATTACATATAATAAAACGTAGTATATAAATATGATGCATATAATCTAAGAGGTTAAAGTGAGATCATATGACAAAAAACATTAATCATACAATACTTTTGTGCTATTTGTCCAAGTCCATACATGTCTTCATAAGTCTGAAAACTTCATTGAAAAGTCAGGTGGACATGTTATGTGTTACAAACAGACCCAAATCAAGGAGCTTACGGAAAGTGTTCCCCTACAGAGTAGGGTGAGCAAATCATGTATTCTGAAGCAGTTTAGAGGGCGTCTAAGATAATTACATATGGTTTGATGGTTTTCTCTATTCTTGGTAGATTTGTGGGAACACAAACTATTGAAGACATATGTGTCATAGACAAAATAAATCAAAAATTTTGAGTACATGTAGGTCATACATAGTGTTTTGTCATTCTATTAATATACAGATATATTGGTGATAATACAGATGGAAAAACAGACATCCCCATTATTAGCAAACAGAAATAGATGTTAAGAGTAATCAAGGATTAATGAGGGGGTCGCTTATTTCTCCATTCCACCGGAGCAGAAACCTTCGAGGAACGGTTTAAAGCAGACGGCCTCATTTAGACCTGGGGGTAAAGTGGCCTTTAATAAATAGATCCACCTTAATTCTCTTTGAAGGAGGATTTTGTTCCAGTCGCCCCCCCTAGGGCTTGGGTGTATCCGATCTAATATTAGGAATTTAATCCTCGGAAAGTTCCCTCCATGTACTAATGAGACATGGCGGCCTAGGGGGAGGTCAGGATCACACGTTGCATGGAGAGTATATGTCTATAGGCTCTTCTCCAGAACTCTAATTTTGTTTTTCCTACATAAAAGCAACTGCAGCTACACTGGAGCAGATAAACTACTCCAGTGGTTCTGCAGTTGGCAAAATGTTTCGGGTAGAATTTTTTCCCATTTGGAAGAATGGGGTTTCTCTGTGTGAGCATATACCTACAATAACGACAAGAGCCACAAGCAAAGGTACCCTTGTATTTGCAATGTGTTTTCATTAATTCATTTTTGAATTCACTGTTTACAATTCTATCACTGATAGATGTGGCTCTTCTAAATGTGAATTGTGGTTTATCACCAAGTGACCCAGGGATGGATCAAGGGTTAACATGTGCCAGTACTTTTCAACAATTTTTCTAACTTGACAGTGTTGTTGATTAAATGTTGTAATAATACGTAATTGGTTTGTATCTTTATGCCTAGTAGCCCGGAAAAGCATGGTTTTTTACTTTTTTTAAAGATCTTTTTAGGGACGTACGAGTGTAGCCTCGTGCTAATAATCTGTCTCGTAGATTGCCTGCTTCTCTTATAAACGTGTCATTGTCTATACAATTGCGCTTAATTCTGAGATATTGTGAATATGGTATGGAGTTAATGAGGGGTTGAGGGTGAAAGCTGGTAGCGTGGAGTATTGTGTTCCCTGCAGTGGTTTTTCTGAATAGCTTGCTGCATAGTTTGCCTTGTTCGCCTTTGTAAATCTCTCTGTCTAAAAATGTTATCTGATTCTTATCAGAGGACATAGTGAATGTTAAATTAAAGTCATTCTTGTTCATTCTTGATAAACACTGCTCGAGTACATCTGTAGGGCCGTCCCAGATGACAAAGATGTCATCTATATAGCGGTACCATCCCATGATGTAGTTGGTGTACTGAATAAGACTCTCATCAGAGAGAAATGTTTTCTCCCACTCCCCCAGGTACAGGTTGGCATACGATGGGGCACAACATGTCCCCATCACAATCCCCAGCACCTGGAGGTAGTGGGAGCCATTAAAAGTAAAGACATTGTGGGTGAGGATGTACTCGAGGAGTGTGATAATAAATTCATTGTATATAGGATCAGTAGTCGAATTTTGTTGGAGAATGTGTCTAATAGCTGCTAATCCACGTTCGTGTGGAATTGAGCTATAAAGCGTTTCTACATCAATTGTTACTAAATGAGCTTGGTCCGATACGTGTAATTGATCCAGAATTTGTAAGAGATGACTCGTGTCTCTCACGTACGATGTTAGTGAGATTACAAATGGTCTTAGATATTCGTCCACTACTTTGCTTGCATTGTCCCTAATTGAGCCGATGTCTGAAATGATTGGCCTGCCTGGCGGATCTGTAAGGTCCTTTCGTTTGTATTTTTAATTTTTCTAGGTCAATGTTTACAAGTTTTGAAAATGCTGCCACATTTGGACAACTGCTCGGTGGTGGGCAGAGATCCGATTTTTTCTTTAGTTTAGACAAAGTTGGGTTGGCCCGATTATCCGAATCTAATTCTTCTATAGATTGTAGGATTCGGGGAAGGTCTATTGAGTCAATTAGGTCAGCTGTGTCACTCTCTTCAAGGAGGGTGATCAGCTGATCCAGAGCTTGATTTTCTTGAGGGGTATAGTTTGTTCTCGTATCCTGTTTCTGATAAAGTTTTTTTAAAATTACTTTTCGGACAAATAACTGAAGGTCTTTGTAAAGTTCAAATTTATCTAGGTTATGATTGGGGCAAAAGTTTAATCCTTTCTTTAGGACTGAGATTTCATCTTTCGATAAGAGATGTGAAGATAGATTAATTATGCTAAGGTCTGTGCCTAGATGTGTTGGTGTATCTTGATGGACACTTATAGTGTCAGTTGTGTGTAGGTGTTGAGATTGGGTGGGGCTGGTTTGATACCAGCCAGAACTTGATCTAAAAAAGATGAGTCATTACGACCCAAATCGTGTGTGGTATGAGTGTCTTGACTGGTAGGAAGTGTATTTTCCTGTGATGCGTAGTGAGACATAGGAAGATTGGTGGATTTATCAGAGAGTGCAGAGCTAGGATGTAAAGATTTGGGTGTCTTGTCTGAGATTTGTTTTTTAGACTTGTGATCTTGTGTCAAATCGCCTTGAAGTTGGCGTTTGGTGCCAAGTATAGGTTTAGGTTTGGGGATAGTGGAAGGAGTGTTGTGAGAAAAGGATTTAGTGGAGTTGGAATTCGGTACTGTATTGGTATTTCTATTCATGGTTTTGTTTTGATTCCATTTATAAGCTTTCCCAGCTTCAAATGCATTTTTATCTCTAAGAAATTTTTGACCTTTTTTGATGAGAATGTCTTTATTAAAGGATTCTAAGTGGATCTGGAGTTTTTTCTCTTTATTAATGGCTGATTTGTGTGTTTTGAATTGTTGTAGATGTTCGCATATTTTGATGATTTCTGTGTCTATAGTGTCTTAGTTCTCTTGGTGTATTCATCTATTAGCGTCTCCATGAGACTTCATGAGCGTGTTTGGAGTATGTTTTCCCACGTTAATTTGAAGTTCGTGTCCAGGTCCTCCAAAGTGGGGAAGATCTGGACACGAAGTCCCAGTGGGTTAATATTGCTCTTGATGTAATCTTGGAAAGATTTTACATGCCAGAAAAGAAGATACTTTTTCTCTAAATTTTTTGATAGTTTGAAAAAGAGGGAGGAAATCTCTGCTTCAATTTGTTCGTTGTCTCCAAATTTTTTTAGGTATCTCTGCATGAGAGATTCCCAGTCTTGACCCACAAAAGTGTTTTCAATGTCTATGCTTTCTACTTCAGAAGCGAAAGAAAATAGTGATTATATGAGTTAAGTTTGGGAAATTAAGTTCTATTAAACATAATCTTGTCCTGGAAATCAGGATATGTTACAAAAAATCAGTATTTAGGCGCTTTTAGCGATCTACATATCCTAGGGTTGCATAATCATGTGGGGAATGGTATTTTCTACCAAAAATTCATAACAAAATTAGAGGTGATTTAGCTCCCCAGGTTTTAAAAGGGCAGTGCCACATCCAATATTATAAATACATATAAAGAAGGGTTCCCCTGAGTGGACTTTAACGGCACTTATAAATAGTTATAGATAGTAGAAGAGTGTAGCAACGTATGAAGAGTAAAAAAGTTTTTTATTTGAAAATAACATATATTAAAAACATTGTGTACATTAGGTTCAATGAAACATATTACATAGTAGACAGACGGTAAAATTCTTTACAGAAGCTATTTTCACACCCAACGCGTTTCGGGATAAACAGTGTTTTAGTCCTTCTTCAGGGATGTAACAGAAAAGAGAAATTCATCTAGAGTAATTAGAGTGTAAGATGATGAGTGAATTACCATAACATGCAGATATATATTCATCCACTTGAGGTTAGATAATCAACAAATCACTTACATGATATGTTTCATTGGTTTATTTTAAAAACTCAGAAATAGAATAGCATTGGAAATTAGTGCTGGTAAAGTTGCTGTCTTTTAAACATCATGGTTCTCACTGGACAGTATCGCTTAACAGTGATCCCAATTAAGGGGTATATTGTCTCACCTACCCCCATCTTCCCCGGATGCGCACAGGCCAGAGCGGTATACTGAGGCAAAAAGAGGAAAACCCTATGAGTAAAAAAGGAGTTTAAATGAATTTAAGGAAGTGAGGGATCTTTAATTGGTGTTGGTATGAGGAGGATTGGACATAAAACTACAAATTCTAGAGATATGGTAAAAAGTGGGGAATATGGTATCCAATGATATATGGATACCATATGTCCAATGACAGTTGAGACATGTATGATGCATGTTATTTGCGTGTCAACGTAGTGGTTACCAGTGAAAAGGTATATAAAGTTGTGTGCTATTATAGTTGACACAAATAGTAGTTAGAAATAAGAAATAATATTTCTAATAATGATAAATAAAAGTAATTATGTAAACTGCATTGGTATAGTATTGTCATGAGAGGGTTTACCCGTTGGTGGTGCTATCGGTCTCTTGGATCGCAGTACCAGTGTCCACCAGCAGGTGTCTTCCAACACCTAGGACCTGTAGTAAGAGGACTCTCCTGCTGGTGGCACTGTTGCATCCTTGGGCCGTAGTACCGGTGTCCACCAGCGGGTGCACTCTGGCAGTGTGGAGCAAACAGCACCCTCTGCGCTCATCTGTAACATGAGGTCAATTACTACAGCCTTATAAATACCCGGCAAGCCCTCACATGCTTGCCTTGGTATCTTTCTCCCTGCGCCCTGACCTTGCTGCCTGTATCCTGACTGTGAACCTGTTTCTGTCCTGTCCTGTCCTGATCTGATCCGATCCCTAGCCCTAGCCCATCCTGTACTTGTCCCTCCTGATTCCCTTGGATCCCTGCCCTGCAGCCTATCCATCCATCCTCTCCCTGTCCTGCTGGTTTCCCGTCCTTACCCATCTGCTGACCTCCCTGTGTATGACCTTGGCCTGGCTTTGTTTACGATTCCGGTATCTCCATTTACTTGTATATACTATTTGTTGTTTGTGGGTCTGTGGTTGGTTTTGCACTGTTTATATTTCTCTTACTTGTCACTTATTTAATAAACACCATTATTTTTTCACTTACATGCGTTTCTGGTTTCCTCTGTGCAGTCCACACAGTCTGGTCTACTAAATCCTCTGACAGCATACCAAGGCCATCCCTGACCAGACGTGGCTGCATTGAGGAACCGTCCAGGTTGTTAGTTCTGCTAATATGAATTTCAATGAAATCAGTTATTATTCCCTACTGGCAGAAGATGATGGTGAATATTGTCGCCAGATTTTGAAAGGGTGGACTAGTGACCAGCTGATGGAAACTATCCGATCAGCTCATTCCCTAGTGGATCAGGGGTATATGTCATTTGAAGATGTTCAGCCCCTGATCCAGTTATGTGCAAAACCAGCCCTGTCATGCATTCCCCCATCAATTATGGCCAAGTTGAATCCCTGGTATGGTTATTAGAGGATGATCCAGCCTATTTCATGGAACATTATTCCTCTTGTTCACAGCAGGTGTTGTCTAATTGCATCCAGTCGATGCAATCCTTGGTTAGTCAGGCTGTGTATGAGTCAGCGTTTGTTCAACCTGTGCTGCAGGCATGGTCAGATCTCCTGTATTTAGCTAAGCCACAATATTCCAGCCCTGCCATTAATCACCTGCCTTCCCAAAAATCTATCTCCCCATCACCTATGGCAACCTCAGCTACAGCTCAGTTTACTCAGCCCCTACCAAATACTACTACCCAGTCTCCAAGTGTAGCACCTATCCTGCCTTCAATCCACCTGTCTCTTCTCCTCCACCTGTAATAACCCCACAGAACCCTCCTCCAGCCACTGTTCCTTGGTCTTCCTTTTGCCCAGCTACATACTTTTCTTACGACCCTGCACCTACGTACAAAGCTGCAGTGGCTAAACCAAAAAAGAAACTAAAGTTCTTCCCGACCCACACCATCCTGCCAGTAACCCAACCTGCCTCCACACCAACCAACCTGTTCCAGCCTGCATTCATGCCAGTTGAACTTGATGACCCACCTAAACCTGCCAAACCTCTGCCTGCTATCCAGCCCGAAGTCTCGGTGCCCGCTTTCCAGTCTGATGTGCCTGCTATCCAGTCTGATGTGCCTGCCTCCCAGTCTGATGTCCTGATGTCTACCTTCCAGCCTGATGTCTCAGTGCTTGCCTTCCAGCCGGATGTCTCGATGCTTGCCTTCCAGCCGGATGTCTTGGTGCCTGCCTTCCAGCTTGATGTCTCTGCCTTCCAGCTTGATGTCTCTGCCTTCCAGTCTGATGTGCCCGCCTTCCAGTCTAATATGCCTGCTTTCCAGTCTGATGTCCTGATGCCTGCCTTCCAGCCTGAAGTCTCGGTGCCCGCTTTTCAGTCTGATGTCTTGATGCCTGCCTTCCAGCCGGATGTCTCGGCGCCTGTCTCCCAGCTTGATGTCTTTGCCTCCCAGTCTGATGTGCCCGCTGTCCAGTCTGATGTGCCCACTGTCCAGTCTGTCCTGATGCCTGCCTTCCAGCCCGAAGTCTCGGTGCCCGCTTTCCAGTCTGATGTGCCTGCTATCCAGTCTGATGTGCCTGCCTCCCAGTCTGATGTCCTGATGCCTACCTTCCAGCCTGATGTCTCGGTGTCCGCCTTCCAACCGGATGTCTCGATGCCTGCCTTCCAGCCAGATGTCTCGGTGCCTGCCTTCCAGCTTGATGTCTCTGCCTTCCAGTCTGATGTGCTCACCTTCCAGCCTGATGTACCCGCTTTCCAGTCTAATGTGCCTGCTTTCCAGTCTGATGTCCTGATGCCTGCCTTCCAGCCTGAAGTCTCGGTGCCCGCTTTTCAGTCTGATGTCTTCATGCCTGCCTTTCAGCCTGACGTCTCGAAGCTTGCCTTTCAGCCTGATGTCTCGGTGTCTGCATTTCCACGTGATTTCTCCATGCCTGCCTTCCAGCCTGATGTGCCTGCCTTCCAGCCTGAAGTGCCAGCTTCCCAGCCTGAAGTGCCAGCTTCCCAGCCTGATGTGCCAGCTTCCCAGCCTGATGTGCCAGCTTCCCAGCCTGATGTGCCAGCTTCCCAGTCTGATGTGCCAGCTTCCCAGTCTGATGTGCCAGCTTCCCAGTCTGATGTGCCAGCTTCCCAGTCTGATGTCTCAGTGCCTACCTTCCAGCCTGATGTCTCGAAGCTTGCCTTCCAGCCTGATGTCTCGAAGCTTGCCTTCCAGCCTGATGTCTCGAAGCTTGCCTTCCAGCCTGATGTCTCGATGCCTGCCTTCCAGCCTGATGTGCCTGCCTTCCAGCCTGATGTGCCAGCTTCCCAGTTTGATGTGCCAGCTTCCCAGTTTGATGTGCCAGCTTCCCAGTCTGTTGTCTCAGTGCCTGCCTTCCAGCCTGATGTCTCGAAGCTTGCCTTCCAGCCTGATGTCTCGATGCCTGCCTTCCAGCCTGATGTACCAGCTTCCCGGCCTGATGTGCCAGCTTCCCAGTCTGATGTGCCTGCTTCCCAGCCTAAAGTGCCTGCTGCCCAGCTTGAAGTGCCCGTGCCTGCTGCCCAGCTTGAAGTGCCCGTGCCCTCTGCCCAGCTTGGTGTGTTCCTGCCCGCTGTCTTCTCGGATGTGCCCGCTGTCATCTCGGATGTGCTCGCTGTCTTCTTGGATGTGCCCGCTGTCTTCTTGGATGTGCCCGCTGTCTGCTCGGATGTGCCCGCTGTCTGCTCGGATGTGCCCGCTGTCTGCTCGGATGTGCCCGCTGTCTGCTCGGATGTGCCTGCTGTCTTTTCGGATGTGCCCGTTGTCTGCTCTGATGTACCCACTGTCCAGTTTGATGTACCCGATGCCCAGCCTGATGTGCCCTCATCTGTTGTTCGGTTTGAGGCCATGAACTTTGGACAATTTCATCTTGTTGGAGCGTCCGGGGGCCGCTCCTTTGAGGGGGGGTACTGTCATGAGAGGGTTTACCCGTTGGTGGTGCTATCGGTCTCTTGGATCGCAGTACCAGTGTCCACCAGCGGGTGTCTTCCAACAGCTAGGACCTGTAGTAAGAGGACTCTCCTGCTGGTGGCACTGTTGCATCCTTGGGCCGTAGTACCGTGTCTACCAGCGGGTGCACTCCGGCAGTGTGGAGCAAACAGCACCCTCTGCGCTCAGCTGTAACATGAGGTCAATTACTACAGCCTTATAAATACCCAGCAAGCCCTCACATGCTTGCCTTGGTATCTTTCTCCCTGCGCCCTGACCTTGCTGCCTGTATCCTGACCGTGAACCTGTTTCTGTCCTGTCCTGTCCTGATCTGATCCGATCCCTATCCCTAGCCCATCCTGTACTTGTCCCTCCCGATTCCCTTGGATCCCTGCCCTGCAGCCTATCCATCCATCCTCTCCCTGTCCTGCTGGTTTCCCGTCCTTACCCATCTGCTGACCTCCCTGTGTATGACCTTGGCCTGGCTTTGTTTACGATTCCGGTATCTCCATTTACTTGTATATACTATTTGTTGTTTGTGGGTCTGTGGTTGGTTTTGCACTGTTTATATTTCTCTTACTTGTCACTTATTTAATAAACACCATTATTTTTTCACTTACATGCGTTTCTGGTTTCCTCTGTGCAGTCCACACAGTCTGGTCTACTAAATCCTCTGACAAGTATTGTGTTAAAAAGAGAAAAAGTGGGGAATAGCACTATTTTTAAGTGGGTAATAGACACAGTTT
Source organism: Aquarana catesbeiana (assembly GCF_042186555.1). Classification (NCBI taxonomy): domain Eukaryota; kingdom Metazoa; phylum Chordata; class Amphibia; order Anura; family Ranidae; genus Aquarana; species Aquarana catesbeiana. Next base: position 256,088,715 of record NC_133328.1, on the reverse strand, counting down.
TTTATATATATTAACCATATGGTTTTGTAGTTGTTGTTACTGCGTGGATATTATACTTTGTGCAGAAAAAGGGATTGGCCCATATAGATACATAAATGGATGCTATATATTCTATTATATTCATAGTTCAAACATGTAGTTCATATGTAATATTCAAGCCCCCTATATGTAGCTGTTGGTAATGGCAATATATATACAACAGTAATACTACAGCTTGACTACTACCAGTCAAGACACTCATACCACACACGATTTGGGTCGTAATGACTCATCTTTTTTAGATCAAGTTCTGGCTGGTGTCAAACCAGCCCCACCCAATCTCAACACCTACACACAACTGACACTATAAGTGTCCATCAAGATACACCAACACATCTAGGCACAGACCTTAGCATAATTAATCTATCTTCACATCTCTTATCGAAAGATGAAATCTCAGTCCTAAAGAAAGGATTAAACTTTTACCCCAATCATAACCTAGATAAATTTGAACTTTACAAAGACCTTCAGTTATTTGTCCGAAAAGTAATTTTAAAAAAACTTTATCAGAAACAGGATACGAGAACAAACTATACCCCTCAAGAAAATCAAGCTCTGGATCAGCTGATCACCCTCCTTGAAGAGAGTGACATAGCTGACCTAATTGACTCAATAGACCTTCCCCGAATCTTACAATCTATAGAAGAATTGGATTCGGATAATCGGACCAACCCAACTTTGTCTAAACTAAAGAAAAAATCGGACTTCTGCCCACCACCGAGCATTTGTCCAAATGCGGTAGCATTTTCAAAACTTGTAAACAGTGACCTAGAAAAATTAAAAATTCAAACGAAAGGACCCTCTAACTTGAGCTCAGGAGAACTAGATGCACTAAACTCTCTAGCTCCCAATAACAAAATCACCATAAAATTTTTAGACAAGGGCGGTAATGTGGTTGTTCTGAACAACAAACACTACATCAATATCTGTAAGAAAATTCTGAATAATTTAGATTGGTATCATCGCATGCCGGCAACCATTATAGAAAAATACAAGATTTGATTGTACAATTTTCTCAGAAAAATACAATAAAGAGTTTTACACACTAGTAGATTCCACCTTCTTGAATAATACAATTAATAAATCAACCTGGACCTTCATTAGGAATAATTTCCCCAGGACTCCCACGTTCTATATACTTCCAAAAATTCACAAAAGCCTTACAGATCTGCCGGGCAGGCCAATCATTTCAGGCATCGGCTCAATTAGTGACAATGCAAGCAAAGTATTGGACGAATATCTAAGACCATTTGTAATCTCAATAACATCGTACGTGAGAGACACGAGTCATCTCTTACAAATTCTGGATCAATTAGACGTATCGGACCAAGCTCATTTAGTAACAATTGATGTAGAAACGCTTTATAGCTCAATTCCACACAAACGTGGATTAGCAGCTATTAGACACATTCTCCAACAAAATTCGACTACTGATCCTATATACAATGAATTCATTATCACACTGCTCGAGTACATCCTCACCCACAATGTCTTTACTTTTAATGGCTCCCACTACCTCCAGGTGCAGGGGGTTGCGATGGGGACATGTGCCCCATCGTATGCCAACCTGTACCTGGGGGAGTGGGAGAAAACATTTCTCTCTGATGAGAGTCTTATTCAGTACACCAACTACATTATGGGATGGTATATCCCATATACGCTATATAGATGACATCTTTGTCATCTGCGACGGCCATACAGATGTACTCGAGCAGTGTTTATCAAGAATGAACAAGAATGACTTTAATTTAACATTCACTATGTCCTCTGATAAGAATCGGATAACATTTTTAGACATAGAGATTTACAAAGGCGAACAAGGCAAACTATGCAGCAAGCTATTCAGAAAAACCACTGCAGGGAACACAATACTCCACGCTACCAGCTTTCACCCTCAACCCCTCATTAAATCCATACCATATTCGCAATATCTCAGAATTAAGCACAATTGTACAGACAATGACAAGTTTATAAGAGAAGCAGGCAATCTACGAGACAGATTATTAGCACGAGGCTACACTTGTACGTCCCTAAAGAGATCTTTTAAAAAAGTAATGAAAAAACCCAGGAACATGCTTTTCCAGGCTACTAGGCATAAAGATACAAACCAATTACGTATTATTACAACATTTAATCAACAACACTATCAAGTTAGAAAAATTGTTGAAAAGTACTGGCACATGTTGACCCTTGATCCATCCCTGGGTCACTTGGTGCCAGATAAACCACAATTCACATTTAGAAGAGCCACATCTATCAGTGATAGAATTGTAAAACAGTGAATTCAAAAATGAATTAATGAGAACACATTGCAAATACAAGGGTACCTTTGCTTGTGGCTCTTGTCGTTATTGTAGGTATATGCTCACACAGAGAAACCCCATTCTTCCAAATGGGAAAAAATTCTACCTGAAACATTTTGCCAACTGCAGAACCACTCGAGTAGTTTATCTGCTCCAGTGTAGCTGCAGTTGCTTTTATGTAGGAAAAACAAAATTAGAATTTTGGAGAAGAGCCTATAGACATATACTCTCCATGCAAACGTGTGATCCTGACCTCCCCCTAGGCCGCCATGTCTCATTAGTACATGGAGGGAACTTTCCGAGGATTAAATTCCTAATATTAGATCGGATACACCCAAGCCCTGGGGGGGGCGACTGGAACAAAATCCTCCTTCAAAGAGAATTAAGGTGGATCTATTTATTAAAGGCCACTTTACCCCAGGTATAAATGAGGCTGTCTGCTTTAAACCGTTCCTCGAAGGTTTCTGCTCCGGTGGAATGGAGAAATAAGCGACCCCCCATTAATCCTTGATTACTCTTAACATCTATTTCTGTTTGCTAATAATGGGGATGTCTGTTTCTCCGTCTGTATTATCACCAATATATCTGTATATTAATAGAATGACAAAACACTATGTATGACCTACATGTACTCAAAATGTTTGATTTATTTTGTCTATGACACATATGTCTTCAATAGTTTGGGTTCCCACAAATCTACCAGGAATAGAGGAAACCATCAAACCATATGTAATTATCTTAGACGCCCCCTAAACTGCTTCGGAATACATGATTTGCTCACCCTACTCTGTAGGGGAACACTTTCCGTATGCTCCTTGATTTGGGTCTGTTTGTAACACATTACATGTCCACCCGACTTTTCATTGAAGTTTTCAGACATATGAAGACATGTATGGACTTGGACAAATAGCACAAAAGTATTGTATGATTAATGTTTTTTGTCATATGATCTCACTTTAACCTCTTAGATTATATGCATCATATTTATATACTACGTTTTATTATATGTAATGTTTAATTTGTGTCAAAAAAATCATAAGTATTATGTAACATCTACTCTACATTTATTTGAATTTATTTAAATTAATATGTCTTGTAGCAATGTCAGTCCACCTTATCATGTTCATTAATTTATCTTTATGTATGGAACCAATATCGATGCCATATTCTTTATTCTTAATTCATGCTAAATAGCTCAATACAACTCATGATAGATATTCCCAATCAGGGAATATATATTGTATACTTATATATCTATATCAGTTTGCCACTTGTTTGCCTACATTCCGGTTGCTTATCTCACTTTTGTACCATTAATTAGCCTTGCCCACCTTCAATGTTGCTGCTCTCATTTTTGATATACAATGTATCTCTGCACTTTTTTTTTTTTTAAGTGTCATATCCTTCATTTTTTACAATATCCATAACATGGTTTTCAAAATTTAATACTCTTCTTTCTCGCTCTTCTCTAGGTCTCCCCTGGATGCGATCAACCAGAGCGGTTGCCCGACACGGAAAGCCGCCCAGACAGACTATCTGGGCGGCGTCATGGGAGGTGAGCAGGGCGATTTGACATCTCCGCCCACAACCTCCATCTTGCTACTCCGGCGGACATGCGCAGTCCGCCAGCGTGGTATATCATGTCGGTGGGCCGGGTGTGCACAACGCCGCTCCAACGTAACTGTGCTCACGCATGCGCGGTAGTGGCGGTGCTGCGCACCCGCGGCTCAGGGGGTGTTTGTGAGGTCTCCCTAACAATGAACTCTAACACTCAGCTTAGCGCAATTATTGCGCCAGCTGATTAGAGTTCATCCCACATAAATGCCAGATCCACTCATTCCCAGCCCAAGCTTTGTACATGCTGGATGCTCGGATGCGTGGCTGGCTTACTCCAAACTTGCTTTAAAAAGGTTCTTTTTACATTTATTTATACCGCTTATTTTGTTACATACTTTTTCACCACACAACTCCTCAGTAATCTCTTTTCCCATAGTTCTTAACCTCACTGTCATTTGGAATCATTGTCTAAATGTATCAGTATCTAACTATTACAGCTGTTTCTACAAGATACACAACCTCTATCTATATTAATTATCTTTTCTCTACAACAACAAAGCTGTAGTATTACTGTTGTGTATATATATTGCCATTACCAACAGCTACATATTGGGTGCTTGAATATTACATATGAACTGCATGTTTTAACTATGAATATAATAGAATATATAGCATCCATTTATGTATCTATATGGGCCAATCCCTTTTTCTGCACAAACAAAGTATAATATCCACGCAGTAACAACAATTACAAAACCATATGGTTAATATATATAAAAAACTGCGTCTATTACCCACTTAAAAATAGTGCTATTCCCCACTTTTTCTCTTTTTAACACAATACTATACAAATGCAGTTTACATAATTACTTTTATTTATCATTATTAGAAATATTATTTCTTATTTCTAATTACTATTTGTGTCAACTATAATAGCACACAACTTTATATACCTTTTCATTGTTACCACTACGTTGACACGCAAATAACATGCATCATACATGTCTCAACTGTTATTGGACATATGGTATCCATATATCATTGGATACCATATTCCCCACTTTTTACCATATCTCTAGAATTTGTAGTTTTATGTCCAATCCTTCTCATACCAACACCAATTAAAGATCCCTCACTTCCTTAAATTCATTTCAACTCCTTTTTTACTCATAGGGTTTTCCTCTTTTTGCCTCAGTATACCGCTCTGGCCTGTGCGCATCCGGGGAAGACGGGGGTAGGTGAGACAATATACCCCTTAATTGGGATCACTGTTAAGCGATACTATCCAGTGAGAACCATGATGTTTAAAAGACAGCAACTTTACCAGCACTAATGTCCAATGCTATTCTATTTCCGAGTTTTTAAAATAAACCAACGAAACATATCATGTAAGTGATTTGTTGATTATCTAACCTCAAGTGGATGAATATATATCTACATGTTATGGTAATTCACTCATCATCTTACACTCTAATTACTCTAGATGAATTTCTCTTTTCTGTTACACCCCTGAAAAAGGACTAAAACACTGTTTATCCCGAAACTCGTTGGGTGTGAAAAGAGCCTCTGTAAAGAATTTTACCGTCTGGTAACAACAACAAACCTGTCTACTATGTAATATGTTTCGTTGAACCTAATGTACACAATGTTTTTAATATATGTTATTTTCAAATAAAAAACTTTTTTACTCTTCATACGTTGCTACACTCTTCTACTATCTATAACTTTTTATAAGTGCCATTAGTCCACTCAGGGGAACCCTTCTTTATATGTATTTATAATATTGAATGTGGCACTGCCCTTTTAAAACCTAGGGGAGCTAATCACCTCTAATTTTGTTATAAACTCAATTTTAGTCATACATTTAGGCCAAAATGTATTCAGCCACATGTCTTTGGTAAAAAAAAAAAGTCAATAAACGTATATTTATTGGTTTACGCAAAAGTTATAGCATCTACAAACTAGGGTACATTTTCTGGAATTTACACAGCTTTTACACAGCTTTTAGTTTATGTGGGGGGGGGGCGTGGCCTGGACATGGCTGGGTGAGGACGCGTTTACCTCAAGCTCCCGGCCTTTCCCTGCCTATCCGAGCCTAATATGATCTAAAACCCATCATCTGAACGAGGCATGTACTCTAAGAAAAGGAGAACAAAGGGGAAAGCTAAACAGGCGAGACCAAGAGAATCTGGAGGGTCTATTGAACACTTTTTAACGCAACCCCAGCTCACCTCTGCTGATTCTAAAATGGCGGATCCATGTGGAGAAAGAAGCGAGACCCAGGGGAGCCGGCCGGCTTCCCCTGATGCGGCGCTGGACTCTGATTTTTCTCGGATATCCCTCCCGCTTTACAATCAGGGTCGGAGACCCCGCTACTGTGCTCCTGGAATACTGGGGGCAATGCCGGGATATGGGCACTTTTAAAAGCCCTCCCAACCAAGGCAGATGTTAAGTCTCTCATCAGCCGCCTGGAGACTCAACACCGCAAAGACATTCAGGAGGTAAGAGGAGAGCTGAGCTCAGTGACTGCCAGGTTGACTGCGGGAGAGACTTCGGTAAGTGACCTGGAAAGAAGAGTGTCAGCACTGGAACATTTACAAGATGCCCATATCGACGCCGCGACCATGCTACAGCTACACCAGGAAGAAATGGAAGACAGAAGCAGACGTAACAATCTCCATCTGCGCGGCCTCCTGGAGGCGACCGGACCAGAGGATCTAGCTGCCACAGTCACTGCCATCTTCCGCAAACTTCCAGGAGACCCGCTTCCGCAAAATTTGGAGTACGATCGCATCCACCGAGCATTAGGACCAAAATCGCAAGACCCATCTAGACCAAGGGAGGTTATCTGCCATCTCCACCATTACTCCTACAAAGAATCGATCGCCCGCAGAGCCTGGGAAGCAGGAGACATAGATTTTGATGGAGCGACTGTTAAAATTTTACCTGATGTCTCCCGCGCTACCTTACAGAGGAGAGCCATGCTTCGCCCGGTGTTGGAGACGGCTCGCGGGCAAGGAGCCACCTATCGATGGGGATATCCGCTTTCGGTGATCTTCAAAAGGAACCAGCGATCGTTTCACCTCTGATCTCCAAGAGACCTACAGGCTCTTTTCGCTTTCCTGGACACAGCCCCCATCAGAATGCAGAGCTGGCTGATGTTCATTCCACAGACGGGAGGTTGTTCCGGTCCGCAACCCTCACAGGGGAACATCCAGCCCAGACTGCAGAGACAACACCGCAGATCAAGAGAGCCGTCCTCAGAGGGAACACATGAGTTGTGAGTGAATCTATTTCCCTGCTTGATAATTGACTTCCATAGTAAATGATCATCCCTATCCTGCTGAACCTCCCTATACTGGCTCCTTACATTTGTGCCCTGAGTCATGAGGTAACTTCATTTCAGGTATTCCACCGCAGCGGCTTTTCCGCAAACATTATTTACCATGTCAGTCTGAGATGCGGTGAGGACTGACCCCCCCCCCCCTTTTCCCATCCCCGCCCTTGGGTAATATAATCCCCAGTGGAAAACTTTCATAGGATGTCAGAAGGACTTATGTGGACTGCCACTGAAGGGACAACCTTGAATGAGATTTAAACTGTCACTGGCCGTGTAGTTGGGGCGATTACTCAAGAAGACTGACATTCTGTGAGGAGACGGTGATGGGGCCTGGGGAGGGGAGAGGGATTTGATTCCTTCCTATGCCTTGATGTGAGAAAGTATTACCCTTTTGGCCGGAAGAGAGGGAGGCAGACTCTTCAGGTGAAGCATACTCAATACACCCTGCAGCTAGTTATCAGCTCTTGGGATTTTGTTTTGTTCGGTATTCCTTTTGTCTTACAGTTCAGTTTACCGCAGTTTGTTTGAACACCCGGGATTGTATAATGTGTGTGTTTGATTATTGTTAAAATGCAGAATTCCTTTATGTGTTCGGTATTGGGGGTTGCAGTATATCCGGAAGGTTCAATAATTGTATACAACTGCAAAATGTCTGGTACTCCATTATGCAGTGAGCCACACACATAGCCCTATCGGGTATACTTTAATCCCAGGACCAAATTGGGGTGTTGTAGCATATAAGAATGTTATACCTGGTAGGTTCCTGCTGCAAGCACTAGCCCATTTGGCTGCTGGAATTTTTGCTGACCTTAAACAATTTTCAGGACTCCAACCTGCAAAGACCCTATTTGGTTTATTATAATTTAATGTAACATAGGATGTACATGCTACTACCCAGCCTGTTAATACCTTGAGGGAGCTGTGTGTCTTTAAAGCAGAAGGCGCGCAGGGAGAGTCTAAACGCAGGACTGACACCTCCTCCTTCCTCCTCTTTCCCCCATACCCGCCTGTTTATAGGATGGGGGGAGAGAATGAGGCGAGTATACAGTTGTGATGGATCCTAGGTGTTCTGCTCTTGGGCTTCAGGTGGGCGGGGGAGGTCGGGAGCGCCTCTCCGCAGCACATTCCAGTCACTCCCCCACTTAGGCCAGCACGTTTCTCGACTGTGTAGGTCGAGACGTGTATATGCAAGCATTTTGCTTGTCATTAGAAGTTAACCCCCCTTTTTCCCCCTGAGTTGATCACACTATTTAGATTCCCACCCTAGATTTAGCTGTACTCCTCCTATTACATTACCAGAGTGGGCGGTCTCTTGGTAGAGGCCCCTTGTAACTCTTATACAGCTAATCCTTCCCCTAACCCGTTTGCCCTTCCCCTTCCCAAACCCCGCTACCCTTTTCGCTTTTTTTTTTTTTTTCCTCTTCTCCTGGGCTTGAGGATGGAAGGCCTGCAAATATATTCTATTAATGCGAAGGGCCTCAACATCCCGGAGAAGCGACGTATGTTGATGAATGCTTTAAAACGAGCTTGAGTGGATATAGCCCTAATTCAGGAAACTCACTTTAAAGATGACCGTTTACCGGTCCTCAAAAACAGGTTCTTCCCTCTAGCATTTCATTCTACCAATAAAACTAAATCTAGAGGGACTTCCATTCTCCTATCCAACAAAATACACTGGACCCATCAGGACTCCCATATAGATACTGAGGGATGATTTGTGTTTATAAAGGGTCTTATTGGAGAGGTACAATTAACTATAGCGACCATATATGCTCCAAATGAAGGCCAAGATGTCTTTATGCAACGCACTCTCTCTAAACTGACTGATTTTCAGGAAGGCCCGCTAATTCTGGGGGGTGATTGTAATGTTTCTCTAGCCCCTAATGTGGACACCTCCTCGGGATCATCCTCCATACCGATAAGGGCCCCAAACTTTACACGAAACACGACTGATTGACGTGTGGCGTCTCCAGCACCCCTGTGAAAGAGACTACACGTTCTATTCTCCTCCCCATCAATTATATACAAGGATAGACTACTTCCTTACACCCCACAACCAGCTCCATGCCGTCAAAGACTCCGCTATAGGCCAGAGGACATGGTCGGATCATGCTCCCATAACTTTAAGTTACAAGCTATCCAATGACCCATCTCACAGGACGCGATTTTGGCGGTTAAATGAAAACCTTTTACAGAAACCTGAAATTTTGGAGGAAGTAACTAGGGAACTGAAATTTTATTTTCAGACTAACACAATAGCAGACTGTTCCCCTGGAGCGGTATGGGAGGCGCACAAGGCGGTCATCAGGGGTGTCTTTGTAAAACACAGTGCACGTATAAAAAAAGAAACCGGAAAACAACTAGACTCACTTCTTGTTAAACTCCAAAATGCTATCACAACACAAACACTCCTCAGACCCCCTAGTGGAAGTTGAACTTTCTACCCTTCGCAACTAAATCAACGACCTTCTAGGATATAGAGCTAAAGCAGCGCTGCAGAAATGTCAGCTCATAGCCTACGAATCAGGAGACAAATGTGGGCGTATTCTTGCTAGAGCAGTCAAAGACCTTAAGATGCAAACATACATCCCACATATTAAAACGGAGACGGATATGAAGGTTAGCCTACCGCACTAGATAGCTAACACATTTAAGGATTATTATAAATCCTTGTACAATCTACCGACATTGTCGGGAACATAACACTCGCTGGAAGCCTACTTATCCTCTAGCCAAATCCCTACATTATCGCCAGAAAGTGTGGCCGAGTTAGAGACCCTGATAACGCCGGAAGAACTAGAACTAGCACTTAATTCGACTAAGCCAGGAAAAGCTCCCGGGCCGGATGGCCTTACTCTTCAATACTACAAAACATTACTATCATCCCTCAGCCCCCATATGATAACTTTCTTTAATGAATTAGGAAAGACGGCAACCCTTTTGAGTGAGACCATGCGGGCACATATCATGGTTCTCCCTAAAGAAGGCAAAGATCCTTTAGGCTCTGTTTCCACCAGTGCGACTTTTCATGCGACTTGGGACTGAAAAGTCGCATGACAAATTGTTTCCCATGATTTCCAATGAGTACCGTTCATATCTGTGCGACTTCAAGTCGCAGCGACTTCAAAGTAGTCCCTGCACTACTTTGGTCCCACTTTGATGCGACTTGAGGTCCATAGATACAGGCATTGCTTCAAATCGCGGTAAAAAGTCGCGGTAAAATCGCGGTAAAAAATCGCGGCAAAATCGCGCGACTTTGGGGACGCACTAGTGGAAACATAGCCTTAATCTGTAGCAGCTATAGACCAATTTCATTGTTAAACACAGATCTTAAGCTTTTTACCAAAATTTTGGCGACCCGACTAGCCCGCCATCTACAAGCCTTGGTCCATCAAGACTAAGTGGGCTTTATCCCCACGAGAGAAGCTGGAGAGCAACTAAAGTACTGAATCTCATACATGTAGCCAACCAGACCCATACACCCTCAATCTTCCTAAACACAAACGCAGAAAAAGCATTCGATAGGGTTAATTGGGAATATATGTTCAAGGTCCTTCGACATATAGGGCTAGGAGAAACAATGATTGGTTGGGTTGCCCAAATATATACTACCCCTACAGCACAAATTAAAGTGAATGGGATTTTATCGGATCCTCTCCCAATCAAGAATGGGACTAGACAGAGCTGCCCATTATCCCTCCTTCTTTTTGACCTTTCATTAGAGCCATTTTTGTGTAAAATTAGGAATAATCCGGACATCCAAGGCCTGGAGGTTGGGGACCTACAGTACAAAGTCTCTGCATACACAGAAGATTTGTTGTTCTCCCTTACAAAACCACTCACATCCCTTCCAAATCTCCTCCGGGAGTTTGATGAATATGGGAAGATATCCAATCTTAAAATTAATTATAGTAAGTCTGAGGCCATGAGCATAGAGATCCCGCAAACCACAATGCAAACACTCCGTTCTAGCTTCCACTTCAAATGGACGTCTACGGCTTTAACATACCTAGGTACCTCTGTCCCAGCCAATATAAACCACACTTTTGAATTGAATTTCCCCCCCTTACTAGTCAAGACCCGAACCTTGCTGGAATTGTGGCAAAAAGGCCTCCATTCCTGGTTCGGTAGATGCAACCTTATTAAGATGTGCAATTTACATAAATTCCTATACCTATTACAGGCACTTCCAATTACGATTCCCACATCATTCTTCAAACAGGTGCATAGTCAATTTAATAGATTCATCTGGGCAAATAGGAAATTTAGACTGTCCCGAAACCTACTCACGTTACCTAAGATAAATGGAGGTTTAGCTGTCCCGGACGTGAAGAAATATTACCAGGCTGTGCACCTAGGTAGAATTATAGACTGGTGCCGTCATCAAGATCTTAAACTATGGCCGCACCTGGAACAAGCTCAGGTACAGATACCTCTGCAGGGAGCAATCTGGTGTCATGAACACTATACAACAGAAGTTAAGAGACACCCACTGATAGGGACGACACTTCAGGTTGGGGCACAAGCCAGTTTCGTGCAGTCATTATCTACACCTAATTCTCCATTATACCCCATTATAGGAAATCCGCTATTACCTCCGGGACTGGACCCCCAACTTAAGAATGCACTAATCAACATAAACTGCACGCAAGCCAGACACTTCCTAATAAACGACTCCTAGCCTTCTATAAAGACACTAAGTCATAATACGGGCCCTTTTAAACTACTCTTCTGGTCTGCCGTCCAGCCAAGGCATTTCCTTACGTCTATATCCAACCCGAGAGAGTTCTCCAGACCCTTAACTAATTTTGAAAATTACTGCTCCGCTAGCGGGGCACTCTCGAGAATGCTGTCTACAATGTATAACCTCCTTATTGCCCTGTCAGATAACACACACCTGACCTTCCTGAAAAAGTAGGGGAGAGATCTAAATTGTACATTTACTTCGAACCAGACTCAACGTATTCTATTCTAAAATCCCCTATCTGTACGAAAATACAGGAATCTAATTATAAGCTTCTAACGAGGTGGTATTTAACTCCTCAAGCCTTGCATACTTTCTAACCGACTGCTTCACCACTCTGTTGGAGATGTCAGACGGAAAGGGGCACACTGTTGCATATATTTTGGTCTTGTTCGAAGTTATCCTATTTCTGGTCTACGGTCAGGACAATTATCCAGAAATTCACGGAATACAATATTCCAGATGATCCGGCCTTCTTTCTCCTACACGTAAACACAATGTCCACTAAAGATACAAAAAGTCTGTGATACGTCACTTGGTAAATGCTGCTAAATCCTGTATCTCACTCCAATGGAAAAGCCAAACACCTCCATCAGTGGCATCTTGGATCCGGAGAGTAGAAGACATTAGTAAAATGGAAGATTTGGTGCTCTCTGCGAGACACCAACAAGAAAAAGATAATAAGACTTGGGCACTTTGGCACCAGTTTATTTTTTCTTCGGAAGGTACCGCCCTTAGAACCTCTTGATGAGACCAATATTTCTGGGCCGTCCTGAATCTATCAGAATCCTGTGATGTCATCTTGTCCCTGTACCACGTCCCTCCATGCTTTCCTCCCTCCCCCTCCTTGACGCCCTCCATTTTCATCCATTATTGCCCTTCCTGTTTCCTCTAGAAGCCCTCCGGATTCAGGCAGGTCGGGTTGGTGTGGGGGGGGGATGGGGGATGGAGGGGGGGTGGAGAATGACTGGCTGTGTACTTATTACCTTCTGGAAGATTTCTTATCAGGAGGGTTTAGGCACCTCAACAGGTATTCAAAGATATTGTTACCTGATGTACATGGATGGATATGAAATGTATATACACTTTGCCTCTCCTTCCATTTTTATGATGAAGTAAATGTGTATATTCCCCCCCTTTTTTTTCTCTCCTCTCCCCTCTCTTCCCCCTTCCTTCCCTGATGTTCCCAATATATGTATGTATTGTATTGTTTAAGCCCATGTTGGGCTTTTTCTAAAATATCTAAAATAAATAAAATCTATATTTGAAAAAATATATATATATATTTTACAAAAAGTTGTCAACAAATGATATATTTCTCACACATGCCATGGTTATATGTGGAATTGCACCCCAAAATACATTTTGCTGCTTGTCCTGAGTACGGGGATACCCCATGTGTGGGACTTTTTGGGAGCCTAGCCGCGTACGGGGCCCCGAAAACCAAGCACCGCCTTTAGGATTTCTAAGGTCGAAAATGTTTTGATTTCACTCCTCACTACCTATCACAGTTTTGAAGGCCATAAAATGCCAAGATGGCACAGAACCCCCCCAAATGACCTCATTTTAGAAAGTAGACACCCCAAGCTATTTGCTGAGAGGCATGTTGAGTTCATGGAATATTTTATATTTTGCCACAAGTTACGGGAAAATGACAAACTTTTTTTTTTGCACAAAGTTGTCACTAAATGATAAATTGCTCAAACATGCCATGGGTATTTGTGGAATTACACCCCAAAATACATTCTGCTGCTTCTCCTGAGTAAGGGGATACCCCATGTGTGGGACTTTTTGGGAGCCTAGCCGTGTACGGGGCCCCGAAATCCAAGCACCGCCTTCAGGATTTCTAAGGTCGAAAAATTTTTGATTTCACTCCTCACTACCTATCACAGTTTTGAAGGCCATAAAATGCCCAGATGGCACAACCCCCCCCCTAAATGACCCCATTTTGGAAAGTAGACACCCCAAGCTATTTGCTGAGAGGCATGGTGAGTATTTTGCAGCTCTCATTTGTTTTTGAAAATGAAGAAAGAAAAGAAAAATGTATTTTTTTTTCTTTTTTCAATTTTCAAAACTTTGTGACAAAAAGCGAGGTCTGCAAAATACTCACCATACCTCTCAGCAAATAGCTTGGGGTGTCTACTTTCCAAAATGGGGTCATTTGGGGGGGGGGGGGTTGTGCCATCTGGGCATTCCATGGCCTCCGAAACTGTGATAGGCAGTGAAGAGTGAAATCAAAAATTTACACCCTTAAAAACCCTGAAGGTAGTGCTTGGTTTTCGGAGTCCCGTACGCGGCTAGGCTCCCAAAAAGTCTCACACATGTGGTATCCCCATACTCAGGAGAAGAAACAGAATGTATTTTGGGGTGTAATTTCACATATGCCTATGGCATGTTTGAGCAATATATAATTTAGTGACAACTTTGTGCAAAAAAAAAAAAATTTGTCTTTTTCCCGCAACTTGTGTCACAATATAAAATAACCCATGGACTCGACATGCCTCTCAGCAAATAGCTTGGGGTGTCTACTTTCCAAAATTGGGTCATTTGGGGGGGGGGGGGGGGGTTTGAACTGTCTTGGTATTTTATGCACAACATTTAGAAGCTTATGTCACACATCACCCACTCTTCTAACCACTTGAAGACAAAGCCCTTTCTGACACTTTTTGTTTACATGAAATAATATTTTTTTTTTTTTGCAAGAAAATTACTTTGAACCCCCAAGCATTATATATTTTTTAAGCAAAGGCCCTACAGGATAAAATGGTGGGTGTTTAATTTTTTTTTTTCACACAGTATTTGCGCAGCGATTTTTCAAACGCATTTTTTGGGGAAAAAACACACTTTTTTAAAATTTTAATGCACTAAAACACACCATATTGCCCAAATGTTCAATGAAATAAAAAAGATGATCTTAGGCCGAGTGCATGGATACCAAACACGACATGCTTTAAAATTGCGCACAAATGTGCAGTGGTGACAAACTACATACATTTTTAAAAGCATTTACAGGTTACCACTTTAGATTTACAGAGGAGGTCTACTGCTAAAATAAAAACTGCCCACGATCTGACCTTTGCGATGATACCTCACACGCATGGTGCAATTGCTGTTTACATTTGACGCAAGACTGCCGATTGCGTTCGCCTTTGCGCGAGAGCAGGGGGGGACAAGGGGTGCTTTCTTTTTTCTTTCTTTTTTTTTTTTTGCTTTTTTATCTTATTTTTAAACTGTTCCTTACATTTTTTTAAAATCATTTTTATTGTTATCTCAGGGAATGTTAATATCCCCTATGATAGCAATAGGTAGTGACAGGTACTCTTTTTTTGAAAAAATTGGGGTCTATTAGACCCTAGATCTCTCCTCTGCCCTCAAAGCATCTGACCACACCAAGATCGGTGTGATAAAATGCTTTCCCGAATTCCCAATGGCGCTGTTTACATCTGGCGATATCTGTCATGAAATGCTCGTAGCTTCCGGTTTCTTAGGCCATAGAGATGATTGGAGCCATTCTGGTCTCTGATCAGCTCTATGGTCAGCTGGCCGAATCACCGGCTGCATTCTCGGGTTCCCTGTAGGGACAGGAGAGCCAGAGAAAAACATGGAAGACAGTGGGGGGGGCATTCCCTCCCACTGCTTGTAAAAGCAGTCTAGAGGCTAGACTGCTTTTACAAGCCTAGCCACTAGGATTGCTTTTACATGAAAGCCGACCGCAGGCTGAAAAGAATGATACCAAGATGATACCTAAACCTTCAGGCATCATTCTGGTATAACCACTCAAAGTCCAGCAACATACCAGTACGTTGCTGGTCCTTGTTGGGCATATATTGTAATCTTTTTTTTTCATGTAGCCTGTGGGCTGAACGAAAAAGAGATTGATCGGTGGGTATGCCCACCATTAGAATACCTCCTTTCATCCACCCACTTCTAATGATGGGCATACATGCACCATTTATGGCATCCGCCCCAAAAGTTAGGAGCAAATCGCTCCTCCGCCCCTGCTGCCCCCATGCTTCGGCATATATGCTCTTTTTTTAACTGTGGTGGTGAAATCACCTCTGATAGCGCTGGAGTCACGGCTTTATGTATCGTGGGAGCAAACGCTGTTGCTGTCAAGATAAATAAATCCGCGCTGCAGCTGAATGGCGTACCTGGAAACAAAAAAATGATTAACAATAAAACACAGTAAAGTATAAAAAAATTACATACCTGAAAAGCAAACATGATAAAACATAATAACAATAAAACATTGCAGAATAGAATACAGTAAAAAAAAGAGCAGAACAACAGAGAGAGAATAGAGAGAGAGAGAACAATAAAACGACTATTTTTGGTTTTTTTATTTTATATTTTTTTGTGTATTTTTTATTCTTTACTTATTTTTTTTTTTTTTTTACACTTTTATCTGTATCTGTAACTGTAAGGGTTCAGTTCCAGGTTCGGGTCTATCAAAATGCGATGGCATCTTGGGAGACCCTGTGAAAGTATGCCTAGTCTGTGCGATGCTGTACACTACACTAAAACTCAACTAGTGTATTGTAGAGATCAAAACATTCACCAATGCAAAGACCAGGATTGTCAGGACAGCAGGGACAATAATAGCATGTGTCATGCCTATAACCGCGCTTTCTACAGACACAACATTTTCTTTGGGGGGCTCGTTGGGTAGGGGTACTCAGGAGTACATAAGGAAAATGCCTCTCATGCAGCCGGCTTACTGCACTTGGATTGGGAAGGTGAGGTGGAGCACCGTCTGGAAACAGAACGGCTCTGACGATCTCTTCCTGGAATTTAAGGAAGGATCCAGTCCCTCCTGAAGCTCTGTATAGCACATGAGCATTCAGCAAAGCCAATTGAAATAAGTATACAGACACTTTTTTTATACCAGCGTCTGGCCTTACGGGCAACTAGGTACGGTGCCAACAACTGGTCGTTGAGGTTCACCCCTCCAATATTTTGGTTATATTCGTGGACACAACGGGGTTTCTCCACAACATCAGTCGCCGTACTAATTTGGGCAGTCATGTCTGCATGAAGGGAGGTAAGAACGAAAACATTCTTATTATCCCTCCACTTCATAGCGAGCAAGTTATTACACTTCAAGCAGGCTCTCTCCCCCAGCCTAAGACGGGAATCTACAAGCCGTTGGGGAAAGCCCCGGCGATTAGATCGCACGGTGCCACGTGCTCCAATCTGATGATCAAACAAGTGACTAAAAAGTGGCACGCTTGTGTAATAATTGCCCACGTACAAGTGGTACCCCTTTCCGAATAAGTGTGACACCAAGTCCCACACAATCTTGCCAGCGCTTCCTATGTAGTCAGGGCAGTTTGTCGGCTCTACGTGACTATCTCTTCCCTCGTAAACCATAAAACTACATGTATAGCCTGTGGCCCTGTCACAGAGCTTATACATCTTGAACCCGTATCTGGCACGCTTGCTGGGAAGATACTGTTTGAATGACAAGCGGCCAGAAAACTTAATCAGGGACTCAAAAACGCAGACAACTTGATGGGGAGTAAACAAGTCTGCAAAACATTGGTTTAAGTGGTTTATGAGGGGCCGTATTTTGTAGAGCCGATCGTATCCAGGGTCTCCACGAGGACGACAGAGTTCATTGTTGTTGAAGTGCATGAACCGCAAAATCTGCTTGTATCGTACCCTGGCCATGGAAGCAGAGAACACGGGTATATGGTGAATTGGATCAGTGGACCAATATGACCGCAACTCACGCTTTTTGGTTATGCCCATGAGGAGGGATAGGCCCAGAAAGATCTTAAATTCGGAAACCGTAATTGGTTTCCAATCTCTGGCAAGGGAGGACTGGGGATTAGTGGCGATGTATTGACCAGCATACAAATTGTTTTGGTCCACAATAGATCTATAGAGATCTTCGGTGAAAAACAGCGAATAAAAATCAAGTGACGTAAAATCAACTGTTTCCACATGAATGCCGGGTTGGCCAGTGAATGGGGGAAGTACGGGTGCTGCAGAAGTGGTGGGTTCCCAATTAGGATTGGCAAATGCAGCAGGAATGGCACTATGGGCTCGACGGGCTTGTCTTTGTCTTCTTGGTGGCAGCGGGACACTACTTGTGCTTGCCACCTAGCCAGCTTGAACTGCACTTATGGGACTCGCCACGTCACCACGTGTTACTGCAGTGCTGGATGTACGACCAGGGTGTACTAGGCCACCGGTGCTTGCCAGTTCACCGGAAGGAATGGTGGCGCTAGTACTTCTCTGCTCCATACGAGAGCCCTGCGGTTGTTGCACCTCAAGAGCAGAAGAAGATTGTGGTCTGGTACGCCAGACCTTGGCAGGGACCACAACTCCGTCGTCAGAGCTATCTGTCATGGAGCTGCTGCTGTCTACGGGTTCTTATTCTGAGCCTGAATCTGACAGATGAGTGACTTCCTCTTCACTATCTGTCATGCTCAGAAATGTGTAGGCCTCTTCACTACTGTACCTTCGATTGGCCATTTAAGGCTCTAAATTTAGTGGTACAGTAGTGAGACTCACAGGTAAAAAAGCTCCTGACTGTCAGCGACTGTATCAAAACGCTACCAAAAAAAATTGTTAGCGATCGCAGGGATCAGGCCTGACTCTGCGAATGCTGAAGTTATGTGTTTAGTGTTTTGTAAGTGACAGTGATCACTCAATACTACACTTGGGTGGGCTGGGCTGTGCTGGGCGGAGGGGCAAAACGCAGGTGCTAGCGGGTATCTGGGCTGATCCCGCTAACACTGCGTTTTTGGGAACCCTAAACTGCTGGGGACTCTAGTATAGATCTGATCAGATATTGATCTGTTCAGATACTATACCACTAAGGGAGGTGTATGCTGCGTGCATGGGTGTTAGCGGTACTAGCACTAACCTGACGCTGCCTGGGGCGACGCAGACCCTATCTGACCCTAAAACCTAACTTATATTACCCGGCGGGCGATCAGGGGGTTAAACCTTTATTAGGTAATAAACGGCGGGTGACCTGACACTATAAAAAACAAACGAACTAACCAGCGTCACCCATAACAGTTATACGGTGATCACTGGTGAAAGGGTTAACTAGGGGGCAATCAGGGGGTTAAAATCTTTACTAGGTAGTATATGAGGGTACCTGATGCTATAAAAAACTGACGGCGAACCTAAATACTTACCTGCTTAACTAGCGTCACCTGTGACACTAATACAGCGATCAGAAAAACGATCTCTTAGTGACACTGGTGACGGGGGGTGATCAAGGGGTTAAACCTTTATTAGGGGGGGTTGGGGGGTACCCTAGACCTAAAGGGGCCTACCAGTAACTGCCCTACCACTTATAACAGTCACAAATGACACCAATGCAGTAATCAGTAAAAAAAACAAGTGCTATTGGTGTCACTGTGACAGGGGGTGCAGGGGGGGTGATCGGGGGGGGGTGATTGGGGGGTGAATAGTGTGCCCGCGTGTTCTACTGTAATGTGTAGTGTTGGTGCACTTACTTGATGTCTTCTCTCCTCAGAAGCCGGAACGAAAAGGCTTCACGAGGAGCGATGACATCACTTCCTCCGCTTCTGTTTGCAGTTCAGAAGCAGAGGAAGCTGCTCATTTGCCAGGAACGATCGTGAGGGGGTGGCCATGAATCAGTGGCCTCCCCCTCAGCACGGATTGCTCCTGGAGCTAATCCGACCGCCGCAGGCACCGCGGGGGTTCCGATCGCCCCCCCCCCGCGGGCAGGCAGGGACGTACAGGTAAGCCCTTATGCCTGCCCATGCCATTTTGCCGACGTACACGGCGTGCGGCAGTCGGCAACTGGTTAATGCTAGGCGAGTTTAGCACTTGAGCTTTAATTCATTTCAATGGTCTGAATAAATTATTATTCTGGTCAATGAAATGAATTAACGCCCAAGCGCTACACACACCTAAACGCGTTACATGTGTTTACAAGTGTAAAGCGTTTTTTCTGCCAAAACGCTGCTGCCAGAAGAAAAGGCATCTAGAAGAGATGGCCATAGCATCCAGTGTGCATTAAAGGGGTTGTAAAGGTACTTTTTTTTCACCTTAATGCATCCTATACATTAAGGTGAAAAAACACCTGGCAGTCACCGGCTCCCCAGCCCCCACGTTTTACTTACCTGAGCCCTGAATTTCCGTCGGCGTGTCCCCGCCATCCCTCTTTCTATGGGTTCCCGGATCTTGATTGGATAGATTGATAGCAGCGCAGCCATTGGCTCCCGCTGCTGTCAATCAAATCCAATGACGCGGGCGCCGAGGCCGAGTCGTGCATTCGGCGTCTATGGACGCCAAATGCTGGACTCGGGAGTGCGCCGCAAGGTAACCCCCTCGGGAAAGCGCTTCTCCAAGGGGTCATCTAATGTGGGAAGGAGCCACAAGAGCCGCTGAGGGACCCCAGAAATGGATGTCCGGGGCCACTCTGTGCAAAATGAGCTGCACAGTGGAGGTAAGTATGACATGTTTGTTACTAAAGGATCGTTTTTTTATTTTTTTAAATATCATTTTAAACCTTCTGAAATTGTCCTGAATATGTTTAAGAAATGGCAAGCCATTGTTTACTATGCATTTCCATTTGCCCAAACAATATCAGGATTATCAAAATCATACATAATAATATCTCCTTGCTTCCCAGCCATTTCAGTCTGTGAAAGAAGATGAGATGACTCCTCGTGTTTTGTTAGGAGGCCTATAACCTGCTCCTACAAGTAATTTACATTTTGCTGCACTCTTCCATAATGACTCTGCACCATCACAGTTCTCTTTAGTGATAATTTTCAAACTTACTTTCAGATCTCTCTTCGCATACATACATAACCCTCCACATATTCTGCCAATTCTACATCCATTCAAAATGGATGTAGTATAATATACTAGTATATAGATAGCTAATGTTTCACCCCTATCTATGATCTCTTCACAAGATTGTGTGTGGATTATCCCTCTGTGAAGGTCACCTCTTTAATTTGACTGTGGCTTGCAATTTGTCTGAGCCAATTGGACCCTAGTTGGGATTTTTAATTATTGCTGCTTTATACGTCATTCGTCCATCTTTCACACCTGTGGTATAGTGGGGTGAGCCCCTCAATCGCAGTACATGGATTACAATGTACTTGGACTTCATCTTTGATTCACTATGATGATATATGCATATCAACTTAGATACTGGTTTACCTGACCTTGATGGTTGCACTCCCATGGGCTGGCACGCTATTTTTTGGGATCATTGACCCTTTTCCTTCTATGGACGCCTAGTATATTATACTACATCCTTTTTGGATCTGTTTTTAAACTGTTTAATTTATCAATCTCAATGTGCCTAACTCTACTAGTCCCGACGAAGCAGATAATCCACAAAACGATTTGACCCTTCTAGCAGACCTTATGCACAGACTTGTTTGTAATGTAATATATTGATAGCAACATATGCTTTTTCTATTGTGTAAAATAAAGACAAAATTATTTTGGTCATATTGAATGTTATTAGTATCTGTTTCTATGTTATTGTGCTCACGGGGGTATATCTAAAGTCCCAACACCCATTTTCCCTCTTTGCTACTATATTCGGGATGATACCCCTGTGTTCACATTTTTTCAGTATAGTTACACACCTTCCCACATGTGTATTCCTCGCAATTATACGCCAATGTTTCTGGATAGGGATGCACAATAACTTTTTTTTTACAATGAGTACAAGTACAGATACTTTTTTTTAGTACTCGCCCATACCAATTACTGATACCTACCATAACTGTTTTGTTTTAACTTCAGCTGTCAGCAATGGTACAAAGCATTGAAAAGTTATTTAGCGCTTTTTTAAGGTGAAATGTGTAAATATATGTTAATATATATGTGTAAAAATATTCACTAACAAAGCAAACAAAAAAAAATTTTAATTGTTTATCGTTTATAAAATAGACGTGAACAAAAGAAAAAAAAACAGGAAAATAATAATTAAATGGAGGAGAATAGGGAGTTAATTAAGGCTGATTAGTTCATCCCTTTGATCTGCAGATGAAGAAACAGAAATATACAAAAAGAAACATAGTTACATAGTAAGGTTGAATAAAGACACCAGTCCATCCAGTTCAACCTGAGTGAGTGTGGGTGCGTGTCTACAATCATCCCTATTTTTTTTAATTTAAGGTACCCATATAGCACCACCAATTCACGCAGCACTCCGCACATACATTGTACACCCACATTGGTCCCTACCCTCAAGCAGCCCATAATCCAAGGTCCCTAACAATGTTTCTTTTTATTTTTGTGTTTCAGGGCTGAGCAATGTTGGTAATAAACATGGCATAGCTGGCTGCTTTTTTTTTGACAGCTCCAATTACCGGACTTTTTTAACACTGGGGAGACCCACTGACAGCTTAAAGAGTCGAGCCTGAAAGTATCAGTTTCAGGTATCGGTGCATTTGCATGAGTACTGATACTTGTTCAAATACGCGGTATCGATACCGATATTGGTATTGATGAGGGGGCATGGCCGGACGAGATACAGGGAGGACGTGTGGACGCTGTGCTCCGTCCAGGCAATCTCTATCCACTGCCATCCCTGCCTTATTTTCCCTTGAGGGAAGCCTATTCTGCGCTAGGAACAACCTAAATCCCCTCCGCTGCAGATACGGCAGGATCTTAACTAAAATCCAGTGAAGCCGGGCTCCTTTAGGCCTTCTGCCTGTCCTGCACAGAGAGCTACCGCCGCCATATTGGGGCCTGCAGCCTGTCCGGAGCCTGCCGCTCTTCCGCGTTATGGACCGGGTTACGGGTAGAGGCTTTGTTGGGACTTCTCATCCGGGACATCCGAGACACCACCGAGGGGACCCGGACACCCGCAGTGTGAAAGAGAGTCGAGCGGGACCTTCTCCCTCCATCCCGGATCTCCCCACGGCCTGCCGCCATCCCCAGGCCTGCCTTCCTGGACTCTGTGAGTAAAAGGGCTTTCGCCCGATTCTATTGCCGCTGCTGCCCCACAGTACCTGACCCCCAGAGTCCCTGTTCTTAGGCCCTAAAGATCCGGTTCGGGCCTGTGGAGAGAGGTGCCCTCCCGACCGGCCTCAGCCATTAGGAAAGACCGCGGCTTCGGCCTAGTCCTGGAAGCCGGCGGCCATCTTGGTACTCCAAGTACCCCTGCAACCTAATCCCTTCAGCATAATCAATTATCAACCATCTGCAAACACAAAATTCTTCATTTATCTTCAAACTTCACAACTATCCCCTCAGCTCTCCCTGATATATAATGTGATCACCTCCAGTCTGGCGTGCAGGGAAGCAGACATGTAAGAGGAGAACTTTGATCCCCGTCTCTTTAATAGATGCTCCTACAAAGCTAACGGTTCCTTATTAATCACAGGAGCGATATAATAACAAGATATCTGACCCTTCCTAACACTGCATGGGGAAGATCGGCTTCCAGAAGGCAATATATAGAGGTTTTATCCCACCGCCAACATCGCAGACCCCTAATACCATGGAGCGCTTTTTATATAAACAACGATCCCCGACCTCCAGTGAACAACTGGGATCTTCGGACACTGCTGACTCACATATTCTGCCGGAAGGCATGACCCAAGATGATAACAGATCCCAATTTTCTCAGCACTCTCTCCCACCTGACCACCCCGTAGATTTAGTGACAGTAGCTGTTCTAGATACAAAGTTGAACTCATTACTACATGATCTAACCCACAGCATCGCTAAAGAGGTGGGCAAAATAGCGCATGAGTTACGGGATGAAATTGACCAGCTAGGTGAACGCACCAACACATTGGAGAACAAATTTGATGAACTGACCCAATATGTGCATGTTCTCGAAGAGGACAACTCCAGCCTGAAACATACAGTCTCCCTACTCCAGCTTCAAGAGGAAGACCTGGAAAACCGTGAAAGACACCAGAATCTGAGGATCAGGGGAGCCCCTGAAGCGGTGAGCGATAAGGAATTACGTCCCTACCTTTTAGGCCTATTCGTTACTTTAGCCCCACACATCCCGGACAGCAACTGGCGTAAGGACAGGGCGCACAGATCTCTGGCCCCGAAACCTCCTCCTAATGCCAATCCCAGAGATATTATTGTCTGCTTCCACTTCTACGAGAGCAAGGAAGCCCTCACACTTGCAACACGTAACAAGTCACGTATTGACTATAACCCTTTCATGACTAAGCCTAGTTTTGAAATTTGGTGTTTACAAGTTAAAATCCGTATTTTTTGCTAAAAAATTACTTAGAACCCCCAAACATTATATATATTTTTTTAGAAGAGAGTCTAAAGAATAAAATGGCGATTGTTGCAATATTTTTTATCACACGGTATTTGTGCAGCGGTGTTTTAAACGCAAATTTTTGGAAAAGTGACACTTTCATGAATTTTAAAAAATCCAAACAGTAAAGTTACCCCAATTTTTTTGTATAATGTGAAAGATGATGTTACGCCGAGTAAATAGATACCAAACATGTCACCCTTTATAATTGCACGCACTCGTGGAATGGCGACGAACTACGGTACCTATGAATTTCCATAGGCGACGCTTTAAAATTTTTTTACGGTTACCAGGTTTGAGCTACAGAGGAGGTCTAGGGCTAGAATTATTGCTCTCGCTCTGACGATCGCGGCGATACCTCACATGTGTGGTTTGAACACCGTTTACATATGCGGGCGCGACTTCCGTATGCGTTTTCTTCGCTTCGCGGGGACGGGGGCGCTTTAAAAATTTTTTTTTTTTTTTTTTTTATTTATTTTATTTATTTTTGTACTTTTATAAATTGTGTTTACATTTTTTTTTTTTTTTCACTTTTATTGCTGTCACAAGCAATGTAAACATCCCTTGTGACAGTAATATGTGGTGACAGGTACTCTTTATGGAGGGATGGGGGGTCTAAAAGACCCCCCATCCCTCCTTTACACTTCAAAGTATTCAGATCGCCGAAAACGGCGATTCTGAATACTGTGTACTTTTTTAAATTCGGCGCCATTGGCAGCCGAGTAAACGGGAAGTGACGTCATGACGTCGCTTCCGCGTTTACAATTAGAAGGCTGGAACGAAGCCACTCACAGCTTCGTTCCAGCCCGCCCCCAGCCGCCGGAGATTCCCGAATGGACACCGGGCCTCCCGATCGCACGGGAGGCCCGGTAACAGCGGCGGGAGGCGGCGGGAGGGGGGGGATGTCCCCTCCCGCTCCTCCGGTATAACAGCCGAGCGGCTTTTAGCCGCATCGGTTGTTATATTCGGGTAGCCGATCGCCCACTGAAAACAACGGTACCGGGATGATGCCTGCAGCTGCGGGCATCATCCCGGTATAACCCCGGAAAGCCGAGGACGCATATGTGCGTTCGGTCGGCGGGAAGGGGTTAAACAACACAAGATCCAGATATTTAATGACCTCTCCCCAATCACTTTGGCAAAATGGCGCAGTTTCCGTCCTGTCACTACTCATCTACAAAACCATCAGGTTCCTTACCGCTGGGGATTCCCCTTCCGCTTAACCGTTTCCAAAGATGGTGTTCAACACTCCCTTAGAGACCTTTACGAAAGTGAAGCTTTTATCCGCAGTCTAGGCCTTCCGCCTCTGCCTGAAGAAGATTCTTTACCCCAAGCTCCGAACCCCAAACCACTCACCACACCAGCCAAAATCTGGACCCCAGTTCAACGAAGATCCCAGAAGAACTTCTCCACTCCACAACGAGCCAATAATCACAGATATCCAACCTGATGTGATTTATTTTTTCTTTATTTTCTTTTTTCCTCAATTTTTGCTCTTTTTTCCATGGCCGGATAATACTTACCATGGATTTCCCAGTGACCTCACTGTGATCGGGTCACTTTGTTGAGAGGTCACACCTCTTACTGATGTCTTTGATAGATGCCTTTTTGGGGGTCGTTTTCCCCCTTTAACATTTTTTTCTTTTCTTTTTATTCATTTTTTTTTCTCTACTAGCTTGTCTTAAGATTTATTTACTTGTTCATAATAATATGCCAAACACCTTTGCTCCTCCTGTCTGTTTGTTTTTCTTTTTACTAAAAACAGAGACGAGGATCTACCCACCTCCCCCCCTCCTCTATTAGTCCCTGCAGGCTAACATGCCCCCCTTCATGACCCAAGGCTTTTGCCTGGGCAGCCTGAAATTTTTTCTCAGGCTTTTCAAAAATTATTTTTTCTTTTTTCCTTTTTTATTGTTTTTTCTATCCCCATTCAATTTATTTCCTGTTTTTTTACCTCCTTTGTAGTTCTCATATGCAGGTCTTTTTTCTTTTTTTTCCCTTTTTGAACTTTATATGTTTTTTCAGTACTATACTTATATTAATATACCAACTGCAAGATATGTTTGTTTTCAAATGTTCTGTTTTAAGGATGCTCATTTATATGCTCTCAGTTTTTATACTATATTAGCACTTTTTTGTATGACCAAATATGGCCCTCAAGGTCTATTCTTGTAATGTAAAAGGATTAAATTCCATAGGCAAACGGTGGCAGGCTTTAAAAGAATTTAAATCATCTAAAGCAGAAGTGATTATGGTTCAAGAAACCCATTTCAAATCCGGTGGCTCCTTTAAATTTGCTTCTAGACACTTTCCCGTAGTATATACTGCTTCTGATCCCTCTGGAAAAGCGGGAGTGGCAATTCTTATTAAACGCTCAAGCCCAATTAAGATTCTCTCTTCCTACCTAGATCCTCATGGTAGGTTTATATTCCTGAAATGTAACAAAAAAGAGAGAGAAGGTTTTCCCCACAACGGGGTTTTTTGGCAGCACAGTAATAGATGTAGTCAGTATTGTATGAAAAAATATAACAATTTTATTGAAAGCTGTACCATAAAAGTTAAAAACAATGAGCTCCAGTGGGGAGTGTTTAAAAAACTAAGTGGCTGAACATACATTGGCAGACATATATTCATAACAATGTTTCTATCATGAACATAAGACCTGACGCGTTTCAACCCTTATAGGTCTTCTTCAGAGGCTCGGTCTGCTAAAGAGAACATATAGATAGCATTGGTATATACATACATAACTCTCCATTGTATAACAGTAAATACATTCATCATGTAATGCACCAATACAGTATAGTTACCAAATAATGTATGTCCAACAGGAAAAAGAAACTTCCCACATGGAGATCCCTTAAAAAGATATGTTGTCTTTCCCTCTTTCCCCGAGTTCTCCCTCGGGGAAAGAGGGAAAGACAACATATCTTTTTAAGGGATCTCCATGTGGGAAGTTTCTTTTTCCTGTTGGACATACATTATTTGGTAACTTTTTAAACACTCCCCACTGGAGCTCATTGTTTTTAACTTTTATGGTACAGCTTTCAATAAAATTGTTATATTTTTTCATACAATACTGACTACATCTATTACTGTGCTGCCAAAAAACCCCGTTGTGGGGAAAACCTTCTCTCTCTTTTTTGTTTCAATGCGTTAAGGGGTGAGCAGCAATTTCTTTCCTTCTCTCTAGTGTCTCCTCCATATATTCCTGAAATGTAGTTACCTATCTACCTCCTTTTCCTTGGTTAACATATATGCACCAAATGTAGGACAAATCGGTTTCCTTGAAAAAGTTTTTGAGAAACTACAACCCTTCTCCCAGCCTTTTATGATCATGGGAGGCGACTTCAATGTGTGCATGTCCCCGACCAGGGACAGGAAAACTTTATTCCAAACCACCCTGCAAACTGCCTCCAAGAAATTATCAACATCCTTTCGCAAACTAGTTAGATCTCATAACCTTTTTGACTCCTGGAGGATAAAACACCCAACCCAAAAGCATTATACATTTTATTCTCACCCTCACAAGTCTTATTCCAGACTAGATTATTTCCTTATTACAGGTCCTCTACTTCCCTATGTAGTCTCTTCTGAAATAAATCCTATTACCTGGTCGGATCATGCACCTATTGAACTCAATGTCCTATTGACGAAGTCTTTTACTAAATCCTGCCACTGGCGCCTCAATGAATCTTTGCTTAAAAACCCTCTATCTCAAACCCAACTACAGCAGAAACTAACTGAGTTTTTCCAGATTAATGATGGCTCTATTTCTGAGATTTCCACCCTGTGGGAGGCCCATAAAGCCTTTTTTAGAGGTGAATGCATAGCTATAGGCTCTCGCCTAAAGAAAGACTCTGTACAACTTAAAAATGATCTTATTACTCAACTGCAGCTAGCTGAAAGAAATCTACTGGCCTCCCCCACGGTGGAAAAATTGAGAAATGTCATCTCAATCCAGGATCAGATTAAGTCTTTTGATACAAACCAAATTTCCAAATCCATGCTATGGGCTAAGCAAAAATTTTACGATTACGCAAACAAACCACATAGGATGCTGGTAAATAAATTAAAACCACGGCCCTTTCTATCGATACCCGACCATCTGATACAATCTGATGGCACCCCCACATACTGTGTCAAAAGTCTTTGGTGACTTCTACAGTTGGCTTTATAATTGCTTAGGTCCTGACTCGTATCCTCAATTCTCACAATCTGAGTTTGATAAATTTATGGATTCCCTTCCGCAACCAAAAATCTCTGTCGATCACATATCCTCTCTTAACTCTCCGATTACTGGGGAGGAAATAGGAGAGGTGATTAAAAATCTTCCAACTCACAAATCTCAGGGCCCTGACGGTCTCCCTTACATTTACTATAAAACTTTTGCCCATACTTTAACCCCCTACCTACAATCCCTATTCTCCTCTTTCTTCAGGGGATCCATCCCGCATTCACAATTCTTACATGCAAACATAACAGTAATTCCTAAGCCAGGTAAGGATCCTGCACTACCCGATAACTACCGCCCAATCGCTCTATTGAATTCAGATTACAAAATTTTTACTAAGATATTGGCTAATAGATTATCCCCACTATTAACGTTCCTGATCCATAGAGACCAGGTAGGATTCGTTCCCTCGAGACATGCTGGAGATAATACAAGAAGAACCATAGATTTGATAGACCTAATAACTAGAACCAAACGTCCCACCATAGTCTTGAGCTTAGATGCTCAAAAAGCTTTCGATAGACTAAGTTGGCCCTTCATGTTCGCAGTTTTAACCCGATTTGGATTCTCAGGCCCCTTTATACAAGCTCTACATACCCTATACTCCCTCCCTACGTCTCAAGTCCAGTTGTCCTCCTATATTTCACAACGATTTACTCTCAGTAATGGCACAAGACAAGGCTGCCCTTTGTCGCCCCTATTATTTATACTAAGTCTAGAACCTTTAGCAGCAGCTATTAGATCCCATCCTAATATCAGGGGAATTCCATTACGACATCAGGACTACAAACTCTCTCTTTATGCAGACGAAATTCTCCTAACCATCACACATCCCGAGATTTCATTACCTTCCTTACACGAAACTCTCTCCACATTTGGGTCCTTATCAGGTTTCCGTATTAATCAGACTAAAACAGAAGCTCTCCCCATCAATATACCCTCAGATATACTCAGCTCCCTACAAAACAGATTTAAATATAGATGGTGCCAGACTTCACTAAAATATTTAGGAATTCATCTTACCCCTTCATATCACTCTCTTTATCAAGCTAATTTCCCTCCTTTGTTCGCAGAAATTGCTAAACTTCTACAACATTGGTCTTCCATCCCAATTTCCCTTCTTGGTAGGATTAACGTTCTTAAAATGTCGGTACTGCCCAAATTATTGTATCTTTTTGAAACACTCCCGGTTCCAGTCCCTTTGTCGCAGTTGAAAAATCTCCAGAGAAAGTGCCTTAACTTTGTTTGGAACAATGTATCCCATAGAATTGCTCAATCAGTAGTCCTTTCCCCTAGAGCTAAAGGTGGGTTGGCCGCCCCCGACTTTATTAAATATTATTATGCCTCTCATCTTAGAGTACTGACTGCATGGACCTCAAGGAAAGCTGCAAATAGATGGGCCGAAATTGAAATGGGGATTACTGCCCCTGTACATCCGTGCTATATGCTATGGCCATCCTCAAAGAAATTCATACCCCAACTAAGGTCTCTGTGCCTTTCCCCGATGCTTTTTACGCTATCAATCTGGAAAAGGTGTATGGACTAGGGATGAGCTTCGAGTTCGAGTCGAACTCATGTTCGACTCGAACATTGGCTGTTCGCAAGTTCACCGAACAGCAAACAATTTGGGGTGTTCGCGGCAAATTCGAATGCCGCGGAACACCCTTTAAAAGTCTATGGGAGAAATCAAAAGTGCTAATTTTAAAGGCTAATATGCAAGTTATTGTCATAAAAAGTGTTTGGGGACCTGGGTCCTGCCCCAGGGGACATGGATCAATGCAAAAAAAAGTTTTAAAAACGGCCGTTTTTTCAGGAGCAGTGATTTTAATAATACTTAAAGTCAATCAATAAAAGTGTAATATCCCTTTAAATTTCGTACCTGGGGGTGTCTATAGTGTGCCTGTAAAGGGGCGCATGTTTCCTGTGTTTAGAACAGTCTGACAGCAAAATGACATTTTGAAGGAAAAAACTCATTTAAAACTACCCGCGGCTATTGCATTGCCGACAATACACATAGAAGTTCATTGATAAAAACGGCATGGGAATTCCCCAAAGGGGAACCCCGAACCAAAATTAAAAAAAAAAAATGACGTGGGGGTCCCCCTAAATTCCATACCAGGCCCTTCAGGTCTGGTATGGATATTAAGGGGAACCCCGGCCAAAATGTAAAAAAAAAAATGACGTGGGGTTCCCCCTAAATTCCATACCAGACCCTTCAGGTCTGGTATGGATTTTAAGGGGAACCCCGCGCCAAAAAAAAAAAAAAAAAAACGGCGTGGGGTCCCCCCAAAAATCCATACCAGACCCTTATCCGAGCACGCAACCTGGCAGGCCGCAGGAAAAGAGGGGGGGACAAGAGTGCGGCCCCCCCTCCCTCCTGAACCGTACCAGGCCACATGCCCTCAACATTGGGAGGGTGCTTTGGGGTAGCCCCCCAAAACACCTTGTCCCCATGTTGATGAGGACAAGGGCCTCATCCCCACAACCCTGGCCGGTGGTTGTGGGGGTCTGCGGGCGGGGGGCTTATCGGAATCTGGAAGCCCCCTTTAACAAGGTGACCCCCAGATCCCGGCCCCCCCCCTGTGTGAAATGGTAAGGGGGTACATAAGTACCCCTACCATTTCACAAAAAAGTGTCAAAAATGTTAAAAATGACAAGAGACAGTTTTTGACAATTCCTTTATTTAAATGCTTCTTCTTTCTTCTATCTTCCTTCATCTTCTGGTTCTTCTGGCTCTTCTGGTTCTTCTGGTTCTTCCTCCGGCGTTCTCGTCCAGCATCTCCTCCGCGGCGTCTTCTGTCTTCTTCTCCTCGGGCCGCTCCGCACCCATGGCATGGGGGGGAGGCTCCCGCTCTTCTCTTCTTCTCTTCTTCTTTTCTTCTTTTCTTCTTTTCTTCTCTTCTTCTCTTCTTCTTCATTTTCTTCTCCGGGCCGCTCCGCAATCCATGCTGGCATGGAGGGAGGCTCCCGCTGTGTGACGGCGCTCCTCGTCTGACAGTTCTTAAATAACGGGGGGCGGGGCCACCCGGTGACCCCGCCCCCCTCTGACGCACGGTGACTTGACGGGACTTCCCTGTGGCATTCCCCGTGACGTCACAGGGAAGTCCCGTCAAGTCACCGTGCGTCAGAGGGGGGCGGGGTCACCGGGTGGCCCCTCCCCCCCCGTTATTTAAGAACTGTCAGACGAGGAGCGCCGTCACACAGCGGGAGCCTCCCTCCATGCCAGCATGGATTGCGGAGCGGCCCGGAGAAGAAAATGAAGAAGAAGAGAAGAAGAGAAGAAAAGAAGAAAAGAAGAAGAGAAGAGTGGGAGCCTCCCCCCCATGCCATGGGTGTGGAGCGGCCCGAGGAGAAGAAGACAGAAGACGCCGCGGAGGAGATGCTGGACGAGAACGCCGGAGGAAGAACCAGAAGAACCAGAAGAGCCAGAAGAACCAGAAGATGAAGGAAGATAGAAGAAAGAAGAAGCATTTAAATAAAGGAATTGTCAAAAACTGTCTCTTGTCATTTTTAACATTTTTGACACTTTTTTCGTGAAATGGTAGGGGTACTTATGTACCCCCTTACCATTTCACACAGGGGGGGGGCCGGGATCTGGGGGTCACCTTGTTAAAGGGGGCTTCCAGATTCCGATAAGCCCCCCGCCCGCAGACCCCCACAACCACCGGCCAGGGTTGTGGGGATGAGGCCCTTGTCCTCATCAACATGGGGACAAGGTGTTTTGGGGGGCTACCCCAAAGCACCCTCCCAATGTTGAGGGCATGTGGCCTGGTACGGTTCAGGAGGGAGGGGGGGCCGCACTCTCGTCCCCCCCTCTTTTCCTGCGGCCTGCCAGGTTGCGTGCTCGGATAAGGGTCTGGTATGGATTTTTGGGGGGACCCCACGCCGTTTTTTTTTTTTTTTTTGGCGCGGGGTTCCCCTTAAAATCCATACCAGACCTGAAGGGTCTGGTATGGAATTTAGGGGGAACCCCACGTCATTTTTTTTTTAAAATTTTGGCCGGGGTTCCCCTTAATATCCATACCAGACCTGAAGGGCCTGGTATGGAATTTAGGGGGACCCCCACGTCATTTTTTTTTTTTAATTTTGGTTCGGGGTTCCCCTTTGGGGAATTCCCATGCCGTTTTTATCAATGAACTTCTATGTGTATTGTCGGCAATGCAATAGCCGCGGGTAGTTTTAAATTAGTTTTTTCCTTCAAAATGTCATTTTGCTGTCAGACTGTTCTAAACACAGGAAACATGCGCCCCTTTACAGGCACACTATAGACACCCCCCAGGTACGAAATTTAAAGGGATATTACACTTTTATTGTTTGACTTTAAGCATTATTAAAATCACTGCTCCTGAAAAAACGGCCGTTTTTAAAACTTTTTTTTGCATTGATCCATGTCCCCTGGGGCAGGACCCAGGTCCCCAAACACTTTTTATGACAATAACTTGCATATAAGCCTTGAAAATTAGCACTTTTGATTATTCATGTTCGTGTCCCATAGACTTTAACGGTGTTCGCATGTTCGAACGAACTTTTTTCCTGTTCGCATGTTCTGGTGCGAACCGAACAGGGGGGTGTTCGGCTCATCCCTAGTATGGACAAATTTCATCTTTCCTTATCTTGCTCCCCTCTCCAGAATATCCTTTTCAACCCAGACATCCCAGACGGACTGTCTTATTTGCGAACAATTCCGTGGACACATGCAGGTATATTTCAGCTGCGACATTTGGTTCACCCAGTAACACATAAGCTTTTACCTTTCTCAGTCCTCAAAGAAAAACATGCTCTACCGAAATCTACAAAATACTTCTACTTACAAATTAAACATTTTTTCCAATCCAACTTCCCCTCATTATCCTTAGAAAAACCCACTGATTTTGAATTACTGTGTACAAATGGCCCATACGAACCAAAACTAATCTCATCCATATATAGAATACTCCAGGCAATACCCCCTTTAACTGACTCCATACATAGATACATGACAAAATGGTCCAAAATGCTAAATAGATCAATATCAATAATAGATTGGGGTAAAATCTGGGAGTCGGCTTTTAAAGTTTCCAGATGTGTGGCACAAAAGGAGACCGCTATTAAGATAATATTTTTTTGGTACAAAACTCCTGAGTTGCTACATGCCCAAAATTCATCTCTCTCTGATCTGTGCTGGAGGTGTGGACGGTCCGTAGGTACGCACCTTCACATTTTTTGGGACTGTCATATCTTGAGTGCATATTGGACTGAGATACAAAATTTATTGCAATCACTCTTCGCCACATCTATTCCATTAAACCCCATACATTTTCTTTTAGGCCTGCCTTTCTCGGGTATTCCTAAATCACTACAGAGACTAGGGTCTTTTGTTCTTCTGGCAGCAAAAAGAGCCATCCCTAGACTTTGGCTTACTACCAATGCTCCCACTTTACACCACGCTCTTTCCATTATCACAGATATGCGTAAAATGGAACATTTAACCACAAAAATTGAAGGTAAGATTCCCCAATTTGAAAAAATCTGGAAACCTTGGGATGATTCAAAATTTTCTTCTGAGCCTCCCATTTCTGCTCCTTTTTGACTCCAATTTGCTCGTTTTTCTTGAGCATCCTTGTGTTTGAATATATAGTTGAGATAGAAGCATGAATACTGTATGGAACTTCTTTTTTGTATGTATGACCCAATTCGGGAAGAAGCTGACATCTATCTGTACAGATATCCTCACCAAGCTTATTTACACTGTTTGTACTTAACTTATGATTGCTTCCATGTTAAATTGACATAATTCTTTCTTATACCTTTTGTTATGCTGATTTATATTTGTTGAAAAATAAAAAATTATAAAAAAAAAAGTATTGGTGCAACCCTAGTTCTGGATATGCATTTGGCTGCTTGGGTGCATAAAAGGAATGATTTGTAGGTTTTCACCCACTGTCCTGAAATAAGGAATAATCCTGTTTTTTTGGTATATGTGATGGAGTGAGATGTGTGATTATATTCTTTTTTAAGAAAGCCTTAGTGTACTTTGTAGAGTCCTTTTAACCGTTTCAGCCCCGGAAGATTTTACCCCCTTCCTGACCATAGCACTTTTTGCGATTCGACACTGTGTCGCTTTAACTGACAATTGCGCGGTCGTGCAACTTTACACCCAAACAAAATTGACATACTTTTTTCCCCACAAATAGAGCTTTCTTTTGGTGGTATTTGATCACCTCTGCGGTTTTTATTTTTTGCCCTATAAACAAAAAAAGAGCGACAATTTTGAAAAAAACACAATATTTTTTACTTTTTGCTACAATAAATATCCCCCAAAAATATATAAAAAATTATTTTTTTTTCCTCAGTTTAGGCCGATATATATTCTTCTACATATTTTTGGTAAAAAAAAAAATCGCAATAAGGGTATATTGATTGGTTTGCGCAAAAGTTATAGCGTCTACAAATAGGGGATAGTTTTATGGCATTTTTATTATTATTATTTTTTATTAGTAATGGCGATCTGCGTTTTTTATCGGAACTGTGACATTATGGTGGACACATCAGACCATTGTCATTTATACAGCGATCAGTGCTATAAAAATGCACTGATTACTGTGTAATTGACACTGGCAGGGAAGGGGTTAACCACTAGGGGGCAATGAAGGGGTTAAATGTGTCCTAGGGAGTGATTCTATCTGTGGGGGGATGGGCTTCAACTCGCATGACAGAGATCACTGCTCCCGATGACAGGGAGCAGTGATCTCTGTCATGACACAAGGCAGAATGGGGAAATGCTTTGTTTACATAGGCACTTCCCCATTCTCTGGCTCCATGACACGATCGCCGGGAGACCGGAGGAATCAATGTCACACTGTACGCGGGGCGCGCATGCGCCTGCTATCCTCCTCTTAAAGGGGACGTACAGGTACGCCCATTTGCCCACCGCTGCCATTGTGCCGACGTATATCGGCGTGCAGTGGTCGGCAAGTGGTTAATCACCAATTACTTAACCTATATTTTTTAATGCACTGTTGCCATACAACTGCCTAACCAATTAGTATTATTTTTAGATTCCATTTTATGAAATCGATAACCTCAACAGTGTCGAAGAAATCGTTGAATATCTTCACAAGAAAATATTCCCTCACTCTTTTCGATTGAAATGGTGACCAACACACTTCAAGGATGCTGTAAAGGTTTTTGGACAATTTTATAAGGAAATAAACTGATCTCTCCTATATATATATATATATATATATATATATATATATATATATATATATATATATATATATATATATATATATATATATATATATATATATATATATATATATATATATATATATATATATATATATATATATATATATATATATATATATATATATATATATATATTTGTGTGTAGAAAAAAATCTTTGTTTTACAAATAAACATATAACACAGAATGCTTCTGTAACACACTGTTTACTGAACATACTGGCCTTTCTCATTTATGCCCTGCTTCTGACTGAAAAGCTATAAGGCTCCTTGTGAATTAACACAGCAATGGCAGTTTATCTTTTTCCTGATTTATTCAACTGTACAACAAGCCATTAAAGGGGTTGTAAAGTCAGTAGGTTTTTTAACTTAAAGCGTAGTTCCGCTGAAATTTTTTTTATTTTTTTTTTTTTAAGTCCGCAGCTACAAAAAGTGTAGCTGCTGACTTTCAATGATCAGACACTCCTGTCCCACAGTCCAGTAATGTGGACGTACGAAGCCCCGCTCCTCTCCCTCTCCTCTCTTCACAGCCGGGCACGCACTGCGCATGCGCGAGCCTCACTGCGCGATGTGAATGACCGGGCAATCTTCTGGGACTTGTGACGTGTCCAAGAAGATTGCAGGGAGGGAGGGGGGAGAGGTGAACTTCCTTCCGGTGCTGCGGAGCCCCGGGAGGAAGTGGGAGCTGGATGCCTCTAAAAAGAGGGTATCCGCCCCCCCCCAAAAAAAATGCCATGCCAAATGTGGCATTGTCAGGGGGTCATGGTCACTTAAAGCAGGAGTTCCATTTTTGGGTGGAACTCCGCTTTAAAGTGGATGTAAACCCGATTCATGAAATTTGAGCTGTGCACAAATTTCTGTTTTCTTATCGCTCTTCAAAGCACTGAGTCCCATAGCTTTCTCCTGCTCAGTAGCTCTGTTATCAGCCAAGATGGCAGCCTGAAGTGTGTGTTGTGGGAGGTTGCTTTAAATGGATTAGCAGTCAGCTTGTCGTCTCACAGCAGAGCTCAGCACATTCCTTTCTTCCTTTGCCAATGTGGAGTGGGGGTGTGTGCCTTTCCTCCAATCAGCTGTCTTGGCTGTATGCCAATAATCCACCCCCCAGTGCTGACCAAGAAGAGAAAATCTGTAACACGAAGAGCACTTTCTAAAGGATATATACAGCTGAAGACAGCAGATATGCATGTAAAACTCTCTCTTCGCTGGGTATATGTAAGGGGTTACATCCACTTTAATGCATTCTATGCATTCAGATAAAAAAACCTTTTGTGTGCAGCAGACCCCCTTGGCCCTCTAAAACTTACCAGAGCCCCGTCCAGCGATGTCCACAAGCGTTTCGGCCATTCATGACTCTCCCTCCTGATTGGCATAGACACAGCAGTAGCGCCATTGGCTCCCGCTGCTGTCAAAGTCAGTTAGCTAATCAGGAGGGGGGGGGTAGAGCCGAATCACAGCTCCATGTCTGAATAGACACACGGAGCTGCAGCTCGGCTTCATAAAACATATAAATTAGTCATGTACCAAATAAACACAGAATTATGAATAAATGCAGAAAAATTGCCTTCTATAAGGGCCTTCTCTGTTTACACATTTTATTCCTGTTAAGAGGTCTATTCTTTGTGGGCTTGTTAGTCATTATTGGCTGTTGCCAGCACCTCATGGGCTTGCTTTTAGATATCCCAGTGGTCTAATATTCAAATCTGACGTCCATGCGCGGCTTGCAAGATGGCGGACGCACAAGAGTCTAGCTCCGGTCCCCATATCTTCCCTCTGGGCTCCTGCACCACTTAA
The DNA here is from genome assembly GCF_042186555.1 of Aquarana catesbeiana. Classification (NCBI taxonomy): domain Eukaryota; kingdom Metazoa; phylum Chordata; class Amphibia; order Anura; family Ranidae; genus Aquarana; species Aquarana catesbeiana. The sequence goes on along the minus strand of NC_133328.1, from coordinate 256,051,224 downwards.
ATAGTTTCCAACGCCACAGGACCCACACTGCCTGTTTCCGGAACCCTCTGGACACCCCATGGGCAAAATTGGCTTTCAAAAGCACATTTACCAGGGGTTTAATCTGCCGCCAAAGTTCCTGCCAGCACAGCACATGGAGTGCTTCCTGCTTAGGCCGCAATCCCCGGCCTTGAGTAATCTGGCGGACCCACTGGATCCCGCGGGCCAGCTTGCATCAGCCCAGGTAAATTGGAAAACGATTGCCCACCTCAGCAGCCAGAACCCACCGAAATGGTTACAGTTGCGGTGCTGGACTTAAAATTACATGCCCTATTGCAAAACCTGACCCATAATATTGCCAAAGAAGTCAGGAAAATTGCTCAGGAACTTAGAGGGGAAATCGATCAGTTGGGTGAATGTACTGACACATTGGAAAACAAGTTTGATGAAATCATTCAATATGTTCATGTCCTAGACGAGGATAATGCTGCCCTCAAGCACACAGTTTCCCAGATCCAATTGCAGCAGGAAGATTTGGAAAACAGGGAACGCCGTCAAAACCTAAGGATTTGTGGGGTCCCTGAAAATGTGAGTGATAAAGAAATACATCCATATCTTTTAGGCCTGTTTGTCACTTTGGCCCCACACATCCTAGATATAGATTGGTGCCTTGACATAGATCCTTAGCTCCTAAGCCACCACCTGGATCTAACCCGAGAGATATTGTTCGTCTTCACTACTATGAAAGTAAAGAAGCTCTGACAGTGGCTACACATAACAAAACCTGCATAGACTTTAAAGGATACAAGATTCAAATCTTCAGTGATCTCTCGCCCATCACTCTGGCAAAGAGACGCAACCTCCGCCCTATAACTGCTCATCTTCAACACCACCAAGTCGCATACAGATGGGGTTTCCCTTTCCGAATCTCTGCCTCAAGAGATGGAACACAATACTCTATAAGAGATCTCCATGAATGCAAGGCCTTTATACGCAATCTGGGTCTTCCACCCATTCCTGAGGAGGACTTTCAACTTCCTACCCTGGCTCCAAAACCTCTCCTGACGCCTGCAAAGATCTGGACTACGATTTGTCAGAGGCCACAGAAGGGCTTCATCCACCCCTCAACATGCTAATCCATCCAGATTCCCCAACTGAAGATCTAATGCTGTCTTGAAGTTCCTTTTTTTCCCTACAGATGAACAGGACTTCATCTGATGTTTATTGTCCTCTTAAGGAGAGTTTTTTCTTTCCCTATTTCCAGAGGTTCCCCCGGCCCTTCTTCCAAGATGTTGGCCTTTCTTACTGCTCATATGGTTCCGGTTTGTTCTGTTATGATATGTTAAGTTTACAAGTTTTTCTGCAGGAATGGGATCTGTTTAGTCGGATCGTCATGCACCTCACCACATCCATGGGCAGTTGCCATGGACTCCTGAAGGTTTTTTCCTTCAGGCTTTCAAACAAAATTTTTTTTTTTTTATACTTTTTTTTTCTCTTTTTCCCTCAGGTCCTTTTTTTGACCTGCTTTTGATACACGATTCTAACTTGTTCATCACTGTCTCACTGTCTCCCAATTTTTCAAAGAACTTTCTTTTATGTTAATTTTATTTTTCTGTGCACCATGGAACTTTTGTTGCATCTATATTGCTCCGATAGTGTATGATATCTTTTTCATTGACACAATATGGCTTTAAAAACATTTTCCTGTAATGTAAAGGGCTTGAATTCCATACATAAGCGATGGTTAGCTTTGAAGGAATTCAAATCCTCTGGAGCTGATGTGATCATGGTTCAGGAGACGCACTTCTGTCCAGGGGGCTCTTTTAAGTTTGCCTCCAAGTTGTTCCCTACTGCTTTTGTTGCCTCTGACCTCTCAGGGAAGGCTGGAGTAGCAATTTTGATTAAATGCTCTAGCCCTATACGAATCCATTCCTCAGTTCTTGACCCTCATGGTCGGTTCGTTCTCCTGAACTGTGCTCACCTGAATACATCTTTTACTCTAGCTAATATATATGTACCTAACTAGGGACAGATTGGTTTTCTCACGAAGGTCTTTGAGAGAATACTATCTTTCTCACAGCCCTTCATGATTGTAGGAGGTGATTTCAATATGTGTATGTCTCCAAACAGAGATAGATATGCTTTCTTTCAATCTACCCCACCCCACCACTCCACGCTCAAAAATTATCGATCTCCTTCCGCAAACTAATTTGATCCCATAATCTTTTTGACGCGTGGAGAGTGAAACACCCTACTCACAGACAATATATATTTTACTCCCCCCCCACATTATATTCTAGAATAGACCACTTCTTAGTGACCTCCCCCCTTATTACCTAATATTGTTTCTTCAGAGATAAACCCTATCACATGGTCTGACCATGCCCCTATTACTCTTGACCTTGCCTTGTCTACCTCGATGCCCAAAACATGCCATTGACGGCTTAACAAGTCCCTTCTGGGAAACATTAAAACTAAAGATCGATTGCAACAGAAATTATCTGAATTTTTTCAATTGAACATAGGTACCATTTCGGAAACCTCCACCTTGTGGGAAGCCCATAAGGCTTTTTTAGGGGTGAATGCATCTCTGCTAGCTCTCTCATGAAACAAGAGACTACTAAGCTGAGGACTGAGCTTCTTGCTCAGTTACACAAGGCAGAGACGCATTTACTTCACTCCACCCTCCCCCCGCGCGGTGGATCGTTTGCGCGCTGTGGTGTCTGTCCGCAACCGTATTAAAGCATTAGACATGAGCAGAATCTCCAAATCGATGTTATGGTCTAGACAAAAGTTTTATGAATTTGATAACAAACCACATAGGATGCTGGTCCATGAGCTTAAGCCACGTCCATTCTTATCTATCCCTGATCACATAATGCAACCAGATGGTACCCCTACCTATTGCCCCTGGACTATGTTTAAAGTATTTGGGGAATTCTATGAAAGACTTTATAATTGTTTGAGTTCAAAACCACAAGCCCAATTTACGCAAGAGAAGTTTGATGCTTTTTTTTTGTTTACAAACATTTTTATTGCAGAATGATATAACATCTGGGTGTACAAGCATAGTGGTGACAAAAAGTATAGTGGCCAAAAAGCCCATGACAGCTGTATGATATATCACACACAATGCAAATAACATTTCTCATAACAGTACATAATGAGCCCATGAAAACAAAAAAAAAAAAACACAAAACATACAGGAAGTGAAAAGAAAACCAAAAAAAAAAGAAGAAAAAAAGGAAACTTACAGTTGTGACAAATGTGCAACTCTAGTATATTAAAAATGCCTTCAATCTACAAGGAAGCTATTTTCAGTAATACAAGGAGCATAGATGTTATAGAACATTTGAGGCACTCTTCAAATAGATTCTATCGAGTAGGACTATGATCAGGCCTATTGGGAGTCAGCCGCTGGGACCGAGGGATCCTCTAGTCTGTCACTAAGTAGGTGAGCAGTCCAGATATTCACAAATCGACTGCCAGGATCTTTATAAATCTGTTGAGCCTGAAACATCACTGAGTTCTTAATAAAAATGGCCGCCCCTCTAGACCTGGACCCATAGGTGGTGAAGTAACATTGTTTAAAAGTTTTATCAAAGTATGATGGGTGGTTATCCCTGGAGAAATGAGTCTACTGAAGTAGAATAACATCAGCTCCAAGAGATTTATAAGCTTTAAATGCTTTTCTCCTCTTTTGAGGGGTATTAAACCCTTTTACATTATGGAAAATTACTTTAATACCCACGATGTATTAATGGTGGAACAGTTAGGATCAATAAGGGGTCCAGGCCGAGAGGGAGCAGCCAACAGCATATCCCATCCCAAGGTGTGACATAGCCAGGGTGCACAACCCTATAAGGATGCGTGGAGCATCAACCTGCGTTAGTAACACATGTATCACTATGATGGAACCATCTGGTAAGAGTAGCACAAAAAAAAGCAAAAAAATAAAACCAAGAACAAAAAGAAACAAGAAAACTAGGAACCTGAGAACCAGGCCAAAAAATGGCCAAACATAGTTCAGGGGGGTCATGGGGAAAGACGTCCCATAAACCCAAAAAGTAAGTGTCCATTCGGACCAAAGGGTCCAGCACTCTAAATGTTTGTGTCCGTGTCATCCGCACATATGTGGACGTGTCGGAAGAGTTTACCATTGGGGGGTCTGCCCGCTCAGACATCACTTAACCGACGAAGAGCCAGCCGGCCCCCAATGGTGAAGAGTGTAGGGTCAATCAAGCGGACGCAACCGGTAATCCGCAATGAGCCGGGAGAGTCCAGGTACCTCTGAGCATGGTGGGAGAGGAGCATAGTTCGCCACCTTGAGGGAGAAAAATAAAAAGAAACAACAAAAAAAAGGGGTAGAGAGAAGAAACAAGAGGGTGAAAATTAGTGTTGCTGTCAGTCACAGCGTTGATCTCGGCGATCTCTTCTGGGTGGTGGGGTTGCCAAATAGCTGAGTGACGTGGAGTGGAAGGTAGCCTGGGCAGGGAAGCCGCATCAAGGAGGCCCAACTTCACCAGCATTTCCTTTCCTTCTGCTATCGTGGTCACGGTGTAGGTCGTACCATTGTGGGGCACCTGAAGCTTGAATGGGAAGCCCCAGTGGTAGCGAATACTTGCAGACTGAAGGACTGATGTAACCTCTTTCATCTTCCTGCGCTTATCAAGGGTAGTAGGGGAGATATCCAGGTAGATCTGAATCGGAGTGCCTTCCAGGTGAATATTAGGGGTGTTTCTTGAGGCTCTGAGGATGTCCTCTTTGATCAGGAAGTCCTTAAGGCAAAGCACTATGTCTCTTGGAGGCTTCTCTGGAGGAGGGGGAGGGCGTAGGGCCCTATGAATCCTATCACAGGAAAAGGCCATCGAAGGGGAGTCAGGCAGGAGAGATTGGAATAACTTCTGTATAGCGGGTAGTAGATCGGCAACCGATTCCGGCACTCCACGCACCCTAAGATTATTGCGATGATTCCTGTTGTCCAGGTCCTCAATGTGAGCTTGGAGTTGCAGGACTGTTTCAGACAGGGACTCATGCTCCTTTCTGAGATCTGAGTACACTAGGGAGAGCTCATCATGTTTAGTCTCCAGTAAGTCAGTTCTGCTGCTCAGAGCTGCAATCTCAAGAGACAGTGTGTTTGTAGATTTGTGAAGCTCTGATTGGAATTTCTGGGCAATCTTGTCATACATTAAAGTAAGACTCTCATCCAGATCTGCCTTAGTAAGTTGTAAAGCGTACTCACAGTCTCCCAGGGAGTGTGACGGCGAGGAAGCTGCAGCAGGAGGGTGTGCCTGTGACTGTGTCCTCCGGGCGCCATCTTGGGCCTGCATGTTCCTCTCTCTCACTCTCAGCAAATAGGTAGTAAGTGATCTTTGGGCCGGTTTTCCGTGGCGATTTTTGGGTCCCGGCATGCGCTGAATGTTCCGCCAGGGGTGCAGGGATGAATTGGATAGAAATCCTGTGTTGATAGCCCCGGGGAAGTGCCGTTAGTCTCCGCGGCTCACTGAGCTCTCAGCCCTTGCTTCCTCCTCGGTTCGCGCCGCGCATGCGCCCCCCCGTTTGACGCTTTTTTAACCTCCTTACCACTACCAAAAATGTCCTCTGATCAACATTCTACTCTTAACATGCCCATCACTGCCGAAGAATTAGCAGAAGTGATTGGACTTCTACCTTCGCATAAAGCTCCGAGCCCTGATGGACTTCCCTACTCATACTACAAAACCTTTCTTCCACTCCTAGCCCCACACATGCTGAACTTATTTGCCTCTCTGCTAAAGGGCACCCTTCCACATTCTCACTTTCTACATGCATTCATTATCGTCATTCCTAAGCTAGGTAAAGACATGCAGGTGATAACACGAGACGTACGATAGATCTTATAGATCTTCTGACTAAAACTAAATGCCCTGATTTAGTGCTAAGCTTAGACACTCAAAAAGCCTTCGACCGCCTAAGTTGGCCCTTTATGTTTGCAATCCTATCCCATTACGGGTTCTCAGGCCCTTTTATCCAGGCTCTACAGGCATTGTATTCAAAACCTACCCCCCATGTACAGCTCTCCTCTCATCTTTCGCCTTCATTCCCCCTCAGGAACGGTACAAGACAGGGTTGCCCTTTGTCACCTTTACTTTTCATTCTTAGTTTAGAGCCCCTTGCCACGGTCATTAGAGGCAGCCCTGATATCCACGGGGTGCATTTACGACAACAGGGGTATAAACTGTCTCTCTTCACTGATGACGTTCTCTTGATGCTTACACATCCACACACATCTCTTCCCTCTTTACACAGCATTTTAACTTCCTTTAGTTCTGTTTCGGGATTCAGAATCAATTCTGCCAAAACAGAAGCTTTACCCATTAATATCCCCCCAACCGAACTTACATCTCTTCAACAAAACTTTGACTGGTGTCACCACACACTTAAATATCTGGGCGTTCAGCTCACTTATTCTTATGCCACTCTGTATCAGGCTAACTTTTCCCCTATGTTCACGGAAATTAATCGTCTATTGACGCATTGGACCACCCTCCCTCTCTCCCTCCTTGGATAAATCAAATGTTCTTAAAATGTCAATACTCCCCAAATTACTTTATCTATTTGAGACGCTCCCAGTATCAATTCCACTGTCACAACTGAAAACTCTTCAGAGGAGATTTTATATGGAATAATGCTTCCCATCAGATTGCGGGATCGGTGGTCCTGGCTCTGAGAAATAGAGGGGGTCTGGGTGCCCTAGACTTTATAATATCTTAATATTCCTCGCATTTACGAGTATTGTCCTCCTGGACGCCCAGAAAAGCTCAGAATCGGTGGTCTGAGATTGAGACGAGTGTCACTGCATCGGTACACCCTTGTTATATGCTATGGCCATCCTCTAGCAAACATATGCCCCAATTAAGAAGTATATGTCTAGCTCTGATGTTATTTACTTTGTCAATATGGAGACGATGCTCCGAGCAATACTCTCTCTCTCCCTCATCCCCACCACTTCTAAATGTGCTTTTCAATCCAGACATCCCAAATAGTCTGTCCTATGATCGAATGCTACCCTGGACTCAAGCAGGAATATTCCAGCTGCGCAAACTTGTAAATCTAGTGATGCGTAATTTTCTGACCTGCAAAAGAAACATCAGATTCCCACTTTACTATTCCTATCTGCAATTTAAACTTTTTTATTTCTACTAGATCCCCATCTTTGTCATTAGAGAAACCAACTGATTTTGAAATGCAAGAGGAATTATGAATTATGTGCAAGAGGCCCATATGAGCTTCAGTTAATTTCTACTATTTATAAAATTCTACATGAAGCCATTCCCTTAACTGAGTGTAGTCACAATTATATGAGAAAATGGTCTCGGGTCCTACAGCAAACTATTTCCTTGGCTGATTGGGTGAAAGTTTGGGAGTCCACATCCAAAATCTCCCAATGTGTGACCCACAAAGAAACTGCGTCTAAGATTATTTTATTCTGATACAGGACCCCAGATAGGAACATACCCATAACCCAGCAGCCTCTGAGCAATGTTGGAGATGCAACTACGCTGTAGGTACCCATTACCATATTTTCTGGGAATACCCCTCTATTAACCAATTTTGGGCTCAAAGTCAAAATCTTCTGCAAAAACTGGAGACTTCCATTTCTTTGAACCCTATACATTTTTTGCTGGGTCGCCCTTTCTTAGGTATCTCTAGGGCTGAAAGGAGGTTGATGTCCTTTATATTGTTGGCAGCCAAACAGATTATCTCAAGACTTTGGTCATCTACCTCACCCCCACGTTTTCACAATTTTTAGCTACCTTGGCAGACATACGTAGGATGAAACATCTGACTGCATTAATAGATGGCTCAGTACAAAAATTTTCTAAAATATGGCAGGTATGGGATGAATCTGATTATTGCTCTGAGGCAAACAGCTCAATACAGTAGGTAAATAGATTTCATGCAATTCATTGTTTTGGCTTTAGTGATGATGAAAGTTATGTACATTACAGTCTTTGGTGCAAATCCCTTTCATTTTTCTACATGATAATATGGTGTGATATATTCGCATAACTGAATCCAAGTCGAGCTATAAATCATTGTTGGTTCATACCATATCTTTAATACTCATCATTTTCATGTTTATATGACAGTGTATATTTGCAATACCTGAAAAGTTGTATTCTCTATATCTTTCTGTAAAAATTTCTGTAAATAAACAATTAAAAATAAAAAGATTCAAATCTTCTGTGTTCTGTAATGTACAATTAATAAAACAGTATTTTTGATGTACCTCTAAAATCCTCTTGCACTACATCAGAGGACACGAGTCCCCCCTTTCGTTTCACTCTGATATTGCTTGCTGGCAATGCTGGAAGTGGGTGGGGGTATGCAGGGCTGAATCAAACTTTGCTATCGTCTAATCACCTGAAGGAAAATTATACCCCCAATGGTCTAATAATTACCTCTCCTGTGTTCTGTGATGTACTCCAATAAAGGGATAATAGAGGTATAAAGTAATCCTAGATGAAAGGTTAAAGTGAGGTTTTCTTTATCTTACATCATGAGGCACAGACCCGCTATATTATTCCTTACTCATGTGGCTTATGCGCCACCTTTAGTTGATTAGTTGTACACTGGCAAAAAAGACAGGAAGGCCTCTCCTATATAACCTTCCATACAGGAAGCAACTCAGGTTTTTCACCAGTGTCTGAAGGAGATGGTCGCTGATGTGCAGCTCTGCACAATAGATAATAATACTATTTCTCATGCTTATGGAAAAGTGAAATTTTCCTCAACCAAGCAGCTGAACACCAAACTTGTACCCCCTTAGGGATACTAGTATGTGCAAATTTTAAAGAAAAGGGGTGCAGTATTAACACACATATATAAATACACTGTAAATAACCGGGAAATGAGGCATGCACAAAAACAGCAGAACCGGGAGGGTAACGGGTAGACCGGAGGAAGCAGCAGGTAAGTGTGCCCCAGGCTGGGAGAAGGAGTGTAACAAACAGTCTGGGAGGTGGTGGGAGCAGAGAAGTGGCTGCTCTGGGAGAGAGCTGCGCTGACCGGGATAGGCTACAGGTGCTGATAAGCCCTGTAGGAGACAGCTGAGCAAGAAGAGTGGAGCAGCCGCATAACAGGCAGAAAAGGCAAACTGACTGTGGCACTGACAGACTGGGTGTAGTGAGGATGCAGTCTGAGGAGTGTGTGATGCATGTAACTGGTGAGTAACTGGTGAGTCTTGTAACTAGTGAGTAACTTGTGAGTATTGTGAGTAGCTGGTGAGTATTGGGAGTATCTGGTGAGTATTGGGAGTAATTCCTGTGGTACCTGGGAGTATTGGGAGTACACCTGTAATAACTTGTGAGTACCTGTATTAACTTGGAATACTGGGAGTAATATCCGAGAGTATTACCTTCGGTGACTTGGAGTGCTAGGAGTAATACCTGAGACGCAGTGTGTGAAGTGACGCGGGGTGCCGAGAAGTGACGCGGGGTGCCGAGAGTGACGTGGGGTGCTGAGAGGGGCTGTGAGGTAATTGGAGTAGCTGTAACACCAGGGCAGAGCAGAATAGAGAACAAATAGAAAGTCTTTAATTATTATCCCCATTCCTTGATGAACCAATCGAGGGCGGATACTGCTGTACAAGATGTCTACTAGTTGTTTCTCTGGAAGCCCAGATCCTGGATCTAGAAAGCAAGGTGGCAACACTGCGCAGCATCAACAACCTGGAAAGCAGTTTGGACAGCAGGTGCTGGCAGTGGCCAGTGAAGAGGAGGTTGGAGACATGGAGGCACAGGAGCCAGAGGTAGGTAGCTGGGTGACAGCTAGAAGGAGGGGTAGAGGGAAGAGCGCTAGGGAGAGCAGTCCTGAGTTGGTACACCCCCACAAATATGCTGTTATATCCTCTGAGTTGTGAGAGACACAAGACTCTGGAACAATGGATGTTTATTTCAGTACACTGCAACATGCATCTCAGGACATGTACATCTTATATGCTTCCTTACATGTGCTCTAAGATGGCTACTATCCCCCTTGACCCTTGTCATCACTCCTGGGTGGAGCCAGCCTTAAAGTGACAGTACATGTGGAACCTTTCAAGTATAACACCTTCCATCCATCCAAAAAAAAAAAAAATTAGGACAAAACGAGAAAAGGCACAAAACATTAACTAATAACTGTCCAATAACAGTCCTCCAAACACAGGAGATGCACCGGACTTTTCCCGCATCCAGATGTGAGACCAAGCTTCCAGGGACAGTTGCGGGGATACAATGTCATCGGATCACTTTCGGTGGCCCCGTTGAAAGTCTCGTAACCGGTCTGGAAGCTGAAACCGATCAGGAGGGCGACAGTGTCGTTGAGGTCGGGCACCCAGCGACTCGGTACCGGAGGAAACAGGGCTGGCCAGAATGGGCACCGGCGGGGCCAAGAAGGGATACACCAGCTCAGTGGGTGAACAGACCTCCGGACCAGGGCTGGAGGCTCTGTTGGAGCTGAGTTCAAAGGTTCAGAGTCCCCCCAATTATCAGTCCCCGTGCATTCTGATCCGCTGGGAGCAGATCCTTGCGACACTGGTGGTTCAGCTGGCGTCAGGGATTCGGGCAATTGAAAACGAGGACGCAGTTGGTCTGCATGCCGTCTGCAAATGGAACCATCTTCCAGGCAGACCCTATACATCTTGGGTCCCAAAGTCTCTGCAATGACAGCAGGAAGCCACCGGGCGTTGGAAGCCCCATAAGATCGGGCCCATACCTTTTGTTGGGCTGTGAATCGAGGGAGCTCATCATGTTTGACCATCTTGTCTTGGGACTGCAGTACATGTTCCTGGACTGTTTGAGGACGGAGCATGTCCAAAACAGTCCATATTGGCGCTACCTGTAAGTATAATACACTGGGATAGCCTGGTAGTATATCCCCCCTTACTTGTAGTGATGAATCTATAACGTGTGTAGGTTATCTAAATTCCCCTTATGGTATAAATAGTACCCCAGCAACCAATTATATGCCTACTAATCAAAAATTAAAAATTATGGTAGATATGTAACACACGTCAAGTGTCGCACATCATAGAAGGTCTTACAGCGTCTAGAAAAGAGACCAGAGGCTATATTCCATTGTGTGCATTTACTAAAAACCATATATCAATGCGGTGATGTGCATAAAGGTTGCATACACTATATTCATATCATATACGTTTTGGACATATCTTAAAATCGCATGAAAACAAAACAGCTAGTACACCCACAGAGCATCCAGCAATCAGATCTCCAATATATATTATAACAGTCCATATACTGATGTTACTATGACAATATTCAGATTCCCAGTGGTGACTTTGGTGGTGAATCAATTTGTCAGGTGACTCTCGTGCTCCCCCTGTTGGTTGCCTACTCACCAGAGCGTCTGTCAGTCAGCTCCAAGGCATACGAGAGAGGAGGACGCTGTGTAGCGGCTGGTGGATGCATACCCCCACCTCGCTGTTTATGCTGTTTTGGAGGGACTTTTTAAACATTATACTGTTCAGGTTTACTGCTGTCCTAATCCATCTGGACAGAGGCACATAACAGTACCTGGATTTTGCCTTTTTATTTATTTTTAATTTTTGATTGCAAATCACTGTTTGCGGTCTAGTCTTGTTTGGTTGAATTTAATATTTTTTAGCCCAGTATTTTTGTACTGTGGGCATATATATATTTTTTAAATAAAATGGTTATACTTTATTACGCCATGGAAGCTCTTTCTTCTTTTTTGGATGTATGAGGGGAGCAACGCCTCTAAGGACTGAAAAATATAGGAGTCACCCAGCACAATATACAACAGCTAGACGGCCCATTTTCCAACATAGGAGCATTCCCCCGGTGTGGGGTCTGGGAAGCTGATTACAGTAATATCTACCAGATGAAGCAGCAAGTGGAGTGACCCGGCATACTACACCACAGGCGTTATACCCCCGGTGGGGTTCCGGGAGCTGGTGAGTAGGCAACCAACAGGGGGAGCACGAGAGTCACCTGACAAATTGATTCACCACCAAAGTCACCACTGGGAATCTGAATATTGTCATAGTAACATCAGTATATGGACTGTTATAATATATATTGGAGATCTGATTGCTGGATGCTCTGTGGGTGTACTAGCTGTTTTGTTTTCATGCGATTTTAAGATATGTCCAAAACGTATATGATATGAATATAGTGTATGCAACCTTTATGCACATCACCGCATTGATATATGGTTTTTAGTAAATGCACACAATGGAATATAGCCTCTGGTCTCTTTTCTAGACGCTGTAAGACCTTCTATGATGTGCGACACTTGACGTGTGTTACATATCTACCATAATTTTTAATTTTTGATTAGTAGGCATATAATTGGTTGCTGGGGAACTATTTATACCATAAGGGGAATTTAGATAACCTACACACGTTATAGATTCATCACTACAAGTAAGGGGGGATATACTACCAGGCTATCCCAGTGTATTATACTTACAGGTAGCGCCAATATACCCTAATTTTTTACCTATATATATTATGCAAAGTACCTTATAGGGACTTTGTGGAAAGGGAGGCAGCAACCTTTGTTTTTTGACCTTATAGCTAGCCCTAAAGGGCAGTTCTGTCACTATTTAATTTCCAAAACAGTCCATGGCTGCCGACCCAGAAGGAGTTCTGCTGGAGTTTTCCCGGTGGTTGCATGTGGTGTGTTTCTGTGAGCAGAAAGGAAGGAGTCCAGCTGCTGGGGTGACAGGGACTGTTGTTTACTTGCAGCCACTGTAGCTTTGAAATAGCGTTTAAAAGTCTGCACAAACCGTTCTGCTTGACCATTAGTAGCCGGGTGATAAGGTGCAGTCAACTTGTGCTTGATGTTGTGGGCAGTCAGGAAAGGCTGAAACTCCTGACTGGTGAATTGTGCACCATTGTCAGTGACGATCTCTCTGGGGTATCCAAACGTAGCAGCGAGATGTAACAGTATGGAAACCGTTGCCTTAGTCGTTGGCTGAGTAACAGGAATTACGTCAGGCCACTTTGAATGGGCGTCCACTATGATCAAGAAGGTGTGTCCTCTGATCGGGCCTGCAAAGTCCAAGTGTAGGCGAAACCAAGGAACCGTGGGCCAAGTCCAGGGCTGGACACACCCTCGAGGAGGGTCTCTTGCAGTTTGTGCACATCCAGCACAAGCATTCACGTATGTTGTGATATCTGAGTCTAGGTTTGGCCACCACACATAGCCTCGGGCCTTTTTTTCATACGTGTGCCCCCGGGATGACCAGTATGTAGCAAGCCCAGAATGTGTCTCCAGAGTGTCTGTGGAATAATCACTTGGTCTCCCCATAAAACACAGTTGCCAGCCACAGTTAATTCCATACGCCTACGAAAATAAGGTTCATAATCCTGTGTGACAGTTGCAGGCCAACCGGACTGTACCCAGGAGAGTATTGTTTTCAGAAAGGTATCCTTGGCTGTATGGGCTGCTATCTCCCCAGAAGACAAGAAGGACAGGCTGGTGTAACGACAACTCTTGACCGGTGGAGAAGAGTCCATCGACTTCCCTGTCAGTCGGGACATTGCGTCTGCATTCGCATTGGAATCATGATCGCGATACTGGATTTTGTAGCTGTATGCTCCCAAGAATAGGGCATAGCGTTGGAGGCGGGCCGCAGTAGTCTGAGAGATGCCTTTGTCAGGGCTAAAGATCTGAAGGAGTGGTTTATGGTCTGTCAGTATGGTGAATTCCCTACCATACAGGTAAAGATGAAACTTCTTAATTGCCCATATCAGCGCTAGAGCCTCTTTGTCAATGTGTGAGTAATTGCTTTCTGCTTTTGTCAAAGACCTGGAGGCAAATGCCACTGTTTTTTCTGACCCATCTGGTAAGATGTGAGATAGTACAGCACCTGGGTTGAGGCATCACAAGCCAAGGTAAGAGGCTTCTGGAGGTCATAGTGCACGAGCATGCGTGACGCCAACAGCTTCCGCTTAGAGACTTCAAAAGCCTGTTGGCATGCAGCCGACCAGTCCCATCTTGAGTGTTTTTCCAAAAGCTTGTTCAGCGGAAACAAGGTGTGTGCCAGATCTGGCAGGAATTTGTGGTAAAATAGTTCAGCAAGCCAAGGTATGATCTCAACTGCTGGACGTTGGTTGGGGCTGGAGCTTTGACTAAAGCATCAACCTTGGCTTCCGTGGTGTGTATACCCTCTGCATCCACAAGGTGGCCACAAAACTCCAATTTAGGCACCATGAATTGGCATTTTGCTAAGTTCACTTTTAGACCCTGTTCTTGGAGTCTCGCCAACACAAGTTCCACGTTCCGCTTGTGTTCCTGCTCTGTCCGTCCTGTGATGAGCATGTCATCTAGCAGGCACTGCGTGAAAGGAATGTCCGCCAAAATCTCGTCCATTTTTCGTTGCCAAATGGCTGGGGCGGAGGCTACACCAAACACCATCCGATTGTATTCATACAGTCCCTTGTGGGTGTTGATGGTTAGAAACTTGCGGGAAGAAGGATGGATCTCAAACTGTAAATATGCTTGTCTGAGATCAAGCTTGGTGAACTTTTGGCCCCCTGCAAGAGAGGCAAAAATGTCATCTACTCTGGGTAGAGGATACTGGTCTATCTCCAGTTGGGAGTTCAGTGCCATGCGGAAATCGCCACAAATGCGTAAGTCCCCATTCGCTTTCTTTACTGGTACAACTGGTGATGCCCACTCGCTGTGCTCTACCTTGGAGATGACACCTTGTTCCTCCAGCCGACTTAGTTCTGCTTCCACTCCTGCTCGCAGTGCGAAAGGTACTGTCCGAGCTTTGAAGAACTTAGGCTGAGCGTTTTGGGTTTCAGCTTGGGTCTTACACAGTCGTGCTTTATTTTCCCCAACTGGTCATCAAAGATCTTTGGGAAACGCTGCTTCAGGGACACCACCCATCCCTCATTATCTCCTAATGGAATTGTAACAGTGTTACAGGGATTTATGGTGATGTCTGGCATACCAAAGTAAGCAATCCAGTCCCTCCCAAGGAGAGGGGGTCCCCCATTTTCTAGGATATATAATGGCAGTCTCTTTGTCTGACCCTTGTACAATACCTGTACTTTCGCATAACCCAGTGGGTGGAGTATCTGCTTTGAATATGTCTGCAGTTTGATTGGTGTTGGGCGGACAGTTGTTTGGGTCTGAAGTTGTCTCCATTGTTTCTGGGTGATAACTGAAACTGCTGCTCCTGTGTCTACATCCATCTTGAGTTTCTTTCCCTCCACAGTTACCTCTACAGTCATTGCGGAGGGTGCTGAATGCATATGATGTATGTCTAATCTGTGGAGCACTTCCTCATCCTCTGACTCAGATGATGATGTATACCTTCCCACCATATATGTCTTTGTCTTGGGGTTCAGAGGTTGTTTATCTCGCACCTTCTTGCTACGGCAAACTCGTTTAAGATGGCCTATCTTACCGCAATTATGACAGGTCTGATCCTTAAACCGGCAGACTTTGTGGTCATGGTCTGTATTTCCACAACGGTAGCAGGCTGACTCCTGACTTGGTGGGGGTCTGTATTTCCAGTTTGCGGCAGTTGGCTTGACTGCTGTTCTGAAAACTTCCTGTTTCACCTCTTCCCTTCTGCCCTGGGGATTCAATTCCTCTGTATCTTTCACAGCCATTTCCATCACTGAAGCTATTTCAATTGCCTTTGTAAGGGTAAGATCTTTCTCTGTTAACAGTCTCTTTTGGCTAGACTCACAATTCAGTCCCATTACAAACTTATCTCTCAGTGCAGTAGGTAGATACACCCCAAAAGAACAGGTAGAGGCTAGTCTGCGAAGGACGAGCACATAAGCTTTAATTTCTTCACCTGGCTGCTGCTGCCGCTGATAAAACCGAAATCTTTCTGCAATCTCTAGTGGTTTAGGCTGGAAGTGATCCTCTAACAGTGTCAGGAGCTCTGTCAATGTCTTAGTTGCTGGCTTTACAGGGAAAAGGAGATCTCTAAGAGTGTCATATGTCTTAGCACCAACCACTGTCAGAAATACTGCTACTTGCCTGTTGTCTGGGATGGCATTTGCACTGAAATACTGTTCCAGTCTCTCAACCCAGGAACTCCAGGATGTCTTTTCCCCATCAAATTCACCTAATGTCCCGATCAATGACATTTTCCTGCTGGGCTCTGTGATTGCTTTTATCCAGATGACAATCTACACTGCCTTTGTCTCTCTCTCAGACTGAACAAGTGGCTGAGGAACTGGTGTAAGAAAAAGGGGTTTGGGTTCCTGGAGAACTGGGCTGACTTCTGTCAGTCACTGGCTCTTTAGTAAGGGCAGGCTGCACCTTAATGGGGATGGTACAGCTCTATTGGGAAGAAAGATGGCCACAAAGTTGGAGAGGCTTTTAAACTAGGTGTTGGGGGGGAGGGTTTAGAGGTAACAATAACCGCTGGAGATCATAGGACAGAGGGGAATAGTGGAGACATTAGTGATCTATAACATCTAATCCCAGGGTTAATAAGTTACCAAATCCAAAACGAAGCCTGAGAAATCATATGGAAAAAAAATGCACCAATACAAAACTCAGGAATTTTTACAAATGCCAGGAGCCAAGTCAATAAAATGGAGGAACTGGAGCTGCTATTACTTGAGGAGGATGTGGACTTCATGGGAATAACATAAACTTGGTTTGACAGCTCACTTAACTGACTGGCAAACATCCAGGGGTATTCCTTGTATCCGAGGAACAGGGAGGGTAGGAGAGGGGGAGGGGTGTGTCTATATATCTGGAATGATTTACGGGTAGAAGAGCGGAATGACATCAATGATGGGGCAAAGGGGAGGTGGAGTCCATATGGGTGGAACTCAAAAAGGGTGGAAGTAAGCAGGAAATTACTAGTGGGGGTATGTTACAGGCCTCTTAAGCTGAGAGAGATGGAGTTGGATCTCCTTTCACAGTTGGAAATGGCAGCAAGACAGGGAAATGTCGTCAGAATGGGGAACTGTCCCGACGTTGACTGGGCGGAAGGGACAGCCCCCTCATTAAAGGCCCACCATTTCTTAAATGTTCTACAGGACAACTACATGTCCCAATTGGTGGATTCCCCGTCCCGTCCAGAAGTAATGCATTGCTAGATCTTTTAATTTCAAATGATACATATCTGATTACAGATGTGGAAATATGGGAAAACTTGGGAACTAGTGACCACTGAGTTATTACATTCCGCATAAATCATAGGAAAGGGAGGCATAAGGAGAGTACAAGAACACTAAGTTTCAAAAGAGCCAACTTTTCTAAACTGCGCTCAGTGCTGCAGGATATTAAGTGGGACCAAATTCTTAAAACAGGGAACACAGAGGAAAAATGGGAAGGCAGGACTATATTAAATAAATGTGTCACTGAGTGCTTTCCAAGGGGTAATACATATAAAAGAACAAAGGTTAAACCTGGGTGGCTAAACCAAAATGTAAAATATCATATTAAGGACAAAAAATGGCCTTTAAAAAGTGCAAAGCAGAGGGGTCATTGTCAGCATTCCAACAATACAAGGAATGCAATGTGAGGTGTAAGAATGCAATTAGGGTGGCTAAAAAAAAGACTATGAGGGACACATATCGGAGGAGAGTAAAAAGAATCCCAAAAAGTTTTTTAAATATTTTAACAGTAAAAAGGCGAGGACGGAACACATAAAGGACGTGGAAGGGAAGGTGGTTACAGATGACAAGGAGAAGGCAGCTGTGCTAAATGCTTTTTTCTCCTCAGTCTTCACACAGGAAAAGGAGGGGTATTTTGGCCACAACAGTATTGTTAGCAACACGCCACAGGTTCTACCCTTGTAGCTAACAGAGGATGGAGTCCGGAAAGGATTAGAGAAGCTTAACATAAATAAATCACCAGGACCAGATGGCTTACACCCGAGAGTCCTCATAGAACTCAGTCAGGTTATAGCCAGACCGCTATTCCCAATCTTCATTAACAGCATACTGACGGGATTGATACCAGCTGATTGGTGAAAAGCTCACATGGTACAAATATTCAAAAAAGGGCAGAGATCTATAAACTATTTGAGGGGATAAGGAATGATATTCAAGAGTTTGCTGATGCAAACAGTATCATTAGCAGTAATCAGCACGGTTTTACAAAAAGTCGCTCTTGCCAAACCAACCTATTAACATTATAGGAGGAAGTGAGCTGCCATCTGGACAAAGATAGGTCGGTGGATGTGGTGTATCTGGATTTTGCAAAAGCATTTGATACAGTCCCCCACAATTGCTTAATCTACAAGCTGAGGTCTGTAGGCATGGACCATAAGGGTCGTTCTTGGATAGAAAACTGGCTACGGGGGCATGTCCTAAGGGTGGTGATAAATAACATATACTCAGAATGGTCTAGAGTGGTTAGTGGGGTACCCCAAGGCTCTGTCCTGGGCCCAATTATGTTTACTTTATTTATGAATTATATAGAGGGTGGGATAAATAGCTTGATCTCAGTGTTTGCTGATGACACAAAAATATGCAGGGCAATTACAACACAGCAGGATATAGAAGCTTTACAAGAGGACCTGAATAAGTTAATGGAGTAGGCTACTGCATGGCAAATTAAGTTTAACATTGAAAAATGTAAGGTAATGCACTTGGGGGGTAAAAATATAAATGCAAGTTACTCATTAGGAGGAGAACCCCTAGGGGCTTCCAGGATTGAGAAGGATCTAGGGGTCCTAGTAGAAGACAGACTGAGCAATAGCATGCAGTGTCAAGCTGCGGATACCAAATCTGGCAGAATATTAGCATGCATAAAAAAAGGAATTTACTCCAGAGACAAAACGATAATCCTGCCACACTATCAAATTGGTTCGGCCGCATCTGGAGTATTCCTTCCAGTTCTGGTCACCAGTCCTATGAAGGAATGTTCTGGAGCTGGAGAGAGTCCAGAGAAGGTGTCAGACTCTACATACCTGACCGACGAGTCTGCTTGGGAAGAGGGTGGTCTAACTTACATATCTGACTTGCGGCCCCTGGTAGAGGGGACAGGTGGCACGGAAAAGTTTGAAAGTTTGCGTGAAAAGAACCCCAGATGCAAGAGAGCGAACTACAACGGAGGACGGCTACAGGGCTGGAGGGGGTTGGATGAGGGTGGGGATAGGAGGAGACAGAAAGGATCCATCTGCTTTCACTGAGAAGTAGAATTTCGTCTACTGTAGTGAAAGGAAGATTGCTTTCTCATTTATGTGGAGATTTCACCCTATTATTACACCCCCAGGCCCGACTGCACAATCTCCCCTGGAAAAGTTCACATTCCTTATCTCATCTGCATAGAAGATTCTTTCTCCGTGCTTCAGCCCTGCCTCCAGGCAGCTGTCTGCAGTTCCCTGACACAAAGGATTTGTGTGTATGAAAAGTAGGGATGAGCTTCGAGTTCGACCGTTTGTCGAATTGCGAACGTTACGGGCCGTTTGTGCCAAATTCGAGTTGTGCATCACGGCCCATAATTCACTGCGGCATTGCAGTGCATTGCTGGCTGATGATTGGCCAAGCATGCACTATGACCTGCATGCAGTGCACTGCGATGCCACAGTGAATTATGGGCCATGACGCGCCACACGAATTTGGCGCGAACGGCCCATATTGTTCGCAATTCGGCGAACAGACGATGTTCGCGTCGAACATGGGTTCGACTCGAACATGAAGCTCATCCCTACTCAGCAGGAGATCTCTCCATTGATCTCCGCTGAGCCAGCGGATGACAGGTCCATCTCTGCTCACTGAGCGGGGAGGGGCCTGTCAGAGCGCCGCTGATTCCTATGGAGGGATCGAACGAAAACGGGCAGCATGTCCATTTTCATCAGATCTCATTCGATCCAATCCGCCTGGATGGATTTGAACGTATCACCATACATCTGATTTTAGCGGATCGGATGTCAGTGGACATGGTCACCGCTGACATCCATCGCTCCATAGACCTGCCGTCTAGTCCGTCCATGTGAAAGGCGCCTTAGGCAAATTCACTCCTGATCCCTGTGTTCTGAGCCTAACACATTCCTGATCCCTGCATTCTTAGGCTAACGCACTCCTGATCCCTGCGTTCTGAGCCTATCACACTCCTGATCCCTGCGTTCTGAGCCTAACACACTCCCGATCCCTGCATTCTTGGGCTAACACACTCCTGGTCCCTGCATTCCTAGGCTAACACACTCCTGATTCCTGCAGTCTTAGGCTAACGCACTCCTGATCCCTGAGTTATGAGCCTAACTCACTTCTGATCCCTGCGTTCTGAGTCTAACACACTCCTGAAACCCTGCATGCCAAACATAACACACGCCTGATCCCTGCATTCTTAGGCTAACGCACTCCTGATCCCTGTGTTCTGAGCCTAACTCACTCCTGAACCCTGCATTCTAAACGTAACACACTCCTGATTCCTGCATTCTTAGGCTAATGTACACCTGATCCCTGCATTTTTAGGCTAACACACTTCAAAACCCTGCATTCTGAGTCTAACACACTCCAGGACCCTGCATTCTGAGCCTAACACACTCTAGAATCCTGCATTCTGAGCTTAACACACTCCAGAACCCTGCATTCTGAGCCTAACACACTCCAGAGCACTGCATTCTGGGCGTAATGTACTCTTGAACCCTGCATTCTGCATAATTAGATATGTGCAGTGTGCATAGAAATTAGTATTTTTTTCAAGCTATAGTCCAGTCCCCAGTCTGAGGGACAGTGAACTGGCCCCCTATTTAAAAAGTTTGAGGACCCCTGCTCTAAGGGAATGCGCCAAGGTGTCCACCTCTTGGAAAGACATATTTCAGCTATTATTTGAAGTTATTAAAGTAAATGTGAAGCCATCTCCAGAACTTGCATTACTGGGTATAGGTTTTGATGAACTTCACCCTAAATTTTGTGGCATTTCTGCTACTATCCTCCTAGCAGCTAGATTAGCAATTGTCCGCCAATGGAAATCCCCAAATACTGTAACCAGAAGAGAGGTGATCACCTTGGTGCACACCCATGGGTCTTACGAACTAATGTTCACTGATAGTGGAGGAAGCTTGTCCTCTGTTCAGGAAATCTGGTCTCAGTGGCTTATGTGGTATCAGCAAATGTCTCATACCCCACCCTAAAGAAATAACACTGACAGTATATCTTAGACAGCCTTATGCCCAGTACACATGATAGGATTTTCCGACAGAAAATGTTCGATGGTAGCTTGTTGTCGGAAATTCCGACAGTGTGTAGGCTCCATCAGACATTTTCCATCGGAATTTCTGACACAAAAATTTGAGATCTGGATCTCAAATTTTCCGACAACAAAATCCATTGTCGTAAATTCCGATCGTGTGTACACAGTTCTTCCACGCATGCTCAGAATCAAACAGAAGAGCCGCACTGGCTATTGAACTTAATTTTTCTCGGCTCGTCATACGTGTTGCACGTCACCGCATTCTTGACGTTCAGAATTTCCGACAAGATTTGTGTGACTGTGTATATGCAAGACAAGTTTGAGCCAACATCCGTCGGAAAACAAACATGGATTTTGTTGTCGGAAAATCCTATCATGTGTACAGGGCATTAGTCTTCATTACTTTATGTGGTATGCAGTAGTCTTTAAAGCAGAGTTCCACCAATGTAAAAGTCAGCAGCTACAAAAAGTGTAGCTGCTGACTTTTATTAATCGGACACTCACCTGTCCCACGGTCCAGTGTTGCGGGACGAACGAAGCCCCGGGGACGCACTGTGCATACACGATCATCTGGGACCTGTGACGTGTCCCAAATGATTGCTGAGAGGGAGGGGGGGAAGGTGAACTTCCTTCCGGTGCCGCGGTGCCCCCGGAGGAAGTGGGAGCTGGATCCCTCTAAAAAGAGGGTACCCCCCCCCCCCAAAAAAATGACATGCCAAACGTGGCATGTCAGGGGTCACCTGCATTTAAAGCGGATACTCTGTCTTCAATTGCATTATTGTATTCTCATGGCAATCTTCTCTCAGTGTCAACTTTCACTTTATGATATTTCAACTTCTGGCATTAATGTATCAAAAATGTTATATTCAATAAAAACTTATTGAAAGAAAATTAAAGTCTTCAATTGGTTAAAAGGTTCAGTAGACAAGGTTATAATCTCATAGTATTATGAAAAGGTGAGCACTGTCCCCAGGACAATAATAGGCCAAGACTGATGATGATGCAGGTATGCGTATTATAGGGACACACTCAAATCATTCTGGTGAAATTTTTAATATCATTAAAAAATATTGGGATGTTCTACATAATGACAAACATCTATCTACAGTGCCTTGAAAATGTATTCATACCCCTTGAAATTTTCCACATTTTGTCATGTTACAATCAAAAACGTTATTGTATTTTAGTGGGATTTTATGTGATAGACCAACACAAAGTGGTACATAATTGTGAAGTGGAAGGAAAACGATAAATGCTTTTCACATTTTTTTACAAATTAATATCTGAAAAGTGTGGCGCGCATTTGTATTCAGCCCCCTTTGCTCTAATACCCCTAACTAAAATCTAGTGGAACCAATTGTCTTCAGAAGTCACCTAATTAATAAATAGAGTCCACCTGTGTGTAGTTTAATCTCAGTATAAATGCAGCTGTTCTGTGAAGCCCTCAGAAGTTTGTTAGAGAAACTTAGTGAACAAACAGCATTATAAAAGCCAAGGAACACACCAGACAGGTCAGAGATAAACTTGTGAAGGAGTTTAAAGAAGGGTTAGGTTATAAAAAAATATCCAAAGCTTTGAACATCTCACGAAGATATGTTCAATCCATCATCCGAAAATGGAAAGAGTATGGCACAACTGTAAACCGTCCAGGACACGGCCGTCCACCTAAACTGACAGGCTGGGCAAGGAGAGCATTATTCAGAGAAGCTGCCAAGAGACCTATGGTAACTCCAGAGGAGCTGCAGAGATCCACAGCTCAGGTGAAAGAACCTGTCCACAGGACAACTAATAGTTGTGCACTCCACAAATCTGGTCTTTATGGAAGAGTGGCAAAAAGAAACCCATTGTTGAAAGAAAGCCATAAGAAGCCCTGTTTGCAGTTTGCGAGAAGCCATGTGGGGGACAGAGCAAACAGGTGGAAGAAGATGCTCTGGTCAGATGAGACCAAAATTGAACTTTTTGGCCTAAAAACAAAATGTTATGTGTGGCGCAAAACTAACCCTGCACATCACCCTGAACACACCATCCCCACTGTGAAACATGGTGGTGGCAGCGTCATATTGTGGGGATGCTTTTCTTTAGCAGGGACAGGGAAGCTGGTCAGAGTTGAAGATGAATGGAGCCAAATACAGGGCAATCTTAGAAGAAAACCTGTTAGAGTCTGCAAAAGACTTGAGACTGGGGCAGAGGTTCACCTTCCAGCTGGACAACGACCCTAAACATACAGCCAGAGCTACAATGGAATGCTTTATATCAGAGCATATTAATGTGTTGGAATGGTCCAGTCAAAGTCCAGACCTAAATCCAATTGAGAATCTGTGGCAAGACTTGAAAATTACTGTTCACAGGCATTCTCCATCCAATCTGACAGAGCTTGAGCTATTTTGCAATGAAGAATGGTCAAAAATGTCACTCTCTAGATGAGCAAAGCTAATAGAGACATCCCCAAAAAGACTTGCAGCTGTAATTGCAGCCAAA
The DNA here is from genome assembly GCF_042186555.1 of Aquarana catesbeiana. Lineage (NCBI taxonomy): Eukaryota > Metazoa > Chordata > Amphibia > Anura > Ranidae > Aquarana > Aquarana catesbeiana. The sequence continues at coordinate 256,027,626 of NC_133328.1, read as the reverse complement.
GGTGGTTCTACAAAGTATTGACTCAGGGAGGCTGAATACAAATGCACGCCACACTTTTCAGATATTTATATGTAAAAAATTTGGAAAACCATTTATCATTTTTCTTCCACTTCACATTTATGTGCCACTTTGTGTTGGTCTATCAGAAAAAATCCTGATAAAATACATTTACTTTTTTGGTTCTAACATGACAAAATGTGAAAAATTTCAAGGGGTATGAATACTTTTTCAAGGCACTGTAAAATTCTTCCAAAAAGCCCCATGATCACACACACATGAGGTAGAAATCTTAGTGTCATGCTAGTGCATAGTTATTTAGGAACTGTCCTAAAAAAGTTATTCCCACATGGCTGCTGGAAAAACCATTAGGTAGCCACAGATGTAGACATTGTAAGGCATGACCTTCTATTCCCACTGTTAGCACTGGTTCACATTGGTGCCATTTGACATGCGATTTGACATGTCAAATCAGCGGCAATGGCATCGTCCTAATCGGTGCGACGCTGCATTTGCGATTTCGGGGTGTAATTTCCATTGACATCTGTGCAGAAACCAGCACAGATGTCTGTGAAATTGCTGCTGAAATTGCTGCAGAAACAAGCACAGATGTCTGTGAATTTGCTGCCGAAATCGGGACTGACATGCGGGAGTGAAATCGTGGATCATATTGGTATTTAGGAAAGGAAAAGAATCTACATTTATCTCTGATCCTTTTTGCCCAAATATACGTACAGGATAATGACATATGGTATAGGAGCAATCAATAATAAATGATTGCCTTGTAGTCCTGATTTTCATCTACAAGATGGTGATAGGTTTCCCCTTAGCAATGAGCATGTGCGATGACCATCTTAGATTGTCAGGTTATAAATAGAGGGACTACAAACAAAATACACCATTTTCTTTTCACCATGTGACAGTCAGCTACTCTTGGTTGCTCATTTTCTTCACTTTCTTTGATTTTTTTTTCTGATGACGCTCTATATGAAGAGTGAAACATGTTAGGTTTGGGTGATTTGATTTTGGGAGCACCTTCCGACTTTATTTTTATTTAGGTTCACATGATTTAATATTTGTCCTGACACATTCTCTCCCCACTTTTTTCATTTTTGTGTGGTGAGATACGCCTTGTGTCAATGCAGTCTTGATTAATAGAGAAGCTTCTTTGTGGATATGGTGATATATGGGGCTCGTCCATTAGTGGTTATTTGTGTCCACATGGATGAGTGTACCCATATTACATATCTGAGAGATAGATCATTTAATAGGAAGAAGACAGATTACCTACATCTTCAGTAAGACATACTTTCTCTTTTTCAGTTCATCTCATTTTATATGAGGCCAATAGATAGGAGGAGAAACAGATGTACCACCAGTTGGTGTTGGTGAGTAGACCTTGAGTTTATATACCCTCTAAACAACCTGGGAACCTTTATATTAAAGGAAATAATAACCCTCATATTGTCTATATTTATATATCAAGAGAAGTTTCACCAATTAAACTTGGTAGATGTTTATATTACCACATAGAGATAGAACATTGGTTCATATATAGTGGCATTGACCTCATCCTATAGGTTTACAATAAAGGTTAAGTTTTAGTTAAGTGACCTTTTGGTGTGCAGGGAAGCGCACCCTCGTCTAGTTCTAGTTTTTTAATAAAGGAATTGTCAAAAACCGTTAAAGGGGGCTTACAGATTCTGATAAGTCACCTCAACAACCACCAGGCTAGGGCTATGGGGAAGAGGCCCTTGTCCTTATCAACATGGGGACAAGGTGCTTTGGGGGGGGGCAGCGCTAGAAGACCGGGCCCACGCTAGCAAAAGAGCTGGAAGAAGATAGCAGGGGATGCCGGCAGAAGATACCGGACACCGGGAGAAGAGGCCGGAGAGCGCAGAGAAGAACCGGACACCGGGAGAAGATGCGGAGAGTGCGGAAGAAGACCACCAAAGTCGGAAGAAGACCCCCGGAGCTGCCTAATAAATTACTTTAAAACCTGTGTAGTGTGTTTTTTTCTTGACACTTTTCTCCCCCAGGTGAATGGGTAGGGGTACCATGTACCCCATACTCATTCACGTAGGGTGGAGGGCCGGGATCTGGGGGTCCCCTTATTAAAGGGGGCTTCTGGATTCTGATAAGCCCCCCACCCGCAGACCCTGACAACCAATGGCCAGGGTTGTCGGGAAGAGGCCCTTGTCCTCATCAACATGGGGACAAGGTACTTTGGGGTGGGGAGAGCCCCGCAGCGCGCCCCCCTTCCCCAAAGTACCCATCCCCCATGTTGAGGGCATGCGGCCTGGTAGGGATCAGGAGGGGGGGCCTGCTCATCCCCACCCCCTTTCCTGACTGGCCTGGCTGCATGCTCGGATAAGGGTCTGGTATGGATTTTGGGGGGACCCCCACTCCGTTTTTTCGGCGTAGGGGGTTGCCCTTAAAATCCATAACAGACGAAAGGCTTGGTATGCTCTTGGAGGGGAACCCATGCCGGTTTTTTATTTAAATTTTGGCGTGGAGTTCTCCCTCAAGATTTATATCACAGTGCCTGGTATTGGCGGGGATCCAAGTCGGATCCCCGTGCTTGTCGCTCATTGGGAAAGGAAAAAAACACTTTTCCATTCCCGATATGCGAGCCAGCTTGGCGCTGCTATCTGCAGCTGACACAGTGCAGTGCGATTACCTGCGGTTATGTGCGGACAGCTGCGCTAAATCGCTCCTGGACGCAGTCAATTCTATTTTTTCTATCCGCACCAAACCGCATGTAATCAAAACGCAGTGTGTGAATGGGGCTATAGGAAAGCATTGTGTGCGTTTAGCTGCGGTAGAAAACGCAGCTAAAAGCACAATTCTATCCGTCCGTGTGAAAAGATAAGGCCCCTTTCACACTGGCGCGTTTTTCGGGCGCTAAAAATAGCGCCTGAAAAACACCCTAAAGAAGTTGCTCCATTCACTCCACTGTGAATCGGGCTTTCACAATGGAGCGTTGCACTAGCAGGACAGTAAGGCCCCTTTCACACTGGGGAGGTGGGGGCATCTGCGGTAAAGCGGTGCTATTTTTAGCGCCGCTTTACTGTCGTTTTAGCAGCATTATTCGGCTGCTAGCGGGGGTGGTTTTAACCCCCCTGCTAGCGGCCGAAAAGGGGTTAAATACACCAGCAAAACGCTGCTGGAGCGGCATTTTGCCGGCAGTATCACAGCGCTGCCCCATTCATTTCAATGGGGAGGACCGGTCAGTTCACCGCTCCAAAGAAGCTGCTGGCAGGACTTTTTGTGACGCCCTGTCAGCGCACCGCTCCAGTGTGAAAGCCCTCACTGGAGTGAATGGAGCCGCTTCTTTAGGGCATTTTTCAGATGCTATTTTTAGCGATGTAGCGCCTAAAAACACCCCAGTGTGAAAGGGGCCTAAAAAAAAGGCCTGCTAGCAGCACCTTTGGAGCGGTATATAAACCGCTCCTGCCCATTGAAATCAATGGGACAGCGCGGCTATACCGCTGGCAAAACGCCGCTGCGGTGGCGTTTTGCGGGCAGATTTAAATAAACCCTGAATATCGCCGGTAAAGCGGCGCTAAAAATAGCGCCATTTAACTGATGACGCCTGCACCGCCCCAGTGTGAAAGGGACCTAAGGCCCCTTTCACACGGACGGACCTTTCAGGTCTGCCTCGGACATGCTGACCTGAACGGACACTCTATAGACCTCTATGGAGGGTCGGATGTCAGTGGTGACATCTCCGCTGACATCCAACCCACTCCAATCCGAAAAAGTGTTACGAAGGAAACACCTATTTTTCCATCCGTCTGCGGATCGGGTGACGACGGACTCTACGATCCATCATCATCCGATCCCCCATAGAGGAGAGCGGCACTCTGACAGGTCCGTCCCTACACAGTGTGCAGAGACAGACCTGTCATCTGCCTGCTCAGTGGGGATCCACGGAGCGATCCCCCGCTGAGCAGAGCGGGCTCCGTACACGGAAACGTCAGTGTGAAAGAACCCTAAGGCCAACGCCCTTTGTACAAAAATCCACTGGAAAGTTTGTACAAAGTCCCATCGTGTGTATGAGGCTTAAACACCAGAAATTCAACTTTTCATATCTTTAAAGGTCACCATACACTGGCCAATCAGTTAGATCTTCCATAAATTAGATTCAGTGCAAGAGCCTGTTTGGTTTTCTACAATTAGAAGTAATCCTTACAGTGCATCTTCCTATTACCGCTTTAGCCTAATGCTCTCTTTCCACTATTTCAACCCCAAAGTTGCGTGATTTACAATGTGCTTTTTTGGCTTGTTTTCCACTATTGCAACTTGTCATGCCACTAGGGACTGAAAAGTTGCATCACAAGTTCTACCCCATGATTTACAATGAGTACCGTTCATATGTCTGCGACTTCAAGTCGCAGCAACTTCAAAGTAGTCCCTGCACTACTTTGGTCCCACTTTAAAGCGACTTGAGGTCCATAGACCTCAAAAATACACAGGCATTGCTTCAAGTTTCAGCAAAAAGTTGCGGGAAACTCGCGGCAAAAAACACGCAACTTTGAGCATGCAATAGTGGAAACCGAGCCTTAATGCCATGTCATGCGACTAGTTCAAAACATCGGAGAAAAAGTCGTACTGAAGTTGGAACAAAGTAGTGCCAGAACTTTTTTTGAAGTTGCACCAATTAGAACGGGGGAACACTGAAATACATGTGTTTTGACTTGTCCTGTGACTTCACATGTGTCAACTCGCACAACAACTCACAGTAGTGGAAAGCAGTGGCGTCTCCAGCTTTCATATTTAGGGGGGCACATGGGGGGACAGGGACAAAAATAGGGGGGCAATATAAAATGCATATATCTATATATCTATATAGATATATAGATATATAGATATATCTATCTATATATATTTTATCTATCCTGGGGCCCTTTACCCCTTTACTACGATCCCACAACGGCCCTTTCACATGTTCTGCAGTGAGCTCCCTTCCTACTGGGGCCCCCCCAGGGTGACAGAGAACAAGAGATATATGTCACCAGCATACCAAGAAAATATAAGGGTCCAAAGCAAAGGGAGAACTATCAGGGTTGCAAAGGTTGTCTTGCCACCGGGCCCTGGTGTTCTGTCACTGTGGGGTTCCCCAGCCTCCTCTTGCTGTCCTGCCCCTGCTATTGACAGCACTGGTCTGGCATTTCTTGGAATTTACAGGCTCGTTCTCCTGTCCTAAGGACAGGAGAAATCAGTCTGTTTTTTCAGTAACTGAGAGTCATGGTGGAGTCCTTCCTGCAACTCGCTCTTTTCCCTGCCAATGAGGATGCAGGGGAAGGAGCAGATCGGGCGGCCGTGGTTGTGTGAGCGCTTGCATTATGCAGTGTCAGCGAGCAGAGGGAGGGGGGAGGAATCACCCGCAGGAGCTGACTGGGGACGTTCTCCCTCTCAATAGAGACTGTGTTACCCCAGCGGTGGCCCGAGTAAGATGCGGCACATCCGATATGAATACAAACAAAAAGAAATTACCTTTTTGAAAAAAAAAATTAAAAAAAATATAAAATTTTTTTTTGGGGGGGGGGCACATGGTGGGGCCCAGCATAATGTTGGGGGGGTCAGGGCCCCCTCTGGCCCCCCCCTAGGGTCGCCATTGGTGGAAAGACAGCCTGAGGCCACTTGGGACTGAAAAGTTGCATCACAAGTTCTACCCCATGATTTACAATGAGTACTGTTCATATGTGTGCGACTTGCTTACGCCCATGCCGTATACACAGCGGGCACACATCTTTATTACAGAAATCCATATTTGGCATGGAACTTGCTTACTGGGCACTTAAACCCCCCTGCTGTGCAGACCAATTTTCAGCGCTGATGCACTTTGACAATTGCGCGGTCATACTTAGCCAAATGTTTTTTTAAGTTCCCACAAATAGAGCATTCTTTTGGTGGTATTTGATCACCTCTGTGGTTTTTTTCTTTTGTTCAAAAAAAAGAAGAAAAGACAGATTTTGAAAAATAATTTTGTATATTTTTGGATATTTTGATATTAAATTTTGCAAACAGGTAATTTGTCTTCTTCATTGATGTACGCTGATGAGGCGGCACTGAATTGCCCCTTCGGGACCAATGTCCCTTGCACCTAAGCCGGCGATCAGCTTTTATTTTTATCCTCATGCTGTCAGCGTGAGGAGAAAAAATAAACAATTACCAAGCTTTAGTTTACATCATGTGATCAGCCGTCATTGGCTGACAGCTAATCACGTGGTAAGGGGCCGGGATCGGCCATTACTTCGATCTGTGATCACCCGAGTCTCAGTGACTCAGTGCGCGCTGCAGGGAGCACACGGGGAGCCCGTCCTATGACAGCCTCCCAGAAATTCAGGTCCACGCTGTGGCCGTCATTTGGCTATAGCACAGACACCAAGTAGCTAATAGAAAAACAGATGCAGATTTCTAGGACTGGCCAAAAATAATGTTTAGAGTCAAAGGCAATTGATGACTTTCTATTAAAGGTCTAAATCGGCCATTAACATGCATCACAATTGAACTTAGGAATGTGTCTTTGCAAAGTTAAACTAATTAAAATCCTTTTTTCATTTTTGCTTGGGGATAGACTGCAGAGGGATTAGAAGTTTTGTCAGATGTCTACACCCCTGATAGGGTGAAGACACCTTCCAAATTTTGCCAATATCTCATTCAAAATTATTCACTTCCTGTCACATAACCAAACAGGAAGTGAGGGTAAAACCCTACCAATATATGTCCTTAGGAACACATAGGTCAATATAAATAGTTTCCCCATTCAGGGAATTGCACTCTAGCATTTTGGCATTTACATCCCAAATTATTATGTATCTTGGGGTTTATTTACTTAAAGGTAAATCCACTTTGCACTACAAGTGCACTTAGAAGTGCAGTTGCTGGAGATCCGAGGGGGACAAGCAAAGAAAAGAAAAAAAAAGGCATCTTTGCCTCTACATGATTGGATGATAAAATCACCAGTACTACCCCTCAGATTTTCATCAACTACACTTGTATTGAATAAGTGAAATACTGCGCCAACCTATGAAGATGTGAGCAGCCAACACAACAATAAGACTAATTGTAGTGCAGATGAAAATATAAAGTGTGGCGCTAAGAAAAAAACTGCAATATGTGTAAGAAAAGGGTTACGAGTGCATGAACTACACTGATATCTACATGGGAAAAACTATAAACAAAAACGTGTTGAAAATATATATTGCATATATCAAACAACAAAACATATTACCAAGCAAGCAAAAGTATTTTAGCTGTTTCTATCATGCGTCTGAAGGATGCATCCAAAGGAACATGTGATGACACAGGTGATAATATCAATGCAAACAAATGTGCATACAAGAGGCTATCGAGGTAAACACTATATAATACCTATTGTTCCAACCTATAAAAGAGTGACCCAGAGGTCGATCTTAAATGCATATGATAATGACTCAGGGGTCAAGCAGTGAAAACATAAGTTCCAGAAGTGAGGTTAATGTATGAGGGAGATACTTTCAGCAGAAATTCAAAACGGTCTCTGTGATGGGAGTTTCCGATGGTGGACGAACACCCAGGAGTGCCTGCACCTTCAGACAGGGGAGAAGTAAAGGAAGAGGTACCCTTAACAGAAAAGTTGGACCTAGCTCACCATATGGTTATGGGTCATTGGGGTATGTAATTGGAGACCTGGAGCCAAACTTCAGAGAAGAGATGTGTGGTGATGACTCTGGTAGACAGGTGAGCATCAAGGGCGTCAATCCCGGAAGCAAGTGGTAGTCCTCAACGCCAATCCCAAACTAACAGACCGACAACTTCTCATCCAACTCAGATATGTGGTTTTAAAAACATATGAGGGAAAGGAAGAATCTCCACATGGTGTAAATCCGTATGGTAGGATTTATTGGCAATACAGATAAAAACGGATATCCAAGGAAAAATAAAAAATAAAACAATATTTGAATAAAAGAAGAGCGCAGAAAATGGTGGCCAGGGCTGGCGTATTTAACCTACGCGTTTCGTCTTAAGAGACTTCAACTGGGGTATACACCGGCTTTCCACCTATTGCGCTTATATAGGGATATAGACAAACTAAATTGCAAATCTTTGTGGCCGGCCGGAATTGGAATTTCCGGTGTCTCGATTGCGTTCCAGGCGTCATGGCGCCGCGCAACGTGACACTACGTCATCGAGCGTGTCAAGCGTCATGACGTGAGCTGTGCAGGCGCTTCGTGGTCAATAGGGAGAGAGGTGCTGCCATGGTGTGTCTGTGACCAAGCCTCCATCTGAGCGACCAATCGCATCTAAGTATCCAATCACGTAACCCGCGTCACGGTCATTGGTCTCACACTACACAGCAAAACATACGGGAATATGCCACAGGCTACAAAAATCCCCGATAGCGCTGATGACGTGTGTAAACGAAGAGCACCGCTCATCACAGGGAATATGATGGTGGCTCATTGTAAGCAGGTCACAGATTTACACCAGCAGCACTGAAAATGGTACATGTTTAACTGAATAAATTTAATAGTAATCAAACTAATAAATAAATTGCTTGATATATAATAATCAAGGGCATATATATTAAAAAATCAATCAGGCCATTTACCCTATTACTGAAGTAATCAATATAATTACAGAGGACAAATGGCGAGAGTAGGGAAATGTTGGCCACACAGGCTTGCGTATGCAATAAACAGAGTACATACTCAAGGTTAATCATATTAAAAATATCATACAGATTCCTCTTAAGTGATCTAAAAAGTACATAAAGTACATAAGTGCATAAAAAACACATGGGCATTAGGGGAGACTTCAAATCTGAAGTATAGACTAGAGTGTCACTAAAATATATTGATACTGCAGATTGGAATCTGTTAGAGATACTAACAGTAAGAGTATAATGTAGATCTATACATAGAATACATGAATTCCATGGTACAGATAAGGAAAAAGGGATAATATTAAAAAGTAAAAAAGCAAGGGGGTATGTGGACAAAAAAATTATCAATATGAATAGAATATAAACTATGGGAACTTCTATGGACAGAAAAATTCAGATAGTGAAGAGAAGCCCATACAGACAAAATGTAGGTGATGTTTCTAAAAATGGTATGGTCAATAGTCAACATGCTAAAGAGAGAGAAGAACAATGTATATAAAAACTAGGTATTTGTTTAGACTAGAATTAATGTATGGCATATGTATACCTGATAAAAAGTAATAAGTGATGGACATCAGTATGGAGAAGTAGATGTGGGAATCAGGCCTTATTAATAAAGGCATTGATGTCCCAGTCTACATTTAATCCATACGGTTTATAGCTTTTTAATTGGTGTATCCAATAGGTTTCAAGCTTGGACACACCCCTCAAATTAGATTCACCCCTCCAATGGGGGATGAATTTATCAATTATCTGAAAACTGGTATCTGCAGGGTTCTGATTGTGGGACTGTAAATAGTGTCTGGGCACACTATGATTAGTGCGTCCCTTTTTAATGCTCGTAATGTGTTCACCTACCCTAGTGGAAAAAGTACGTGTGGTGCGCCCAACGTACTGTTTCCCACATGGGCAAGTAATAAGTTAAACAATGTATCTTGTTGTACAAGTGGTGAAATGTTTCATTTCATATTCCATTAAGGTAGAGGTGGATTTGAAAGTTACCATTTTTCTGCGTCCACAGGTATTATGGATGCATACCTTACACTTACGGCATGAATAATAGCCTTTCAGATAATGAAAGAAAGCCGGAATAGAGGGTGGATCGGTAACATTAGGAGCAATTTGGCCAAAGGCAGAGCTCCCCTGTAAATGATCCCAGCATTCTCCGGAAGTAAGGGACCCAATAGATGGTCGTTTTTGAGAATCTTCCAATGTTTCCGAATTATGTTTTTAATATGTCTATGTTGAACGGAATATGTGGTGAGGAAGGATCATTTATGAGAAGAATTTTGTTTAGATTTAGGTTGTTCGGATATAGGTGTGTTTCTATCTATTAACGATATTCGATGAATTTCTTCATCAATGTCCGAAGACTGATAACCCCTGTCCAGAAATCTTGATTTCAATAAATCTGCTTGGCTATAGAAATCACTGAGGTCAGTCCAGTTGCATCTAATTCGCAATAGCTGACTTCGTGGCACTGACTTCAGCCAGGCCATATGATGGCAACTGTCGACCGGAATGTAACCATTCCGGTCGGTGGTTTTAAAGAAGGTTTTAGTGAATAGTTGATTATCTGACACAAAGATTTCCAAGTCGAGGAAATGTATATTATTATAACTAGCCTCATATGATAACCTAATTCCAATATCATTGGCATTAAGAGTAGACATGAAGTCATCTAAGGAGTTATGGTCTCCCTTCCACAGGAGGAGGATGTCGTCTATGTACCGAGCCCAGAGGACGATCTCGGGTCGGTTTTGGGCATAGACGACATCCTCCTCCCAATGGGCCATGAAAATATTGGCAAGACTTGGGGCAAACTTAGCCCCCATGGCAACACCTTTGCATTGAAGGAAGTAGTCATTGTTGTATCAGAAATAATTATGTTTGGTGGCAAATAATAAAAGGTCCATAATGTATCTTTTTTGTGTATAAGAGATGTTGTTATCTCTACTCAAAAATAGTTCTACTGATGATAAACCTTGCTCGTGTGGTATACAGGTGTACAATAAGGGAACATCTGCTGTTACCAAGAGCAGATCTTCACTATAATTGACTTGTTGTAACAAGGAAATGGTGTGTCTGGTGTCCTTGAGATAGGAGGGAAGGGTTTTCACTATCGGTTGAAGATAGAAATCAATATAGCGCCCTATGCGGGAAGTAACCGAGTCTATCCCGGTAATGATCGGGCGCCCCGAGGGATGAATCGCATCTTTATGTACCTTAGGTAGGTAATAAATGATGGGAATGCGTGGCGTGACAGGTACAAGATAAGTATTCTGGATAAGAAAGAAAAAAACTAACTGAAAACCTGTGTCAATTAAGTCGTCAAGTACATTTTTATAATCAGACATAGGGTTCTTAGGTAATTGCACGTAGGTCTCTGTATCACTCAGGATCCTGGTCATCTCCATATGGTAGTCCTTTTTGTCTAAAACGACAATCCCACCACCTTTGTCGGCTGGACGTATGGTGAGGTCCTTCTGTTCAACTAACTGTTTAAGGCCTGATTTAATATTGGGATCGTAATAGATCTTTTTCCGTGGTAGCATATCTAGATCCCTCAAGACCATGTCCCTAAATACCTTGAAGGATGGTGCAGTGGAAAAACCAGTATGAACCGCATGAGTGGTAATTTCTGGTAGGGCTGGTCTAATGGGATTAGTGATAAGGTACCTCTGAATGTTCAGTTTGCGTACGTATTTATGCACATCGATAAATGTGGCAAATTTATTTAACGGTTTAGGGGGGACATATTTGAGGCCTTTATTCAAAACAATTCTCATGGGGTGGGAAAGAGTGGCGGTACTTAAGTTAAAAATGCCATCATCATTTAGGTTCGCTTTCTTTTTCCTGGCGCGCCGCCCCCCTCTGGAGCCGCGTTTAGTTCTGAACCTCTGTGGTGTTCTTCTTGTTCCCTGGGAAAACCCCCTGTATAGGGTGTTTCGGGGGAAGTTTGATTATAATTGTATGGAGATCTATTGTATTGATTCTCATCCCTGTCAATGTAGGCGTGCTGTGAATTGCCTACCCTCCATGGTTGTTTTTCTCTCAATGGTGAAAATCTGTTATATGTGCGTATGGGTGTCCTCTGTGGTGGGTGATGGTAATGATCACTCAAATTCATTCTCCTTCCACGTGGTGAATAGTCGTATGCATAAGAATCATAGGAAGTATCCCTGTTACCCCTACCTTTACCCCGTGTTCCCTTACCTCTACCTCTGCCATTTGGAAATTGGCCCTTATAATGGGTGGTAGGAGTATGGGGACCAGCAGTGCGGTAATTAGATTCTCTGGGGTCATACGGGAGTTCGGCTATCCTAGGTTTAGGGAGAGGGGCTTGGTATGGAGGCAGCCTTAGTTCCATAAGAGGTGGAATTGACGTATCCATATGCCTGGGTTCATTTACCCCAGGATCAGGTGTATTGTCCTTTTTTGCCAACTAAAGACACAATTATTCTTATAATCGTTAACATCTCTAGTATACTTTTTTGTTTTTTGTTTTTTTGTTCTCGTTCCTCTTTCTCTAGGTGATTCTTTAAATTGGTGGAAAGTGTGATATATTCAGAAGTGGATTTATGAGGTAGTAATTTGTCTTTTATGTCTTTGATTTCTATGTAGATGTTGTTAGCCCTGGTGCGCTTTTTTTCGGTCAGGAATTGTAATAAAGAAATACCTGCCTCAAAGTAGCGGAACCATGCTTCCAATTCGACATCTCCTTGTTGGGGATGTACATCCCACCTTAAACCTCTGGGAACCATGCGTTCTTTACAGCATTGCTCCAGAAATGCTATATCCCACTGTAAATGTATTTCTGAAACCATGAGATTTTTTAATCTCAAGAATAGACCTCCTATTTCAGAGTCAGTGTTCAGAACCACGAATACACCATCTGTATTGAATGAACGGCTGGAGCGATAATCAAAAACATCCATATTAAATGGAAATAGTGACAAGTGTATGTGGCAAAAGGGGGAGGCTGCAGTATTGGTGGTCAAAAATTTGAGTGTGAATAAGTGAAATACTGCGCCAACCTTTGAAGCCAACACAACAATAAGACTAATTGTAGTGCAGATGAAAATATAAAGTGTGGCGCTAAGAAAAAAACTGTGATATGTGTAAGAAACGGTTACGAGTGTATGAACTACACTGATACTGTATCTACATGGGAAAAACTATAAAAAAAACGTGTTGAAAATATATAGAGCATATATCAAACAACAAAACATATTACCAAGCAAGCAAAAGTATTTTAGCTGTTTCTATCATGCGTCTGAAGGAAGCATCCAAAGGGACATGTGATGACACAGGTGATAATATAAATGCAAACATATGTGCATACAAGAGGCTATCGAGGTAAACACAATATAATACCTATTGTTCCAACCTATAAAAGAGTGACCCAGAGGTCGATCTTAAATGCATATGATAATGACTAATGACAGTGAAAATATAAGTCCCAGAAGTGAGGTTAATGTGGACGGTATGTCGGAGGGAGATACTTTCAGCAAAAATTCAAAACGGTCTCTGTGATGGAAGTTTCCGATGGTGGACGAACACCCAGGAGTGCCTTCACCTTCAGACAGGGGAGGAGTAAAGGAAGAGGTACCCTTACCAGAAAAGTTGGACCCAGCTCACCATACGGTTATGGGTCATTGGAGCATGTAATTGGAGACCTGGAGCCAGACTTCGGAGAAGAGGTCCGTGGTGATGACTCTGGTAGACAGGTGAGCATCAAGGGCGTCAATCCCGGAAGCGAGTGGTAGTCCCCAACGCCAATCCCAAACTAACAGACCGACAACTTCTCATCCAACTCAGATATGTGGTTTTAAAAACATATGAGTGAAAGGAAGAATCTCCACATGGTGTAAATCCGTATGGTAGGATTTATTGGCAATACAGATAAAAACGGATATCCAAGGAAAAATAAAAAATAAAACAATATTTGAATAAAAGAAGTAAATGGTGGCCAGGGCCAGTGTATTTACCCTACGCGTTTCGTCTTAAGAGACTTCAACTGGGGTATACACCGGCTTTCCACCTACTGCGCTTATATAGGGATATAGACAAACTAAATTGCAAACTTGTGTGGCTGGCCGGAATTGGAATTTCCAGTGTCTCAAATGCGTTCCAGGCATCATGGCGCCACGCAACGTGACACTACGTCATCGAGCGTATCAAGCGTCATGACGTGAGCCATGCAGGCGCTTCGTGTTCAAGAGGGAGGGAGGTGCTGCCATGGTGTGTCTGTGACCAAGCCTCCATCTGAGCGACCAATCGCATCTAAGTATCCAATCACGTAACCCGCGTCACGGTCATTGGTCTCACACTACACAGCAAAACAGCATACACTTGTATTGCAGAAAGGATTTGCCTTTAATAAACCCCAAAATACCTAATAATTTGGGGTGTACACAACAAAGTGCTAGAGTGCAATTTCCATAGTTGGGGCACTAGTTAGATTGACCTGTGTGTCCCCAAGGAAAAATATTGTTAGGGTTTTACTCTCACTTCCTGTTTGGCTATGTGACAGGAAGCAAAGCCAATTTTAAGAAAAGGGACACAAAGCCCAACCTTAAAAAAATTAAAAATAAAATCTTGGATTTCCCTCAAATGTCCACAATTAGAATAGGATTATCTTCAGCTTGATTTTAGTTCAGTGCTCTAAATCAGTGCTTCTCAACCCTGTCCTCAAGTACCCCCCAACAGGCTATGTTTGCAGGTTTTCCTTCATCTTGCACAGCTGCTTTAAATCAAAGTCAATGGTTTTGTATTTTGGACCGCTATTTTAGATAAGATAAAATTTCCTAAACATGTCCTGCGGGGGGGGGGGGGGGGTACTTGAGGACTGAGGCTGAAAACCACTGCGCTAAAAGAAAATTGAATACTTACCACTCTGAAATGTTCCTTTCCTGGTCACTATCCATGGCAGCATACGCACAATCCATGCATGTGCTACCATGAAGGCACCAGGAAAGTAACTTAAAACTAAAAATAAATAAAAAAGGGATTTGTCTAAGACATGCCAATCAGCCTAGTTAAGCTGCAGCTGGGAAATCCGTTGCATGAAAAGAACACACATAAAACAAAAAATTTGAAACAATTTTATTGGCCCAAAAAAAAAAAAAAACACAGGACTTGGAAAAGAAGCAAGGAAAGCAAAATACACACATGTCTGTTAATTTGAGACACTAACAGAATATGTTTGAGGTATGACCCTTTTTGCAGTGTAAATTAACAGGAGTTAAAAGGAGTGCACCCACAAATGGACATCTATTAAGGATTAAAACAACATTAGGCACAACATCTTGAGAAAGAATTAAAAAAAATAAGGCAGCACAGACAGTTAAATCAAAGTGAACAACGTAAAAACAACAAAAATTGCAACATAAGAAAGATTTCATGGTAAAATAACCACCACCCAAAAAAAAAACAACAAACCAAAGTAACAAATAAATTGCCTAAAAACACATCTGTTTTGCAACAACATAATAAACAAGATACAAATCCAAAATACATGTTAGAAACTCGATAAGGACACCCAAATGTACTCTCTTGCACACGCACACACAAAATCTTGGCTCTTTTCAGGGCAAAGTAAAGAATGCTATCTGCAAGCTTTATATAACGCAGGTTTGTGTGCTAACGAGGCGATTGCAAACACATGGACAGTCCATGAAACACTCAAAATGCAAGTTCACCCTATGTAGAGAGAACTTAAAAGTGAGTACACCTGTTAAGGATGTCCTTAAATTACTAACCCAAAAAACACACTCTGAGCATGCCCAAAAACATCCAAGTAATGTTCACACACAAAAAGCACCACCAAAAAAAACCAAAGTCCCTAAACATGCCCAGACCAACCCAAATGCATTTCATACACCAAAAGGCACAGGAGAAAACCAAAGTCCCTGAGTATGCCCAGAACAACCCAAATGCAGCTAGCACAAAATAAGCCACCCCCTGTCCAAAATTAAGCACATCATCCAGCATGCACCAAAATTACAGATGGGACAAAACACCCCCCCAGTTCAGGGATGCAACTAAAGAGCCTAACGTGTGCAATAGTTATACAACAAATACCATTGCAGTCTAAGGGAACTGACTTGGCAATTTTACTAGTCCCCACTTGACTGGCTTATCTTCTAGTTATTGGCCTTAAAATGGGTATGGGGCCCAGGTCCCACCCTAAGGGACATATATCAATGTCACCAATTGGACAACCCCAAAAATGAAACAAGGAGAAATGCCTTTAAATATGCCAAATTGCTTAAGGGCCAGTTCACACCAGTGCAGTCCAGTGCATATTTTATGCATCAAAAATGCATGGAAATTCGGTTATATGGTTTTCAATGGCATAGTTCACACCAGTGCTTGCAGTTCCAGTGCGGTCCAGAAAAAAAAGTAGAACATGCTGCATTTTTTCTGCACTGGACTGTACTGGAAAGCTGTAAAACACATCAAAAACGCACTGGAACGCACTTGTCCTTATTTAAGGTTAAGAAAAAAGAGGGGGGAAAAAAGCACTGGACTGCATCAAAAATGCACCAAAAATGCGCTGGAACACATCAAAAACGTTCATGCAGAAAAGCACCTGGAACACGTCTGGACTGCGTTTCTATGGTGTGAACTAGCCCTAAGGGCCCTAAGGACCAGATCACACTATAGAAACGCAGTCCAGATGCGTTCCAGGTGCTTTTCTGCATGCACGTTTTTGATGCGTTCCAGTGCGTTTTTGATGCAGTCCAGTGCTTTTTTCCCCCCTCTTTTTTCTTGAGCTTAAATAAGGACAAGTGTGTTGCAGTGCATTTTTGGTGCATTTAGGTGCGTTCCAGTGCGTTTTTGATGCATTTTACAGCGTTCCAGTACAGTCCAGTGCATAAAAAATGCAGCATGTTCTACATTTTTTTCTGGAACTGGAAACTCACTGGAACTGCAAGCACTGGTGTGAACTATGCCATTGAAAACCATATAACCTACTTTCTGTGCGTTTTTGATGCAGAAAAATCGGCCTATAGCGGATTGACGTCCGGGAAGTGGTTCCGTTATCCTGACTGGGCATCATGTGACGTCCAGCAGGATAACATGCCCGCGGGGGCGTGCATCGCGGCGATCAGTGAAGCGGTGTGTCAATCTGACACACCGCTCCACTGATCTTGGTAAAGAGCCTCCGGCGGAGGCTCTTTACCACGTGATCAGCCGTGCCCAATCATGGCTGATCACGATGTCAATAGGAAGAGCCGTTGATCGGCTTTTCCTCACTCGCGTCTGACAGACGCGAATAGAGGAGAGACGATTGGCGGCTCTGCTGACAAGGTTGGCTGCGCAGATTGTTTATCAGCGCAGCCCCCCCTCAGACAGATGACCGCACTGGACCACCAGGGATCGCCACTAGGACCACCAGGGAAGGGGCAACATGTGGATGGCCAGGTATGTACCCCATGGCCATCCACATGTGCCCAATGTGCCCAGTCAGTGTCCAATCTGTGCCAATCAGTGCCCACAAATGGACACTGATTGGCACCATAATATTGCCTAGATGCCCAGCAATGCCACCCTTAGGAGCATCAGTGCCACCAATCAGTGTCATCAGTGTCACCCATCAGTGTCCATCGGTACAAAAGTACCCCTACCATTTCACAAAAAAAGTGTCAAAAATGTTAAAAATGACAAGAGACAGTTTTTGACAATTCCTTTATTTAAATGCTTCTTCTTTCCATCTTCTTTCTTCTATCTCCTTTCTTCTATCTTCCTTTGGTTTCTTCATCCATCTTCTTCTTCCTCCGATCCTCTGCTTCTTGCTCCGGTGTTCTCGTCCGGCATCTTCCTCCATGGCGTCTTCCTCCGCGGCGTCTTCTTCCCTTCTTCTCCTCTGGCCGCTCGACATCCATGGGAGGCTCCCGCTGTGTGACGCTTCTCGTCTTCTGACGGTTCTTAAATAATGGAGGGTGGGGCCACCCGGTGACCCCTCCCCCTCTGACGCACGAGGAGTTCCCCAAGGCTTTCCCCGTGACATCAGAGGGGGCGGACAGGGAAGTCCCCATACATGAGAGGGGGGCAGGGTCACCGGGTGGCCCCGCCCTCCGTTATTTAAGAACCGTCAGAAGACGAGAAGCGTCACACAACAGGAGCCTCCTATGGATGCGGAGCGGCCTGAGAAGAAGAAGGGAAGAAGACGCCGCGGAGGAAGATGCCGGATGAGAACACCGGAGGAAGAACCAGAAGAACCAGAAGAAGAAGAAGATGAAGATGAAGGAAGAAACCGAAGGAAGATAGAAGATAGAAGAAAGAAGATAGAAGAAAGAAGATTAAGATTAACATTTTTGACACTTTTTTTGTGAAATGGTAGGGGTACTTTTGTACCCCCTTACCATTTCACACAGGGGGGGACCGGGATCTGGGGGTCCCCTTGTTTAAGGGGGCTTCCAGATTCAAATAAGCTCCCCACCTGCAGACCCCCACAACCACCGGGCAA
The DNA here is from genome assembly GCF_042186555.1 of Aquarana catesbeiana. Classification (NCBI taxonomy): domain Eukaryota; kingdom Metazoa; phylum Chordata; class Amphibia; order Anura; family Ranidae; genus Aquarana; species Aquarana catesbeiana. The sequence continues at coordinate 256,009,498 of NC_133328.1, read as the reverse complement.
GGGTATTACGGTTCAGGAGGGGGGGCGCTCTCTCGTCCCCCCTCTTTTCCTGCGGCCTGCCAGGTTGCATGCTTGGATAAGGGTCTGGTATGGATTTTTAGGGGGACCCCACGCCATTCTTTTTTTTTTTTTGGCGTGGGGTTCCCCTTAATATCCATACCAGACCTGAAGGACCTGGTATTGAATTTCGGGGGAACCCCACGCATTTTTTTTTCTGAAAATTTTTTTTTTAATGCTGTTTTTATCAATGAACATTTATGTGTTTTGCCGGACCGACATTTCATTATAGCCTCGAAGTGAACCAGCGTAAAGAAAAAAAAAAAAAGTGTAGAGGTGCGCCCGTTCAACCTATGCAAATGCATTTACGTTGCTTGACATTTACTAAGATTTTGTCGGCGCACTGAACCAAAGCATTTGAACAAGCGCAAATGCCGTTTGAGCATGCGTAGTGTATAAATTCACCTCCCGCAGCTCTAAATGTATTTGCCGGCGCTGCCTGCTTGTCAGAAAAAGACACTTTCTCATTCTATTTTGGCCATATTTGTTACTTGGACAGTTAGTACTACACTTCCCCACATCACCCCACATCACCCCCATAATATTAGCACTTCCAGCTTGTTTAAATTCTAAGTTAAAGATGTCGTGCGCCATGTCTATCGTGGCGTACCAATCACCTCTTCCCATGCGCCGGGAAGAGAATAGTAAATGGGGGATCGCGCTGTGTTACTGGCGCAAATGCTTTGTAAATACGAAAATGTCATTTGCGCATCAGCGTGCACCGCAAGTCATGGCGCAAATGCTTCGTAAATCAGCCCCAAAATCTCTTTATAGATAGATAAAGAAGCATGGGTGGTGCACTGGGCCCCGAATTGAATCTTCAATTGAGCAATAAAGGCAGCTCTTTAAAAATCAAAGGGTCCAGATGGGTTCTGTGACAGACTCACCCGGGACAGAGGCTATTGGAGGGGACTGAACGCAAGCCTCTTGCCCACCGATTATGGGCCCTGGCATTTGGGGAAATGGTGCTCTCTGTGAGCTGTATGCCTGGGGACCCTGGGATTGGTGTTATTTTGGATTCAGCTCCATGTCCCCCCCAAGACACAAGACTCTGGGAACCCTTTATATGCCATATTAGAATAGTGACTGATTCATACCGTTGGGACTCCTATTGTTAAATGCTAATGTCATCAATTCCAACTACCTGTCTGTTGTCTGCTAAAATCCGTATATTGTAAATAAGTCTAGTGTGGCTCTAAGAGTCTGTTCACCCATTGTTGTTTGTGTTAATTAACTCTGTTACTGTGTGAAGCTCGGTGACCACAAGTCTGGGCAAAAGGTCATGTCTCAGTCACCTAGGCTGTATAAAGGATTAGTTAATTAGCTCATGTTAATTAGGTTAGGTTTTAGTCATTCTGCTGTGTATATATTTGTGTGAGATCTCAAATAAAGAAACAGTCCATGTTAGCAGTGAAACAAGTGTCGCCTTGTTTTTTGCTTATGAGCGGTTGGAATATCGGATATCTGAGTCCAGACTGGGAGGAAGTGGTATACTGATGGAAGCACTCAAGCGGAGTGTGAGACGTTCCGTGACAGGTTCTCAGAAAGTGTACTATATGTTATAGAGTAGAAGAGAAAGTAAAACAAACATTTCTTTATATTCAGCTGTCAGCGGAAACCCGACAGCTGATGAGTAATCTGTTGTTAAGGACGCAGCGGACGGCTTCCCGGCCTGCTCCTTAGCAATTTGCTCAATGTGATAAATATCTGCATAAGTTATTTTACCACAGTTTTTTTCAGCATTATTTAACTCTTAGTGAATTAACCCCTTAGTGCCTTAAACCAGATAGCTAGAATATCCTTAAATCAAATAGCTATCAACAGTAACGTGATCTCCACAGCTGCACCCTAACACACAAAAATACCAAACAGCTAATTAGATACATTCCAAGTTAGTTGCGCTGTGTGTTTCATAAACATAACAATCGTAGTGTTACCATCTATAAACAGGAAAATATACATTTACGTTTGCATAAATAAATAAAATGTAATGAAGTTCACTGATGAATAAAGCAGATAAGAATAGTCCACAATGAATTAATCCGTGAAGTGAAACAAATCCAATGCTCGGTGCTCATAAGCTAATGTACATCATTCTTAAATGTGGCTCTTCATACTGTGATCAGTGAGCCCACCACCTCAGCAAATCAAGCCTCTTACCTAAAAGACAGACCCCAAGTTATAGGAGGTCTGAAACAACATATGCAGCGATGGATCAGCAATGGATGGCTCAGCAAAAAGATAGAGAAACCTCAGATAGAGTAATACTGTTAAAAGTTTGTCAACAGGCTAAAAAAACTACTTACAAAAATAGGCTTGTTATCACACAGTACATAGGACACGCCGCTGGTGCGGGCTCCAGCTAGGCGTGGGTGACCTCAGCACAAGCTCCGCCCCAACCCCCGGTGGGCTCACTGATCACAGTATGAAGTTGCACGTTTAAGAATTATGGACATTAGTTTATGAGCACTGAGCACTTGATTTGTTTCACTTCATGGGTTATTTCATTGTAGACTATTCTTAATTGCTTTATTTATCATTGGACTTCAGTAAAACATTTTATTTATTTATGCAAACGTAAATGTAGAGTTTTTAATTTATAGATGGTAACACTATGATTGTTATGTTTATGATTTGATATACACAGTGCAACCAACTTTGAATGTAGAAAAATTTTCAACCAATCCTAATTAGAATTGTTCAGAAAATTTGAAATTCGTTAGAAAAGTAATGAGCGAAATGAAACAAAACGAATTCTGAAATGAATTAACGAAACGAAATTAGTAACATAATGAATCTATCTGAAACTAAACAAATTTTTCTGTTCTACACATGTCTAGTTATTTTTGTTTCAAATGTTTTATTGAGTTTTATCAAGAAAAACGAACAGACATTGACTGACGTACATTATAGGTTGAAAAGAATCAGCTAATGAATCCATATGACAGAGTAGAATAAGTAAGCAGAACTGAACGATAAACAGTGAAGTTACTACCACAAACTGTGCCCTGGGTGGAGACCACACCGTGGTCTGTAGTTCTCCCTTACCCTATTTTATTCCAAGGAAATCTATGAAAAGTTTGTAAAGTACAGGCATACAGACAATGCAGTCAAATTGGTACATACAAATTTTTTTGTAAGAATCTGTTCAAAAGTTAGGCTACAAAACATAGGGTACAACAAGTTTAACATAGAATAGGACATTAGCTGGCTTGGTAGAGGTCGATACCATGTTTTTTCATAAGTAGGGATGAGCCGAACACCCCCCTGTTCGGTTCACACCAGAACATGCGAACAGGAAAAAAGTTCGTTCGAACATGCGAACACCGTTAAAGTCTATGGGACACGAACATGAATAATCAAAAGTGCTAATTTTAAAGGCTTATATGCAAGTTATTGTCATAAAAAGTGTTTGGGGACCTGGGTCCTGCCCCATGGGACATGTATCAATGCAAAAAAAAGTTTTAAAAATGGCCGTTTTTTCAGGAGCAGTGATTTTAATAATGCTTAAAGTCAAACAATAAAAGTGTAATATCCCTTTAAATTTCGTAGCTGGGGGTGTCTATGGTATGCCTGTAAAGGGGCGCATGTTTCCCATGTTTAGAACAGTCTGACAGCAAAATGACATTTCAAAGGAAAAAAAGTCATTTAAAACTGCTCGCGGCTATTGCATTGCCGATCCGACAATACACATAAAAGTCAATTGATAAAAACGGCATGGGAATTCCCCACAGGGGAACCCCGAACCAAAATTTTAAAAAAAAAATGACGTGGGGTCCCCCTAAATTCCATACCAGGCCCTTCAGGTCACCTAAGTGTCAGGTCACCTGAGTCCAGGTGACAGATGCACCCCATTGGGGTCTGGAATGCACCGCAAGGTAGTGTACCCTACAGCTGACTGCTGCGGATGGAGCTCTAGGATATACAGGAGAGCAGGTACTCTGTAGTACCTACACGGATGACACTGGGAGCCATTTCCCAGGGTGCGGAATCTAAGAGCCAGCGGGTGTTCACCAGAAGCCCCTAGTGGTGGGGATGGATTTAGCTGCAGTCTGGCTCCAGGTCGCGACACCTAGGGCCTCCCAGCTCACGCTCACAGTAGACTACAGGTAGGTAGAGTGGAAGCAGCAGACTGCGACAACAAAGGATAGTCAGGAGATAGCCAAAGGTCGGGGTAACAAGCAGGTAAGGGTAGTCAAGAACAAGCCAAGATCGGTAACTGGAATCAGACGTAGAAGACACAGCAAGTCGCACACGAAAGCTAAACACACAATATTGATCAGCAGAGCTGGCTTGCAGTGCACAGGTTAATATAGAGTTCCCTGATAGGGGCTGGGGTGGAGCCAAGCTTTGAGGAGAGATTACTTAAGCAGCCAGGTGAGAGTGTCTGGCCTCTTAAGCAGAACACATGGAGAGGTAAGCTGACAAACATTACTGCACACCCATGACAGTACCCCCCCTCTTACAAGGCCACTCCCTCCCCCGCCTCGGCCCAGGCTTAGAGGGAAACTTCAGATGAAACCTTATCAACAGACAAGGTGCAAAGACCTCAGATGCAGTGATCCAAGACCTCTCCTCAGCACCAAACCCTTTCCAATGCACGAGGTACTGAAGAATGCCTCTACAGAGGTGGGAATCCAGAATTTGACTAACCTTGTACTCCTGATTATCCTCAGAGACCGGGGCCATGGTAGGGAGGTGATGAGAGAACTTATTGAGGACTTATAGGCTTCAGAAGGGCAACATGGAAGGAGTTAGAGATTTTGAGGCTTTTAGGAATCTGGAGTTTGAAAGAAACCAGATTTAGTTTAGAGGTTGTAGTGTACGGACCAATGAATCTTGGGGCAAACTTCGGAGAAGGAACTCGGAGCTTGATGTTCCTCGTGGAGAGCCAGACTTTGTCCCCTGGCTGTAGAGAAGGCGGTTTACGCCTGCGGCGGTTGGCAGAGCCTTTGAATTTGTCAGTAGCTGCCTGGAGGGAATCATGAATGTCACCCCAAATGGAATTGAAAGACTCCTGAGCCGTAGTCAAAGCTGGAATATCTGGAGAACAGGTCATCGGAGGAGGGAGTTGAGGGTGTTTTCCATAAACTGCGAAAAAGGGTGTTTTCTGAGAACTGGTAATTACATGATTGTTGAGAGACCTCTGCCCACGGAAGTAGAGAGGACCAATCGTCATGATGAGCAGAGACTAAGGTTCGAAGAAAGACCTCTAACTCCTGATTAACCCTCTCAGTCTGTCCATTGGATTGAGGGTGGTAAGAAGAGGAAGAATCCAAGACAGTATTGAGGGATTTGCAAAAGGCTCTCCAAAAACAAGACAGAAATTGAACGCCCCTGTCGGAAACCATATGAGATCCCCATGGAGGCGGAAAATTTCTCGAACAAAAATGGGAACCAAGGCAGGAGCAGAAGGAAGACCAGGAAGAGGAAGAAAATGAGCCATCTTGGAGAACCGATCGATTACCACCCAAATGACCGTATTATTCTCTGACAGTGGGAGTGTCAGAGAACCATTACAATAAATGCTCGTTCCCGTGCGCCAGCCAGCAGTCTTTGCTCTCCTAATTCAAATGTACGGCAAGAACAAGCGAGCCCCAGACCAGGCACACACGTTGGCGCAACCCACACGAAAAAGTACGTCAGCGCAGGCACGTTCGCACGCCAACGAATCACGGTGCAAGGCGCCCTATTTAAATGATCAGCGTACTAGTGTCAGTGCTGGATTGTCTCAGCTCATTCCTGTATCCTTGCTGCTGTCTTGTTTGAGTTACCTTGATCCTGAACTTCTGGCTTCCTCGACTATTCTCTTGGATTACCCCTGCATCTCTACCTGCCTCTGCTTCCTGTACCGACCCCGGCTTGGACTTCTGACTACGACTCTGTCTCCTGATCTTGTGCCTTCCTGCCAGCCTGTTGCCAACCACCACCAGTCCGCGACTACGAGCCTGCCTGCCGATTGTGTACCTTACTGCCAGCACGTTGCCAACTCCTGCCTGCCCCTGACTCTGCAAGTGTTCGTGTGGGACTTTTCCTAACCAATCCAGTAATCGGCATCCCACCTCCTCCACGATGGTTCCAGTGTTCCTGATACTGCCAGCAGGCACCTGTGGCAGGTGCAGCACTATGAAGTGCCTTATGCGCTGTGGCATTAGAAGAATTTTAATCTCTGACCTTTTAGTCCAAACAAGACTATCTCTTACTTTATAATTCCTCTAGCACCATTCTATGGAAGCAGTAGGTTTAAAGAGCACACCAAACCTCTATGATATCTTCTTTATTAACTTCAGCTTTTCTTCATATATAACACTGACAATTTAGCAGCAGGGAATTGCATGTACAAACATGTGTTGAATAAAGTATAAAAAATTGGCGATTCAACTGTTAAATCTTGTCATTTTACATAAAATGGTAGATGTATTTCTCTCTTCAGTATCGGTACTTTCACTTTAAAGTTCCTTAGACACTTTATGATCTCTCTGAGAGGTATATCTGAGGCTTAAGAAATAGTTTTACTTGTTTGATATTGCAATTTGCTGTTTGCTCGCTTGTTTGAACATTTGTATGTTTGGTTTGTTGGAACTACAAGTGTACACATAACTAGTTCAGTATACAGTTCTAATCACATTATATAACAATAGTAACATATATAACTGTATTAAATACCTATTTTGACCACTTGCTTCCATAAAACTGAACTCTGGCTGGATCTGCAATCTGTTCAGGTCCACTCTCTCTGATATAATGAGATCTAGCAATGTGCAGGGTAATTTCCAGACAAAATAATAGGTCTAAGGCTGGCTGTGATTGGCCAAAACTCTAATGCCCCGTACACACGGTTGGACTTTGTTCGGACATTCCGACAACAAAATCCTAGGATTTTTTCCGACGTATGTTGGCTCAAACTTGTCTTGCATACACACGGTCACACAAAGTTGTCGGAAAATCCGATCGTTCTAAACGCGGTGACGTAAAACACGTACGTCGGGACTATAAACGGGGCAGTGGCCAATAGCTTTCATCTCTTTATTTATTCTGAGCATGCGTGGCACTTTGTCCGTCGGATTTGTGTACACACGATCGGAATTTCCGACAACGGATTTTGTTGTCGGAAAATTTTATCTCCTGCTCTCCAACTTTGTGTGTCGGAAAATCCGATGGAAAATGTCCGATGGAGCCCACACATGGTCGGAATTTCCGACAACACTCTCCGATCGGACATTTTCCATCGGAAAATCCGACCGTGTGTACGGGGCATTACTCAGTGTGAGAGTGGCTGTGATTGGCCAAAACTCCTGAGAGTCACAAAGGCTTAACTCTATGCTTTCTGGTTTGCTTCTGTGAACACAATATGCAACTGTTATATGACATCCATATAAAAAAGTCACAGTAAATAACTGCTTTTTATCTCTCACATGTGAGCATATAAACTGTATTAAAGTTATTAGCAGATCTAGCTATATATGCATGTAAGTCACATTAGCAACCTAGGACAGGTCTTAGCTGGCCAGCTACACTCCCACCAAATTACTTATGATTCTATGTTCTTTATAGTAGGGTTTGAACATGAATTTAGGGAATTTTCCGTCAGATTCTCAACTTCCAAGTGTCTTTTATCACTTTCAAGTAGAACAACTAACTTCTGTATAGGACGTTCCAACTTGAGTGGAATAGTGAGACGTTTTCCCTCTTTGTCAAGTTTTGAGTCTCCTATTTGTAACAATGCTCTTCTTACTAGTCTGTCTTTATCTTTTTGAACTTCTAGAACTCTGGCCAATTTCCATTGACTTCTAGGTAAATCTTCTTCTTTCACTAATACTATGTCACCAACTTGTACATTTCTTCTGGGTGTTTGCCATTTACTTCTTAACGTAAGATTGGCTAAGTACTCTTTCCTCCATCTATTCCAAAACTGTTCTGATAGATATTGAATTCTTTGCCATCTCTTTTTGGCATATAAATCCTCTTTGGTAAACTTGCCAGGTGGTGGTTGTATGTAATCAGACTTAAGGTGAAGTAGATGGTTGGGAGTTAAAGGTTCCAAACTTGTTGGATCATTGATGTTGTCAACTGTAAGTGGACGACTGTTAACCATAGACATTACTTCATAGAATAGGGTCCTAAGTGAAGCATCATCTATTCTTCCAGAGCTCTTTCTCAACACTGAACTTAACACATTTCTTACAGTTCTGATTTATCTTTCCCAAACTCCTCCTGTGTGGCTTGCATGTGGAGCATTGATATAAAAATCACATTTATTCTGCGACAAATACTCAGTTACCTTTTCTTTATCGATCTCTTTTAGAGCTTTCTTCAATTCATTCTTTGCTCCGACAAAATTAGATCCTTGGTCAGATCTAAGCTTTCTGACAGTACCTCTAATGGCTATGAAACATCTCAAGGCATTAATGAATGAGTCAGTTGACATATCTTCTAACATTTCCAGAAGAATTGCTCTGGAACTTAGACATGTAAATAATACTCCATATTTCTTGTACTCCTTGCGGTTTTGCTTGGTGATGAATGGGCCGAAACAATCTATTCCACTACAAAGAAATGGTGGTGATGGGTTTACACATACATAAAATGGTAGATGTATTTCTCTCTTCAGTATCCGCTCTTTCACTTTAAAGTTCCTTAGACACTTTACGATCTCTCTGAGAGGTATATCTGAGGCTTAAGAAATAGTTTTACTTGTTTGATATTGCAATTTGTTGTTTGCTCGCTTGTTTGAACATTTGTTTGTTTGGTTTGTTTGGTTTGGTGGAACTACAAGTGAACACATAACTAGTTCAGTATACAGTTCTAATCACATTATATAACAATAGTAACATATATAACTATTAAATACCTATTTTGGCCACTTGCTTCCATAAAACTGAACTCTGGCTGGATCTGCAATCTGTTCAGGTCCACTCTCTCTGATATGAGATCAGATCTAGATATGAGATCTAGCAATGTGCTGGGTAATTTCCAGACACAATAATAGGTGTAAGGTTGGCTGTGATTGGCCAAAACTCTTACTCAGTGTGAGAGTGGCTGTGATTGGCCAAAACTCCTGAGAGTCACAAAGGCTTAACTCTATGCTTTCTGGTTTGCTTCTGTGAACACAATATACAACTGTTATATGACATCCATATAAAAAAGTCACAGTAAATAACTGCTTTTTATCTCTCACATGTGAGCATATAAACTATATTAAGGTTATTAGCAGGTCTAGCTATATATGCATGTAAGTCACATTAGCAACCTAGGACAGGTCTTAGCTGGCCAGCTACAGCACATGCACCCTTCCGCCACCCTAGCAGCCCTGTCTCAACCTCCAGGGGTGCTAGGACTGGGACCGTGCAAGAGGCCACCCTCGTCATTTCGGACTCCGCTGTAAGGTATGTGACAGGGAGATTGGTGATAAAATCCATGGCAATGTGAGACCAGGGCTCCTTAGGAATGGGCAAGGGCATGAGAAGACCAGCAGGGGCCTGTGTGGAGGATTTAGACTGAGAACAGACATGACAAGCCTTAACATAGTCTTTGACATCTGAGCGGAGATTAGACCACCAGTAGTGATGACTGATGAGTAGGAAGGATCGGAAGAACCCAGCATGACCTGCTGGGAATCATGTCCCCAACGAAGGATCTTAGCTCAGTGGGGACGAAGGTCTTGCCAGGAGGAATTTTTGACTCCGGGTTGGTAGAATGGGCAACAATGCATAAGGTCGGAGCGATCGGCTCAGGTTCAGAGGTGGACTCATCATCCAAACTGTCAATTGACCCAGAGAGTGCATCAGCCTGACTGTTGCAGGAACCAGGTTTGTACGTAATCGTGAAATTAAAACGGGAAAAGAAAAGACTCCACCTGGCCTGTCTGGGATTCAGACGTTTAGTATTCTGTAGGTACTGTAGATTCTTGTGATCAGTAAAAATCGTTATGGGTTGAGGGGAACCCTCCAAGAGATGACGCTACTCCTCTAACGCTAATTTAATTGCAAGAAGTTCCCGATCACCGATAGCATAATTTCTCTGCCTGAGAATTTTTTTTTTAGGAGAAGAATGCACATGGTTGACATCCTCTCTCAAAGGATTGAAGAAACACAGCTCCCACCCCCATTGAAGAAGCGTCCACTTCAATAAAAAATGGATCCCCAGGATTCGGTCTCCTCAAGAGAGGTCCAGAAGCAAAGGACTGTTTCAAGTCGTGAAATGCAGAGACAGCTTCAGTAGGCCATTCGCACCCTTCTTGGTCAAAGCGATAATAGGCGCAGCAATGGAAGAGTAATTCCTTATGAACTGCCTATAATAATTTGTGAACCCAAGAAAGAGCTGTGTGGCCTTGAGGCTACCAGGAACAGGCCAGTTGGTAATGGCCAAGACCTTTCCAGGATCCATACAAAGACCCAAACTCGAGACAAAGCATCCCAGAAACAGGACCTCAGAACATATTTCTCCAGCTTGGCAGATTATTCTCTCTAAGGCGCTGAAGTACAGTGTGCACATGGTTTCTGTGGACAAGCAGATTTTCCAATAAGATGAGAATGTCATCCAGATAGATGACAACAAACTGGTACAGCAGATCCCTGAAGATTTCATTGACAAAATTTTGGAACACGGCTGGGGCATTACACAAACCAAAAGGCATACCCGTGTATTTGTAATGCCCGTCTCTGGTATTAAACGCGGTTTTCCATTCGTCACCTTTCCATATCCAAATCAGATTGTATGCACCTCTGAGATCCAATTTGGTGAAAATGGAGGCACCCTTAAACCTGTCGAATAGCTCAGATATTAAGGGTAAGGGGTATCAATTTTTGATAGTCACCACATTTAAACCTCGATAGTCGATGCAGGGTCTCAAGGTACCATGCTTTTTGGCAACGAAAAAGAACCCTGCTTCTGCAGGCGATGAGGATTTCCAGATGGAACCTCTCTCTAGATTCTATCTAGACATACTCTGACATGGTCTGAGTCTCTGGGATGGACAGAGGGTAGGTACGACCCCTGGGCAGAGTTGCTCCAGTGACAAGGTTAATAGCACAGTCAAAAGACATGTGGGGAGGAAGCAGCTCTTTTACAGAACACATCCCGGTAATCGCTGTATGCAGCAGGAAGATCAGAAGATACAGATGTGGTAGTAACAGGAAGTCTCTCCTTGGGGGTTACCTTGAGAAGGCAGGATGAGAAACATGAGGGACCCCAAGCCAGGATCTGCCCAGAGACCCAGTCCACATGTGGAGAGTGGAGCTGTAGCCAAGGAAGGCCCAATACAATGGGGGTCGAGGCATGAAAGGGTAAGCCTAATGGAAGAAGCAGTTCTCCAGTCCATAAAATTGCCGGCAGCCCCAGAATCCAGATATGCAAAGATCGATTGAGGAGAAGTGCCTACATGAAGGAACACGGGAAGAAGAAGATGAGAAGTTTATGTTTCTGGGTCCACCTTCCAGATGTATTAGACCCGAACGTTTCCCAGACAAAGCGAGTAGGAGTCACGAAAATGACCCTTGGCCCCACAATAGAGGTGAAAGCCCAGAGTTCTGCGCCTAGCACGTTCTTCGAGGGTGAGTCTGGTTTGGCCCAGCTGCATAGGTTCCTCAGCAGGCAGAAGATGCTCCATGGGACGAAGGGAGGAGAGCTTAGACTGGCTAGGGCCCAGGGAGTGCTGGCGTCTTTTTTCTAGGGACCTCTCCTGAAAACGAATGTCGATCTGATTGCACAAGGAAATTACAGCATCCAGACCGGTCAGAGAGGCCATGTAAAAAAGGTTGCAACCAGGGCCTCATTGTTCCAGCTCAATTCAGCTGTGAGGATACGGAACTGGAGCATATTTTGCCTCTGAAAGACGTAAAAGGGCACTAGCCGTTGAAGAAACCCGAGCTGGCTTCTCGAAGATGTTACGAAAGAGCTTCAAGAAGTCGGACAGGCTGGAAACCAACGGATCATTCTTCTCCCACAGGGGGGTAGCCCAGGCTAAAGCTTCACTGGAGAAGAGGGAAATTATATAGGCTAGCTTTGCCCGATCAGACAGGAAGTTTTGAGGCTGGAGCTCAAAATGAATAGTGCATTGGCCCCTGCAGGCCTTGGAGTCCCCAGAGAAACAGGACTGAGCTGGCAGTTGTAGTGAATGTGTGGCTGCGACTGCAACCGGAATAGGTGCAGCCGCTGATTGTACTTGAGGTTGCTGACTCGGGGTTCCCAAGGAGGCCTGAAGCTGCTCGAAGCGGGAAGCCAGATCCTGGAGGAATCGCATCACCTGGAGGAGTCTGTTTCGTTCGATTCCTGGGTCTCAAGTCTGCGGACTATGCCCTGCAATGAATCATCTGCGGGAAACGGCACGTCAGCCGGGTCCATGGCTGATCAAACTGTGAGGACACCTGAGTCCAGGTGACAGATGCACCCCGTTGGAGTCTGGAGTGCATCGCAAGGTAGTGGAGCCTACGGCTGACTGCTGCGGATGGAGTTCTAGGATATACAGGAGAGCAGGTACTCTGTAGTACCTACACGGATGACACTGGGAGCTAGAGCATAAGATTTCCCAGGGCGCAGAAACTAAAAGCCAGCGGGTGTTCACCAGAAGCCCCTAGTGATGGGGATGGATTTAGCTGCAGTCTGGCTCTAGGTCGCAACCCCTAGGGCCCCGCAGCTCACGCTCATGGTAGACTACAGGGAGGTAGAGTGGATAGTCAGGATAGTCAGGAGATAGCCAAAGGTCGGGGCAACAACCAGGTAAGGATAGTCAGGAGATAGCCAAATGTCAGGGTAACAAGCAGGTAAGGATATTCAACAACAAGCCAAGATTGGTAACTGGAATCAGATATAGAGGACACAGCAAGTCGCACACGAAAGCTAAACACACAATATTGATCAGCAGAGCTGGCTTGCAGTGCACAGGTTAATATAGAGTTCCCTGATAGGGGCTAGGGTGGAGCCATGCTTTGAGGTGAGATTTCTTAAGCAGCCATTTGAGAGTGGCTGGCCTCTTAAGCAGAACACATGGAGAGGTAAGCTGACAAACAAACATTACTGCATACCCATGACACTGAGGTTATGTCTGTTTCCCATTGTTGACTCACTTTATTATATTTAGGGTCACTATTGGTGAATATGAGCGAGTATCTGTCCGAAATTAGATGTCTCTGGGGTTCGAATCTGGAGCATAATGTTTTAACCGCTTCCCGACTGCCTCACGCAGATATACTGTGGCAGAAGGGCACGAACAGGCAGAATCACGTACCTATACGTTGCCCTTTAAGAGGCGGCTCACGGGCGCGCGTGCCCGCTGGGAGCTCCGTGACCACGATAGCGGGTCCCACGGACTCGAACGTCTCACGGTGAGGAAGAACGGGGAGATGCTAATGTAAACAAGCATCTCCCCGTTCTGCCTAGTGACACTGTCACTGATCACAGCTCCCTGTGATCGGGAGCGGTGATCAGTGACGTGTCACTCGTAGCCACGCCCCCTAACAGTTAGAATCACTCCCTAGGAGACACTTAACCCCTCCCTCGCCCCTTAGTGGTTAACCCCTTCACTGCCAGTGTCATTTTTACAGTAATCAGTGCAATTTTATAGCACTGATCGTTGTAAAAATGACAATGGTCCCAAAAATGTGTCAAAATTGTTCGATGTGTCCGCCATAATGTTGCAGTCACAATAAAAATCACAGATCGCCGCCATTACTAGTAAAAAAAATGTATTAATAAAAATGCCATAAAACTATCCTCTATTTTGTAGACTCTATAATTTTTGCGCAAACCAATCAATAAACGCTTATTGCAATTTTTTTTAACCAAAAATATGTAGAAGAATACGTATTGGCCTAAACTGAGGAATAAAAATGTTTTTTATACATTTTTTGGATATTTATTATAGCAAAAAGTAAAAAATAATGCGTTTTTTCAAAATTGTTGCTATTTTTTTGTTTATATCGCAAAAAATAAAGAACACAGAGGTGATCAAATACCACCAAAAGAAAGCTCTATTTGTGGGAAAAAAAGGACGTCAATTTTGTTTGGGTGCAAAGTCGCACGACCGCGCAATTGTCAGTTAAAGCGACGCAGTGCCGAAAACGCAAAAAGTGCTCTGGTCAGGAAGGGGGTAAATCCTTCCAGGGCTGAAGTAGTTAAAGGGGGTAAGGTCTCTGTGCCATGGTGTTAGAGGTTTGATACTGTTCAGGAAATGTCTGATTTGTAGATAGGTGTAGAAAGGGAAGGGTCTGTCTGGGAAATGTGATAGTAAGGTTTTGTAGGGCAGGAGTTTAGTCTTATCAAAGAAGCTTCTGGTGTGGATTGATACCACGGGGTCTGGGCCGCAAAAAGGGAGGCCTGTTAGGCTACGTGGAAACTCAAGATTGCGATTAAATGGGGTAAGAGGCCCTGGGGAGGAAGAAATGTTCAGTTTTTTACATGCTGTCCGGAAGTTCGGTAAAGTTTGGCCTATGAGAGGGTGGTTCGCGCTCTGGTTTGGAGCAGGGCTGGACTGGGACAAAAATGTGGCCCTGGACTTCATCCAGACCGGCCCAGGGCACAACACATCAGGGCACGGTACATCAGGGCACAACACATCAGGCCACATCAGGGCACAGCATATCAGGGCACAGCCCATCAGGGAATAGAGGCCAGCACATCAGGGCACAAGGCACATGAGGGCACAACACATCATGGTACAGCACATCAGGGTACAGCACACCAGGCCACATCAGGGTACAGGGCACAGTACATCAGGGTACAGAGCCCAGCACATCAGCGTACAGGGCACATCAGGGCACAACACATCAGGGTACAGGACATCAGGGTACAGAGCCCAGCACATCAGGGTACAGGGCACATCAGGGCACAACACAACAGGGTACAGTGCACAGCACATCAGGGTACAGGGCACAGCACATCAGGACACAGCACATTAGGGTACAGGACATCAGGGTACAGGACATCAGGGTACAGCACATCGGGGTACAGGACATCAGGGCACAGGTCACAGTACATCAGGGCATAGCACATCAGAGTACAGAGCCCAGCACATCAGCTAATAGGGCACAACACATCAGGGCACGTCAGGGCACAGTACATCAGAGTACATCACATCAGGGTACAGGGCACAGCACAACAGGGTACAGGACATCAGGGTACAGTCACAGTACCTCAGGGCACAGAACATCAGGGCACGGCATTGAGGCACAGCACACCGGGGCACAGGACATCAGGGCACAGGACATCATGGCACAGGACATCGGGGCACAGCACATCGGAGCACATCAGGGCATGGGGCACATCAGGGCACACGACATCGGGGCACAAGGCACATCAGGTCACGGGGCACATCAGGGCATAGGACATCGGGGCACAGCACATTAGGGCACGGGGCACATCAGGGCACATAGCACATCAGGGCACGGAGCACATGAGGGCACATCGGGGCACATAGCACATCAGGGCAGATGGCACATCAGTGAACAGGGCACATCAGGCCACATGGCACATCAGGGCACGCGGCACATCAGGGCACATTATGGCACATCAGGGCACATGATGGGGCACATGGCACATTATGGGGCACATCAGGGCACATGGGGGCACATAGCACATCAGGGCACAGGGCACATAGCACATCAGGGCACATAGCACATCAGGGCACGGGGCACATCAGGCCACATGGTACATCAGGGCACATAGCACATCAGGGCACATGGCACATGGCACATCGGGGCACATCAGGGCTCGGGGCACATCAGGGCACAATATGACACATCAGGGCACATTATGGCGCACATCAGGGCACATTGGGGCACATCAGGGCACATAGCACATCAGGGCACATAGCACATCAGGCCACGTGGCACATTAGGGTACAGGGCACATCAGGGCACAGGGCTGGGGGTACATCAGGGCTTGGGGCACATCAGGGCACATTATGGCACATCAGGGCACATGATGGGGCACATTATGGGGCACATTATCATGGCACATTATGGGGCACATGGCACATTATGGGATATTACTAGCCAGCATGCAGAGTAGCGCAGGAAGCTTCTGTACTAGTAAGTTCACTCTCTCGTGTCATCACGCTGCTCCCCGGCAGGCCCTCCTCTCTTCTAGTCTATCCCAATTGGCTTCTAAGATCATCTGGGATAGAGGAGAAGAGAGGAGGGGCCGCCAGGGAGCAGCGCAATGACACGAGAGAGAGAACTTATTAGTACAGGTGCTTCCTGCGCTACTCTACATGCTGGCTAAATCTCGATCTACCCGTCAGGCGCCAGCTGTTGGCGGTTGACGGGTAGATCACCGCACACCGCAGATGCAGGCTGAAACCGGCCCACACTGAGCCATCGGCCCACCGGGAAACTCCTGGTAGTCCCGATGGCCAGTCCATCCCTGGTTTGGAGTCAGGGTCGGTTTAATCCAGGGTAGGTGACCTAATGGAATTTGGGAGAATGAGTGTCTAGTTATTTGATAGTAGTTTGCGGTCCCTACATCTCTGTAAAGTGACATAGAATCAGTCAGTATAGTATATTCAAAGTGTACCGCTCCACCCTCCGTACTATGTAACCATCGCAGTGCTGTGAAGGGTAGGTGCAGACCAGCACAGAGCCCACTAACACTCCTGTAGCAGATGCAAGTCTGAAAAGGAGGTTCGCACACTGCTGTATCAGCCACAAGAAACTTTACTGGAGACTGCTCAGATGTGGTTCTGCCATGGTGTTCTGTCTGAGCAGTCTCCAATAAAGCTTCTTGTGGATGATACCAGCGGTGTGCTGTTATGGAAATTTGGTTGTACGTAGAGCACACAGCTAAATCTCCTGTTTCTCATAATAATAACAATTTCGTCTAATGATATAAATACATCTCACCTTTCGATCGTATCCATCCTCTGGTGTGTGCCCCATGCATCCAACTAGACAAAACACATGCTTCTTACATTCTCATCTCAGCAAGACTGCCTGCCACAGCCCTCAGTCTGCCTCCTTTATTCAAAGACAACAAAAGCAATCACAAACAGGAAGCCCTGGCCCCAACAGCCAATCGCTTCCTTCACAGGATATGACCTCAGCCTCACAGGATATGACCTCACAGGATGTGAATGACCATATAAGGATTTAACAACAGAACACAAAACAACCACCAATTACTACAGGACATGATACAATATACAATAACTAAATGACGATGACTAAAGTTCCTCGTGCATGGGATATTATCTGCAGGTGTATGTCATGGCACCCCAAACATGTTGATCAGGCATACCAGGGGTGACAAGAGCAAACCACCACTAAACCGATAATGTCTTTGCAGAGCGAACGCATCCCCACCAGACGATCATTCTGTGCATTACACAGGGGCCCTTTGCTTGCGGACATGTCCTCTCTCCGCAAACACCTCTCTCCAAACACTGGGAAGTTTTCCACTACCTAACAGGTCTCAACCAGCGTCAGTCTGCCCCAGTCAGCTCTTCAGAGCGGGCTGCGATTGAACAGACACTGGGAGACTCTTATGACAATACATTAATATAAAATTTTCCACAACATTTCCCTCCTCTTGTCATATGATCCCATGTGTCCCTCGATGAATCCTGATCTTCTTCTTAGTCCATAAAAAGTAAAACACGGCTTGACATGCAGACTTTGTTGGAGATGACGTGGTGAGCTGTAGTAGTCGCCGGTTGGTCTGGGATCCTCTGTGTCTTGTACGTGGGTCGGGCTTCGGGGCATCTCATCAGGGAAGATGTGGTCATCTGCTCAGGCTCTGGTCACGCATCCAATCAGGCAACAGGAGCACCTCATCATGGCATATAGAAGGAATAGAAACAAAAACAACATGAGTATACATACCCCTACTTCCTTCACTATGATCTGCTGCAAAATAAAAATTAAATCTCCAACGATTCCCAAACCCTTAAAAAGTATTCAAACCTTCACTAGCTATAGCTCTGGCTTTGCCTTGCAGGGATCTAAACCTTATCCATATGGGCCTGAACTTTGTCACTACTATCCCTGATCCAGATATAACAATCTTTACCTATGAATTCCCAGAAACCCCCTTGGACTGTGGGAACTTCCTTTAGCTTCAACAGTTACATGAAAACATCTCATCCTCTATGGATGGGAAATTGTTCAAGCGTTTCATAAGCTCAAACCCCCACCGTGTACAAGCAATTCCCTTCCAGCTGTCCCTGCCATTCTTACCTTCTCTCACGCCATCATATCTTCACGATCGGCCGCAACATAAGATGCTGGGACAAGTTTCACCAGCACACATGAACCTCTTGCCTTAGGGAAATTACCTTATAAGCTGTAGATCCGCATTAATACCAACTACAGTTGAAGCACACTTGTGGGCTACCTAGTTATCCCGACACCAAAGCTGGCAAGAACCAGAGCTATTGTTAAAATTATAACTAATTTTACCCTCTAGAAATGTTTTGTTGTTAAGTTCTATTGACAGGTGTCTGTTTGGATTTTACTAGTCTGTCAAAACTCCTAACACCAATATGAACGTCACATATAGCATGTACCGCCGTCATCGCTGGGGCACTAATACCCGACCATGTGTCCTGTTCTCTTTCTTAGCTATTTGGGATGCTTTTCATCGTTACCCTTGCCAAAATGTATTAAACAAAAAAATATAAATTAACGAAGATGCTTCTCTACTCTTTGTGGTTGATCAGCTTCTTGCAGTGGCTGGCGTGGTCTCATCCCTCAAGCTTCTTTATAATGACCCAGTCACCTGGTTGGAAAGAATGTAAACTGGTTATTGTGTCAGGGTCCAGGATGGACTCGTGAACCCTGTGGTGGACCTTTTGAAAATAATGTTACAATGATTGCACCTACCCCATCAGCTGAGACTGTAGGTGACAGCTAATGAGGAAAGTACAACTCTGGTTTTGGTTGACCTCCAAACAAACCTCATATGACAATAACCCAGACATCGGGACTGTGGTCACTGCATAACCTGTGCGTGGCTTACCATCTGGGGTGTAATACCTGGAACCAGTGACAAAAAGGTTCTTAGCATCTGGGATGGGAGCCTCTTTCACCAGACTGCTGCTTGCTGATTCAAATTCTATCAAAGAAAGACAGTCTTGGCACAAACTTGGTTAGAATTACAAAGGTTAGTGTGACAGACCTAGCCGGGACAGAGGCTGTTGGAGAGGACTGAATGCAAGCCTCTTGCCTTTTGATTATGGGACCTGGATTTTCAATGGAACGATACTCTTTGTGAGGTGAATTAGAAATGCAGTCTGAACTGTGCTAATCGGACTCAGTCGTGTATATATGTATATATTGTATGTTGTTTGATTCTGTTGGGGACTCCTTGCTGTGGTCATTTGGGATTTGTGTCCCTGAAGAGGGAGGGGGGATTCCTCCAGCAGCCCCCTGCTGATAAGACTAATTCATACTGTTGGGACACATCCTGTGAGGAGATGCTGGTGTCATCAGCTCCAACTACCTGTGTTTATGTAAATTGAATGAGCTGATCACTTTGTCCTCTATACAATGTAGGAGACGGGATGACTCCTATTGGAGCTGCTGCTATTGTGAGAAAATGTCCTGTGATAATTAACTCAGTCTGGGCAAAAGGTCATGTCTCAGTCACCTAGGCTGTATAAAGGATTAGTTAATTAGCTCATGTTAATTAGGTTAATTAGGTTACGTTTGCATTGTTAGAGTAATCTTCTCCTGTATATAAGACTGTATTCTGGTTCTGAATAAAGTCAGTCCATGTTAGCAACAAGCAAGTGTCGCCTTGTTTTGTGCTCAGAGAGGTTGGAATATCTGATATCTGTATACAGACTGGGAGGAAGTGGTATATGACGGAAGCACTCAAGCGGAGTGAGGGACGTTCCGTGACATTGGTGGCAGCGGTGGGATAGCTCCCTGCAGTCTGGGACATCCAAACTTCCATCTGGATCCAAGGTCCAGATAGCAGGAGAGGAGAGGTACAGATACCAGCCACCATGGAAGAGGAATTCAGAAGGAGGTTGCGAGAGATGCAGATACAGCACAGAGGACCAGTATCAGAGTAGGTCCTGCTGGGATGGTGTGATTCTATTCGCT
The DNA here is from genome assembly GCF_042186555.1 of Aquarana catesbeiana. Taxonomy (NCBI): domain Eukaryota; kingdom Metazoa; phylum Chordata; class Amphibia; order Anura; family Ranidae; genus Aquarana; species Aquarana catesbeiana. The sequence continues at coordinate 255,989,402 of NC_133328.1, read as the reverse complement.
GCAAACTCTGGAAAGAAGCGCTAGCCCCTGAGCAGCGACACCAGGGAAAAGTTCTCCCCTCCATCGAGGAAAGGTACTGGTCGCAGTACGGACTGCGGGTGCGGTTTTTGGGAGAAAAACCGCACAAGAAGCAGACAGCTGAATCTTTCGCACATCTTTCGCACTTTGGGAGACTTACCTTCATTCCTCAGTACAATGAAACTGCCGCAAGTCGCCGTGGCAGATTGGCCGTTCTCCCCGACTACCCCGGGACTACCTTTAACCCCACAATGGTAGAAACAGGGCCACAAACGCAACCCCTGATCCACTCTGCTGCAGGATCCCAACGATTGAACTACACCAGGATTGCCTTTTTGTTTTCTCGTTTTTCCAGGGATCACCCCTATGACACCCCGAGGCCTGTGAAGGCTTAAGTTGCTGTCATCTACTCTCTCCACAAGCTGTTGCATTGCTTTTTGAAGATTTTTTTTGACTTCATACATCTCCCTACTTAATGGACATCCCTCCAATGTTCTGGACTGTTACCTATGTTCCTTACATACCATCCCCCCCCCCCCCCTTTTATTAAACACCTCCTTGCTGTCCTTCCCCAAATAACCTTGGTCATCTCATCTAAATGTGTACCTCTCAATATTATTGGCTATGTTCCTTTTATTTTGCCTTCTTAAATGCTTGACGTACATATATACATCATAATGACTACTGTTTCACAAGAACCCCTAGTTCGCCTACATGTTACCTATTATGCTGGTTTTACTTCACTCTGTTAATAGCTTTAGATATACATTACTGCCTAGCTGTTATATTGTTTACTGCATGGTTATGGTTAATTTTGTGATCCCCTTTGGAGTCAGGGGAAAGGGAGCTGCTCTACCCCGCCCCCCCCCCCAAGGGCTTTTTATTTTTTCCTCAGTGTCCTTATGGACAGTGTGGAGTACATGGATGTGTACCTCAATAGAAGGTTTTTTTATCCCTTATTATTGATCTTTTGGAGCTACCTAGTGGCCTTTTTTGTTATAGTTCCATTTTCTCTAAATCTGACCTGTTGGTTCCTTTCCCCAATAACACTACATGTAAATTCCCTACTATTTGCACACACAACTACCAGATCGGGGAAATGTGGTTATGACTGTGACAATCGTTTTTATATGTATAAGGTCTCTTTGACATACAGTGGGGACGGAAAGTATTCAGACCCCCTTACATTTTTCACTCTTTGTTATATTGTAGCCATTTGCTAAAATCATTTAAGTTCATTTTTTTCCTCATTAATGTACAAACAGCACCCCATATTGACAGAAAAACACAGAATTGTTGACATTTTTGCAGATTTATTAAAAAAGAAAAACTGAAATATCACATGGTCCTAAGTATTCGGACCCTTTGCTCAGTAATTTAGTAGAAGCCCCCTTTTGATCTAATACAGCCATGAGTCTTTTTGGGAAAGATGCAACAAGTTTTTCACACCTGGATTTGGGGATCCTCTGCCATTCCTCCTTGCAGATCCTCTCCAGTTCTGTCAGGTTGGATGGTAAACGTTGGTGGACAGCCATTTTTAGGTCTCTCCAGAGATGCTCAATTGGGTTTAAGTCAGATCTCTGGATGGGCCATTCAAAAACAGTCCCAGAGTTGTTGTGAAGCCACTCCTTCGTTATTTTAGCTGTGTGCTTAGGGTCATTGTCTTGTTGGAAGGTAAACCTTCGGCCCAGTCTGAGGTACTGAGCACTCTGGAGAAGTTTTTCGTCCAGGATATCCCTGTACTTGGCTGCATTCATCTTTCCATTGATTGCAACCAGTCGTTCTGTTCCTGCAGCTAAAAAAACACCCCCACAGCATGATGCTGCCACCAGCATGCTTCACTGTATTGGACAGGTGATGAGCAGTGCCTGTTTTTTTCCACACATACAGCTTAGAATTAAAGCCAAAAAGTTCTATCTTGGTCTCATCAGACCAAAGAATCTTATTTCTCATTATCTTGGAGTGCTTCAGGTGTTTTTTAGCAAACTCCATGCAGGCTTTCATGTGTCTTGCACTGAGGAGAGGCTTCCGTCGGGCCACTCTGCCATAACTGGTGGAGGACTGCAGTGATGGTTGACTTTCTACAACTTTCTCCCATCTCCCGACTGTATCTCTGGAGCTCAGCCACAGTGATCTTTGGGTTCTTCTTTACCTCTCTCACCAAGGCTCTTCTCCCCCGATAGCTCAGTTTGGCAGGACGGCCAGCTCTAGGAAGGGTTCTGGTCCTCCCAAACGTCTTCCATTTAAGGGTTATGGAGGCCACTGTGCTCTTAGGAACCTTAAGTGCAGCAGAAATTTTTTTGTAACCTTGGCCAGATCTGTGCCTTGCCACAATTCTGTCTCTGAGCTCTTCAGGCAGTTCCTTTGACCTCATGATTCTCATTTGCTCTGACATGCACTGTGAGCTGTAAGGTCTTATATAGACAGGTGTGTGGCTTTCCTAATCAAGTCCAATCAGTATAATCAAACACAGCTGGACAAAATGAAGGTGTAGAACCATCTCAAGGATGATCAGAAGAAATGGACAGCACCTGAGTTAAATATGAGTGTCACAGCAAAGTGTCTGAATACTTAGGACCATGTGATATTTCACTTTTTCTTTTTTAATAAATCTGAAAAAATGTCAACAATTCTGAGTTTTTCTGTCAATATGGAGTGCTGTGTGTACATTAATGAGGAAAAAAATTAACTTAAATGATTTTAGCAAATGGCTGCAATATAACAAAGAGTGAAAAATTTAAGAGGGTCTGAATACTTTCCGTCCCCACTGTATGTCTTCTCTTCTTCACCTCCCTCCCTCTTCTTTACCACCTTTCTTCTCTCCTCGCATCCTTCTCTCCTTCCCCCCCGTCCCCCCCTCCCTCTATACCTACCCCGACCCTGTCTCTTTTGTCAAGAGCTGCTGATCCGTGAACTACCAGACAAGTTTATCTCACTCCACACCCACCTGGACCCCCCCATGGCGAATGATGGACCAATTGCACTAGCATATTTTAAATGCAGAGGGTTTAACACACCGGAGAAGTGGAGCCAGACACTCTATCACTTCCATAAAATGCGTTCTATAATTTTGCTATTGCAAGAAACACATTTCAAGTTCCCAATGTGGGTCAGGTTCGGTTCCTCTCATCGGTCCTCACCAGACTCTCCTCTTTTGGGGGTCCTTCCTTCATCATCGGTGGAGACCTCAATGTCACCTTGTCCCCGTCTGCAGACACATCCTCGGGTAAGTCCTCTGTTCCCTTCTCTACATTGACACACATAAAATCACTGTTACACTCCTCCCATCTGGTGGATGTTTGGCGCGTCCAGCACCCCACAGAGAGGGACTACAGCCATTACTCCGCAGAACACAACTCTAGTAGACTTGATCATTTTCTCATCTCACAATCTCTGTTAGACACCCCCCTCCAAGCATCCATAGGCCACATACTTTGGTCTGACCATACCCCGTATATTTGACTCTAGCACGACCACCGACGAACCGCAGAGGTGCACATTGGAGACTCAATGATAACTTATTACGAGACTCTGTCTGCGTAGCTGATGTTTCTAAAACCAATAAGAATTTCATATCTGATCATTCCTCGGACACAACCTACTCCATTAATCAATGGGAAGCGTTAAAATGCGTGGTACGGGGAACACTTATACAGCATGGCTCTCGCCTTAAAAAAATAAGAGCTGATGACATACGCCGTCTCATCTCCACTATTGCGGAACTTGAACCCATCCACAAACGAGACCTGAGCCCCACCATTTTCGTTCAACTTTCCAATGCTCGTCGAGACCTACTCCAACTTCTAGACTTGCATTCTCTGATCGCTAGAGATAGAGCTCCTAATCACTACTACTCACTTGCAAACAAATGCGATAAACACCTGGCGCGGACCCTCCACCCTAGACCCCCCCGTCACTCAATCCCCTTTATCGTCCAACCCAACCAAGACAAGACGTTCAATACATCAGGCATCTCTGCTTCCTTTCGACAATACTACTCGCAACTTTACAACATTTCGCACAAATTCCCAGATACCCAGAACATCACCACTGGCGATGACATGCGAGACTACATTACAGAGACTGCGTTACCCACCATTGATATGTCAGACGCCCTAGAGCTTGATAAGCCTTTAGCCGCATACGAATTTTTATAAGCCATAAAAGACCTGAAAACAGGCAAATGTCCTGGACCAGACGGGTACACCCCCTGGTTCTACAAAGCTTTTGCCCCCCAACTAGTGCCTCTCCTAACAAAAGATTTTAACTCTATTGACGCCTCCAACTTACCCTCTAAAGGACTTCTGTCTGCCAACATCTCCATTATACCAAAACTGGGTAAAGACCCATCCCAATGTACTCGCTATTGGCCCATATCCTTGCTCAACATAGATCTTAATTGTTCACAAAGGTATTGGCCACCCGCTTGTCCCCCCTTCTCCCGGGAGTGATACATAATGACCAGGTAGGGTTTGTCCCCAGCCGAGAGGCAAGGGACAATACCACTAAAACAATTCACCTCATCTCTTTTATACAGCGCAAAGACCTGAAAGCCTGCCCCCTTTCCTTCGATGCCGAGAAGGCGTTTGATAGGGTTAACTGGAGATTCCTATGACTATCCCTTAAACAACTTGGCCTAGGAACAACCTTTATCACTAAAGTAATGTCTTTGTACTCCCAACCCTCCACCACTGTACTAGTGAACGGTACTACATCAGAACCATTTGACATCTCGAATGGTACACGACAAGGCTGCCCTCTCTCCCCCCTTCTGTTTGTTATCATTATCGAGCACCTAGCATGTGCCATACACCAAAACGCCTCTATCCATGGCATTCAAACGCCTTCCTCCCATCACAAGCTATACCTATATGCTGACGACCTTTTAGCTTATATTCAAAATCCACATATCTCACTACCATCACTCTTTATGGAATTTCGCCGGTTTGGCTCCTTTAGCAACTTTAAACTTAATATAGCCAAAACAGAAGCTCTCAATATATCCCTCCCTGCCTCTACATTATCCCTACTGAAATCAAACTTCTCCTTTCAATGGCAAACAAAAGGAATTTCATACCTAGGAGTTAGTATCCCCTCTAATCTGACCAACCTATTTCCACTGAATTACGTCCCTCTCCTCTCCTGCATACGGAAAGACTTAGAGGAATGGGGTGGATCCCCCTTGCCGTGGTTTGGGAGGATCAACACCCTTAAAATGGACACCTTGCCCAAACTCTTATACCTCTTTCAAACGATTCCTGTCATAGTTCCCAAATCTTTCTTCACCTCTTTACGATCCCTGGCCATCAGATTTATGTAGAACCATGGGCTCCCCAGAGTTAAGTACAACCTACTTACCCTCTCGAAGTTACAGGGTGGGACTTGTCTCCCTGACTTTGATCTCTACTACAAAGCCACCCATATGGCACGGGTTCCGGAATGGTTCCCTCGTCCCTTCCTGAAGGCGTCGGTCTCAATAGAGCAAGACCTGACCCCCCGTGGACCTTCGGGCCCTACTATGGGGATATGGACACGACTATGCCCGCTTACCCTCTCTATCATCACTAACGCTAGCCTCTCTTAAACTTTGGTACAGTAGAGGCCTCAACGCCATTTTATCTTCTGACCCATGCCCGATGACACCTCTGTTTGATAACCCCACGTTCCCACAGGGTGTGGAAGCGACGACTATGGGGTCCTTCAAATGCACTGAATGGCCTCAAGCGGACTCTTTTGTGCACCATTCACAGGGGACACCAGTTACTCCGGCAGGATCCTGTGACTGGCTTACCGCCCTACACATGTCCACATACACTAAACATCTACACGCTTCCTCCCAAATACACCATCCCCAAACCGGTTTTGAGGACTTGTGTTCCCTCCCGGAAACACCCAGGCACCTTCTTTCATCCCTATATAGCCTTTTATAGGCCCTAACACACGACTAACTGCCATGTTACACGAGGATGTGGTCTGCGGATTTGGGTGAGGACATCTCAAGACCAGAATGGCAGACATCGTTCCACTTTACCCATAAGTCAACGATCTCTTGCTACTCTCAAGAAAAGAATTACAAGATCCTATCTAGGTGGTACAGGGATCCCGTCACTCTACAAAAAATTTTCCCATCTTCTTCAGCCTCCTGCTGGCATTGTAACGCCTCTGTCGGGACTTATCTACACGTCTGGTGGGACTGTGAGAGGATGCGCCCCTTCTGGACTCAGGTATTTGAATGCTACAATAACATTTATGATAAGACATTGCCGACCTCCCCAAAGATTGCTCTCCTTTCTATATTACCCGGGTCTATAAAATCACAAAAACAAAACCTACTCTGTTTTTTCATGTCCTCAGCGAGACAACTCATTCCCTCATATTGGAAAACAAATACCACTCCTCCTTTATCACAGTGGGTTTCAACCATGAATGATGCCATGAGGATGGAGGAGATGTTGGCCCTTGATAATGACACATATGAAAAGTATACAATGCTGTGGTCTGTCTGGCTCCGCTTCTCCACCTCAGACACCCTAATGAATATGTTATCGAGCCCCCGGAGAACTTCTTGATGAGAATCTTACCAATGAGGCTCACTAACCCATGAAGTCATTGGTCCGCCACCTTGTATTCTAACACTTGCCCCCCCTAGAAAATGTCTCATCAGCAGTTCTTCCGCTCCTCTTCGACCCTTCCCACCATCCCTCTCTTTTTATTTCTACCTGTTCCTCCCCAACTAATTCCCCCCCCCTTTTTTCCTTTTCCTCCCTCTTTCTACCCTTTCCCCGCTCTAGCCTCTTCTCTTTTACTCTATACAATCTACAAGTATTGATCAATACTATGAACACCAAGGATTATTAGCCAGAACCATTTATTGTACCGGAAGACGGCCCTTTAACCTAGCTCAACCCTACCAAAACATAAGAGCCAAGCTGTGGGCGATAGCCATTAGGCTGACTCCTTATACATACTGGTTTATGACCGTCCATGGATTGTGTTTTTTCATGTTGTCCACTGTGTTTTCTATGAAAATGTTAATAAATATATTTTTAACACTAAAATTTAACAAAACTAAAATGGAACAAAAGAGTCGGTAACAACAGTCCCATGCAACTACATAATGATATTTGCCTGGCTCCTGCTTTTGGATAGATGTAATGAATAAATCCATTAATCAAAAACCATAAAGACATCTCAAAGACCTTTCTAACTTATTAAGGTCACTTGGTAAATGATGCATATAGTGAGGTTGATTTACTTAAGACAAATAGGATGTTAACTTTGCAAGGGAATTTTCCTTAGTGAATGTGGTGAAGCTCTGCTGACTTCCATCATCCAATCATGTGCAAGCAGTAAATCAAGTATTAATATTGCACCCAGCAGTGCAAACCCCTATATAACATATATTATTTAAAATTGTTATCAGATACTTACTGTAATTTTACTTTCCTGGCATCTCCTCATGACAGCATACCTTTGGTCAACTTCACCCCCTTGACCCCCAAAAGGATGTCCTTTACCTAGCGTTCTATCACTAGCTTCATAACAGGACATTGGGAAGGAATCATGCTGTCATAAAGAGACACAAGGAAAAACAATTATTGTACCTATCTGATAACAATTTTCTGTATTCCTGGCACTCCTCATGACAGCATACCTCGGGACATAGCTAGCAAAAATAATGTCACCAGGGAGGGAAACAAACAAGTTAGGAAAAGTGTCAAAAAAGAAAACATCATAGACTAGAATACTACATAGCAATTGTTAAGAACAAGCAGAGGAGAGAATTGTTTTTCCAAGATGACTGTGAGAAGCTGACAATGTCAAGTTTATAATGCTTCATGGATGTGTTTTCTGAGCTCCAGCTAGCTTCCTTGCATATTGCTTCTGTAGACACCTTCGCGTGTGAGGCCTAAGAGTTTGCTACTCCCCTCCTTAAATGCTCTAATTTCTTGCGGTGGTGGAAAGACTTTGATTAGGAGACACTGCTTTTCCTTTCTTCAGACCTTTTGGATATCAATTTTTTTTCCCCCAAAGTCTTTGGTTTTTAGTAGGTAAGCTTGTAATTCAACTAGCCATATAGAGACAAGAGAAACCTTCTGAATCTCGTGCATCTGCTGATAATGAGAAAAGGAATGATTCCCAGCTGAAATGATAACAGGACACTTTGAGCCTAAATTTCAGAAAGAGGCAAAGCAAAATCTTGCTGGGATGTATGGAACAATACGTTTCTTCAGAGGAAAAAGCTTTAAGTTCCGATGCTCTTCAGGCTGAAGCAATTGCAACTAGGAAAACCACCTTTCAAATTCAATGCTCAATAGAACAAGATTTTATAGGATAAAAAAGGAGAGCCTCTAAAGACCTCTAGTACTAAAGTCAAGTCCCATGACAGAAAGAATGGCTTCCACGGTGGCATTCAATTTATTGATGCACAGAGAAATTTTGCACTAACACATTTTCAGACCATTTTTCCCCCTGTTAGAGCTGACAAGGTGGACCCTTGTAAGTAAAGCATTGAAGCCTAGACACTTTCCCAGTGTTCACTGAAAAAACTTTTCATAGCTTTTGGAACCAACGGATCGAAATCTCTCAACTTTGCAAAAGAAAAACATTTTTCCATACATGATGGTAAGTATTGTGTGGAAGGTTTTCGTGCTGGAAGCATAGAGCATCACTGAGAATGGAAGACCCAAATCTATCCGTCTCCCCTTTCAATAAAAACACAGTCGGGCTCAGTTTCAGTGGATTAGGATGCTGCCAACGTTTCTGGAACAATAGATCTCGCTAGCACGGTAAGTGATAAGGAGGCACCATCAACAATTGAATTAACAGAGGAAACCAAGGCCTCCTTGGCCAAAATGGCACCACAATGATTCCTTTCCTGGATTCCCCGACAAACTTCAATATGGTCTTCAAAATCAGTCCTGTGGGTGGAAACATTTAGTATATGCAAGCCTGAAATTCCACTTAATTAAGAAAGCGTCCTGGCCAATTGCTTGATGACTGTGGTACTGGGAACAGAATTGTGGAAAAGGGCATTCTCGGGATTCACCATCAAGTCTACTTCCGGAATTCCCCATTTCTTGAATATTAGGTGAAAGTACTTGTGATTCAAAGACCACCCTTTCCAGTCTGGAAACTCTTAGCTCAGCCTGTCTGGCTGGGTATTTTCACTGCCCAGCAGATAGGATGGTGTTAATGCCTGGAGATGTTCCTCTGCCATGGAAAAATTCCAGCTGTTACGCTAAAATTAGAAAACTGTTTGTACTGCCCTGACTGGCTATATAGGCTAATGCCATCTTGTCGTCCATGAGCCATATGACACAGGAACCAATTAGGAGAATGGAAAAACCTTTAATGTCTGTGACGCTGCCATGAGCTCTGGAATTTTGGACTGAGGTGGTGGAGGAGTATGCTACCAACCCTAAACTCGGTGTCCCAGGCAATGTGCCCCCCAGCCCTGAGGACTGGCATCTGAAGTAACGATGATCCAATCTCCAGGGTTGAGAAGCGCTCCCCTGAGACAATTTATCCTGTTACATCCACCAGCCCAGATCTTGGTGAAGAAATAAGTTGGGGTATGAAGAACTTCTAAACCAGAGATACTTGATCCCCCTTTAAAAAAAAATGATTGTACTGCTTCCACAAAAGGGGAGACATCTCTGGGCCTACTTCTCTTGGCAGCAAGCAAGGTTTGCACAACTTTGTGCATGCTATCTGTAATAGTCTGGTCTATGTAGGCCTTAACTTCACTAGAGATTCTGCCTCCTTTTCTCTTGTAGCCTCCTTTAGACAAGGTGCACATAGCATTTTCCCTGAGAGTTCCAGGGCTCCACAGAAAGAGGGCTTCTGAGAGCAGTGGCAAACTAAGGAGGGCGAATTTAACCTGTTTGAGTGGCATGATGGTGTCTAGAACCCAGTGAAATAGAATGACTACTGGAACAAGATGCAGACATGTGGTGACAACTTTTCCTTCTTCCAGATGAAGAATCATGGGGTTTCTTTGTGAACTTTCTGTCAGGACTTTTATTCCTGAAAAATAGCATACAGACTGCACTCTTCTTTTTTTGTTTTTTTTGTTAAGAGAACAGTGCAAATTGGAAGGGGGAGCTCAAATAGCAAACCACATACCTGAATAGGAGAGAACCCAAGATAGGACCTGGTCATATCAAGGCAGCCTATCGAATGACAGGTTGCGTGACTAACAGCTTGAATTCAAACATTCCAGGACAACATACGGGTCTGATGACGTCATGCACTGGCCCTACCCAGCCCTGGTACAAGCTAGAACTATAGAACAGGGTTCAGGTGAAACGTACCTGTGTCATGCAAACCCAGAGCTCCAGAAGGCTGAACCCGGATGGAAGGGGACAAAAAGACAGAGGAGTATCCTTGTGGACCCTAAGGAGGACCAGCCGCCGGGAGACAAGCAGGGGACTAAAAAGGACAAAACAGAGGGTAAGAAAAAAGAAAAGAGATGTCTACCATAAGGGTAATTAATACCCTATTATAAGACAGCGAGACCCCAGCACTCTCAGGTACACCCAACACACCAGATCTAGCACCATGGAGAGGCTGAATCAGGGTGAGAAGCGGCAAGGGCAGGAAAAAAATGTGGTCCTAAAGTGGGGATAAAAAAAGATGCTGGGTTAGGGGAGCTTACTGTTTTTTTTTATTTGCTAGTTAGGTGGTCTTTTTGAGGATCAAGTGGGCGCAGCTAGCCCGAGGTATGATGTCATGAGGAGAGCCAGGAAATATATACAATTTTTAAAATTCATAACATATTGAATATTGTAGTCTGCAAAAGACACTGTTGGTCTATTTTGCCCATTGAAATGAGACCTGTGCTGACCCAATATGGGCATAATTCATGATTCCAAACACCACATGCTTTATGCGTCATTTGTTATATACTGTATGTTCCATGATACTTACCCTGTTGATTAACCAGAAAATATACAAATCAAAGTTATATGTAATGTTCAAATACTATACTGACTGCAAACTGTTCAAGTTGTGTTCTACTTGATGAAATTTATTACATAGTCTCTGTAAGCACATGACCCCACTGTATACTCCAACCTATTATAATATTTGGAGAAAAACTAAAAAATTGAAAACAAAATTTATTGAAACGAAAAGAGATCTATTCTGAGTGAATGGTGCTGGCAGCTATTGCTGACCTCTGATTTTGAAAATGCTAGTTGAAAGGCTGTTTGAGTATAAAGTCTTTTTTCTTAGACAGATAGAGCTCACTTTTGGTGGTATTTCATCACCACCAGGGTTTTTTATTTTTTGCTAAACAAACGAAAAAAGTTTGGGGATAAAAATTGCGTGGGTGAAAACTGGGTGTTTATTATTTTGAGAAAGATGGGAACCTCACCAAAATGTGTTAGCGTACGGTGTTTGTCAAATGATGTCACTCACATATGCGCACCAACTATTCAGGTATGCTGCTGATCTAGAGTGAGTGAGTATACTTTTGTTTAATTTGACAAGTTTGAATTGCACTAAACATTATATCAAGCAGAAGTAGTACAGGGTCTCTTGTGAAAACTGGATCAGCATATTACCAGTGTGTGTTACTCTTATACCTATCAGCTCCCTGAAACCTTGAATACAATAAGTGAGCCTTAAATATGCTGAAAGGTACACTAAGGGGAGACAATCCCAAATGTGAGAACCTTTGGAGTTGCAATATTCATTAAATGTTTGCCTATGCTTAGGTGTGTGCTGATGATTCTTTTGAGTTTTTATTCTCCATTTATAAAATGTGGACATTAGTTTTTATACTGGCTATGATGAAAATGAGCAAAGGCCTCCTAAAAACAAAAACAACAAATCATTAGCATTTTCCTCAACAATTTTTTATGTCCAGTGAATGTTTATCAGGTATCAAATATATTTCCTTTTTGCTTTTTTTTATTACATTATCAGGACTCTGTGCCTCTAATTGTGGAGGAGACACCTCAAAGCACATAATGTTTTTCTACTATTACTGCCCACACTACACCAGAACTCCCACAATGAAGAATAACTTTTTTTATTTAATTTAGTTATAAGTAGTGGGTAGCACTTTCACCTAGCAGCAAGAAGGGTCACTGGTTAGAATCACAACCACGACACTACCTGGCTGGAGTTTGCATGTTCTCCCTGTGCCTGTGTGGGTTTCCTCCGGGTACTCCAGTTTCCTCCCACACTCCAAAGACATGCTGGTAAGTTAATTGGATCCTGTCTAAATTGTCCCTAGTATGTATGAATGCGAGTTAGGGACCTTAGATTGTAAGCTCCTTGAGGGTAGGGACCGATGTGAATGTACAATGTAATTGTAAAGCACTGCATAAATTGACGGCGCTATATAAGTACCTGAAATAAAATAAATAATAAAATAAGTTATATAATTTGTTTGATATAGTTTCCCTAAGGATGGTGTCAGTTTTATTCCTTGGTATTTCAATTCTGTTTTCTTCCATTCAAATGAAAATTCTTGTTTACTTACATTCATATTCAAAATCTCTGATTTTACCAAATACATTTTTAGATCTGACATTTCTCCATAGTTTTTAGTATTTTCATTAAATTTGGTAATGTTGTCTAAGGGCTGGAGATGTAGAATAATACATCATCAGCGTATGCCGCTATTTTGTGTTCCTCATTTCCAATCCTAATATCTTTTATATTCATAAGGGCTCTAGAGAGAGCACGAACAAGAGAGGGGAAAGAGGGCTGCCCTGTCTAGTTCCATTAAACATTTCGAATTATGCTTAAGATGTTCCATTTATTTTTACTGTTGCCGCTGGATGAATGTATAATGTTTTTATCCAGCTTAACGTCTTCGGGCTGATTCCTAATGCCTCTAGTGTACTCACAAATCCCCAGTCTACCCTGTCAAAAGCTTTTTCAGCATCTATTGACAGGAGTAGAGCTGGGGACCCACTACCTTTCATTTTATTTAATAAAAGGAGTGGTCTTACCCCATTATCTCTCCCCTCTCTTCCTGGTACAAATCCTACCTGGTCAGGGTGTACCCATTCTCTCATTAGATCTTTCATCCTTGTTGCCAGTATTTTAGCAAATAATTTAGTATCCGCATTTAATAATGCAATTGGTCTGTAACTCGAACATAGGATTAAGTCTTTGCCTTCTTTGGGTATAACAGTTATAGATGCTAATAATGCTTCCCTTCTCATCTCAAAATGTTTTCCTAACCCATTCATATACAAGCATACTTTTGTTATTAGCTGTTCTTTAAATTTTTTATATCGGATCGTAAATCCAGCTGGTTCTGGACTTTTCCTTGTGGGTACTTCTTTTAATGCTATGTTAATCTATTCTTCTGAGATGGGCCTCTCTAACCCTTTTTCATTTTTTCTCCACTATTTTAGGTAGTCTGGCTTCTTTTAAGTAGTCCCTTATCTTCTTGCCTTTCTTTAATTCCATTTCCTGTTCTGTCGTTTGATTTATTGAATATAATGCACTATAGTATTTTTGATAAGCTTCCGCTATTTTTGGGGTTGAATATACCATCTCTCCCTCCTTATTTTTTATTTTCTCTATAAAGTTTTTAGATTTTTCCTTAACATTCTCGCCAGTTGTTTTCCTGATTTATTCCCCCATTGATACCTTTCTTTAGCAATTCTATTATATACTTGTCTGATCTCTAGTTCCATTAACTCTTTTAGCGTATCTCTTTTTAATACCAGGGCGTGTTGTACTTCCATGTCTACTTTTTGTTTATGGTTTTGTTCAAGTTCAAAAATGTATTTTATTAATATTCACATTTTCTTAGTTATTTCCTTCTTTTTTTTTTGCCCCCATCGCTATCAGTATGCCCCTTATATAGGCCTTATGGGCCTCTCATTCCATAGCCTCCGATACCTCATTGGTCTTGTTTTATTTTAAAGTATTGTTGCAGTTCTTTTTTTATCCTTTCTTCCACTTCCTTATCTAGTAGTATATCCTCATTTATTCTTAATATATTTATCTTTTTATGCACTCCTGGTATCTTCATTCTCATTAATACTGGGGCATGATCTGATATTGTTGTTATCTTAATGCTCTTTTTTACACTAGTTCCAATAGTTTGTGTTCTACCTGTCAGGATCACTTGGTGCTCCAGCTACTCATTCCACTATCTGGGTGTTGGTGGTTGCTTTACCCCTGTCTGTTTTCACCTGGAAGGTAATTGATCTGGTCAGTCACCTGATATAAGCAAACCAAACACTCTATTCCTTGCTTGTGATAGAGACAGTTACCTGCATTGTTCCTGATCAAGCCTCCAAATTGTCTGCCCTGCTTTGCTAATCTGGATTTCCCTGTGTATGACCTGGTTTGGATATTGGATTATTCCCTGAACTTACCCTGCCCTTTACCTGGACTGTCATAGAACCACGCTATCTGTCTGCTAAACTGCAAGTATCTGTTTGCTTTGATCAGTCCGCGTCTGCCTTTCCTTGGTGGCCAGGCATTAAAGCATTGTGTCCTGAGGGCAACCAAGTACCGGTAGGCCTGCTTGTCTTAAGGGAAAGCACACAGTAGCTAGCTATAGTGTCTGACCACCTGCGTTGGAGTAGACGCGACATTCGTGACACTACCATTATATAATCAATCCTGGAGCACATCCCATGCACAGAGGAGAAACATGTATAATCTAATGTTTTTGGGTTTTGAGCCCTCCATATGTCTATCAATTGATTTTGATGTAATTTCTTTTTGATCCTGTATAAATGTTGCTTATTTGCCCCCCTTGCATGTGACGTACTATGTAAATTTGGGTTCAGGCAGAAGTTGAAATCTCCTGCCATGATCACCCATCCTTCTTTGAAGTCCATTAGTTTTCTAATGGTTTCTTCTGGGTATCCTATTGGGTTTTTATTTGGACAGTATATATTTGCTTTTTTTGTTGTTGAGTCTCCATAATACCAGGTTGGATAGTCTGTCAAATATAGCTTTATTTTAGAATCATGGGAGATATGTGTTTCCTGCAGGAAGATTAACCCCGTGGAATCTTGTTTTATTTCTTTTAGAAATGTATGCCTTTTTCCTAGTGTATTTAGACCCCGTACATTATATGTTAAAAAATGTATTGCCTCCATATTGCTTCTCTATCTGCCCCCCCCCCCCTCGTAAATTTAGGCTCCTTTCTTTCAACAGGACTTTGGGATCAGGGGGTAAGGAAAACTCTGGGTGGTCTTTTCACTATTTCACTTATTGGAAAGTTCTCCTCCCCTTCCTCCCATTAGCACCCATTCCCGCCCTCCTCCCCCATCCCCACCAATGACCCTCCTTGCTCCATCTCCCTTTTGTTGGGAGTTTTGGACCAATTATAGCCTTCAGGTTGAATGCAGGATCTTCCATCCTTTTTTTTTTTTTCTTCCTGCTTTCGACTCTCTACCCTTGTGATTGAGCTCTGTCCTTGTATACTTGCTGGGTCAGACGCCTATTCTCTGTATAGGTGAGTGACCTGAAGCCGGTTTCACTCCTGAAATCCCATCCCTTGTCCATTTATTGCTTACCTTCTTTACATCCCCTCCTGTTCTCCCTTCCTTCCCACCTCCCCCCTTGCCCCCCGCACCAGTCATTTTTTCTTCTATTCTTCTTTTCTTCTTTGTTTATTTTCTTTATTATTTTTTTGTTGAAGTTTTCTTCTCTTGAGGCTGAGATCCACTGTTGGTCTTCTAGACTCATCTCTTCCTTCTGTATTTTTGACCATCCTGGTATATCTGGTATGTTTAGATCAAGTTTCTTACCAAATTCTTCCAACTCTTCTGGAAATTTCAATCTAGCTGAGCGACCATCTTTCCATCCTATCAGACATGCCGGGAAACCCCAGGAATATTGTACATTGTTTGCTCTCATTTGCTCTAATAGAGGCCAAAGAATTCTTCTTGCTAAAGTTTGTGGAGATAAATCTGCAAATATCTGAAACACTGCCTCTTCATACTTTACCGATTGTAATGTTCTCAATTTCTCCCAGATCTGTTCTTTATCTAATAGAAATCTCACAATTGCATATCTTGGTATTTCCCTCGCCTTATTTAGGGGTTTTCTAATCCTGTGCGCTCTTTCAATATTTAAAGTTTCCGTTGTTCTTCCAAGCAGTGGGCAGAACACTTTATTGTAAATAAGTGTGGAAGCTGCGCTTAGGACAAATGTATAGGTGTACAGCCCCCCTAAAGGAGCTTCCCTAAGGATCCTCCACTGAGTACTTGGATATAAATTAAAAGGGGTGTGGCGCTCCCTATGGGGTTAAATGGGATAGTGTATGGAAGGGGAAAAGGGTTGTCTATTAGGTTATATTATATCCAAAGGTGATATCCCCCAATCATAATCCTAGTAGAGGTACCTGATACTAACAAAAAATATATATACAGCAAAAATAATTAAACGAGAGGCGATCTTCAGTGATTGTGTGCAAATACAAAAGACCTTATATGTAAGGGATGTGTGCTGAGACCCCTACATCTGTGATAGGTCTGCACCATACATCGCCACAAGTGAAATGATTATAATCCAAACCATAAACATAGAAAACTTATTATGTGCTCTACCTAACCGGTGCAAATAATATACTAAACATATAGTGTACTCTGCCTAAAACAGTGCAAAATATTAACACATTAGTGATCAAAGTCCAGTGAGCAGATGGTTGCACCTCACCCTGATTGGTGCAAATATAAATCAATTAGTAATTAATGGTCATAGCCCTTAAAGTGGTAAACTCTTCAAACTCAGTGTTTCAGGGAATTTTCTTAGCAAGAGAAAACCGACTAGACTAGAGTGCTCTCAGGTGGTTTCTGTGACTTTTGTGCTCCCCTTTTGGGTCCCCACTCACCGAATCCAACAACCCCAGAAGGTGAAAACAGCATAGGGTATCTCGATCACGATCTGCTCTCCACCACGATCATGTAGGGCATTCAAGGTGGTTTCCGTACTGTTGGTTTAAGGTATTCCCAATGGCTCCCCGGATCCACCAACCCCAAAAAGGGCAAGCTGCATGGGGTATCACGGTCACGATCTCCTCTCCACCACAATCCTACAGAGCATCCAGGGTGATTTCCGTAATGTTGAATTAAAGTATTCACAATGGCTCCCTGTAATGCCAGACAGCGCTTCTTAATTCTCCCCAGGGTCTGTCACAACTTACATCCATGAGGTTATCGGTCTCCCAACTATGGATAACCTCATGGATGTAAGTTGTACACTATATGTTTAGTATATAACCTCATGGATGTAAGTTGTACACTATATGTTTAGTATATTATTTGCACCGGTTAGGTATAGCACATAATAAGTTTTCTATGTTTATGGTTTGGATTATAATCATTTCACTTGTGGCGATGTATGGTGCAGACCTATCACAGATGTAGGGGTCTCAGCACACATCCCTTACATATAAGGTCTTTTGTATTTGCACACACTCACTGAAGATCGCCTCTCGTTTAATTATTTTTGCTGTATATATATTTTTTGTTAGTATCAGGTACCTCTACTATGATTATGATTGGGGGATATCACCTTTGGATATAATATAACCTAATAGACAACCCCTTTCCCCTTCCATACACTATCCCATTTAACCCCATAGGGAGCGCCACACCCCTTTTAATTTATATCCAAGAACACTTTATTCATTGTACTTTGTAAGTCCTCTTCCTGCACGATTTCTGGGAGACCCCTAATTCTTAAATTTTTCCTTCTATTTTGATTTTCCTGGCCTTCCATTCTGTATAACATATTTCTCTGTTCAATTTGTAGTTTTTTCATTTGTTCCTTAGGTTGTTTTATTTCTAGTGCGTGGGTTTTTCTTCTGTGTCTTTGACCCTTTTTAATATGTGACTCAGATCTCCATGTAGGGTTGCCATATCTTTTTTTAGGGACTGTTCCTGAACATATCTGCCATTTCTGTACTCAAATTGGTTTGAGTAATTTGAACTACTGGGACCCATCGACTGCCTATTCTGCCTGTTTTTATTGGCTCCATCCACCTGCTTGCTCTTTGCTTCCAACTGTTTTCTGGCTGGACTATTCTGGCTTCCTTCTTGCATTATGTATTTTTTTTATTGTACCTGGACTGGTACTTATTTTAGGGGGATTTACCCCTGCTCCTTTTACTGACCTTCCTTTCATTGTATTCTCGGGCGTCTGTTACTGTACCTTTAAAACTTTTGGACTGTTTTGGCCTGTTTAAGGGGGTCTTGCTCCACCTGGGCATCCCCCTGCTTGCTCTTTGCTCCCAACTGTTTTCCAGAGGCTGGACTATTTTGGCTTCCTTCTTGTGTCATGTATTTTTTTTATTGTACCTGGACTGGTACTTATTTTAGGGGGATTTACCCCTGCTCCTTTTACTGCCCTTCCTTTCATTGTATTCTTAGGCATCTGTTACTGTACCTTTAAAACTTTTGGACTGTTTTGGACTGTTTAAGGGGGTCTTGCTGTTTTACTTAAGATGTCCTGACTGAATGGTCCAAAAAAAATGAAAAATAAAATAAGCTCAGTGCAGGCCCACCCCTAGCCACTGGCGGATACACAGATCAGTGCCCCCAGGTGAGAGTATTTAGTCCAGTATCTACAGGTCAAAAAGCACACAGCTCAGGTCCCTCTGATATACAGTACTTGGGCCAGCGCCTGATGGTATTAATAGTACAACCCAATATTTACAGAGTGAGACCCTCCAGGCCGACTTTTACCCCATCACAACCTCCAGACCATGCGCTTTTAATCCAGTAGTCTCACATCAGTAGTGTATGGGCTATCTTCATGAATGGTAAACATATAAGTCAGCATTCATCGATCAGGGGTACACCTGACGATGCTAACAGGAAAAAATAAGCTAACTTTTATGTATCAGATATTATATATATTGTGTATATTGAGCAATTATAGATGCAGACAACATAATCCACTTTCCTAATAAAGTGTACACTTATTAATAAAGGATATGTATGTCAGTAATCCTAGTGCAGAGATTTTATGGCAGCCATTCACCAAGCTCAAGTCTGTATGCCCTCTAGTTAAGATATATGGGCCAACTTTGCAGGCCCAGCGTATATGTCTTAACTTTCACCAGTGCAGGATATTCAGCCAAATGTTACAGTTCATCTATATATATTCCAACAATCCTAGATATATATAGGAAGGCCAGTATGGCGGCCTGAAATTATGGAAGGATCCCGGGGGGTATTTAAGCAGACCACCCACACTGGTCTTTGTCAGTTCCAGTGCATGGTATTACATGTCGCTAGGCTGACTGAGTCTGTGCATTTGATCACAAGTGCGTCGCTGCTTCTCCGTTCGTGGTCTTCATCAGCGGTTACCACTCACTGTTGCAGGTAGGATTCAAACCTTTTCGTAACATGTGCAATATTGCGATTCGTTATGCTTCCTATCCAGCATCCCTTTCATTAAAAAACCTACCGCCGAGCTCTTGTCGCTCCCGACATCATTTGGCACAGGCGTAGTACGTTCGTAGGTTCTTCTGCCCTGTTTGTCATCCCATCTGCAAACATACGATTCATTTGTAGATCCAAGCCTCTGAGCCACTGTCAGTCATTGTCCGATATCACTCGACACAGGCTCCGCTGGTTATAGGATTCACTGTCCATGGGGTTGCCGTCTCATCCATTTGGAGATGAGCATGTATTGCTTGTACGGGTTCTGTGGTTGATTGAGGTGGTAATTAGACCCACCTGGTGCCTTGCCTGCACCTTGATTAGCCTGGGGGGTTGAGTGGTTGGTTGTGTTCTGTTTCGGAGTTAAGGGTGGCATACACTCTACAACCAATTGCCATCATTTAATACTACTTACTACCAATTCGTATCGGATTTGTTTCATACATTTATAACCAATTTGTATTGGCGACATCTCTCTTTACAAACCGATTCGTAGCAGACATCATTTCATACGTTTAAACCATTGTCTATCATGTTCCCCATTCGTAAAACTGTCATCACCTCATGTCGTAAGTTCCTTGCTTCATTCTCACTGCTTCGAAAATATTGCACCATATCATTCGTATGTATTCGTACTCATTCGTAGAGATTTGTACCTCATTCGAGCCCAGTCACGACTCGTGGCAACCCTCTGCTCAAGACCATTCGTATCTAGCTGCCTAGGCGGCATAAGCGTTACGAATACACGTAAATCGCTCACACTACAAGCCACTTCCAAATCGAGCCGCATCATCGGCGTATGTCCCGAAACCTGTGCCACACCATACCACACCTAATAACCCCCACACACCTCCTACTGACCCCCTACACCTCCTACTAAACACCAAACAGCCGCCTACAGCCGATCTGAGGATCCGAGTCTAGTGGGATCATCGACACAACAATTTGGATCCTCGGCATACAAGTCCCACCGTTACTCACACCTACAGCCGATCTAAGTCTAGTCGCATCATCGGTGCAACGATTCGGATCCTCGGCAAATACAAACCCCACCATTACTCACACCTACAGCCGATCCGAGTCTAGTTGCATCACCGATGCAATTCAAACCCCCCCATCCACACCTACTAATACCACCATTTCTCACACCTACAGCCGATCTGAGTCTTGTCGCATCATCGGCACAACGATTCAGATCCTCGGCGCTACAAACCCCCCATCCGCACCTCCTACAAACACCACACCTCCTACTTACACCACCATTTCTCACACCTACAGCCGATCCGAGTCTTGTCGCATCATTGGCACAACGATTCGGATCCTTGGCACTACAAAACACCACCAGCCTGATCCGAGTCTAGTCGCATAATTGGCACAAACGGTTTGAATCCGCGGCATTAAAATAAAACCCATCCACACCTCCTACAAGCACAACACCTCCTACTAACACCACTATTACACTCACCAACAGCCCAATCCGAGTCTAGTCGCATCATCTGCACAACGATTTGGATCCATGGCACTACAAACCTCACCATTACTCCGCATCACCTACAGCCGATCCGAGTCTTGTCGCATCATCGGCACAACAATTCGGATCCTTGGCATTACAAAACACCAACAGCCTGATCCAAGTCTAGTCGCATGATCGGCACAAACGGTTCGAATCCTCGCCATTAAAAAAAAACCCCATCCACACCTCCTACAAGCACAACACCTCCTACTAACACCACCATTACACTCACCAACAGCCTGATCCGAGTCTAGTCGCATCATCTGCACAACGATTTGGATCCACGGCACTACAAACCTCACCATTACTCACACCTACAACCGATCCGAGTCTTGTCGCATCATCGGCACAACAATTTGGATCCTCAGCACTACAAAACACAGACAGCCCGATCTGAGTCTAGTCGCATCATCAGTGCAACGATTCGGATCCTCAGCACTACAACACCCACCGTTTCTCACACCAACAGCCCGATCCGAGTCTAGTCGCATCATCGGCACTATGGTTCGAACTCTCAGCGCTACAAACCTCACCATTACTCATACCCCAGCCCGGTTCGAATCCAGTCGCATTGACGGCACAAACGCAGCAGTACAATGATTTGGATCATCGGCTTTACGTTACTCTTATCAAGCATCAACATACGTATCTCACTCCATCTATATGTACATGTTTCGGTCAGTCATTCCTACATACTCAAATTCCGCTATCTTTTGTTTCGGCCTCCCTGATAAGGCTGCTTACTTGCAATCGTTGCAAGCATCTCTGCAAGTGGCTCAAATCTGCCACTCTCCGTCTCCAGTGGCTAATCGGCTGCTCACCTATTCTCTGTCGCTTTCCCCTTTAAGAAAAAAAAAGTAATTTGGTACTAGAGAAAAAAGACACAACCCGTGGCTGTTCGATACTTTTGCCCAGTCCCTTTCCTGGACCCTGTTGTATCAGACACGTTGCCAGAAGGTCATCCACTATCTCAATGACTTCCTGCGCATCGTAATACCCAGTGAGCCCCCAGTAGACGTTGACAGTTTAAGAGGGGTATTTGGAAATATAATGTGCCCATAGCAGAGAAGAAAGTGGAATGCCCGGCGCAGTCCACCTTCTTGGGTGTCACGCTCGACACACGGTCCATGCAGGCCAGCCTGCCTCCTGACAAGTTGACCCGCATCAGGTCGGTCATTCACACCTTTACCCTTACTCGAGGGTGTACCAAGAGACAGCTACAATCCCTGCTGGGCATGCTTGGTTTGCCATGAGGATCATCCCTCAAGGGCGGTCCTTCATCTTACGCCTCTTAGTTTCCTCTTGCAGGCGCAAGATCCCGACCAAATTCCTAGGCTAGACATGGCATAGCGGATTTGTCAATGTGGGATGAATTTCCCACGAACTGGAATGGTATATCAATGTTCATTCTGTCAGCATCCTCTTCGTCACCTCAGGTAGCCACAGACGCCGCAGCCTCTACAGGCTTTGCGGCAATTTTTGGCCATCATTGCTTGCAGGGCCATGGAAACCAGAAATCCTCCTGATCCTCGGGTTCAGTCAGTCCTTCTCACTATTCAAACTCTAGTGGGGTAAGTTGTAATGGTAGATCTCCGTTTTTTATGCCTTGTATAGTGTCCTGGGCTAAATGTAAAGGTTTAAATAATCCTAA
Source organism: Aquarana catesbeiana (assembly GCF_042186555.1). Lineage (NCBI taxonomy): Eukaryota > Metazoa > Chordata > Amphibia > Anura > Ranidae > Aquarana > Aquarana catesbeiana. The sequence continues at coordinate 255,966,832 of NC_133328.1, read as the reverse complement.
TGGTACGTGTTGGCTGGCAAGACACATACCATGTGAATATAGGTCACAGTGTAATGTTTGTGGTCAATTAGGCTGGTTCATAACCCGAAATAAAACTTACATTACTAAAGGGTCCAAAGTAAGATGTATGGGGCCCAACCTGTATTACAACCTTTGAAGCCCGATATGTGTTTAATTTTAAATTGTGCTACAACCTCTGTCGGTTGTTTACTAGTGTGATCTCGTGTGTGGTTGGACTGAGAGTGGTGTGATTGTGCTCTTCAGACCTTAATTGTGAGTGTTCAATATTGGTTGCAAAAGGAATTCTATGTTACATAGTTACATAGTAGGTGAGGTTGAAAAAAGACACAAGTCCATCAAGTCCAACCTATGTGTGTGATTATGTGTCAGTATTACATTGTATATCCCTGTATGTTGCGGTCATTCAGGTGATTATCTAATAGTTTCTTGAAGCTATCAATGCTCCCCGCTGAGACCACCACCTGTGGAAGGGAATTCCACATCCTTGCCGCTCTTACAGTAAAGAACCCTCTACGTAGTTTAAGGTTAAACCTCTTTTCTTCTAATTGTATTAAACTCTCTTCTGTGAAAAAGTTTTATCCCTATTGTGGGGTCACCAGTACAGTATTTGTAAATTGAAATCATATCCCCTCTCAAGCGTCTCTTCTCCAGAGAGAATAAGTTCAGTGCTTGCAACCTTTCCTCATAACTAATATCCTCCAGACCCTTTATTAGCTTTGTTGCCCTTCTTTGTACTCGCTCTATTTCCAGTACATCCTTCCTGAGGACTGGTGCCCAGAACTGGACAGCATACTCTAGGTGCGGCCGGACCAGAGCCTTATAGAGTGGGAGAATTATCGTTTTATCTATGGTGTTGATCCCCCTTTTAATGCATGCCAATATTCTGTTTGCTTTGTTAGCAGCAGCTTGGCATTGCATGCCATTGCTGAGCCTATCATCTACTAGGACTCCCAGGTCCTTTTCCATCCTAGATTCCCCCAGAGGTTCTCCCCCCCAGTGTATAGATTGCATTCATATTTTTGCCACCCAAATGCATTATTTTACATTTTTCTACACTGAACCTCATTTGCCATGTAGTTGCCCACCCCATTAATTTGTTCAGGTCTTTTTGCAAGGTTTCCACATCCTGCGGAGAAGTTATTGTCCTGCTTAGCTTAGTATCGTCTGCAAATACAGAGATTGAACTGTTTACCCATCCTCCAGGTCGTTTATGAACAAATTAAATAGGATTGGTCCCAGCACAGAACCCTGGGGAACCCCACTACCCACCCCTGACCATTCTGAGTACTCCCCATTTATCACCACCCTCTGAACTCGCCCTTGTAGCCAGTTTTCAATCCATGTACTCACCCTATGGTCCATGCCAACGGACCTTATTTTGTACAGTAAACGTTTATGGGGAACTGTGTCAAATGTTACATACCACTATATAAATAAATAGTAAAATAAAAGTGCAAACGTGCTAACACTGATATTGCCAATAATGAATATCTGCAATCCTATAGTACAAACCGTTATCTTACTAAATGACAAAGTGCAGTGAGTGCTTAGTGCTCAAAACATTTGATATCACAAAGTGACTAATGCCTTTAAAATTAATCTTAGTTTCAAAGTGCCTTGTGCCTTGCGCTCAGAAAAAACCCCAGTACTTGCTGGAAAAGAAAATTTTGTTTTGTTTAAAATAAAGTCTTTTTGTGTGACTCAAAAAGTCCTCTTAGGAAGACAGTGTTGAAGTAGAGGAAACTTCTTATCCAGGTGCTGGCTTGGTGATGGTGCTTCTTAACGTGCTCTTATTATGCTTGCACTCACCGGATACTCTCACCCCTGCAGGGGTATGTGCAGTCACAGTATCTGCTACTGTGCAGCAACCCTGGATATCTCCGGTCTGTGCTTTGAATGTTGTTTACCGATGTTAAAAGTTCACCATAAAAGAGAGGGAATGCCCATAGTGTAAAACTGTTTATAAGCTTTATTATAATATAAGCTAAGGTTGTACTCACATCTTAAAAACAGATAAAAGCATGAAGTGAAAGGATCAGGTCCGTCGCTAATGAGTTGTATTCGTCTGACTGGAGGTTCTTCTCGTAGGAACTTGGAACCGACAACCACATCTCTTATCCCACCTTGGTCACAGCTGACACTGGATTAAAGCAACACCTACGCGATGCGACCCGCCTTGTAAATCAGTCGTTATCCCGCAACACCCTGTAGGCCTATCGTACAGCCTGGAATTCCTATGGTAGGTTCCTATCCCTTAACCCCGGGGCAGTGTCGGGAGATCTTAAACACATCCTGGCTTTCATATCATACTCCAACACACAGCTGGCTCTATCACATAATACCATCAGACTCTACTTAGCTGGCATCGAGCATTTTGTCCCCTTACAGGACCCTACCAAGCCATCCTTGTTCTCTGCCCACGCAGTCAAAACCACCCTACATGGTATCCACAGGCAGCAACCCCAAAACTAGTAGCAAGTGCCTACCCGGCACTAGCGCCATCTTCAGAGACATGTCTTTCATCCTGTCACATTCCCCCTTTGGGTTACTGCCCAGCCTGGTCCTCCAAGCAGCCATCTACCTGGCCTTTTATGGCTTCTCATGTCCGAGTGAGTTCACCGTCACTGGCCCCGGCTGTCAGGTACTACGGAGACACCATCAGAATCACATCATCCTGCACCTCGTAGTGTCCAAAAATGCAACAGTCCGGTCCCGGGCTAGATATCACGCTATTCCAGACTCACAACGCCTGGTGCCTAGTGGCAATTCTAGACCAGTCGTTATTTCATCTGCCCAACCTGTCGGAGTCTAGCCCATTGCTACCTTTCCTTACCAACCCTCTGAGTGGTAGCCAGTTCACCAGACACATTAGGATCCTCTCGCTTAACTTAGGCCTTGACCCCGGCCAATAATCTGGATATTCCCTCCGGATTGGACCAGCGTCAGCAGCATCACAACATGGGGTGCCGGACCATTTTATCAAGAGAATGGGCAGGTGATAATTCTGATTGCTTTGCCCGATACATTCCGAATCCGCAAGCACAAACGTTACAAGCCTTCAGCAAGCTTGCCCAGTAGTACATTATCAGCTCAAATATATAATTACCTCCCTAACCAAGTGTTTTCTCCCCTTCTCTTGGCATACTGTCCAGTAGACCAGGGCACACTTCAGGTCTACTTTATGTTGTTAGTTTTGTGACGTGTTTATGTGGTTGACATCTCTCCCGGACAAAGGGCTCTGACCAAAAATAGGAAGGCCAGTATGGTGGCCCGAAATTATGGGAGGAGCCTTGGGGGTATTTAAGCAGACCACCCACACTGGTCTTTGTCGGTTCCAGTGCGTGGTACGCACCCACCCATTCCCCTTATTAGGGCACTTCTCTTAAAACACTTTCTCTACAAAACCATCCACTCACTTATCTTGGGTATGCCGTCCAGCAGACCAGGGCACACTTTAGGTCTACTTTATGTTGTTAGTCTTGTGACGTGTTTATGTGTTTCACATCTATACATAGGGATCCGACCGTAAATAACACTTTTCCATTTTTTCACTTTGCTTTGGATCTGTATTTGTTAGTCAATCTATTAGACCATGGGCTCAAAGTTCTTTTCCCAAACCTTGTACCCGACATTTCGTGGGATAAAAGAGAGAAAAAAAAAGAAAAACTCACCAGTTTGACAGGTGGAATGTTGAGATGCGATGTTGATAGTTTGTAGGGAGCTAGCTGTACACTTAAAGTGTGGGTGAACTATTGAGCCACGGGCCAAGTAAGGCACAATGTGCTGGATTCTGTTTCTCAGACTCCAAGCCCCAGCCAAGCCTCTTCTGAACAGCCGCTCTGTAAGTGTTCTATATCCAGTGTTCCTTCTCTAAAAGCCTCAGCGTTCCGGCGTCTGATGTGCTTGTCCCGGTTCTCTCTGCTGCTCTCTCTTGCTGGTTCCTAATTCCACCTCCTGTCAGCCCATAACAGGATACTGCATCAGCAGTGTCTCAACGGACATATCCCCTTTGCCTCTCTACTTACTGAATGATTGAAGGGTAAGAGAGGGGTGACAGGCCAGGGGGGATATAGAGTCTCCTTGTTAGACCATGTGGATGGGTCTCCATGAGCTTAACACCGGCCTCTTGCCGGCGTCATCTTCAGGCTCCTCTCTCGAGTTTTGGGAAGTCAGCATTCTGGGTTTTACCTGCGATTATCGCTAGCGGCTGCTATAGCCACTAGTAATAATCACTGTGTGGAATCCCTCCTGCCGGGCCATTGTCTTCTCCCGGCAGAGGAAGCCGTCCCCACCGGGAGAAGACAATGGCCTGGCTGGAGGGATTCCTACATCATAACTGTCTGTGTTGATTGGGGAATCAAGCTAATTTCTTTCCTGCAACCCTTGGTGGCCTTATGCTTGTACAGGTTTTTCTGTTCTCAAAGGATTTTCATACAAAGCTTTAGCTGTGAACAATGGATAATTCAAAAGCCTATATATGAATAATGGAATAAGCTAGGAAAGAGATACTTCAAAGATGAGTCTTCTTGTTACTGTTTTACATAATATAATTTGTCAAAATGCAATATCCACCACCTAGAAACTTTCCACCACTGACTTTCTAGGTCTGTCCATTTACTTTGACAATCACAAGCAATCATACTTTTCATGCAGTATTCACTTTACGTTGATTCTTGTGCAGGATGACCTACAACTGTGTGTGTGTGAGTGTGTGTTTTCCTATTATAATTATTAAACAGTAACACAATTATACAGAAAGCAAAATTAAGTTTGGTTCCCCCTTAGGTTCAGCCAGGTTGTATGTTCAAAATAATTATATATTAGGTTGCATAGCTTTGGTGGGCAGAAATAAATAGTGGTAAAGCATTTTAATTACGTTATTTTATTGCAAAGTAAAAAAGTGAACATAAAATGCTAAAGCTGGACTTCTTGAAGATTAAGGCATGTTGGCATTTAGTGCCAGTACTACACTCCCCATCTGCTCTCACTCTGCAAGCACTATTACTACTCTGTGATCACAGAAACCGCTGCACTCCCACTCTCACTACTCTGTGATCACAGAAACCGCTGCACTCGCAACACTGCTAGAAATTAACCCTTCAAGCCTTTTACCTGCACCTTCCTCTCTCTCAACACTCTGCCATCCACTCTCAACATCCACCAGCACACCAGTACACCCCAACTTGACCACTGCACCTGCTTGCCAGGCCCACCCTGACCACTGAACCTGACCATGTCCCCCCTGCCACCACCCTAGCTGCCGCTATCTAATCATCAGTGGCCTCATGCCCACCCCCAATATTACCCATTCTGGAACAGACACACACACACATACACACGCGTGTGTGTATTTTTTATAATTTTTACTGTAATAATAATACAAGCACAAAGTAATAGATATACATCTGTGAATGTTTGAGTTAATTCTGATCATTGTATAGCTAGCAATAGTTTAGTCACATTCAGATGGATTTGCTTTGTAATGCTGAAAATATTTCACCACTCGTTTAATTGGCTTTCTGATTTCAAATGAGGTCCTGGAACACATCCCAACATTTGTACCAACTTGGCTGAATTAATCACCTTAAATCACAATTTTAACTTGAAAAGTGTCAAGGCAGCTGCTGATTTCCAAAAACATGATGTGAGGCATGAAGATTTGTTGAAGTATCCTATTCGAGCTCAGCTATGAGGAAAGATTAGCTGAACTGAATGTATTCTCTCTTGATAGAATAAGATTAAAGGGGGGGGGGGGGGGGTTTGTAGAGTTATTCACTTTAACCACTTCAGCCCTGGAAGATTTGGCTCCTCAATGACCAGGCCATTTTTTGCGATATGGCACTGCGTCATTTTAACTGACAATTGCGTGGTCGTGCGGCGTTGTACCCAAACAAAATTGAAGTCCTTTTTTCCCACAAATAGAGCTTTCTTTTGGTGGTATTTGATCGGCTCTGCATTTTTTATTTTTTGCGCTATAAACAAAAGAAGAGCAACAATTTTGAAAAATAACACAATATCTTTTACTTTTTGCTATAATAAATATCCCACATTTTTTATCAAAAAAAATATTTTTTTCCTCAGTTTAGGCCGATATGTATTCTTCTACATATTTTTGGTAAAAAAAAAATCACAATAAGGGTATATTGATTGGTTTGCACAAAAGTTATAGCGTCTACAAAATAGGGGGTAGATTTATGGCATTTTTATTATTATTTTTTTACTAGTAAAGGCGTCGATCTACGATTTTTATTGGGACTGCAATATTGATGCAGACAAATTGGACACTTTTGAGACATTTTTTGGACAATTATACAGCGATCAGTGCTATAAAAATGCTGCATAAATGTTACTGGCAGGGAAGGGGTTAACACAAGGGGTGATTCATCAAAGGGTTAACTTGTTCCCTAGGTGTGTTCTAACTGTAGGGAGGATGGGACTGTCTAGGAGGAGAGAGAGAGAGATCGGTGTTCATACTTAGTATGAACACACGATCTGTCTCTAATCCCCTGAAAAAAATGGGATCTGTGTGTTTACACACACAGATCCCGGTTCTCGCTCTGTCATGAGCGATTGTGGGTGCCTGGCGGTCATCGCGCACATCGCGCACATCGCGCGCCCCTAGTGGCCAAAAGGTGAAGCGACGCAAGGTATCGTTTCGCCCAGCCGTGCCATTCTGTCACAGTAAAACTGCGGCGGCTGGTCGGCAAGTGGTTAAGGTCACTACAGAGGACAAGGGAGCACTCTTTATGTCTGGAGGAAAAGAGATTTAACCTCCAAATACCTTAGGGCTTCTTCACAGTAAGATCTGTGAAAATGAGGACTAGACTCCCTCAAGAGCTGGTTCTGGCCAGCTCAGCAGATTGTTTCAATAAATTCCTGAATTCTTTGCTAAATTAACAAAATATAACTGGATACTAATATGTATAGGTAAGGTTGCACCAGGGAATATCCTCTCAGGGGATCGGGAAGGATGTTCTTTCCTCATTGGAGCAAATTGGATCATGCTTTAATTTTTTTTTTTGCCTTGCCTTGCCATGAATCAACTGTGGGTATAGGATTGAGTATAGGGAGGTTTGTGTGTGTGTGTGTTTTCTCTGTGGGTTGAACTGAATGGACTTTGACCAGACTAACTATGTAAATATACTGTATATACATATTCCAATCATCATGGCACCATGAAGTCTTAGGCAGGTGGTAATTGTCTAAGTTAAAAGTGTAAATTGTTAAATCACAGGGGTAAAGATATTGTAATTTTCTGACAAGTGGTCTTGAATGCCCCCACCCTAGTTTAGGGATGGTTGTTCTAGCTGTGAACGATTTGTTCTGTTCTCCTGTCCGAAATGTCCACCTCTCTGTCCTAGACAGAAAGGTAAATGCTGGGTTATGTTCTGGAAACTCATTTTATCTGAGTAGGTGATGCAAATGAATGCTGAAACATCTTCAGCGTTACAAAACAAATCTGATTGAATGTGACAAACTAGTACAACTGCAATATATATATATATATATATATATATATATATATATATATCTATACAGTATCTCACAAAAGTGAGTACACCCTCACATTTTTTAAAATATTTTGTTATATCTTTTCATGTGACAACACTGAAGACATGACACTTTGCTACAATGTAAAGTAGTGAGTGTACAGCTTGTATAACAGTGTAAATTTGCTGTCCCCTCAAAATAACAACACACGGTCATTAATGTCTAAACTGCTGGCAACAAAAGTGAGTACACCCCTAAGTGAAAATGTCCAAATTGGGCCCAATTAGCCATTTTCTCTCCCCGGTGTCATGTGACTTGTTAGTGTTACAAGGTCTCAGGTGTGAATGGGGAGCAGGTGTGTTAAATTTGGGGTTATCACTCTCACGTTTTTATATTGGTCACTGGAAGTTCAACATGGCACCTCATGGCAAAGAACTCTCTGAGGATCTGAAAAAAAGAATTGTTGCCCTATATAAAGATGGCCTAGGCTATAAGAAAATTGCCAAGACCCTGAAACTGAGCTGCAGCACAGTGGCCAAGCCCATACTGTGGTTTAACAGGACAGGTTCCACTGAGAACAGGCCTCACCATGGTCGACCAAAGAAGTTGAGTGCACGTGCTCAGCGACATATCAAGAGGGTGTCTTTGGGAAATAGACATTTGAGTGCTGCCAGCATTGCTGCAGAGATTGAAGGGGTGGGTGGTCAGCCTGTCAGTGCTCGGACCATAGGCCGCACACTGCATCAAATTGGTCTGCATGGCTGTCGTCCCAGAAGGAAGCCTCTTCTAAAGATGATGCACAAGAAAGCCCGCAAACAGTTTGCTGAAGACAAGCAGATTAAGGACATGGATTACTGAAACCATGTCCTTTGGTCTGATGAGACCAAGATACATTTATTTAGTTCAGATGGTGTCAAGCGTGTGTGGCAGCAACTAGGTGAGGAGTACAGACAAGTGTGTCTTGCCTACAGTCAAGCATGGTGGTGGGAGTGTCATGGTCTGGGGCTGCATGAGTGCTTCTGGCACTGGAGAGCTACAGTTCATTGAGGGAACCATGAATGCCAACATGTGCTGTGACATACTGAACCAGAGCATGATCCCCTCCCTGCGGAGACTGGGCCGCAGGGCAGTATTCCAACATCATAAAGACCCCAAACACACCTCCAAGTTAACCACTGCCTTGCTAAAGAAGCTGAGGGTAAAGGTGATGGACTGGCCAAGCATGTCTCCAGACCTAAACCCTATTGAGCATCTGTGGGGCATCCTTAAACAGAAGGTGGAGGAGCGCAAGGTCTCTAACATCCACCAGCTCTGTGATGTCATCATGGAGGAGTGGAAGAGGACTCCAGTGCCAACTTGTGAAGCTCTGGTGAACTCCATGCCCAAGAGGGTTAAGGCAGTGCTGGAAAATAAGGGTGGCCACACAAAATATTGACACTTTGGGCCCAATTTGGACATTTTCATTTAGGGGTGTACTCACTTTTGTTGCCAGCGGTTTAGACATTAATGGCTGTGTGTTGAGTTATTTTGAGGGGACAGCAAATTTACACTGTTATACAAGCTGTGCACTCACTACTTTACATTGTAGCAAAGTGTCATTTCCTTAGTGTTGTCACATGATAAGGTATAATAAAATATTTACAAAAATGTGAGGGGTGTACTCACTTTTGTGAGATATATATATATATATATATATATATATATATATATATATATATATATATATATATATATATATATATAATTTTTTTTTTAACCAAGTTATCTATACAAAATAAATATACAGTTTAAAGAATGCATAGAGATGTGATCTGAAATGTCATTGTCATTGAATATATTTGGGAACGCAAAAAAAAATATTTTTAATGTTGACTATTGACCTTTTTAAGTTTACATTTTTCTTATAAAATGACCTTGATTAACTCAGGTAATACAATTTTTTTAAAAGCAATACAACTGATTGAAATAAACCCAAATCATAGATGGCAGAACATATATAAAATATTAAGCAAGAGACATAAACATAAATATAACATATCTGAAATATTTTTTGTACAGTCTGAATTTACAGTTGATGAAATAAAAACTTCAGATGTGATGAGTCCTGACAATGGCACCTGAGATGCAAGAGTTGGACTGTCTGAGTTTATAAGAGAATTTATCTTCTCTGCTTCTTTATTGCAGGCTTCAATCTAAACAAAGGAAAGGTAGATATCAAAACTGTTATTTATATATAATACTGGTTTACACCAAGAATTGCAGATTTGACATTCTGTTCTTTTTTATATGTAATTTATTTTTCCTGACAGACTCCATGGCAGCATACGTTTGGGTAGCCCACCCACGCTCCTAACCCATAGGACCCTACTCCCATACATTTTCAGGCTGAGCCAGAGGCCACCTTCCTTTTTTGTCCTCCTCACTCATAGGACCATGTTGTATGAAATTTTCCTACCTTTTTGGAGGTATTGGCGACCAGGTTTCATGCAGAACAGCTGTACAATCTGTCCTGTGATGTCCAGAAGTCTTCCAGGAGGCTTCGGTGATCACTGAGTCCCCAGCTAACAGCGGGGTGGTTTTAATGGCACACATATGCATAAGATGGATACCTGCAAAACGGAGGCCCTTGCCAATGGTGGGCATTTGTACCAGGTTGGATGCCCTGCTAACAGCGGGTGTTCTGTCCACCAGATGTCTTGCTGATTATTTGTACCTTATTTGTACCTGTGTTGTTAAATTTACATGCAAAATGTGTAATTTACTTAAGACAATCATATGTGGTGTGCAGGCTCCATCTAGCGTTCCTTTTTGGTATTGCTGCAGTTCTGTTTATTTGTTTTATTGTATGTGTAATTAAGGAAGTTGTCAGCAAGCAGGGAATTCTGGGTAGAATCTTAACAGGAAGTGAACCAGTCACCATTCTTTTCAACACATTGCAGGAAGCAAGACATGTCTTTCTCAATCTATCGTCATCACCCCTTAGAGAACCTAAAAAATTCACCTGGCTTGCTCTAATAAAACTGAGATCAAAGAAATAAGGTATCTGAAGTTATTGGGATAAGAAGGTTTAGCTATCTGTCCCAGAGACAGAACAGCAGGTGAATATTAAGTGTGCCCAGCATGGTTGCTAAAACTGTTGTTCCTGCTTCTGGGATCCAAGTCACCCTGCAAATGCATTGATTGCCCTGTGGATACGTGAGTATGGCTTGGGGTCAGCAGAAGGGACCAGGTGCCATGCAGACTGTTAGGGAGTAACTCCACTTATGTTAAAAAAATATACAGGTATAATATATTATTATATATATAACCAAACCGAAAAAAAATATGGAGATGACTGTGCTCTCTGGGAGATCTATGTGCATTGCAACATTTTTCTTTTGTCTTTTTTCTGTCCTGAACAAATAACTGTTTAAGCAGGGTTTGCTCTCTGTGTTGGGGGCTCATTTACAAGTGAATCACCTGCTGGAGTTGGTGCACTGAAGTGAGAAGTCTGCAGTGTCAGTACTCCTTTATAGCAGCAGTTAACCCTTTAGGGGTTTTTCTCACATAGCAAACAGAAACAACTGTTACATTGTTTTCTTTTTGCACAGCTTAGGAAACTTCAGCAGCTGCGGTTTGAATTGGAAATGTTGTTTAATAAATTACCACATGGCTTGAGTAGCAATTGTCCATATTATAATATCTTTTTTTTCTCAACAATGTGGCGTTCCTCCTTGCACAGTGTCTCTGTTTAGCAGGGATTTATTTCTTGCTGTGACAGATCCTTGTGCATCCAGCAGTCTAATGCCTCTGTGCTGAGGCTGCTCTATGCAGGTTATAGCTGGAGGGGGGCAGTGTCTCCCTTACTGATACTGTTTCCTGGTTTGTCAGCCCTTCTGTGTGCCTCTTAAAGCTGGTAAATGGAAAGCTGACTAATGGACACTTGCTATTAAGTCTCTTCAGATCTGCATGCATTATGCACACCGTAAACTGGGCTCGTGCCTTGGCAGGCAAAATTCTATATGAATTTCCTGCTTTGCTCAGGCATCCAGGGAGGAAGATGACAGCGACCAGCAGGTTGCCACAGGTAGTCAAGACATTCTAAAGGAGTCTGTTGCAACTCTTCCTGTGCAAGGATTCTACTCTGACAATGTCAAGCTTTTTCCTTGCAGGACCAGTCAACTAGCCAATTTAACCCTCTTCAAACAATTCCTAAAAGGAAGATGTGGATAAGGATGATCTTTAAGCAGGCTTTTGTAACTCCTTTTTGTAAGGCCGTTAGGGTGCCTAAAATGTAAGATCCTGCAGAGGTACATGCAATGCAAGTATTTTTAGCACTTTCAAAGGAGTGTGTCGCCCCCCCCCCCCCTATAATGTTTAAGCTAGAAGCTTGTTCTAGAAGAGTGGTGCAAATTGAACAGAAGGACAAAGCAGCAGAATGTCTTAGTGGTCAGCACCTTGCAGCACTGGATAGCTTAGTTCAAACCCCAAACAAGACACTTCTACCTGTGTAGGATGTCAGATTGGGCACTTATGAGGAAGAGGTTTTCCAGCATATTGAGTAACCTATTTGGTTGACGTCGCCTTCATGAGCTTAGCCATATAAATGGAGTTGTCATTGGAGGATGCTGTGTCCTTCAGGGGTATACTCAATCATGATGATTGGGTGTGTCCTTGGGGAGGGGGGCCTTTAGTGGGGTGTAGCATCTTCTGAGAGTTCAGAAAGAAGAGAGAAAGAGAGTCCTCAACCAAGTAGTCAGCAAAGAGCTCCACTTCTGGGGCAAGGTTACTGGTCCTTTTCAGATTGTGCCACTAATACATATCTAACGGGCAAGGCCGTCTTTAAGGCAGGGCAAAAGGGGCAACTGCCCTTAGCCCTGTCATTGTTGTGGGGCCTAAAGCAGCTGCCTCATACTTGCCAACTATCCCAGTTTAAATTCCCTTGTCTTTTGAAGTTTTAGTCCTGTGCTGTGTCCCAATATCCCAGTGTGAAGTGCTGGTACTAATGCTGCCCAGCTCTGCCTTATTGTTGTGTACAGATGACTCACCTGCAGACCCTGTGTTTACATGTAAATAACCAGCATTCGTATGTAAATGGCGGCAGCATTCATAAGCAGTGGCGGCTGGTGGTATATTTTTTTTGGGGGGGGCGCAGGTTCACACACAGGCACCCCCCCAGTCGGTCACCAGCCCCAAACCTAGTCCACCTAGGTCGCGGCTGTGCTTCCTCCAGGCGGTGGCTTCCCCCTGCGTCTCCTCCTGGTGGTGCTTCATGGTGGCTTCCCCTGCATCTCCTCCCGACAGGTGACTACCAGGGATTCACTCAGTTTGGAGGTATTTGGCTAGTACAGACCCCCTCTTCACTAAGTATGGCCTCCCTCAGTCCAGATCCCCCTCCACTAAGTACAGACCCCCTCCCTCAGTATACACCCACCTCTTTCCTAAGTATAGACCACCCTCCTCCTTCAGTCTAGACCCCCACTCCACTAAGTACAACTCCCTTACACTTAGTGCAGATACCCTCCCTCAGTCTAGACCCCCTCCCTTAGTACAGACCCCCTCCCCTAAGTACAGATCCCCTTCCCCCAGTCCAGAGCCCATCTACACTAAGTACAGCCCCCCCTACACTAAGTACAGACCCCTCCTCCCCTTGTTCAGACCCCCCTACACTACGTAGTAATCCCCCGTACACTAAATACAAACCCCATTATACTAAGTACAGACAGCCCCCTCAGTCCAGACCCCCCCCACTATGTATGGACCCCCTCCCTAAGTACAGACCACCCTCCCTCAGTATAGACCCCCTCCACTAAGTACAGACCTCCCACCCTCCGTACAGACCACCCTCCCTCAGTACAGACCCCCCTCCCTTAGTCCAGACCCCCCTTACCCTGCTCTCTAATCCTGAGCAAAAACGCAATGAATCCGTTGAACAGGAGATTGTTATCTCCCCAGTGAAACCTGAGCTTCAATTCGCACCGCACATGTGTGAAACCAGGCTTACATTAAGTACAGCCCCCTTACACTAAGTACAGACACTTCCCATAGTGCACTGTGTCTGGCGCCCGAACACAGTGCACTTAGTTAAAGGACATTTAAAAAAAAAATGTTTTTCTTAAAGGGGCAGTTTAAAAAAGAAAAATTTTTTTGTGACTACAGCGGGGGGGGGGGGGGGGGGTCGGCGCCCGGGTGCCCCCTATGGACGGGTGCCACTGTTCATAAGTAAATAGTTGCGGCTGGCAGTATTGATATGTAAATAAAGGCGGCATTCATATGTAGATCATGCCCCCCTGCAGTGAGGAGATGATGTGCTGTAACCTCTACCAACCAATCAGTGAGCAGTAATACTCTACAGTAATCTCTAGCAACCAATTAACAAGCGGAAATCATTTGCTGTAACCTCTAGCAACTAATCAGTGAGCCGTAATGTGTGCTGTAACCTCTAGCAACCAGTCAGTAAGCAGTAATTATATGCTGTAACCGCTGGCAACCAATCGCAATTGCTGCCTGATCTGATACAGTAATCGGATTTTAACGTCTAGCTGCTATTTATTGTATGTCTCAGAGCAGGTGGAGAATGAAATTGCATGGGGGGGGCCCAAGAAAATTTTTGCCCAGGCTCCAATCAATATTAAAGATGACCCTGCTAACGGGTACCTGGTTGCTACTCTTCTGATAGGTGGGTACAGCTGAAAGTCATGTAAAAAAGCCCCCCTTGGGTTTTTTAATCTAAGGCTCAACTGCTCCTTTAACCATTTCAGCCCCGGAAGAATTTACCCCCTTCCTGACCAGAGCACTTTTTGCGATTCGGCACTGCATCGCTTTAACTGACAATTGCTCGGTCTTGCGACGTTGTACCCAAACAAAATTGACGTCCTTTTTTTCCCACAAATAGAGATTTCTTTTGGTTGTATTTGATCGCCTCTGAGGTTTTTATCTTTTGCGCTACAAACAAAAAAAGAACGACAATTTTGAAAAAAAACAATATTTTTAACTTTTTGCTATAATAAATATCCCCCAAAAATATATAAAAAAACAATTTTTTTCCTCAGTTTAGGCCGATATGTATTCTTCTACATATTTTTTGTAAAAAAAAAATGCAATAGGCGTATATTGATTGGTTTGCGCAACAGTTATAGCGTCTACAAAATAGGTGATAGTTTTATGGCATTTTTATTATTATACTTTTTTTATTAGTAATGGCGGCGATCTACGATTTTTATCGGGACTGCGACATTATGGCGGACACAGTGGACATTTTTTACACTATTTTGGGACCATTGTCCTTTATACAGCAATCAGTGCTATAAAAATGCATTGATTACTGTGTAAATGACACTGGCAGTGAAGGGGTTAACCACTAGGGGGCAGTGAAGGGGTTAAGTGTGTCCTAGGGAGTGATTCTAACTGTGAGGGGGCTGGACTTCAACACGCAGGACAGTGATCACTGCTCTCGATGACAGAGAGCTGTGATCACTGTCCTGTTACTAGGCAGAATGGGGAAATGCTTTGTTTCCAAAAGCATCTCCCCGTTTTTCCTCTCCGTGACACGATCGCGGGCACCCGGTGGACATCAGGTTGGCAGGACCCGTGGTCATGGTCATAGAGACTGCAGCGGGCACTCACGCACTTGCGACACCACTTCTTAAAGGGGATGTACCCGTACGCCCTTTTGCCTGCCAGTGTCATTCTGCCGACATACATCGGCGTACGCTGGTCGGCAAGTGGTTAAACCTATCATTTTGCTGATCAAGTAAATATATATATTGTTGTTCAAGAAGTGAATTTGTGTTGAAATCAAAATTGAAGTTATGTGTGTGTCATAAGATGGTCTGCAGTTGACATAATATATTGTGACATAATGAGTTATAATGATAAAGCAACGGAATCGGCCGACAATGAATTATAATTAAATAATAAGATAGTAGTCAGGACTAGTGGTTAAAGGTAAAATTGCACATTTCAGTGATGTCAGAATTTTAAATACTCAGGTAATTGAATAATATTTTTAATATAGATTAAATTTGATAGGGACTTAGATTAAAAGAGGAGAATAGTTTTTTCTTCTTGAGTATTTTTGTTGGGGAGGGTGCAGGCCGCTTTAGTGATAGAATTGGTTAATTCCTAAGTTTCACCTGGGTTGCCCTCCCTTATAAGACAAACGCCTCAGGTCAGGTACTTAGGAAGTACTTTGAAGTGTGTGCACATTAGTATTACTTCACTGGTAGCATAACTTGTGATTGCTGGTTGGTATTGGTAGATTACTTTCATATTTTTTGTTGCTGGCTTTAAGCGTTCTGGGAACGCTGTGGAAAAGTGTACACGCCCATTAGTAGCTTGGTGCTCGTAGGAAGAAAGGTGAGACGCTCGAGCAGGTAGGGATTTTTAGTCAGAGATAGGGACAAAGTAACTTAGAAAGTTCCCTTGCTCTAACCCAAATATTGTGAGAGTGGTCAGTACTTTTGAATGTAAGTTGCTATATTCTGCTTAAAGCAGAGTTCCACACAAAAATGCAACTACCGCTTTTCGGAACCCACCCTCCGGTGTCACATTTGGCACCTTTAGGGGGGAGGGGGGAGCAGATACCTGTCTAATACAGGTATTTTGCTCCCACTTCCGGGCATAGATACCCGCACCACCCACGGGCATCTACGCCACTTCCCGCCCCCCCACTGTCTTCTGGGAGACACACGAGTCCCAGGAGACAGCAGGGACCAGTGGGAACGCACAATGTGAGTCGCGTATGCGCAGTAGGGAACCAGGGAGTGAAGGTTGAGTGGTCAGGCAGGTAAAGGTCATGCACGAGCTGGCGGTGAAGTACAAAATCAGCAGGCTAGAGAGTAGTCAGGAATTCAAGCAGAAGTTCATATACGGTATTCAGAGTCACAAAGCAGTCACAACACCCAGGGAGCTAGTCCACACAAACGGGCACTGAGAGATAGAAAGTGCTGCTATTTATGGGCTGCTTTGATTGTAGATTGTCCACAGTTAGCAGCAGGTGGGGCTAATGAGTCCAAGGTAATGCATCAAATGGAGAGAACATAGCCATAACTCCAGAGCTCTTCTGTGGCACAACAAGTAAGACTGCAGCTGTGGGACCAGGAACATCCTGGTTCGAATAAACCCAGGTACATGACAGAGCTCCCTCCCCAGTGGACCCCTCCGGGGGGCTAGTGGGGCTTAGTGGGAAAGGACGCATGGAAGTCTTGAATAAGAGCAGGAGCATGCAAATTTTTGGCTGGGACCCAGGAACGGTCTGTGATGGGATATCCCTTCCAATGAACCAGATACCGTAGGCCACGACCCTGTCTTCTGGAATCAAGAATCTTAGAGACTTCAAACTCATTTTGTCCATCAACAAGAACAGGGGGAGGTAGCTGTTGCATTCTGGAATAACTATTGAAAATTGCCTTTTTGAGGAGGGAAATGTGGAATACGGGGTGTATCCGGAGAGAGGAGGGCAATTTCAAGTGATGGGAGACTGGCCCGACTCGAGCAATAATTCTGTAAGGACCGATGAATCGAGGGCCCAATTTGGTAGAAGGCTGTTTCAGTCTCGCGTATTTGGTTGATAGCCAAACTCTGTCACCCACCACATATGGAGGTATATAGCATGTTCGTTTGTTGGAGAAAAGCGCATACTTGTCTGCTGACTTCCGTAGTAATAAGCAAATCTTTTTCCAATGTAGCAGAATATTTTTCACCTGCTGATCTGCTGCTGGTACACCAGAAGAAGGCTGAAGTAGGAGAAAAGTCTGAGGGTGATAGCCTGAGGGTGATAGCCTAGGGCTGCGTAGAATGAGTGGTATGAAGAGCACTGTGCCAACGGGAATTTATGGCAAACTTAGCCAAAGGCAAATATTCAGACCAGTTGGAGTGTAAGGAATAGACATAATGTCGAAGATAGGTTTCCAGGGTCTGGTTTATGCGTTCGGTTTGACTATCTGTTTGAGGGTGATGTGAGGTAGAGAGTGAGAGTGTTACTCCCAGTTTCTTGCAGAATGCTCTCCAGAATCGGGAAACAAACTGGGATCCGCGGTCTGAGACAACATTGGTAGGTATGCCATATCTCACAATATGGGAAAGGAAGAGGGTAGACAGTGCTTTCACTGTAGGTAATCCCTGGAGCGGCACAAAATGAGACATTTTGGAAAAGCGATACACTATGACCCATATATCAGTCATGCCCTCGGACTTGTGTAAGTCTGTAATGAAGTCCATAGTCAAATGGGTCCAAGGCTGTCGAGGTGCCGAAAGTGGTTGTAACAGTCCAGTAGGCAATGTGCGGGGTACTTTATTAGCAGCACAAGTTGGACAGGCAGCTGCATAGTCAGTAACATCCCTTTTCATATGAGGGCACCAGACATGACGCTGCAAGGTCTTAAGAGTGATGGTGACACCAGGATGACCGGATAGCACACCATCATGTGCCCAGAGGAGTACAGGTTTTCTGAGGCTAGGGGCTACGAACAGGCGACCTGGTGGTATCTTCAAGCCTTGGGGAACACGATTCTGGGTTTCTTGTAACTGTTGGGAAAGAGCCGTGGAGAAGCTCAGCGAAGCTGGCCCCCCTACAATCAGCACAAATAAAAACTCAAGTGTGTTTCTTTAGTGCTACGTTTGTGCTGTTTTGTGCCGTACATTTGTGCTGCTTTTATTTTTAAGATATTAGCAATTGTTTTTTCCAGACTGTGACATCACCTAGCCCCCCTACAACACCCAAATGACACAAAACTGGTCTCGTTGGTTAGTGCTACGTTTGTGCTGTTTTGTGCTGCTAAAAATTCCGTTCTATCTTTTATCGTTTTTGCGTTATTAATGATTTATTAAAGGTCACCAAAGGTCAGTCAGCCCCCCTACAACGCCCAAATGACACGAAACTGGTCTCGTTGGTTAGTGCTACGTTTGTGCTGTTTTGTGCTGCTAAAAATTCCGTTCTATCTTTTATCGTTTTTGCGTTATTAATGATTTATTAAAGGTCACCAAAGGTCAGTCAGCCCCCCTACAATGCCCAAATGATGCAAAACTGGTCTCGTTGGTTAGTGCTACATTTGTGCTGTTTTGTGCTGCTAACATTTCCGTCCTATCTTTTATCGTTTTTTCGTTATTAATGATTTATTAAAGGTCACCAAAGGTCAGTCAGCCCCCCTACAACGCCCAAATGACACGAAACTGGTCTCGTTGGTTAGTGCTACGTTTGTGCTGGTTTGTGCTGCTAAAATTTTTATTTGTGCTGTTATGGTTTTTAAGTTATAACAGTTTATTTTTTTTTTCAAACCCCACTCACTTTGCCCACCCTACAATCAGCACAAATAAAAACTCAAGTGTGTTTCTTTAGTGCTACATTTGTGCTGTTTTGTGCTGTTAAAATTTCTGTCCTACCTTTTATCATTTTTGCGTTATTAATGATTTATTAAAGGTCACCAAAGGTCAGTCAGCCCCCCTACAACGCCCAAATGACACAAAACTGGTCTCGTTGGTTAGTGCTACGTTTGTGCTGTTTTGTGCTGCTAACATTTCCGTTCTATCTATTATCGTTCTTGCGTTATTAATGATTTATTAAAGGTCACCAAAGGTCACTCAGCCCCCCTATAATGCCCAAATGACACAAAACTGGTCTCGTTGGTTAGTGCTACGTTTGTGCTGTTTTGTGCTGCTAAAATTTCTGTTCTATCTTTTATCATTTTCTCGTTATTAATGATTTATTAAAGGTCACCAAAGGTCAGTCAGCCCCCCTACAACGCCCAAATGACACGAAACTGGTCTCGTTGGTTAGTGCTACGTTTGTGCTGGTTTGTGCTGCTAAAATTTTTATTTGTGCTGTTATGGTTTTTAAGTTATAACAGTTTTTTTTTTTTTTCAAACCCCACTCACTTTGCCCACCCTACAATCAGCACAAATAAAAACTCAAGTGTGTTTCTTTAGTGCTACATTTGTGCTGTTTTGTGCTGCTAAAATTTCTGTCCTACCTTTTATCGTTTTTGCGTTATTAATGATTTATTAAAGGTCACCGAAGGTCACTCAGCCCCCCCTACAACACCCAAATGACACAAAACTGGTCTCGTTGGTTAGTGCTATGTTTGTGCTCTTTTGTGCTGCTAAAATTTCCATTCTATCTTTTATCGTTTTCGCGTTATTAATGATTTATTAAAGGTCATCAAAAGTCAGTCAGCCCCCCTACAACACCCAAATGACACAAAACTGGTCTCGTTGGTTAGTGCCTCATTTGTGCTGGTTTGTGCTGCTAAAATTTTTATTTGTGCTGTTATGGTTTTTTAGTTATAACAGCTTGTTTTTATATTTGTGCTTTTTTGTGTCATAATAATAAAAATTCGTGCTGCTTTTATTTTTAAGATAATAGCAATTTGTTTTTTCCAGATGATGACATCACCCCGCTCTCCTGTCACATACCTGGTTAGTGAGCTCCTGGTTAGAAAGCAGCCATGGGAGCACAGTGAGGTATGAGTGCCTGTGATCAGTCCAGTAGACTGCGTGGTGGAAGCAGTCAGTAGGTGGATGTGGCGGCAGAACCAGCTGGTGGCAGATGAGCTGGCACTGATCTTGGCTGGTGGCAGACTGTGGGTAAGCAGCTGGAAGCAGGAGACAGATGAGACCTTGCTGGGCTGAAGAACTGTAGCAGGCTGGATGAGCAGGATGCAGGGTCAGATGAGCCGGATCCATGATGGTCAGGCAGATCAGGCATAGACGGCACACAACAGGATAATCGGGTCACAAACCAAGTCAGCAACAGGAGGTAGATCAAGCAAGAAGAGAAGGCAGAAGCAGAATCCAGAGACAAGCCAAGGTCAGGGCAGGTAACAGTCAAACGGAGGTCAGGAGCAAGCTGGGTTAGGATCAGAGGTCAAACACAGGAATCAGGAATGAACACACAGAAGCGGCACACCAAATTGCAGCCTGTTTAAATAGTCTGTCTGGTGCCAGCATTGGTGACAGGCTCACGCTCATGTGCCCAGCCAGTTGCCAGTCTGCGCATGCGCATATGTATGTACAGGGAGACATCATTTGTGCTATGCGAAAGCCTTCCCTGACACCCCCTACAGCAGCCAAACAAAATGAAAACGGGCTGGTTGGTTAGTGCCACGTTTGTGTTGATTTGTGCCTATTTACTTTCCATTCTGTGACGGCGTCTCTTCGTCTGACGGCTCTTAAATAACTGGGTGGCCCCGCCCCCTCTGACGCACGGGACATGACGGGACTTCCCTGTGGCATTCCCTGTGACGTCACAGGGAAGTCCCGTCAAGTCACCGTGCGTCAGAGGGGGCGGGGTCACCGGGTGGCCCCGCCCCCTGTTATTTAAGAGCCATCAGACGAAGAGATGCCGTCACACAGTGGGAGCCTCCCTTCATGACAGCATGGGTGCGGAGCGGCCCGGAGAAGAAAATGAAGAAGAGAAGAAGAGAAGAAGGAAGAAGAGAAGAGGATGAAGAAGAAGATGAAGAGAAGAGCGGGAGCCTCCCCTCATGCCATGGGTGCGGAGCGGCCCGAGGAGAAGAAGATAGAAGACGGCGCGGAGGAGATGCTGGACGAGAACGCTGGAGGAAGAACCAGAAGAGCCAGAAGAACCAGAAGAAGATGAAGGAAGAAAGAAGAAGCATTTAAATAAAGGAATTGTCAAAAACTGTCTCTTGTCATTTTTAACATTTTTGACAGTTTTTTAGTGAAATGGCAGGGGTAAGTACCCCCTTACCATTTCACACAGGGGGGGGCCGGGATCTGGGGGTCCCCTTGTTGAAGGGGGCTTCCAGATTCCGATAAGCCCCCCGCCTGCAGACCCCCACAACCACCGGCCAGGGTTGTGGGGATGAGGCCCTTGTCCTCATCAACATGGGGACAAGGTGTTTTGGGGGGCTACCCCAAAGCACCCTCCCAATGTTGAGGGCATGTGGCCTGGTATGGTTCGGGGGGGGGCCGCACTCTCGTCCCCCCCTCTTTTCATGCGGCCTTTGTTTTTGTTTTTGTTTTTTTTTTGGCGCGGGGTTCCCCTTAAAATCCATACCAGACCTGAATGGTCTGGTATGGAATTTAGGGGGAACCCCACGTCATTTTTTTTTTTTAATTTTGGCCGGGGTTCCCCTTAATATCCATACCAGACCTAAAGGGCCTGGTATGGAATTTAGGGGGACTCCCACGTCATTTTTTTTTTTTAATTTTGGTTCGGGATTTCCCTGTGGGGAATTCCCAAGCCGTTTATATCAATGAACTTCTATGTGTATTGTCGGCAATGCAATAGCCGCGGGTAGTTTTAAATTGCTTTTTTTCCTTCGAAACGTCATTTTGCTGTCAGACTATTCTAAACAAAGGAAACATGCGCCCCTTTACAGGCATACTATAGACACCCCCCAGGTACGAAATTTAAAGGGATATTACACTTTTAATGTTTGACTTTAAGCATTATTAAAATCACTGCTCCTGAAAAAACGGCCGTTTTTAAAACTTTTTTTGCATTGATCCATGTCCCCTGGGGCAGGACCCAGGTCCCCAAACACTTTTTATGACAATAACTTGCATATAAGCCTTTAAAATTAGCACTTTTGATTATTCATGTTCGTGTCCCATAGACTTTAACGGTGTTCGCGTGTTCGAGCGAACTTTTTTCCTGTTCGCATGCTCTGGTGCGAACCGAACAGGGGGGTGTTCGGCTCATCCCTACTCCTGACCTCCGTTTGACTGCTACCAGCCCTGACCTTGGCTTGTCTCTGGATTCTGCTTCTGCCTTCTCTTCTTGCCTGATCTACCTCCTGTTGCTGACTTGGTTTGTGACCCGACTATCTTGTTGTGTGCCGTCTATGCCTGATCTGCCTATGGACCCGGCTCATCTGACCCTGCATCCTGCTCATCCAGCCTGCTACAGCTCTTCAGCCCAGCAAGGTCTCATCTGTCTCCTGCTTCCAGCTGCTTACCCACAGTCTGCCACCAGCCAAGCTCAGTGCCAGCTCATCTGCCACCAGCTGGTTCTGCCGCCACATCCACCTGCTGACTGCTGCCACCACGCAGTCTACTGGACTGATCACAGGCACTCATACCTCACTGTGCTCCCATGGCTGCTTTCTAACCAGGAGCTCACTAACCAGGTACGTGACAGGAGAGCAGGGTGATGTCATCATCTGGAAAAAAACAAATTGCTATTATCTTAAAAAAAAGCAGCACAAATTATGACACAAAAAAGCACAAATATAAAAACAAGCTGTTATAACTAAAAAACCATAACAGCACAAATAAAAATTTTAGCAGCACAAACCAGCACAAATGAGGCACTAACCAACGAGACCAGTTTTGTGTCATTTGGGTGTAGTAGGGGGGCTGAGTGACCTTTGGTGACCTTTAATAAATCATTAATAACGCAAAAACGATAAAAGGTAGGACAGAAATTTTAGCAGCACAAAACAGCACAAATGTAGCACTAAAGAAACACACTTGAGTTTTTATTTGTGCTGATTGTAGGGTGGGCAAAGTGAGTGGGGTTTGAAAAAAAAAACTGTTATAACTTAAAAACCATAACAGCACAAATAAAAATTTTAGCAGCACAAACCAGCACAAACATAGCACTAACCAACGAGACCAGTTTCGTGTCATTTGGGCATTGTTGGGGGGCTGACTGACCTTTGGTGACCTTTAATAAATCATTAATAACGAGAAAACGATAAAAGATAGAACGGAAATTTTAGCAGCACAAAACAGCACAAACGTAGCACTAACCAACGAGACCAGGTTTGTGTCATTTGGGCATTATAGGGGGGCTGAGTGACCTTTGGTGACCTTTAATAAATCATTAATAACGCAAAAACGATAATAGATAGAACGGAAATGTTAGCAGCACAAAACAGCACAAACGTAGCACTAACCAACGAGACCAGTTTTGTGTCATTTGGGCGTTGTAGGGGGGCTGACTGACCTTTGGTGACCTTTAATAAATCATTAATAACGCAAAAACGATAAAAGGTAGAACGGAAATTTTAGCAGCACAAAACAGCACAAATGTAGCACTAAAGAAACACACTTGAGTTTTTATTTGTGCTGATTGTAGGGTGGGCAAAGTGAGTGGGGTTTGAAAAAAAAAAAAAACCTGTTATAACTTAAGAACCATAACAGCACAAATAAAAATTTTAGCAGCACAAACCAGCACAAACGTAGCACTAACCAACGAGACCAGTTTCGTGTCATTTGGGTGTTGTAGGGGGGCTGACTGACCTTTGGTGACCGTTAATAAATCATTAATAACACGAAAATGATAAAAGATAGAACGGAAATTTTAGCAGCACAAAACAGCACAAACGTAGCACTAACCAACGAGACCAGTTTTGTGTCATTTGGGTATTATAGGGGGGCTGAGTGACCTTTGGTGACCTTTAATAAATCATTAATAACGCAAAAACGATAATAGATAGAACGGAAATGTTAGCAGCACAAAACAGCACAAACGTAGCACTAACCAACGAGACCAGTTTTGTGTCATTTGGGCATTGTAGGGGGGCTGACTGACCTTTGGTGACCTTTAATAAATCATTAATAACGCAAAAACGATAAGAGATAGAACAGAATTTTTAGAAGCACAAAACAGCACAAACGTAGCACTAACCAACGAGACCAGTTATGTGTCATTTGGGTGTTGTAGGGGGGCTGACTGACTTTTGGTGACCTTTAATAAATCATTAATAACGCAAAAACGATAACAGGTAGAACGGAAATTTTAGCAGCACAAAACAGCACAAATGTAGCACTAAAGAAACACACTTGAGTTTTTATTTGTGCTGATTGTAGGGTGGGCAAAGTGAGTGGGGTTTGAAAAAAAAAAAAAACTGTTATAACTTAAAAACCATAACAGCACAAATAAAAATTTTAGCAGCACAAACGTAGCACTAACCAACGAGACCAGTTTCATGTCATTTGGGTGTTGTAGGGGGGCTGACTGACCTTTGGTGACCTTTAATAAATCATTAATAACGCAAAAACGATAAAAGATAGAACGGAATTTTTAGCAGCACAAAACAGCACAAACATAGCACTAACCAACGAGACCAGTTTTGTGTCATTTGGGCGTTGTAGGGGGGCTGACTGACCTTTGGTGACCTTTAATAAATCATTAATAACGCAAAAACGATAAAAGATAGAACGGAATTTTTAGCAGCACAAAACAGCACAAACGTAGCACTAACCAACAAGACCAGTTTTGTGTCATTTGGGCGTTGTAGGGGGGCTAGGTGATGTCATAGTCTGGAAAAAACAATTGCTAATATCTTAAAAATAAAAGCAGCACAAATGTAAATTTTTACGGCACAAAACAGCACAAACGTAGCACTAAAGAAACACACTTGAGTTTTTATTTGTGCTGATTGTAGGGGGGCCAGCTTCCCTGAGCTCCGTGGAGATCTGTGCGACAATTTTGTGAGGTGGGATTATATACTACTCGGTAGGTTGATCTTCTGAGGTAGGGAACTGTCTGGAAAGAGCATCGGCTTTCTTGTTTTTATGCCCAGGAACATAAAAAAATAACAAAATTAAAATGGGAGAAAAACAGAGCCCATCGAGCCTGACGTGAGTTCAAACGTCTTGCAGTCTAAAGATACAGCAGGTTTTTATGGTCGGTGAGGATAGAAAAAGGCTTGGGAGCCCCTTCCAGAAGATGTCGCCATTAAGACAATGCCAATTTGATAGCCAGTAGTTCTCGATTCCCAAATCGTAATTCATCTCCGCTGGAGAAAACTTTCTAGAAAAAACGCTACTGGATGGATTCTACCGGACTTAGGCTGTCTCTGGGACAGCACGCCACCTGCTCCTACCTCAGAGGCATCAACCTCAACTATATACTGGAGATCGGGATTTGGATGCTGAAGAATTGGAGCCTTGCTGAATATGTCTTTTAATTTCTGGAAAGCCGATTCCGCTTCTGAGGGCCACACCTTGCAATTTGTACCTTTCTTAGTCATAGCAGTAAGGGTGGGCCGCAATGGAGGCTAAACCTTTAATTTGCGAACCCTAGAAAGCTTTGGAGCCCTCTTAAAGTGGTCAGTTGGGCCCATTGCAAGACAGTGGAAAGTTTTTGAGGGTCCATTTGGAAACCGACAGCACTTATAAGGAATACGGCTTTGATGGAAACTGCATTTCTCAATCTTCGCGTAAAGATGGTTTTCTCTCAGTCGTTGTAATACCTGCTTTACATGTGAAATGTGCTCTAGATGAGTCTTGGAAAAATAAAATGTCGTCCAAGTAGATGATCACAAAACTGTTGCTGAAATCATGAAAAATGTAATTCATGAAACGTTGGAAGACAACAGGGGCGTTACACAACCCAAATGGCATAACCAGATATTTAAAATGTCCATTACGAGTGTTAAATGCTGTCTTCCACTCGTCCCCGTCTTTAATTTGAATCATATTATAAGCCCCTCGTAGGTCCAGCTTAGAGAAGATAACGGCTCCCTTAAGTACATCAAACAGTTCAAGAATGAGAGGCAAAGGGTAGGAGTCTTTTACAGTGATTTGAGTTAATCCTTGATAGTCTATGCATGGTCAAAGACCCCCATCTTTTTTTTAACAAAGAAAAAACCTGCCCCTACTGGAGAAGAAGAGGGTCGGATAAAACCTCTTTCCAAGTTGTCTTTTACGTATTCCTTCATGGATTTTTGTTCAGGCAAAGACAGGGGATAGGTCCTTCCTTTGGGAAGAGGTGCTCCAGGAATCAAATTAATTGCACCGTCAAAAGAATGATGTGGAGGTAAAACCTCTGCCTTTTGCTTGCAAAATATGTCTGCAAACTCATGGTATTCACGAGGCAATGTAGGTGGGATGGCCACGGAAGCCAGCAGACAACCAGAAAGTCTTTTGGGTTGAGACAAACAGTTTAGATGACAGAACGACCCCCAAGAGGTTAGTTCTCCTCCATTTTCCCAATCAAAAGAAGGGTTATGTTGTTGTAACCATGGATAACGGGCAGAAGTGGAGAATCAATAAGAGACAAGACAACTTCCTCTTTGTGGAGTACGCCTACCTGAAGGGTGATTGTCGTAGTCTCAAATTTTACAATGCCATCTCACAAGGGTTGTCTATTCAGGGTGGTGATGTTCAGGGGTCTAGACTTTGAAACAAATGGGATGTTATTTTCTTTAGCAAGAGTGTAGTCCAAGAATATGCCAGTGGCTCCAGAATCCACAAAAGCCTCACAGGAGACAAGTTTAGAGTCAAATGGATAATTGCGGGAACGGTAATCTTGGTCTTGGAGGATATACCTCTAAGGTCTAACCCAGCTCCTCCAACACTGGTTAGACCCTGCCTTTTACTGGACGGGAAGGGCAGACAGATAACAATTGTCCTTTAAGTCCACAGTACAAGCTTAGGCTCAATGCACGCCTCCTTTGTTTCTCCGACTCAGTTAGGTGGAGACTGCTTACTTCCATGGGTTCCACAGGTGCCTGGGGTTCAACTGAGATTTCAGGTTCTGGC
This sequence comes from Aquarana catesbeiana, assembly GCF_042186555.1. Lineage (NCBI taxonomy): Eukaryota > Metazoa > Chordata > Amphibia > Anura > Ranidae > Aquarana > Aquarana catesbeiana. The sequence continues at coordinate 255,939,883 of NC_133328.1, read as the reverse complement.
TGATGTGGTGCTTGGAAGTTAGGGGCCAAACGGTAAACTGGCCTAGGAAACTTGCGAGTTCTAAGTCTCTCTTGGCACCTTTCATGATACCGGACATCTAGACGAACGCACAGCTCTATGAATTTCTCAAGGCCTTCTGGGGAATCCTTATAGACAAATTTGTCCTTGATGCGATCTGTAAGACCTTTTCGGAAGGCTGCACGTAATGCCCTTGAGTCCCAATTAGTCTCAGCAGCCAGGGTACGGAACTCAATAGCATATTGTGCCACAGTATACAAATATTTGTGTCTGTGCTAGAAATTTTAAATATATCTCAATGACTGAGAGGTGCATATGTAATATAAAACTGTGTTACAAAAAATTAAAATAAAAAAAGTGCTAGTAATATATAGAATGAATACAATCTTTTTATGAAGATATCCCATAAAGTGCAACATGCAAAATAGAAAACAATATATTTATGTGATTATAAATATAAAATCAAAGTGAAAAATCAAGTGTCCACATCCAAAGACAGTTCAGACTCGCCCTCCAGCCCACTCGCCACACATTACAGATTACACTTGCCACATCACCTGCCACATGTTGCTGATTGTTACATCACCTGCCACATGTTGCTTATTGTCGTTGGCCTGCTAAGGTGCAGATTGTCAGAGTGAAGGCAGGCAGCAGAGAGATGATGTAATCTCTCTGCTCCCTGCCCGCCAGCTCACTGACTGGCCAGTCTATCCGCTCACCTGTGGACCGGCCCGCCCCCTCACTCGATGTCTGCCCTGCACGCCCGCACACTCACCTGGCGACTCCCCCCCTCACTCATCTGCCGACCTGACTCTCTCTCACCTGTCGACCCCTGCTGACTGTCCCACTCACTCGTTAACCCGCACACTCGCCCTCCAGCCCACTCGCTTATGCGCTGACTGGCCTGCCAATCACGAATTTCTCAGAGGGGGCAATTGCCCCGTTGCCCCCCCTGGATCCACCTCTGATCTGAATGTCAAGTTACTTGAAGAAATGACTACAGCTTTTACATGGAAATCTTCGTTGTTCATTTTTGTTGTTCTAATGCCATGGGAGGTGCTGAGATGAGTAAAGGCAGCTCCTGCTGGAAAATGTTCCTGGAAATGACACCTTGAGGGGGAGCCAAATGACGCAAACCCGAGGTCTATGAATCAGTGAGCAGCCCAAAGACCCAAGTCTAGCCCAATGCATCAGTTCCAGTCTGTATGTGGATGTCGAGTTCTGTCCTTACAGTAGGTGCCGCCGATATTGTCAATCTCACGGCGAGATTGACATCAGTAAGCCCCGTCGCGGGAGCCAGCGCCGAGCTCTGTTGCTCCTCCCGCTCACCTCCCCCAATGGATTCCTATGCTCTGTCGCTCCTCCCGCTTGCCGCCCCCAATGGATTCCTATGGATGCATGGCATCTCGTGGGAACGGCGAGCACGAGAAGCACAGCCTCGTGGCAGTGATTTCCAGCGCGATCCCATCGCGCTGGAAACACAATATCGGCGGCAGGTACTGGACAAAGAGGCAGGATTTGGGGGTGGAGAATCTGTTTATGTGGATGAACACAGAATTTGGGAAAAGTTTGGGAAAAGTTTGGGGAAAAGTTTAGGAGAATGATAATTATAATGTGGACGTTTTCCTTTTCCTTCTTTTTGAATTTTATGGACATTAATAAGCCATACAAGAGACTTTTTTTGTGTTTTTCTTTGGGACTATTTTTTATTTGGTCTAAAGGCTGTCATGCCCCTCTCACTTGCTTTTATGGACTGTCACACCCTTTCCCCCTTTATATTTCATGGACAATTGCTATGCAGCTGAGATTTTGATATCTACTAATTCTGATGTGTTTATTGTTCTTTATTTTTACATGCTTAAGATAGTGGTACATTTATGGGAAATTAGTCCAGGTGAATGTCGGGGGCATATTGGGATCAACAGGGTTTGTTATTGTCACGTTCGTGACAATAGAGAGGATTGAAAGTCATGTAAAAAAGCTCCCCTTGTGTTTTGTAATCTAAGGCTCAACTACTCCTTTAAACCTATAATTTTGCTGATCAAGTAAATATATATATATTGTTGTTCAAAAAGTGAATTTGTGTTGAAATCGAAACCAGACATAGGGAAGTTACGTGTGTGTCATAAGATGGTCTGCAGTTATGTTTGTTTGGGTGACATAATATAATGTGACATAAAGAGTTAATGACTATGATTGGTTGAAAGTATGTTAAGGGGAAATGTGTCATTTGAATATGTACCCCTTTTTGGCAGAAGATGGTGGGTAACGCCTATCTTTTATTCATATTTAACACCCTGTCTGGGATAATAAAACCGGACAGTGCATGAAGCAACTTTGCTGTGTCAATTATTCAATTATGCGGTTTCCTATGCATAGAGATATTTGGGTATGAGTGCAACAGAATCGGCCAACAATGAGGTAATTATAATTAGATAATAAGATAGTAGTCAGGACTAGTGGTTAAAGGTGAGAATTTTACAGGCTGATCCCCTTATACACCTGCATATATCATTGCACCCGACTATTACATTTCGCAAAGCGACATCAGTAAAGGACAAATTAGTTCATACTGAATTTGTTGGGGAATTTAGGAAAGATCCATGTAAAAGTCTGGGTACATTCACATGTGGGGGTCGTATGTCAGTATGTGGATACTAGACCTCACATTCTGTTACCCAATGACAAAACATTTAAACCCCAGCACTTTGCTAATTGCAAAACCACAGGTGTAATTTATATGTTACATTGTCAATGTCAGAGTTTCTACATTGGCAAGACGAAACTCAAGTTTCGTAAAAGGGCAGGGAGACATATCAAAAGCATAACAACAGCAAACCCAGACCTGCCACTTGGAAGGCATGTTAGAGACTTCCATAATGGCAAAGGCCCCAAATATTCTTTCTTGATCCTTGATAGAATTCATCCCAATGTGAGAGGTGGAGATTGGAATAAACTCCTTCTCCAGAGAGACTCTCGCTGGATCATAGATTTAAATGCCACTGATATACCTGGCCTCAATAGTATCCTTAGTTAGAGACCTTTTCTTGAGGGATTCAATTCTGGGGTATGCGAAAAGGATATGTGAATTATCAAGGCTTTGTTTTTGAATGTTACTTTGTGTATTATAGTGTATAGTCCAAATATGTTATTATGATCCATCAAGTTGTATTTCACCTTTTATATACCTCTGTTTCCAACTGTGAGAACACTGATTTAACCAGTAATGTGTGCTATGCTTGCTAATGATGACTGTATAAGAGGATGGGAGAGTGTTTGTTTTTATTTTGCCTGCTCATTGCTGTCCTCTACCTCCATGTACAATATATACTGTGTGTGTGTGTGTGTGTGTGTGTGTGTGTGTGTGTGTGTGTGTATATATATATATATATATATATATATATATATATATATATATATAGTTTTGCAATCAAGTTATTTATATTTTATAATCTTGTGTTTTGTGTTGGTCTACCCACTTTTGTCTTTTGTGGGACGGGGCTGTACTGGTGCTTGTGAATCTCTGCATTGTTCGGCGTTCTCTGCACACTTGGTGCTGTTTTGGTATGGTGCTATTTACCTCATGCGCGGGTTGCTCAGATGAGGTTTGTTTTGGCCCTTCTGTGTCTGTGCTGGCGCATAATGTTTCATATTCCCATTGCACACGTTCCTGGTATAAGCTCTAAAGGTTTGGGTGCTGCAGCAACAACCAGCTGGATACTGGTTCAAGTCACAATGTAGATACTTGCCAGCACACCAGGGATCAACCGTTTGGACGCCACCTTGTGCTGATCCTTGGTGTGCTGGCAAGTATCTACATTGTGCTGGCGCATTTGCGCAGTTGTTGGTGGTTCTTTGCTGTTGCAATCTGTGGCTGTCGCACTCTCGCAAGATTTTGGTGTAGTCGCTTCCTCTCACTGGTATGCAGGCGCCGAAAGTGATCGGATGTTGACCGACCTTGTGCCGCTCTTGAAGCGGGTATTTTGTTTGTTGACACGGCGTTGTTGTCATGACGCCTTTGCAATGACGCATACACGTTATTCCTTTACATCTGACAGATCATGTGACTCCTCTGATGCTGCTGCCCACTTGGTAATGTACTCATTAGGTTTCAAATCATTACATCTGTTGCTTGACTCACACTGCGCAGACGCCGGCACTTTTGCAGCCTTTATAAACTTATCTGTTTAAACACTCTTTGTCACTACTGCTCCCTGACAGAAGGTTCTCCAGAAACATTGTTGAACAAACGTTAAGGTATTGTTATGGAATTTTGACCATACTTGTTTGTGTTAGTCTATATTACTTTATACTTATTTTATTATATTTTTCTTGGAATATTATGATTACAAATTCATTCAGATCAATATCTCTGTGTGGATTGATTTACATAGGGTACCCATTTAATTGGGGAAAAACATCTTTTTAGGTACTTTTGTAATAAACACAGAGGCGAATTATTATTTTTTGCCTTCTTTACTGGATGTTTTTTGGTAACTACGATACCGACTTTTTATTTAGCAACTTACGGTTGTTGCTTGTATACTCCTAGTGCATATTTACTTGACGGATGGTCAGTTGACACATGCCATATACCGCAGTGCTAAGTTAATTATATACATCAATTTAGTATAACATATTTCATTATTTTTATTTTCATTTTTATTTTCTATTCTTACTTTATAGCACCTGCACATTACCTGTTTTGACCACTTTTGTGCTCATATGCGGATATTCCCCAGTCATATTTCCTGGTTTGATTGCCGCTCAACAGCCACTTCTTCAATCCAGTGGTGATTTTATTACCATGCGGTGCTAATTAGGATTGTTTCAACTTGGTGTTTTGGACCTTACTTCCACCACAATTCAGGTTCTATCCAGCAGTGAAGTTATTTCTTTTCCATATCAGGTTATATTACAATATATATTTCTTCAATTAAATAAAAAAAAAATTTTCACACATTTTTGTTGGAGGTGGGGTTATGATTGCATGGGTTGGGATTATGATTTTTTGCACTCCCCTGCCCTCAACGATGCTCACTTCATGTATTTTGTATATATGTTTCTCAATGTGGATATATGTTTTTATTTATAGACGTACATTGTTCTCCACAAGGGATCGCCCCTGAAGGATACGTTCCTGAAACGCGTCGGATGTAATTTCCACACAGGAGACCATACTTCTGTCATTTTTGTATTTTTATTTTATTTATTACAAGTTGGAAAGCTTTTTCCTAGGGGCCTGGGCCAAGTAATGGGGTGATGCTGTGACAGATCAGGAAAGATCTCACAAGCCATATGCTTTCCCTCCAGTCCGATCCATATACAGTTTTTTGGGGGTCTGTTACTTTAAAGACCATGGTAATTATTGCAGTAATTGCCCATTGGCCAAACAGGCCTTGGTTCCTGCTTTTGATACTAGGTTATCGGATTGAAGTCCTTTCTCTCTGTTGCAGAGTGCAATGCTCCACCCTTGTTCAGCTCTTCCATTTTCTCATCCTTTCTCATCATTTTCTCTAAGCTAATATCTATAAATCCCACATAAAGATTTTAATAATGCTTGCTCTTTTTGGACTGCTTTGTTTTCTTTTGCTTCAGTCCTTTGGTCAGGTACATTCTGGTCTTCAACTGATCTTAAGCTCTATTAGAGGGCAGATCTCTGCAGTCCCTGTCATATCCAATGTTACTCATACTTTGATGGGGGGCTGCACCTGAGTCTCAAAAGAGAGCCAAGACTCTATAGGTGGGATTTACTACTTGCTCTGGACTTCCTTGCCAGATCCAGATGATTTCTCTTTGCAGTCCAGCTGGAGTAAAGACTGAGCCATTAAGACATGACAAGATCAAAGCTTCGGGCTAGGAAGGATCTTTTGGTTATTTACAGCTCAAAGTGGGATCCCCTCCAGTCCAGTTGGAGTAAGGATTGAGCCATGATGTCAATCTCTCTAGGGCTGCATCCTCAGCAGGAAGCTTGTCCAGGACCCTTTGGCAGTTTGCTGCTCCAGATGGGATCTCTTTAAGTCCAGTTTTGAGTAAAGGCTCAGTCATGAAGGCAGCCTCTCTATGGTTCTTTTTTCCTCAGTCAGGAGATTTGCCGGACTCTGGAACTCATGCCATGAGGGATCCTTGTTGGCTTTCTGCCTAGTACGGGTAGTGTTTATATACATACTGAGCGGCAATCTGAGGTGGCTTCGGGCATCCTATGAGAACAAAAGATTTGTTCCTCCTATATGCAGGACCACCAAGGATAACTGGTTCAATGCCATTGATATTGGGATACTTCAAGCATTCTCTCAAGTTATAGCTTTGCTTAGAGTTTTAGGACATATTTGTCACTCTCTCTAGCAGATCCAGTGGGTCAGAGATTTCCTCCAAAATCATCGCTGGATGTCATTCCACCTAGCCAATAGGCGTATAGAGCTTAGGGCTTGATTCCTATGAAGCAGCCACCACACACTCAACCAGGAGTGTGTAGGCATTGTGGGCTCCCTGTGAAGGGTGCCAGCAATATTTGTAGGGCGGTAGCACATCTTCTATTAAGGCTGTTCTGGCTGTAGCTCTAGGGTGTAGCTAACTTCCTTATACTGTTAATATCTATCCATAGGGTTTCTGTTGACAAAGTGCTATGTTTGAAACCCTACTTTTTCAACATCCCAACCTTAGTTTTTTGGGCTAGTTAGTTCCCAAACGTATGCTGCCATGAAGTCTGTCAGGAAAACAGAAAATTTCCTATCAAATACTTACCATAATTTTCCTTTCCTGATGCACTCCATGGGAGTAGGCGTTCCCTCCCAGTGTCATGAGTAGGCTAGTTTTGGAACGCGGCCTCTGATTCAGCCTGAAATTTTATAGGAGTGAGGTCCAATGGGGTAGGAGCGAAAGCAGGGCTACCCAAATGTATGCTGCCATGGAGTCCATCAGGAAAGGAAAATTACGGTAAGTATTTGATAGGAAATATTGAATTTTATGGAGCTGCTAAAGTCTACAACACTTTACAGAAAACCACCTTTATTTAATTATTACTAAAAACGTGTTAAAATGTATTTACTTGTTAAAACTTTATTAAAAGTTTACTAAAACATCAAATAATGTAGTCTAATGTGACTATACTGTAAATCATTCTCTAGGGTCCAACCTACTAGTGCAGTTGGAGGAAACACAAACTACTAGAAGCTCAGGTAAAGGACACAAACACCATAAAACAGCTGTCATCTGTACTTTCCCTCGTGACCATCAAAAACTTTGCAGTCAGAGTATAAACAAAAAGGGATGTGCAATATGACATCTAGCCTAGATTATAGGAAGTTGTTGTTGTTAACCTACTAGTGTATTACGAGGAAACACAAACTACTGGAAGAACAGGTAAAGGACACTAATTCCATTCAAATAGTATCCCTTGTGGAAATTAAAGTGGTTGTAAAGTCAAAGTTTTTTTTTTTATCCTAATGCATTCTATGCATTAAGATAAAAAGCCTTCTGAGCCCCCCTCAGTACTCAATACTTATCTGAGCCCCATCTCTATCCAGTGATGGGGCACTCAACAGGAGGGAGGGGCCAGGATTGCCGGCCAGGGACCCAAGAAGAGGAGGATCTGGGCTGCCCTGTGCAAAACTGTACAGAGCAGGTAAATATAACATGTTTGTTTTTTAAAAAGTAAATGTGGCGCTAACTCAGAACAAATAAGTGATAATAAATGTGCCTTATTGATAGTAAAAACTGATCAATAATACAGATATGAAGACGGCTTAAATAAATTATTGAATCAAGTCCAGAACTGTAATCTATTCATTGAAAATATAGTCCAAAAAATGTTGATAAAAGTGCAAAAAAGTGCATGTGCAAAAAAATATTGCAGAATTGATAGTAGAAGTGAAGTAATCAGGTGCAGGAAAAAACAAATTCTTATATAATGTTGTCACACTTGCTTCCACCATCCACAATCCACCAGGAGTGTGCCCCAGCCTCTCACCTTAGGCAAAAACCCCAGCGGGTCTAGCAGCGCTTCTGGTAAATATATCCCTAATGGCAATCTCCTCTCCTTGGAACACCAAAACAGGTATATGGTGTAAAGGCAGCAATTAGGGATATTCGGTATAAAGTACTCTCCCACTGTGCTATGTACGTCCTCCTCACTCTCCTCCATTCAAGGTTCATAAGATAAAGGAGATCTCCATAATGCAGCTATTCCATATAAAGTAATTTATTAAAAGTAGCAACTTACATGTAAAATCAGTACATTCATCATCAAAACAATTCAAGAACTTCCGGTCTTGGCCGTGACCGGAAGTGACGTTACCCGACTCCTCCTGATGCGTTTAGTGACTGATCACGTGAGTTTCTCAAGGGCTGAAATCAATGATCAGTGATGCAACGTGTCGCGAGGAGCCGGCTAACATCACTTCCAGTCACGGCCGAGATTGGAAGTTCTTGAATTGGATCGATGCTGAGTGTTCTGATTTTACATGTAATTTGCTACTTTTAATAAATTACTTTATACGGAATTGCTGCACTATGGAAATCTCCTTTATCTTATATGACCCTTGAATGGAGGAGAGTGAGGAGGACGTACATAGCATAGTGGGAGAGTACGTCATACCTAATATCCCCAATTGCTGCCTTTACACCATATACCTTATTTGGTGCTCCAAAGAGAGGAGTGGAGATTGCCATTAAGGATATATTTACCAGAGGCGCTGCTAGACCCGCTGGGGTCTTTGCCTAAGGTGAGAGGCTGGTGCACACTCCTAGTGGATGGTGGAAGCAAGTGTGTCCACATTATATACGAATTGATGTTTTTTTCCTGCACCTGATTGATTCACTTTTACTATCAATACTGCAATATTTTTTTGCACATGCACCTTTTTGCACTTTAATGTTTGAGATATCTATTTATATTTTTTTGCACATGCACTTTTATCAACATTTTTTGGACTATATTTTCACTGAATGGATTACAGTGGACTTGATTCAATAATTTATTTAAAGGGTAAGTTCACCTTTACAGAAAAATCTGTAAGGTGAACTTACACAAGACCACCTCCCCCAGTCCCGCTGACCTGGAGCGCGGTGATCACCCGCACTGACACATCGGGCCGCCGCCTCACTGGTCTGGGGTGTAAAAATTCCCCGCAGCTTAATCTCCAAAATGTATCTCGTCAGGTGGTACGTTTAGGAGCATTCTAATTGGTCAGTGTCTAATTCTGCAAAAAGGCAACAATTGGCAGTCTCTACCTGTATTGCTTTAGGATGAACATCAACTGGTACCACAAGGATCACTAGCTCCGATTCCACGCTGAGGTATCCGAATACATCACACTGGGGTACAGATATGTGAGGCCTTATTTTCTGCAAGATGTCCATGACTGAGATTGGCATTTTCTTTATCTTAAACGAAAATTGGATCTCTTAGAATTCCAAATATATCCATCAACAAGAATTTGAAATATGGTTATACTGTGACAGGCTGATATCAGCTGGAACATTTTCAAGTGCAACATTTATGCAATGCATGTATCATTTTATAACACAATTCGACCTTGTAAAGGAAGATTATTTTTAAACCATGACCAGTAATGTTTGCTTTCTGTAGATTAAACAAAGCAAAACACTTAAAGCGGTATTAACCCAAAAACCATAAATGTATTCTATTGCAGCTTACCAGTCATTAAATGTTGTGGCTGCATTCGTTTTATTATCTTTCTTTTTTTGCCCTCTGTTTTCACTTGGTAACTTGTTAAATGTATAAGCAGATTTAGATACACTAAATAAATGGAAGCCCAATTCCAGCTCACACTTTATAATCAGCCTTTTGGGATAAAGGTTTTGCATGAATAAATAAAGGCTGATCATTTTAATCACACCTGTCAGCGTTAAGTGGTTTGTCTCATCCATGTAAACTGAAATATTCTGCTGGAGAGATTGTGCTTTTGAAAAACAGGCTTGCTGGCTAGATCACTAGATTAAAAAAGAAGAAAGCCTATAAAAGAAAACGAATACAGCCATCACATCTAAGAATTGGTAAGCTACTATATAATAATTGTTTTCTTTTGGGTAAAATACTGCTTTAAGAAGAACAACATTTCTTTATACAGTATATTGCAAAATTGCTAGGCACAAAGCTAAGGTGATTTAGTATTATATCACTGTTTTATATTTCTCTCAAACCACAAATTTTAAATGGCAAACACCACTTCAGTGTAAGTGGTGTTCTGGCGGGTGCGAATTCTGTGTCAAAGGAAATCACATTATTTTCATTGGTGCCTATTGACATTAATGTGACTGTGCAGTTGATGGAGAAAATGAATTTCTCTTTAAATTGTGGCTCACTAACGTATAAGAAAGCCTTCACATCTTGGTTTAGGGGCCATATAATGTATATATATATATATATATATATGTATGGCTTTGGCTTAGCTGACTATACCAAAGGAATGTCATTGTTAACTGACCAGGATGGCTGAGCCCACTTTCTTCTTGATGATATTACTGTCCAAACAATTACAGTTGGTCATGTACTCACATACTAGTTCTGTATATACCACTGCCAAAACTTGGAAGTGTGAGTCTTGTCTCCAGAGCTGCATTATGCATGCATCTGGTTTGATCATTGTTTGACGCCATACAAACGGGGACTCTATGGCAAAAAGGCATCTATAGTTAAGTAATCTTTTTATATTTTCTAATATTATTACATTTTTTATTTGTATCTGTGTGATCTCTCTTTGCACATCTCAAATAAAAACCCCAAAAATGCAAACTATCATCGCTGTGATAAAACAGCGGTGCCAATTTGCAAAAGGTTCCTGTGTTACCTTAGTGCAATTTCATTGCAATTTGGCTCCATAGAACATGCTAACCACATCCAAATTCACACTACATAATCACACTGAAAATTACATCAAAATCACATTGAAGTAGTGTGAATCAAGCCCAAGAAAGAAACATATATAAACAAAAAGTAACAAAAATTATCATTTCAGTGTAAGATAGAAGCAAATACAAAGAAAAAAGTAACAAAAATTATAGCATATCACTCTGTGCTGTATTCAATCTGTACATCCATCAGCAGCATTGTTGTCTAAAATTTTAACAAAAATTCACAGTGTTTCTTTATATAAACCCTGAATCCAGAATGCATGCTTACTCAGTGGGGGTCATTTACTATAACGCCACACGCTAAGTAGCGGTGATTACTGCTAATTAGCGCTAAAACAGTATTCACTATAGCGCTGGTGCACAAATATTCTCAAAACCGAATTTACTATGGCTCCCAGAAAACAAATAGCGCCCAAATACATACTCTTGTTAGGACCATGACTATTGCACGTGGAAGTAATGTTTAGAGCATGATATAATCACCTAAATGGTACTGAAGTATGTGGTATATTGTTTAAAGATAATCTGCTTTTAAACTGTGTGAAAAAGTGATTTCTACACTGAAATATCTTTAAAGGTCTGAGAAGAGATAAATTCCCTGTCTCTTTACAGCTAGGTGCCAACACAACTGAGCATGCTCAGACCTGCAAATTACTCTCATTTTAACTCCCATGGCTTTTTTACCAAGAGTAATAGTAAACACTTAACTGCTTCCCGACTGCCTCACGCAGATATACTGCGACAGAAGGGCACGTACAGGCAGATTAACGTACTTGTTTGTTGCCCTTTAAGAGGCGGCTTGCGGGCGCGAGCCGCCGGGAGCTCCGTAACCGTGATCGTGGGTCCCGCGGACCCGATGTCTGTGGGGATACCCGCGATCGTCTCATGGTGAGGAATGCCTAATGACACTCTCACTGATCACCGCTTCCTGTAATCGGGAGCGGTGATCAGTGTAGTGTCACACACAGCCCCTCCCCCCACAGTTAGAATCACTCCCTAGGACACACTTAACCCCTACAGCTCCACCTAGTGGAGAAAGAGAAATCACCACTCTAAGGAGGTCAATCAGGAACCTCTCCTCCAAACTGGAAGCCTCAGGTGCTTATAACAATAAATTGTGAGAAAAGTCCTGGACAGCTGCACTCAAAATGATAATCACCTTTATTGATAAAAACAACAAAGATACATGCCACAGCAAGAAGTACAGGGAAGTTGACGCGTTTCACGCTATAGTTAGTGCTTAATCATTGCTATAGTTAGAAAACTGATGGGTTTCACACTATAGTTAGTGCTTAATCATTGCTATAGTTAGAAATCTGATGCGTTTCACACTATAGTTAGTGCTTAATCATTGCTATAGTTAGAAAGCTGATGCGTTCACACTATAGTTAGTGCTTAATCATTGCTATAGTGTGAAACACGTCAGCGTCCCTGTACTTCTTGCTTTGGCATGTATCTTTGTTGTTTTTATCAATAAAGGCGATTATCATTTTGAGTGCGGCTGTCCAGGACTTTTCTTACAATTTAGTGCCACCTAGTGGTTAACCCCTTTGCTGCCAGTCACATTTACACAGTAATCAATGCATTTTTAATCGCACTGATCGCTGTATAAATGTGAATGGTCCCAAAATCTTGCCAAAATTGTCCGACGTGTCTGCCATAATGTCGCAGTCACAATAAAAATCGCTGATCGCCGCCATTACTAGTAAAAAAAAAATAATCAATAAAATTGTCATAAAACTATCCCCTATTTTGTAGACGCTATAACTTTTGCGCAAACCAGTCAATAAACGTTTATTGCGATTTTTTTTTACCAAAAATATGTAGAAGAATATGTATCGGCCTAAACTGAGGAAAAAAAATTTATATATTTTTTGGGGATATTTATTATAGCAAAATTTAAAAAATAATGCATTTTTTTTCAAAATTGTCACTATTTTTTGTTTATAGCGCAAAAATTAAAAACCGCAGAGGCGATCAAATACCACCAAAAGAAAGCTCTGTTTGTGGGAAAAAAAGGACGTCAATTTTGTTTGGGAGCCACGTCGCACGACCGTGCAATTGTCAGTTAAAGCGACCCAGTGCCGAATCGCAAAAAGTGCTCTGGTCTTTGGCCAGCCAAATCCGGGGCTTAAGTGGTTAAAATGAAAGCTGGGCTAAAGAGCATTTTTTGAGAGTAAAAATGTGAGTTATGTAGCCCAATACAAGTTTCAGCCATTGATTCTAATAGTACAATTGTACAAATAAATCCTTTTTATGTTGAGATGAAATCTATCTTCCTCTCAAAGAACTTTTCCTTGCAACAATATTGCTTCTTTTTCATCTATTTTGTTTTCAAGAATGCTACAACAGGGGTAGGCAACCTTTTTAGCACAGTGTGCTGAAAAATTATTTTCAAAGAAATTGAGCTTGCTGATTTATAACAAAAAATGTCAACTTCACACTCTCAAACACGAAAAGGATTTTTTATAAAGTAAATTCTTTGAACTACTTTAGTAGTGAGAAATTAACATCCTGCATTCTCACGCCTCAGATTAGCCCCAATTCCTGCAACTCCACACCTCTGATAAGCACCAATTCATGCACCTTCACACCTCAGATCACTGTCCTCCCCACAAATCAGTTTCACCACTGTACCCCCTGCACATCTGCCCCACCACTTTACCCCCCTGCACATCTGCTCCACCATTGTACCCCCTGCTCATCTGCCTCACCACCGTACCCCCCACTCATCTGCTCCACCACTGTAATCCCCTGCTCATCTGTCCCACCACGGTAACCCCCTGTACATCTACCCCACCCTGCTCATCTGCCCCACCAATGTGCCCCCTTTCTCATCTGCCCCAATGTACTCCCTTTCTCATCTGCCCCACCACTGTAACACCCTGCACATCTGCCCCACCACTGTAACCCCCTGCACATCTGCTCCACCACTGTACTACCCTGCACATCTGCCCCACCCCCCCTGCTCATCTGTCCCACCACTGTCTCCCCAGCAGGTTCAAGCCTCTCCTGTTTGGAAGTCCCTCCTGTACAATCTCTGAAGGAGCTTTTATGGAGGGAACCCCACTCTGGTGGTCTCAGGGGCTTCAGCACAAAACATCTGGCACACAGGAAGCTTCAGACTTACAGTGGTCTCCATTCTCTCTTCCAGCCTTTTTTCTCCCCCTGCTGCCTTTTTTCCCCATATATTTTTTCTTCTTCTTTTTCTTCCTCTGGTACCTGTAGTCCCTTAGCGCTCTGTTAGGTCTATCATGGCCGCCGTGTGTCGTCCCGCTGTGCGCATGCGCGGAAGGCCTTGTGGGGCCGTTCACAGCCATTTTCCAGTCTCCAAGATGGCGCCAAGTCATCACGACGCTTCTGCGCATGCGCAAAGCGTCATTTTGCCGTGAACGGTGGCGGGCCTTTTAAAAAAGGACTCTGCACTGAGAAATATGTATGTTTTCTTCTCATGACTCCAGGCTGCACATCTTTGCTCAGTTTCTCTTCATTGAGGCCAGGTAGGTCTCTTAAAAGTTCTCATTGTGTAATTTTGCAGGGACTCTCTTGTATATTATGTTTTTTTTTTTAAAAAAAGTAAATAAATAATATATAAATAATTTCATATATATATATATATATATATATATATACGTATATATTTCTCCCTCTAAAAACTCCTTCCAGACTTCTTCTATTTCCTGCCTACCCTATGGAGACCACTGCCCAAGCAGACCATCCACGGCCAATAAGGTAAGGGGCTATCCGCATTCAGTGGTAAGTATTGAAGAGAGAGAAAAAAGAGAGCATATCTCCTAACAAGACTCCTTCTGACAGCCCTTCCAGGTCTAGATCAAGACGCAAAGAGAGGTCAAGCCATACTTCAGGCAGAAGATCCTGCAGAAGCCGGTCACGCTCCTCATCTCGTCACAGGCACTCACACCACAGTCATTCTCGCCATGGTCAATCACGCCACAGTCACTCTCGACGTAGCAGATCACGTCATGGAAGATCACTTTCGTCACGTCACAGACGAAGTCAACACACCCGTCCCGCAGCTAATACCTGCTCGGTATGTGGCGCCACCGCTTTGACAGATAAATTAGCATGTCACATGTGCTTCAATGAAGCCACGAAAGAAAGAGAATCAGACACCAGAGAAGTAACCGATCTTATTCTGGAATCTGTGCGAGAATCCATAATGGAATCAACAACACCCCTGCCGGCCAGGTCAGACCCAGGTACTTCCATGGCTCCTCCTCGCTCAGCAATCGAGGCAGGGATGGATCCAGAATCCCCTTCAGAAGACGAGGATCCAGAAGTACCAGCAGGGTTTGACTCTGGTCGAACCTTTTGCAAAGTCAGTCAAGGAGGCCATAGGTTTGGCAAAGTCTGAGGAAACACCTCAGAACACTAGGAAATATTTTCCAAACCTGAAGAGGGACCCAGAGACCTTCCCTTTCATTGAAGAGTTGTATGATTTAATCAAAGACGAATGGGAGAGATCCGACAAGAGGCCTAGCCTAAACAACAGACTAGCCAAGATGTATCCCCTAAAAGAGCCTAAAGTCAACTCCTTAGTTAGCGCTCCTATTGTGGATGCCTCCCTGATGCGTCTGGCAAGACATGTCACCCTACCCTTCGAGGACGCCGTCTCCTTCCGTGATGTTCTAGATCGGAAGATTGACTTGGAACTTAAGAAAGCCTACTCCACAGCAGGAGGCGCTTGTAGACCAGCAGTCACCACAGCAGCGGTTGGTAGAGCCATCTCGGGCTGAGCTGTCAATATTGAGAAGTCTCTCCAGGAGGGAGCAGGCTTAGAGAAAGTAATTTCGTCTCTACAGGAACTTAAATTAGTGGGCGATTTCATCGCAGAAGCCTCCGTGGACGTTATCAGGTGCTCGGCCCGGGCTATACTAGCCTCAGTGATGGCAAGGAGAGCTTTGTGGCTAAAACCTTGGGTAGCCGACGCAGCATCAAAAACAAATTGGTGCAAGATTCCCTATGATGGCTCAAATCTCTTCGGCTCCAAATTGGATGCAGCCATTTCCAAGGTGACGGGGGGGAAAGCCGGGCCTCATTCCCTCTGACAGGAGACCCAAGAGGTCAAGGGGTCCTGCTTACAAGGGTAACCTTCCCGAAAGGTACAGAGAAGCCAAAACCTATAGACCAGGAAAGGAGTTTAAGAGAAACTAGAGGAACACACAATCATCCTTCCTGAGCATGCGGAAAACCAAGGCCACCCCTTCAGGCGAACAGCAGAAGTCCCTTTGAAGGTAAGCCCGCCCATCCTTCGAGGGTGGGTGCCAGACTGAAAAAATTCATACAAATATGGTCAGAAAACATCAAGGACCTTTGGACCATTTCCACGATCAAGTTCGGTCACAAGTGGAGATTCTTGAACAAGATTCCCAGAAACCACTTTCTTCCAACAAAACTCCCGTCTTCTCCAGGTAAGAGAAGGATCCTTCTGAAGTACATAACAGAACTAAAACAAAAGGAAGCCATTTTGGAAGTTCCGCTGTGCCAAAGAGGCAGAGGATTCTACTCCCCTCTCTTTCTTGTAAAAAAGAAAATGGGATTTACGGCCAGTACTGGACTTAAAGAGACTAAACAGAAACATCAAGTTAGAATCCTTCAAAATGGAACGCCTACAGTCCATACTATTAGCTGTGAATCTAGGAGATTGGATGCATCTCGTCGGCCCCCAGGACCTTCACCAAAATTCTTCTGCCTGTCATCGCATACCTCAGAAAGAGAGGTCAGAGAGTACACCATTATTTGGACGACATACTTCTTCTAGCAGAAAGTCGCCAGGTCCTGATACAGCACCGAGAAATCTTACTTTCAACCCTGCAAAGTTTCGGGTGGCTAGTGAACTGGCAGAAAAGCAAACTTCAGCCCACACAGAAGATGGTATTTCTGGGGGCAGAACTAGACACCACCCAGAACAGAGTACAGCTCCCTCAGGAGAAGATCATGCCCCTAATCCAGAAAATTCAGAAGCTAATCTCATCTACATGCATACCAGCCAGAGTGTGTATGAGTGTCCTCGGTTCCAAGTCTGCGACTCTGCCCATGATCCAGTGGTCCCAATGGCACACGAGAATCTTGCAGAATTCCTTTCTGAGGCAGTGGAATGGAGTATCAATGCTTCAGACAATCTACATACACAACTATGGGCGGCACAGTGGTGTAGTGGTAGCATACCAGCCAGAGTGTGTATGAGTGTCCTCGGTTCCAAGTCTGCGACTCTGCCCATGATCCAGTGGTCCCAATGGCACACGAGAATCTTGCAGAATTCCTTTCTGAGGCAGTGGAATGGAGTATCAATGCTTCAGACAATCTACATACACAACTAGGGGCGGCACAGTGGTGTAGTGGTAGCACTCTCGCCTAGCAGTAAGAAGGGTCACTGGTTCGAATCCCAACCACGACACTACCTGCTTGGAGTTTGCATGTTCTCCCTGTGCCTGCATGGGTTTCCTCCAGGTACCCCAGTTTCCTCCCACACTCCAAAGACATGCTGGTAGGTTAATTGGATCCTGTCTAAATTGTCCCTAGTGTGTATGAATGTGAGTTAGGGACCTTAGATTGTAAGCTCCTTGAGGGTAGGGACTGATGTGAATGTACGATGTATATGTAAAGCGCTGTGTAAATTGACGGCGCTATATAAGTACCTGAAATAAATAAATAAAAATAAATAATAAACTATGTGAAACAATCAATGTGGTGGTGGACACGGTCTAGCAACCTCAAGCCAGCCAGAAGGGATGGGGAGCTCATTACCAAGATCTAGCAGCCCAGGGGCAGTGGAGGTTTCAAGCTCACGATATAGTATCAAATATACTGGAACTCAGAGCAGCCTTTCAGGCGCTCCTGGCCTTCCCTCCATGCCTGGTAGGGAAGAACATTGTGATTCAAATGGACAACAGAGTTGCTGTAGCATATATCCAGAGACAAGGGGGTACAAGGAGTTGCACATTAATGGAGGAAGCTCGCCCCATCATGGATTGGGCGCAAGTGCATCTAATAGACCTGAAAGCGGTGTATGTCCCAGCAGCTCAGAACATGCTGGCCGACTATTTGAGCAGGGAACTTCTCTCAAACAATGAGTGGTCATTGAGCCAACGGGCCTTTTCCCTCCTTTCAAGAACTTGGGGAATACCGGAGATCGACCTAGCAGCTACCCCTGCGAACACCAAATGTCAGACATTTCTGTCAAGAGCGGCTTTCCCGTCGGCCGAGGGAATAGATTGTTTAACTCATCCGTGGAATTTCAAGCTAGGTTACATTTTTCCACCAGTACCCTTAATCGCGAGGTTCTTATCCGGGCTTCGGAGATCAACAGCCACAGTAATAGCAGTGATTCCTCTTTGGCCGAGGAGACCTTGGTTCACAACCCTACTACAACTCAGCCTGCAACAACCGCTGCCTCTTCCGGTAACATCAAACCTCCTATCCCAGGGTCAATTCCTTCACCCAGCACCAGAGAAATTACACTTGACAGCATGGAAATTGAAAGGACTCTACTGCTAGAGCAAGGATGCTCGCAGGAGGTAATTTCAACTCTTTTACAGGCAAGGAAAAGCACCACCAACAAGACATACTCGCAAGTCTGGAATAAGTTTTGTTCACTGGCCCAACAAAAAAATTGGAACCCAGTATCTCCAGAGCCACCACAAGTTCTGGAATTCCTCCAGTTGGGGATCAATAAAGGATTGAGTTCAAGTACCCTTAAAGTCCAGGTTTCTGCCTTATCAGCTAAAACAGGCATTAGATGGGCCCTTCACCCTCTGGTGGTCCAGTTCATGAAAGCTTGCCTAAGAATCAGACCTCCAAGGAAACCCACATTTCTGGCATGGGATCTCTCTATAGTACTTGACGCATTATCAAAACCTCCTTTTTTTCTGGTAGAGTCAGATTCAATTTGGAACCTGACTTTGAAGTTAACCTTCCTTATTTCCATTACATCTGCGAGAAGAGTTTCAGAACTTAAAGCACTACTAATAACAGAACCATACCTTGTCCTCTATCCAGATAGAGTGGTATTGAGACCCTCGGAGCAGTTCACTCCCAAGGTATCATCCTCTTTTCATTATAATCAGGATATCACCCTTCCGTTCTTTACTAACGACCAAGGCGAGCCTCATGCATTGGATGTCAAAACTGTCATTACCAAATATCTGGAAACTACAGCTTCCTTCAGAAAATCGGATACTCTTCTCATAATCCCACATGGACCTAGGAGAAGTCATCCAGCAACTTCTCGAACAATCGCATCCTGGCTAGTTAGCACCATCAAAAAGGCATACTCTTCTCAAAAACTAATTATCCCAGAAAGCATCAGGGCACACTCAACCAGGGCAGTGGCAACTTCATGGGCAGGGTTTCACCAGAAACAATCTGTAAATCAGCAACCTGGTCATCTAGACATACATTTGCTTCTCACTACAAAATTGACTCTGCTCATCTTACAACAGCAGACTTTGGCAGATCCATTATTAAAGCCAATTCCACAGCTCTTTAGAATAATAAAACCTTAATTTTTTGCACCCACCCTTTCCGAGTTATTTCCCAGTGTGTGCTGCCATGAAGGCGTCAGGAAAATGGAAAATTGTATACTCACCTTTCCGTAATTTTCCTTTCCTGATGCATCTTCATGGCAGCACACAGGTTCCCACCCTGTTCTTAAGATGATATGTACAGAGAATGGTGGGGGTCATTTCTCTTCATCTTTTATAGCTAGACCAATCCTGTCAGGTTGTGGAGGCGGAGTCACAACCCAGTGTGTGCTGCCATGAAGATGTGTCAGGAAAGGAAAATTACGGAAAGGTGAGTATACAGTTTTCCGTTTTTTTGTGTTAAATAGGCATGTTTAAAACCATAAAACAATACCCAACTCAGGAACTTACAAATTTCAACTTTGAAAAAATGAAGGCAAGATCAGACATTAGTATGTACAAACTGTGTTGATCTTGCCTTCATTAGATGGGGTGATGTCACCCCTGTGAAAGCCAAATTTTTGAAGATGCACACAAATTGAGAGTTAAAATGGGGATTTCCCTCCTGATCCCATGCCTAATGTCAACATGTGCTAGCTCCCATCATAGGGGATCAATCGACGTGTTTTGGGGGTGCAACCCCTTCCTCTCAGCTACTTTAGTTGCGAGGAAGGGGTTGCACCCGCCAAACGCGTACATTGATATCCCGTGATGGCAAATAGCACATGTTGACACACTGTGTGCATCTTCAAAATTTGGCTTTCAAGATACTTAAAAAAGCAAAAAAAATAAGACTTTAGGTGTTTTTTAGATTCGGCCTAAAACATCAATGATGTTTTTGAGTCTTTTTTCAATATCATTGATGTCTTCCTTGATCTTTTGTAAATCACAATTGCACACCAGGATCTCCCCAATGAGGACGTGTGCACTTGCACTTGTGAAATGCGAATCTTCTTCCACAACATCCACATCACCTGGAATTAAAAAACACACAATGTATTATAAATATGCAGGCATCCATCTATTACCTGAAGCTGTGATCTCAGACACTCACCTGTTGTGGTCACTATTTTGCCCACTTCATAAACCTTTCCTTCCTCCACATCTTCTGGTTGTGGTGTGGGGATTTCCTTTTCTTTCGGAGGTGGGGGGTCCCTGGTGTCCTCCAATGTCCAGAGTCTTTTCTCCCCTATGTGATTAAAAAAAAGGTATACTTAGCACACAGATATTTGAGGCCAGAAATAGTAATATGAAACATTGCTTGGAAGTGTCGTACAATTGTCTTTTTTGGCAGAGTTCCAAGCTGAAGACATTTTTTTTTCCCTTTCTAAAGCTGGAATACTGACCTTTTTTCTACAATTTTCACACATGGAGAGATCCCTAGTATCCACTGGAGCACCTGTGTGGGACACCCTAAAAAGTTTGTTCTGGTGTCCCACACTAGTGCTCCTGTGTCCAGACGTGTAAACAGCTGCTGAATGTCCTCTCCTTATACTGAATCAAGTTTGCATTTCATTCTAATTACAAACCCATCTAGACAACAATGTACTAAACTTCTTTTAATACAAATAAGCCTGAACAAATGTAGTTAATCTGTATCTGCCAAAAACATCGTATTAGTGGGCGAACGAACAATGTTTACTACGAACGATTACTGTGCCCATGAACCTGAAAGTTGCCATTTTAAACTGTACAACAGTAAAGAAAAACACATGGAGCAGAATGCAAGTAATAATAATAATAGGAACACACGACAACTACTTACTTTTTTGAAGAACTCTTTTGATCTTTCTGTACTGATCGTGCACCCTCAATTTCAGGTCTGACCAGCGTTTCCTCAATTCCTGTGCAGACTTTTCATAACTTTAGCCATGATCTTGGCCTTTCTGACATTTGGGTTTGGGTAAGGTCCATGCTTCCCATCATAGTCGGCCCTCTTCAAGATGTCTATCATCTCTATAAAGGACATATTTGAGGCCTTAAATCTCCTCCGGGATCAGGACGTTCGTGGCTCCGGGCTTTCGTCATTGCTGCTCTCCTCTGCATGCACTTGCTTTTTCTCCGCCATGTGCTCTACCACTGCGCCTAAGGAGAAGGGGCGGGGAATAGACTAGAAAGAACGTCAGGGGCGGGCGGAGTTTCACACATGCGCAGTGTATATAAAGCGCAACACGTGTGCGTCGTACGTACAATCTGTGAGAGGAGGAAGGTGTATCGGAAGCGCAGATCATTTGAGCGAAGGTACAATTTTAACTTGGTGCATCAGTGGCCTATACTGCTTATAGATTGAGTCCTATATTGGGACAAGATTTGGAGAGTTTAGCCTGACATTAGGGTTTGTCTTGTGTTGTGTCTTGCAGAGAAAATGGATCTATTGAATGATCAGGACTTTATCCACATATTCATTGATATGTACAGGGAGCTGCCCTGTCTGTGGCAGGTAAACCACACCTTTTATAACAATCAAAAAAAGAGGAAGGCAGCACTGGATCAATTGCTGGAATTTGTTAAGCTGGTGATCCCCACGGCAAACATCCCCTATTTGAAGGCCCTAATTGGTGGCATGAGGAGCACTTATAATAGGGAGCGCAAGAAGGTCCAGGATTCCCAGAGATCAGGAGCTGCAGCAGATGACATTTATGTACCCAGGCTGTGGTACTATGACAGACTGCATTTTCTGGCAGGCCAGACTGAACCCAGGCCAGCACTCTCCAGTCTTCCTTCAAGGCTTCCTTCCACCTCAGCTGAGGCTTCTGACGTTCAACCTGGGCCTTCCAGCCAGGAAGATGTGGAGGAGCCCAGCTTGAGCCAGGTATAGCATTGTTAAACATATTTCTTGTGAAATAATTAATGATGTTAACTAGATGTTATTATTGAGCATTAATTTCTGATTTTACAAAGTGTTTTACATATCAATAGACAGTAGTGGCCACTAATGATTGTGACAAGAATGAAAAATGCTGGGGTCGGAATGATAGTCTTTTCTATTTATTACCATTCAATTTGCAACAGTCATGAGCTGAAAATTGTGTGTGATTCATGCCAAAAACTAAACTATGTCCCTTTTTCATACACAGGAAATTCTCAGCCAGGAGGAGGCTGTGTAAAGTGGCAGCCAGGTGGTGGCGGGGGTAAGTGGCAGCCAGGAGGTGGCCAGGCCCAGCAGCCTGCCCGAATCCCAGGTCGCTCCCCCACGCCTTCCAAAAAAAGGCCCAGGAAGAGGAGTAACCTGGAGGAGGCAGCACTTGGCCTATTTCGGGAAGGCTACTGCGGCCCTCAGAACCCCCCCCAATATTCAAGAGGACTATGCCTACATGGCAGCCTGCAAAATGCAGGAAAGGGAGGAGGGCCAATGCCTCTTAAGTGAGGAAGTTATGTTACAAGTCCTAAATAAGGGGTTGAGGGGCGAACTCACAAGCCAAAGCCACGTTTGTGAGTTCAACCATGGTCCTCCTCCACCTCCTGCCACAACTACAACACCAGAGCCACAGCCTGGAAGCACGCATGGAAGGAAGACAAGAGACTGATGGCCTGGGTTCAGTCTGGTCTGACAAAAGACGCAGGCTGTGGTAAGACCACAGCCTGTGGAAAGATATGTCATCTGCTGCTGTTCCTGATCTCTTGTAGTCCTGGACCGGATTGTGCTCATTATTATAGGGACTCCTCAGGACACCAATTTTGACTGTAAAATAATTGATGTGTGCCCTGGGGTACAAAGGCTTCGCAAATTTCACCAGTTTCTCCAGCGTTTCCTTGCTCTTTATTTTGTTATGACCCAGAATAAATGGCTATTTATTTTTCACAAATACTTGCCTATGTGTTTTACTTCAAAAAGGACAGTTTGTTTGTGAGTAGGCAAGTACATTTCAAAAATACAATGTCAAATTAACAAGGGACACCAACACCAACCTCCTTGAGGTTAAAAAATACAAGATAATAATGGGGTCTTGGTAACTTGACACAAAACGAAAGAAAAAATTATAGAGATCACTATAAAAAACAAAATAAAAATAGGAGATCTGGATAAAAAAAATATATAAACCAAAATTAAAAACATTATTATGGAGAATAAAAAATAAAAAATTATTCATGATAGCACGAAAAATACTAAAGAAATCAGTTTGTCAGAACTCTGTGTGAATATCAGCAGCAAAACAACTTCATTATTCTAGCATTATAAAGAAGAAGAGAATGTGCTGCATTAAAAGACTTTACAATTTGCAGCGTGATGAATGTGCTATCTCCATTACAAACGCTAGTTTTATCATAACAAGCGCTTCCGTCTCGTACTTGATTGAAAGCATGCGTGGAACTTTGTGCGTCGCAATGTTGTTGGAAAATTTGAGATCCAGATCTCAAATTTTGTGTGACGGAAATTCCGATGGAAAATGTCCGATGGAGCCTACACACGGTCGGCATTTCCGACAACAGGCTCCCATCGAACATTTTGTGTCAGAAAATCCGACCGTGTGTACAGGGCATAACACTGAACCCATCTGCTCATCTGCCCCACCACTGTAACCCGCTTTCTCATCTGCCCCACCAATGTACCTCCTGCACATCTGTCTCACCTCTGTACCCCCCTGCTCTACTGCCCTACCACTGTTGCCCCTGCTCTCCTGCCCCACCACTGTAACCCCCTGATCTCCTGCCCCACCACTGTAACCCCCTGCTCTCCTGCCCCACCACTGTAACCCCCTGTTCATCTGCCCCACCAATACACCCCCTTTCACATCTGCCCTACCCCCCTGCTTTTCTGCCCTAACACTGACCCCCCTTCTCCTCTGGCCCATCACTGTACCCCCCTGCTCTTCTGTTCCACCTCTGAACCCCTCCTGCTTATTTTCCCAACCGCTGTACCCTCCTGCTCATCTGCTCCACCACTGTACCCTCTTCTCATCTATGATATGCATTATACGTAGAGTGATGAGGAAGCAGAGATGAGACACATCTACCTGTCCTGACACATTAATCCTGCTGATCCACCTCTCGTATCCAGCCCACGTACTTGTATGTTATGTCACATACAAGCATCTGGAATGGATGCGCAATGATGAGCTCAGGTCAGGGGCATTTTCTGAAAGCAGTGGGCCTGTATGTAGGGTCATAAGTTGGGCCCCCACAGCTGAGAAAAAGTGGTTGGGTGTGATTTTCATTGTGCTGAATACTGGTTGTGGCTTAAAGGGACACAGAGTGCAGGGGTTCAGTAGTAAGTGATGCAAAGATTCAGGAATATTTTCAACAAAGTTCCCAGAAGCTCAACAGTAATTGCAGAAACTATCACCTAATTGTGTTTTCTCAACCACAGTGAAATCCCTTCTTTCTGAGACTGGTAGTGGCAACCAAGCGAGTCATCTTCCTCCAGATGGTGGACGGGGCTAGCAGGACTGTGATTGGCTTTAGCAGTAGTCAAGACAGTCCTCCTCGTCGTGGAAACAAGGACCCCCCCCAGCAGAACTTGCACCCAATCTCTTCCCCATCACAAAAGCTAATGATTGCAGCTACAGCAAAGTTAGAGAACCAAACAATGTTCCCCATCTTTTGCAATGTGTAGGGGCGCAGTGCCTCCCCCTCTGTGCAGGTGCAGCAAGGGGAATTCTGAAATTTGAATGCATTAGTATCTCCCCGACACTTCCCTGCGCTGCTCTGCTGATGGGGAGGGAGTTGAGTGCCGGCAAAAGAGGCTTTGCGTGCCGGGGGTTGCCTACCCTGTACTAGAATGTGGAATTTTTTCATGTTTTTGTAAAATATATTTTTCTCCGTCACTTTCTCTTTACAAACCACAAACAATACCATTGCTGATGCAAATTTAAAATGAGTCACAATTATGTGTGTTTTTTTATTATTTATTTATTTATTTTTTATTATTTACTTATGAGCCCAATTTGAGCCCAAAAAAATGTGATATGTGTACCAACATCAGAAATCAAAATGGCATTCTCAAAATTCAGAGGGTAACGTCACTATTCTACACGCACACACCAAGAACACCAAATAGCACAGAATAAATCAAGAGAAATAACTCCTGACTAATGTAATTCCGCACAAAAATGCAGTATTTAATATGTATTTATGTGTAAGAGGGTTTCACATGTGGCAGTGGCTTAGAGGTTAGCATTTCCGCCTCCCAGCACTGAGTTTCTGGGTTCAGATCCCAAACATGCCAATTCATGTAGAGAAGTTCTGTTCTTCCTATGTTGTTAAACATAACTCCTGACTCAGGTCCTTCCCTAAATCATTTCTAAATGTAGTATTTATGTGTAGGAGGGTTCCACCACCATTGCAAATTGTGTCATATGTTTTCCATGGGCAAGGACTATAATCAGCCCTAACATTTCCCCACCAGCACTAATTGCAGCCTCTTAGAAAGCCAAAGCCCACAAAATGACAGCTGTTTATCTCTTAGCATGCTGACAGCAATCAGCCATACCCAGCCTTCAAAACAGATGGCATATTCCAGAAACAGGTTGTTCACTGGCTCTCTGGCCTTCCACAGTACATCTGCATTGATTGACTTCTTGCACCCCTGGGACTTAGGGCAGTTTGACACCACAGAGATGCAGCCTAAAAACATGGAACAGCATGGTGGCTCACAGCCTAGCACTTCAGCCAGCGCTGAGTTTCTTGGTTCGATTCCCAATCCTGCTACCTGGCTAGAGGTTTATATGTTGTGGTGTTAAACTTTCTTTTTCACCAGTGCTAACATTTTTAAAGGGGTTTCACATAATGGAACCCCAAGAAATCACATTATAAATCAAGCAAGTGTGAGTTTGCACCAAATCTAGAACTGGGGTGTTTTGGCCCAGATATGGATGTATACGTCTGGTGTGATGCTGCACACATATTTTAATGTTGTATGCTTATAAAGAATGACGAATGCGCTTTGTCACCAATTTGTGTCAAGCTTCCCTCACAAAATTGTCATTTCCTGTTTCGGACCCTTCACATGCCCAAAAAGTTTGATTTGGAGATTTTTGGGATCACTGATTATGGCCAGAGCCTTGGACATGTGTAATTTTGAGCTTTGCCCTGCCCAGATTTCAACGCTGAGGCATTTTTTCATTTGTAAAGAGTGTGTATTCCTAATGAACAGATGTGACCACTTGAGTCTTACCTCAAGAGACAGAATCAATTACACTGGTGGGTGTGTCCTTTAGTGGGTGGGTGGAGGTGAGCAAGCTTAGTTAGGTTATTTAAAGGCCAGAATTTGTGGTGGCTGTTTGGCCTAAGAAGAGGCCTGAATTTTTCTTACAAAGATGGCTTCTCGGTCGCCTGACTCAAGAGGGGCTGTCATGTACACCTAGGCTTTGGGTTGGGGGGTATTTTAGGGGCCCCTCTTCTAGGGGGACCCCTGGATAAACGAGAGGCCAAATAAAGGTGGAACCAATAAAGGACATTGCCATGTTGCGGGGATCGATGTGTTTGTGAAGTTCTATGAGAATTCAGGTAAAGCCTGAATACCATGGTGAAGTGGGTCTCAAGACGATAGCTGTGGATGTTACAGAAGTTGCTGAATTTACAGGTCAGTGTTATATTTGCTCTCCAGGATTTTGTGGCCAGTAGTCAATATGATGTTTCTTTTTATTCTGAGGAACCTGTCAAGTTGCATATGAGAATTGGGTGAAGACGGATCTGGGAGGGAATATGCTAACTAAGAAGATGGATATTGGTTTATTGTTTGATCCTGGTCTGTAGATCATGATTGTGTATTATGTGAAAGATATATATTTGCATGATTATTAAAACGTGCTGTGTATTATTGTTAATTTGTTTGGTGGTCATTAGGGATGAACCGAACACCCCCCGGTTCGCACCAGAACCTGCGAACGGACCGAAAGTTCGCGCGAACTTTAGAACCCCATTAAAGTCTATGGGACTCGAACATTCAAAATCAAAAGTGCTAATTTTAAAGCTAATATGCAAGTTATTGTCCTCAAAAGGGTTTGGGGACCTGGGTCCTGCTCCAGGGGACATGTATTAATGCAAACAAAAGTTTTAAAAACGGCCGTTTTTTCGGGAGCAGTGATTTTAATGATGCTTAAAGTGAAAAAAAAAGTGAAATATTCCTTTAAATATCGTACCTGGGGGGTGTCTATAGTATGCCTGTAAAGTGGCGCGTGTTTCCCGTGCTTAAAACAGTCCCTGCACAAAATGACATTTTTAAAGGAATAAAAGTCATTTAAAACTGCTTGCGGCTTTAATGTAATGTCGGGTCCCGGCAAAATGGATGAAAATCAGTGAGACAAACAGCATGGGTACCCGCCACCCCCCAGTCCATTACCAGGCCCTTTGGGTCTTGTATGGATATTAAGGGGAACCCCACACCCAAATTAAAAAAAGTAAAGGCGTGGGCCCCCCAGGCCCTATATACTCTGGACAGCAGTATACAGGCGGTGTAAACAAGACAGGGACTGTAGGTTTGTTGTTAAGTAGAATCTGTTTGTAATTTTGAACTGGTACATTTTTAAAGTGTAGCTCCAGCCAAAAAATCATTTTTTAAGCTTTTTGGAAAACATAGGGAAGGGTTATCACTCCTGTAACATTTGTTTTGCTGTCTGTGCACCTCTTCAGAAGATTTCACCTCACTTTCTGTCCCAATGACAAATGTTTTTTGAAAATTTGGGGTTTTTACTGAAACAAGGATTGGTGATAAAGCATCAGTGAAGAGGAGACATGTTTTTCCCATATTAACTCTTACAGGAGAGAATTTCCCTTCCTAGGGGTAGATTTCATCTCACTTCCTGTTGTCTCCTTCTGTTTGCAAGTAGGAGTTGTTTGTAAGTTGGATGTTTAAAAGTAGGGGCCTGCCCTATATACTCTGCAGAAATTGGGGCCTTAGGTGTTGGTGTTGCCACAACACTGTAAGCCCTCACAGTTACTCTTGGTGGGCGCAGGAACGGGCCGTGCTGTGAAATATTAGATCAAGAATTGTAATTACATGCCATTGTTGAACAGTGGTAGAAAAATTGGGCCTTTTGGTGGTGGTGGTGCTGGTGCCACAACACTGTAAGTCCTCACAGTTACTCTTGGTGGGCGCTGGAACGGGCCTTGCCGTGAAATATTATATCAAGAATTGTAATTACATGCACCTGTTGAACAGGGGCAGAAAAATTGGGCCTTAGGCACTGGTGCCGCAACACTGCAACCCCTCACAGATGCTATAGTTGGAGCACAGGAATGAGCCCTGCTGCAAAGTATTGCATCAAAAATTGTAATTATATGCCCCTGTTAAACAGGGGCTGAAAATTTGGGCCTTGGGCACTGGTGCTGGTCCCACAACACTGCAACCCCTCACAGATACTATAGTTGGAGAGCAGGAATAAGCCCTGCTGCAAAGTATTGCATCAAAAATTGTAATTACATGCCCCTGTTAAACAGGGGCAGAAAAATTGGGCCTTGGCCACTGGTGGCGGTGCCCAGAACCAAAAATGTTCTTATAAGCTATCAGCAGGAAAATTGAGGAGGAAAAGGATTGTCACTCAGCATAACAGGATAGTCACTCAGCATCAGCATAGGCAGTCTTGACGGGATCTCACATTAAAAAAAAAATCAATCGGTTATATCAGCTTTAGGTGCTTGGTAGCTGGTGATCCAAGACTAATTCATTTTTATGAAGGTCAGCCGATCGACCAATTCGGTGGACAGGCGCACCCTGTGATCGGTTACAAAGCCTCCAGCAGCATTGAATGTGCATTCCGAAAGAACGCTGGATGCAGGACAGGCCAGTAGCTCAATTGCATACTGTGCAAGCTCTG
Organism: Aquarana catesbeiana; assembly: GCF_042186555.1. NCBI lineage: Eukaryota > Metazoa > Chordata > Amphibia > Anura > Ranidae > Aquarana > Aquarana catesbeiana. The sequence goes on along the minus strand of NC_133328.1, from coordinate 255,910,752 downwards.
GCCAGTGATCCATCCTCAAGACCCAGTAACCCAGAGGATTTTCAGTGGGAAAGGTGTCCAAGTCTGATCTTGCCCCTAGGTAGTACTGCACCATGGTTGGCGATGGTTGCTGGAACCGATCAGACCTTGGGGCTGCGGACTAAAAAATTGTCTGAATGCATCGGTCAGACGGCCACCTTCTCCGACTGACTGAAGCCTCAGCAACATGTTGTCCAGGAGGACCAGGAAATTGTAACCTCCCAGGCTCTGGAAACGCGTTGCACAAACCTTTCTGCAAGGCCTCCCGAAGATGTTTCATCCTCTGCGACGGCAAGATAAGGTCCGCAACCTTACCCTTGTAATTTGGATCAAGGAGGGCTGCCAGCCAGTAATGATCCCTCCCCTTGATATCATGAATACGAGGATCCTTCTGCAGGCTTTGCAGGATCAGGGAGGCCATGCAGTGTAGGTTTGCTGAGGAATTCGGTCCAGAGTCCTCTGGGTCACTAAGGACGACATGATCCGCAGCCACCTCCTCCCATCCACCTACAAGTCCATGGGTTTCTTCGGACTGTAAATGATTCCTTGAAGACTTCTGCTGATGCTGAGTGCCAGGCTCCACCTCCATGCTGACACAATCCTCCTCCTCCTCTTCCTGTGTGATCGGCGGGCACACAGGAACACTGTCTGGATAAAGGGGGCCTTGAGAGGTAAGGAAGTCCTCCTCTTCCTCCCTCTGTTCTGCCTCAAGTGCCCTGTCCATTATTCAACACAGCATGTGCTCCAACAGGTGGACAAGAGGGACAGTGTCACTGATGTACGCACTGTCACTGCTCACCATCCTCGTGGCCTCCTCAAATGGTGACAGGAAAGTGCATGCATCCCTGATCATACCCCACTGGCGTGGGGAAAAAAAAACAAGGTCCCCTGACCCTGTCCTGGTGCCATAGTCACATAGGTACTCATTGATGGCCCTCTGCTGCATGTGCAGCCACTGCAGCATGGCCAACGTTGAGATCCACCTGGTGGGCATGTCACAGATTAGGCAGTCCTTGGGCAGGTTAAATTCCTTTTGGAGGTCAGCCAGCTGAGCACTGGCATTATATGACCTGCGGAAATGCACACAGACTTTCCTGGCCTGCCTCAGGACAACCTGTAAGCCCGGGTACCTGCCCAAGAACCGCTGCAGGATGTGAACCAAACAGGACACATGGGTCAGTTGTCCCTGTCGGAGAGCGGAGAGGAGGTTGGTGCCATTGTCTTAAGCTGGCTTAAGCTGGCGTGCCATCAGCCACCTCTGAACCTGCCCCTGCAGAGCTGACAGAATCTCTATCCCAGTGTAGCTCCTGTCCCCCAAGCACACCAGCTCAAGCACCGCATGGCATCTTTTTGCCTGCATGCTTGCGTAGCCCCCTGGACACCTACGGAGCACACCGCTGGTTCCGAGGACAAATCAGCACAGGAAGAGGCCATGGAGGAAGAAGAAGAGGAGGGGTGGAGGAGAGAGATGTGGCAGAATCACCACTAGTAGAACTTTGGAGGCGTGGTGGTGGAACAACCTCCAACACACTGCACCCTGTCCTGCATCCTTCCCAGCTGCCAGAAGAGCCACCCAGTGAGCGGTGAAAGATAGGTAATGTCCCCGTCCATGCCTGCTGTACCATGAGTCAGCGGTAATATGCACCTTACCACTGACCGCCCTGTCCAGCGAGGCCAAGACATTGCCTTCCACATGCCGGTAGAGAGCCGGAATCGCCTTCTGTGAGAAAAAGAGGCGTTTGGGAACCTGCCACTGAGGAACCACACATTCCAAAATTTACAGAAGGGGGAAGAGTCTACCAACTGAAAAGGCAGCAGTTGAAGTGCTAGCAATTTAGCCAAGCTAGCATTCAACCGCTGGGCATGTGGATGGCTGGGAGCGAACTTTTTTCTGCGGTGCAGCAGCTGGGGCAGGAAAATTATGCCTGGTACAATCTGATGTTGGTATACCGATAGCAGATTGCCCGCAAGTACTTGGCTGTGACACACCTAATTCTACACCTTCATTCCTCTCAGTGCAGGTTTCAGAGAGGACTGAAAGTATAGTGGGGTTGGAGATCCCAGCTGATGAGGAGCAAGGAGAGGTCCGCTTTGTTCTTTGGTGTGGGTCCTTTAGGTACGCTTGCCAACGAATTGCATGGCAGGTCGACATATGTCTGGTCAAGCATGTGGTGCCCAAGCGGGTGATGTTTTGGCCACGTGAGATGCGCTTGAGACATATGTTGCAAATAGCAGTGGTGGGATCTGATGCACTCATCTCAAAAATGGCCCACACCAAAGAACTTTTGGAATAACGCGCAGAGACAGTAGCGCCCTGCACATGCGGAGCTCTGTGATGTGATGCAGTCAGTGTGCTGCCCTTAAACTGACCCCTGGAGGGCATCCTGCCTCGTTGGAGATGTTCCTCCTCCTCCTCCTTTTTCCTATCAGGCACCCACGTGGAGTCAGTGACCTCATCATCCCCTCCCTTCTCATCACTGGAGCAAACCTGGCAGTATGCTGCAGCTGGGGGAACATGACTACAAGATTGCTGTCCTTCTTGGGCACCCCCTCTCTCTGGGCTCACACTACTGCCTTTCTCTAGCTGGGTACCATCATCGGAGCCTTCAAAACGCTGGGCATCCTGCTGGAGCATGTACCCAACACTGTGGTCAAACAGTTCGGGGGACTCCTCAGGAGGACATGGTGAGGCTAGGGAAGGAGTGACTGATGCCAATGAGCTGAGGGAAGAGGCCGCGGTGGCAGCTGCTTTGCCAGACAAAGTACCCTGAGCCTGGGTGAGAGAGGATGAGGAGGATGAGGGTTGCTTGGTCATCCACTCTACCAAGTCTTCTGCATGTTGCGGCTCAACACGGCCAGCTGCCGAAAAAAAGTACAAGCGTGTCCCACGGTCACGTGCTGATGAGGATGCACCGTCTCCACGACCAGCACTGTTGCCTCTAGACACAGAGCCTACTTGCCCTCTTTTATTGGCTTGTGACTGTGTGCCTCTCCTTGTTGGCCTTCCAGACATAGTAATGGCCTGCAGTGAGATGTAGCTGCACAAAGCTGGGATGTGTATATATATACTGATGATGCAGCTAGCAGAATCAACTGCCTGCCTGCATTATTATTAGTATGAGAACACCAGCAATTGTCTTCAGGTAGCTTTAGGTGCCCGCTGAGCAGAGGACACAGTACACTAACTGTAAATACTGCAGCTGCCTGCCTGTGGTACTAATAGGATCAGAAGAACACCAGCAATTTTCTTCAGGTAGCTTTAGGTGCACACTGTGCAGATGACACAGTACACTGACTCTAAATACTGCAGCTGCCTGCCTGTGGTATTAGTAGGATCAGAACAACAGCAATTGTCTTCTGGTAGCTTTAGGTGCACACTGTGCAGAGGACACAGTACACTAACTGTAAATACTGTAGCTGCCTGCCTGTGGTACTAATAGGATCAGAAGAACACCACCAATTTTCTTCAGGTAGCTTTAGGTGCACACTGTGCAGAGGACACAGTACACTAACTGTAAATACTGCAGCTGCCTGCTTGTGGTATTAATAGGATCAGAACAACAGCAATTGTCTTCAGGTAGCTTTAGGTGCACACTGTGCAGAGGACACAGTACACTAACTGTAAATACTGCAGCTGCCTGCCTGTGGTACTAATAGGATCAGAAGAACACCACCAATTTTTTTCAGGTAGCTTTAGGTGCACACTGTGCAGAGGACACAGTACACTAACTATAAATACTGCAGCTGCCTGCCTGTGGTACTAATAGGATCAGAAGAACACCAGCAATTGTCTTCAGGTAGCTTTAGGTGCACACTGTGCAGAGGACACAGTACACTAACTGTAAATACTGCAGCTGCCTGCCTGTGGTATTAATAGGATCAGAACAACACCACCAATTTTCTTCAGGTAGCTTTAGTTGCACACTGTGCAGAGGATACAGTATACTAACTGTAAATACTGCAGCTGCCTGCCTGTGGTACTAATAGGATCAGAAGAACACCACCAATTTTCTTCAGGTAGCTTTAGGTGCACACTGTGCAGAGGACACAGTACACTAACTGTAAATACTGCAGCTGTCTGCCTGTGGTACTTATAGGATCAGAAGAACACCAGCAATTTTCTTCAGGTAGCTTTAGGTGCACACTGTGCAGAGGACACAGTTCGCTAACTGTAAATACTGCAGCTGCCTGCCTGTGGTATTGATAGGATCAGAACAACAGCAATTGTCTCCAGGTAGCTTTAGGTGCACACTGTGCAGAGGACACAGTACACTAACTCTAAATACTGCAGCTGCCTGCCTGTGGTACTAATAGGATCAGAAGAACACCACCAATTTTCTTCAGGTAGCTTTAGGCGCACACTGTGCAGAGGACACAGTACACTAACTGTAAATATTGCAGATGCCTGCCTGTGGTATTAATAGTATCAGAACAACAGCAAATGTCTTCAGGTAGCTTTAGGTGCACACTGTGCAGAAGACACAGTAAACTAACTGTAAATACTGCAGCTGCCTGCCTGTGGTACTAATAGGATCAGAAGAACACCACCAATTTTCTTCAGGTATCTTTAGGTGCACACTGTGCAGAGGACACAGTACACTAACTGTAAATACTGCAGCTGCCTGCCTGTGGTACTAATAGGATCAGAAGAACACCACCAATTTTTTCAGGTAGCTTTAGGTGCACACTGTGCAAAGGACACAGTATACTAACTGTAAATACTGTAAAAACACCTGTCTGGCTGTCAGTAGGAAGAGAATAACAGGAATGGATCTAGTTAAACTGAATACAGTGTGTATATATATATATATATATTTATATATATATATATATATATATATATATATGTGTGTATATACATACACACATACACACAACACCTAGGATGCATATATATATACACAATACACTGTAAGTGCGGCTAACTGACATGCCTGCCTACTCTATCTGACTTAAATCAAATGATACTGTCTCTCTGTCTATCTCTCTCCACCGCAACACACCACACAAGGCCGCCACGCAGGCGGCCTTATATAGTGTGGGGTGTGTATTAAACCCCCTGAGCCATAATTGTCCAAAGCCACCCTGGCTTTGGCCAATTACACCTCTCTGTACAGACGGCGCTGTGATTGGCCAACCATGCGGGTCATAGTGCATGCTTGGCCAATCATCAGCCAGCAGTGCACTGCGATGCTGCAGTGAATTATGGGCCGTGAACTCGAATTTGGCGCGAACGGCCCATAACGTTCGCAATTCAACGAACGGTTGAACAGGCGATGTTCGAGTCGAACATGGGTTCGACTCGAACTCAAAGCTCATCCCTAGTGGTCATATGATGTGGAAGAGGCAGTCACTAAGTACTGACAGTATATGTGTGCTGTTGTCTGTTTACTGAGACAAAAAAGTATATATTGGGTTACAAATGGATGTGGGTTTTGTGGGGGGGAGGGTTGCATAATTCCTAACCCTGCACACCCCACTAAGGCTGTTTGATGATTGCTTCTAAATCTCACATATTAGACTTACAACTGCTATGTAATGGTTGAGATAAAAAGGAATGTTCCTGCTAATTCAATCTGCTGTGTGTGTCAATGTAGTTTGTGCTCTGCTTTTTGTATTCATTTTGTCTTTTTTTGCCTATGATAATTCTGCCATGTAACTTTTTGGGGGTTTGGGATGAGGACTTTTGATCACAAAGGTTAGTCATGCTTGTTATTAGCTTGATTTGTATCCCTGCATTTCTAGTGTGATTTGTTTAATGTGTATCATTTTTAGTGTCCTAACCTTATAGATTGTAAGCTCTTTTGAGCAGGGCCCTTCTAACTAATGTCAAATGCTGGCACATCATTTCCATGCCTTTTTTTTTGTTTGGCCCAAGTACATTAATGTAACAAATGTTTATACTAATGTTGAAATAAAAAGTTGATTGTTTTTTGCTCTGTTTGACTTTTGCAGACTCAAAATACATTTTTTATAAGTGCAAACAATTCATACCCCTTAAAATGTGTATTAAATCTAGTTGCATACAAAGGTATTTGGTTGTGCAAGTCCTTGAGTAGAAAGTGCAAAGGTGGGAGGGGGGAGAAAAGCCCCCAAAAAAACAAAAAAAAGCTGAAAATAAGGGCTCTACTAATTATTTTGTGGAGTAGGTAAGCCATGAAATATGTCAACCACATGCCCTCAACATTGGGAGGATGCTTTGGGGTCCCCCCCCGAAGCACCTTGTTCCCATGTTGATGGGGACAAGGGCCTCTTCCCGACAACCCTGATCGGTGGTTGTCAGGGTCTGCAGGTGGGAGGTTTATCAGAATCTGAAAGCCCCCTTTAAGAAGGGGGCCCCCAGATCTTGCCCCCCCATGTGAATGCGTATCGCGTACAACTTACCCCTACCCATTCTTCAAAAAAAGCAGTGAAATGTAAAAAAAACAATAGCCGGTTTTTGACAAGTCCTTTATTATAAAATGGCTCCGAGCCATCTTCTTCTGCCGCCACTGTCTCTCCCGCCACCATCTCTCCTGCCGCCATCTTCTCCTGCTACTGTCTCTCCCACCGACATCTTCTCCTGCCGCTGTCTTCTCCATCCGCCATTTTCTCCCCAATCCATCTCTCCTGCAGCCGCGTCTTCTCCCGCTGCTGTGTTCTTTTGCACCATGGGTTACCCGCTAATAAAAAAAAGCTGCTTTTCTTCTGTGGCTGTCTTCCTCCTCTGTGTTTTTCCCCCGCTGTGTGGCGTCTCTTACCAAGCCATGGGGCTGGCTCTCCGGGTGATGTCATCAGATGGCCACACCCCATGGCTATGTAAGAGATGCCACACAGCGGGGAACAACACAGCGGAGGAAGACAGCCACAGGAGAGTGGCTTTTTTTTAATTAGCGGGTAACCGGCTGCACAGTAGAAAGCAGGAGAAGACGGCGGCGGCAGGAGAGATGGCAGCAGGAGAGACGGCTCGGGGAGAAGACGGAGGATAGAGAAGACAGCGGCAGGAGAAAACGGCGGCGGGAGAGGCAGCGGCAGAAGAAGATGGTGGTGGGAGAGACAGCGACAGAAGAGAGGGCTCGGGGAGAAGACGATGGATGGAGAAGACAGCGGCAGGGGAAGACAGCTCAGAGCTATTTTACAATAGAGGACTTGTCAAAAACCGGCTCTTGTGTTTTTTTACATTTCACTGCTTTTTTTGGTGAATGGGTTGGGGTACAATGTACCCGATACCCATTCACATGGGGGGAGAGGATCTGGGGGCCCCCTTGTTAAAGGTGGCTTCCAGATTCTGATAAGCTCCCCACCCGCAGACCCTGACAACCAATGGCCAGGGTGTCAGGGCTGGGCTCAGCCCTTCATTCTCTGAGGTGGCTGCTCAGCTGTCGGCTAATTGCCAGCTCCTATCTCTCCACAGTGACTCACCTGTTGATGATATCCTGCTCGCCAGTCCTGCCTACTTAAGCCGTCCAGCCCAGATGATCTCTGCCTTCGCCTTGGTCACATCTCTAGAGACGCTCTCCTGTGTTCCTGTTAAACACTTGCTTGGCTGGAATTCCTTCTGGCTCCAGATCCTGCTTGCTGTTCTACTACGCTCATCTCTGGCTCCCTGATGTTTTGGCTTGTCTGACTATCCATTCTGGTTCCTGAACTCTGGCTATGTTTTGACTACGTTTACTCTGTTTACCTTTTTTATTATTATTATTAAACAAGTGAGATTTAACTGTACTTCTGTCTCAGTCTGATTCATGGTTTCTGACACAGGGTTGTCGGGAAGAGGCCCTTGTCCCCATCAACATGGGGACAAGGTGCTTTGGGGGGACCCTAAAGCACCCTTCCCATGTTGAGGGTATGTGGCCTGGTACAGTTCAGGAGGGGGGCGCTCGCTCATCCCCCCTTATCCTGACCTCCAGGCTGCATGCTCGGATAAAGCATTTTTAAATGTTGGCGTGTGGGGAGTTCCCTCCGAATCCATACTAGACCCAAAGGTATGCCATTTTTTTGGGCAAGTTTTTGTTTTTTTATATTCACCCTGCTGACAGCTGAGGACTCATCGGCTGTTAAGGATGCGGCGGCTGGCTTTCTGGCCCCTTGCTTAGCTCCTTGCTTAGCAACCAGCTATATACTGTGTAAATAAAAACCACAAAGCTTACATCTTCATCAGCCGCATATGCTGACAATGGGCGAATGCCTAAAAGCCAGTGCCACATGAGCATGGTCGGTACCATAATATTAATGCCTACATATAATTGTGCTCAGCTCCATAGTGTAGTGGCATGCCCTGCAACCTTCAAAGGGTTCAAGCCATGGGTTCAAATCCCACCAATGGTATCACCTCCTAAATACGTGCATTGTACTCACATGCAGCAAAATTAGCCAATGCACATCAGTTTGGTTTATTCCATAATTTAAACTCTTCATAAGTATGTAATTATTCAATATTATGCCGTGGAATTCCAAAAATCCGGCTATTCAAAATCCATACCAGACCCTTATCCAAGCATGCAGCCTGGAGGTCAGGAAAGGGGGTGGGGCAGAACGAGTAAGTGTCCCCCCTACTGAACTATACCAGGCCACATGCCCTCAACATGGGGAGGGTGCTTTGGGGTCCCCCCAAAGCACCTTGTCCCTTTGTTGATGGGGACAAGAGTCTCTTCCCGACAACCCTGGGCTGTGGTTGTCAGGGTCTGTGGGCAGGGGGTTTATTGGAATATGGACGCCCCCTTTAACAGGTGGACCCCCAGATCCCACCCCCCTATATGAATGAGTAGGGGGTACCAACCCATTCACCAAAAAAAGTAGTGCAGTGTGACAAAAGACAGTAGCCAGTTTTTGACAATTCCTTTATTAAAAATGTCTTCTTCCCCGCTTCTTCCTCTGGTGTTCTCCTTCCTTTGGTCTTCCTCCGGCTTCTTCTTCTCCTGCTTCTTCTCCTGCTCTTCTCCTTCTTCCTTCGGTCTTACTTTGGCTTCTTCTTCCCTCACTTCTTCTTCTTCCACTGCCACCGCTCCCGCCACTGACCCGCTGAACATGAAAAAAACGACCCTCCTCCGACGCTGCGGCCAGCCAATCTGTGTGCTTCTATAGCGCATATTTCATATATAACTATGGAGCGTGGCCACTGAATGACATCTTCCGGTGACCCCAACCCCTTGTGACATCACGGACCCATCATGCCCTGGGCAGTGAAGTCACAAGGGGCGCGGTCTTGGAATGATGTCATCAGCCCCATCCCAGCATTGGAAGAGGTTTGTTTTTTCATCTTTAGCGGGAGCGGCCGCAGAGGAGGAAGAATGGAGGACGAAGTGGGGGAGGAAGAAGCTGGAGGAAGAAGGAGAAGACCAGAGGAAGAAGCGGGGGAAGAAGAAGACATTTTTAATAAAGGAATTGTCAAAAACCGGCTATTGTCTTTTGTCACATAACCAGAGCTGATCCTGGGCGATCCTGTACCCCGTGCACCCGGGGTTAGGGCAGTCAGTGGTAGGCCCAGATAGGTTTAGGGTACCCCCCATATAGTCTCCAATAAAACCCCTTGATCACCCCCAGTTAACCCTTTCACTCCCTCTCACAGTGGCATTAGTATAGTGTACAGATCTCTTTTCTGATCACTGTATTATTGTCACGGGTTAGCTAGTTAGCGTCAGTTAGGTGTCAGCGTCGGTTAGCTTTAATCCCAGACAGCATCAGATTTTAACCCTTTGATTGCCAGCAGCACCGACACACGCACCTTTCCCTTACTAGAATAGTGTTTGAATGGATTAATATCTTTGATCTGATCAGATCTATACTAACGTTCCCAATATTATAGTGTTCCCAAAAACGCGGTGTTTAGCCCCTTCACCCAGCCCAGCTCACCCAAGTGCAGTATTAATAGATCACTATCACTTACAAAGCAAAGCACACAAAACTTCAGCGTTAGCAGAGTCACGCCTGATCCCTACTGCAGCATTAGCAGAGTCATGCCTGATCCCTGCTAGCACTAACCGTCATTTTTTTGTAGCAATTCATGCAGTCGCTGACAACCATGTGCTCTTTTACCTGTGAATCCCACTAGCTGTACCTATAAATTTAGTGGCCAAAATGTCCAAACAGAGGTACACTAGTGAAGAGGCCTACACAATGCTGAGCATGACAGATGAGAGCAAAGGGGAAGCCTCACTGTCAGATTCAGGCTCAGTATACGAACCTGTAGTGAGCAGTGGCACCCTGACAGATAGCTCTGACCACGGAGTAGTGATCCCTGCTAAGGTCAGGCATACCTGACCCAGTTCTTCTGTTGCTGAGGTGCAACAACCACATGGTTCTCGTATGGAGCAGAGAGCCAGTACTGGTGCCGCTGAACCTTCTGGTGAACTGGCAAACACCAGTGGCCTAGTACATCCTGGTCGTAGACAAACCAGCACTGCAGTTACACTTGGTGACGTGGTGAGTCCAATAATTGCAGTTCAAGCTGGTGCGGCGGCTAGCACAAGTAGTTCTCCCGCAGCCACCAAGAATTCAAAGACGGGCTCTTAGAGCCCATAGTGCCCTTTCTGATGAGTTTGCAAATCCTGATTGGCAGCCCACCACTTCTGCAGTGCCCGTACTTCCCCCACTCACTGGCCAACCCGGAATTCAGGTGGAAACAGCAGAATTTAGTACCCTTGACTTTTACGAGCTGTTTTTCACAGAAGATCTCTACAGATCTATTGTAGACAAAAGTAAATTATATGCTGGTCAATTTATCGCTGCACACCCAAATTTGACCCTTGTCAGGGAATTTGCCTGGAAACCTATAACGGTTCCCCAATTTAAGAGATTTCTGGGCCTATCCCTCCTCATGGGCATAACTAAAAAGAGTGAGTTACGGTCATATTGGTCTACTGACCCAATTCACTATATGCCTGTGTTCTCTGCTTCCATGACCAGGACTAGATACGAGCAAATCTTGCGATTCATTATAAGGATCATAAATGCTACAAAGTCTGGTGTCACCCCAACATCACCTCCATGCCAATTTCAATACATATATACATGGGGTTCCCCTGAGACTTTGAGCAAGGTAAATATGGTTAGCCAAAGAACATATCATGGCCATGATATGTTCTTTGGCTAACCATATTCACCTCACTCAAAGTCCCAGGGCGCGAACCCTATGTATATTTCTATTATAAGGAACTCTGTCGTCCTCGGGGTGACCCTGGATACGATTGGCTCCACAAAATTCGGCCCCTTGTAAACCATTTCAACCAACAGTTTGCAGCCTTGTTTATTTCCGATCAAGTTGTCTGTGTTGATGAGTCCCCGATTACGTTTTCTGGCTGCCTTGCTTTCAAACAGTTTCTCCACAGCAAGTGTGCCAGATATGGGGTCAAGATGTATAAGCTCTGTGACAGGGCCACAGGCTATACATATCGTTTTCTGGTTTAGGAGGGAAAAGATAGCAGCGTGGAACCCCGTGACTGCCAGGACTACATAGGGAGCAGCGGTAAGATTGTTTGGGACTTGGTGTCACCCTTATTCGGAAAGGGGTACCACTTGTTCGTGGACAATTATTACACAAGCGTGACACTTTTTAGTCACCTTTTTGATTTTGGAATTAGCGCATGTGGCACCGTGTGATCTAATAGCTAGTGCTTCCCCAAACAGCTTGTAGATTCCCGACTTAGATGGGGGCAGAGACCCTGCTTGAGGTGTAATAAATTGCTTGCAGTAAAGTGGAAGGACACACGGAATGTTTTCGTTCTGTCCTCCATTCACACAGATACGACTGCCCAAATTGCAACGGCGACTGGTGTTATTGAGAAGTCTCTCTGTGTCCACGAATACAACCAAAACATGGGAGGGTGGACTTCAATGACCAGATGATGGTGCCATACTTAATTGCCCGTAAAGCCAAACGCAGGTGAAAAAAAGTGTCTGTATACTTATTCCAATTGGCTCTGCTGAACGCTTTTGTGCTATACAAAGCATCAGGAAGAATTGGATCCTTCCTAAAATTCCAGGAAGAGATCATCACAGCCTGTTTCCAGACGGTGCTGTGGCCCAACTTCCCAATCCAAATGCAGTGAGCCAGCTGCATGAGAGGCATTTTCCGGATGTCCTCTGTGGTACCTCTACCCAAAGATCACCCCAAAGAAGATGTGTCTGTAGAAAACGCAGAAATGTGACACACGCTATTATTGTCCCTCCTGTCCTGACCAACCTGGTCTCTCCATCGGTGACTGTTTTTGTCGCTACCATACACTAGTTGAGTATTAGAATAGGGTACAGCATGGCACATTCCTAGGGCACACCTTCACACAGGGTCTCGAAAGATGTTAGATGGCCATGGAATTTTGAGAGGCTCTAAGCTGGAACGTTTATAGTTCCAATAAAAGTTTTTTTCAGCCGGCAGTCGGCTTTCATGTAAAAGCACTCCTAGCGGCTACACTAATATGTGTAATTATATATTCTGTGCACACATGCAAATTAAAGTAATACATGTGTGTTTAAATCAATAATATGTTATGAAAACTGATTAATAAATCTATGAGTGATATTTGTTAATATATAATCAACAATTAAAGTGCAACGTGTACCTCAACTGGTAAGTCCTCAATTCCCCCAGCTTCCCAGACCAAAATGCACACACTCCTATCAGATTTATCCCTAGTGGACGTCTGGAGGATACTACACTCCACCACTAAAGACTTCACATATTACTCCCCATCACACTCTACTTACAGTAGACTGGACTACATCTTCATTTGGGATGAGCTTCGAGTTCGAGTCGAACTCATGTTCGACTCGACCATCGGCTGTTCGCCAGTTCACCGAACAGCAAACAATTTGGGGTGTTCGCGGCAAATTCGAATGCCGCTGAACACCCTTTAAAAGTCTATGGGAGAAATCAAAAGTGCTAATTTTAAAGGCTTATATGCATGGTATTGTCATAAAAAGTGTTTGGGGACCTGGGTCCTGCCCCACGGGACATGGATCAATGCAAAAAAAAGTTTTAAAAACGGACGTTTTTTCGGGAGTAGTGATTTTAATAATGCTTAAAGTGAAACAATAAAAGTGTAACATCCCTTTAAATTTCGTACCTGGGGGGTGTCTATAGTATGCCTGTAAAGGGGTGCATGTTTCCCGTGTTTAGAACAGTCTGACAGCAAAATGACATTTCAATGGAAAAAAGTCATTTAAAACTACTCGCGGCTATTAATGAATTGCCGGTCCGACAATACACATAAAAGTTAATTGATAAAAACAGCATGGGAATTCCCCACAGGGGAACCCCGAACCAAAATTTAAAGGCCCTTCAGGTCTGGTATGGATATTAAGGGGAACCCCGGCCAATTTTTTTTTTTTAAATGGCGTGGGGTCACCCCTTAAAATCTATACCAGACCCTTTAGGTCTGGTATGGATTTTAAGGGGAACCCCGCGCCAAAATTTTTTTAAAAAACGGCGTGGGGTCCCCCCAACAATCCATACCAGATCCTTATCCGAGCATGCAACCTGGCAGGCCGCAGGTAAAGAGGGGGGGACGAGAGAGCGCCCCCCCCTCCTGAACCTTACCAGGCCACATGCCCTCAACATTGGGAGGGTGCTTTGGGGTAGCCCCCCAAAACACCTTGTCCCCATGTTGATGGGGACAAGGGCCTCATCCCCACAACCCTTGCCCTGTGGTTGTGGGGGTCTGCGGGAGGGGGGCTTATCGGAATCTGGAAGCCCCCTTTAACAAGGGGACCCCCAGATCCCGGCCCTCCCCTCTGTGTGAAAAGGTAAGGGGTACAAAAGTAACCCTACCATTTCATAAAAAAACTGTCAAAAATGTTAAAAATGACAAGAGACAGTTTTTGACAATTCCTTTATTTAAATGCTTCTTCTTTCTTCTATCTTCTTTCTTCTATCTTCCTTCGGTTTCTTCCTCCATCTTCTTCTTCTTCTGGTTCTTCTGGTTCTTCCTCCGGTGTTCTCGACTGGCATCTTCTCCGCGGCATCTTCTTATCTTCTTCTCCTTGGGCCGCTCCGCATCCATGATGGCATGGAGGGAGGCTCCCGCTGTGTGACGCTTCTCTCTTCATCTTTTTCTTCATCTTTTCCTCTTCATCTTCTTCTCTTAATCTTCTTGTCTTCATCTTCTTTTTGGGCCGCTCCGCATCCATGATGGCATGGAGGGAGGCTCCTGCTGTGTGACGCTTCTCCTCTTCTGACGGCTCTTAAATAACGGGGGGCGGGGCCCCCCGGTGACCCTGCCCCCCTCTGACGCACAGGGACTTCCCTGTGGCATTCCCTGTGATGTCAGAAGGGGGCGGGGTTACGTAACGGGTGACCCCGCCCTCCTCTGACGTCACGTGGAATGCCACAGGGAAGTCCCCATCAAGTCCCCGTGCGTCAGAGGGGGGCAGGGTCACCGGGTGGCCCCGCCCCCATTATTTAAGACCCGTCAGAAGAGGAGAAGCGTCACATAGCAGGAGCCTCCCTCCATGCCATCATGGATGTGGAGCGGCCCGAAAAGAAGATGAAGACAAGAAGATGAAGAGAAGAAGATGAAGAGGAAAAGATGAAGAAAAAGATGAAGAAAGAAGCGTCACACAGCGGGAGCCTCCCTCCGTGCCATCATGGATGCGGAGCGGCCCGAGGAGAAGAAGATAAGAAGACGCCGCGGAGGAGATGCCAGTCGAGAACACCGGAGGAAGAACCAGAAGAACCAGAAGAAGAAGAAGATGGAGGAAGAAACCGAAGGAAGATAGAAGATAGAAGAAAGAAGAAGCATTTAAATAAAGGAATTGTCAAAAACTGTCTCTTGTCATTTTTAACATTTTTTGACAGTTTTTTTGTGAAATGGTAGGGGTACTTTTGTACCCCCTTACCATTTCACACAGGGGGGAGGGCCGGGATCTGGGGGTCCCCTTGTTAAAGGGGGCTTCCAGATTCCGATAAGCCCCCCACCCGCAGACCCCCACAAGCACTGGGCAAGGGTTGTGGGGATGAGGCCCTTGTCCCCATCAACATGGGGACAAGGTGTTTTAGGGTACGTACAGTCACATCTGGTGGGAATGCAATGTGCTTAGTCCGTTTTGGACTCAAATCTTCCAGATCTACACGGAAATATATGATAAACCGCTCACACCATCCCCCTTTATTGCTCTCCTTTCCATATTACCCGGCAAGATTAAATCACAAAAACACAACCTCCTAAAATTCTTTCTCAGTTCTGGGAGGCAATTAATCCCTAGACACTGGAAATCTACCTCTCCACCATCCCTTATAGAGTGGGTGGGCGAGATAAACAATACCATGCTTATGGAGGAAATGCAAGCTAAAGCCCTAGACAAATATGCAAAGTTCTCCTTCATCTGGAGTATCTGGAGGCATTACTCTACTTCACATAAACTAAAGCGCAGACTCTCAGGGATGAGTGCCCTTTGAGATGCTACAGGGCCCCACAACTAAGATCAAATGACCTGGAAAGTGAAGTTTTGCATTGGGATTAGGCTCACTGTCCCTCCCCCCCCCCTTCTTGTTCCCCACTAGTTCTCCCTCTCCCCATCTGCCCTTTTCCCCTCATACTTTTGCTCCTTTTCTCCCTTAAACTATCCTTCTCGGCTAAATATAGCCATAACCTATAACCCAAAGTATTCTGATCTACAGTTATGAACACCTCAATCACTCAGGATACTTGAGAAAACACCATCACTTGAATGCTGTTAATTCTCCACTTTTAGTCTAATTACTTTGAGTTCCTTGGTACCCGGACGCAGCAGGACCCCAAAGGGGCGCCCGGACCACAGGAAATTTCACTTAAATGATTATCAGCAATATGTCTGAGAGTTGACCACGAGAGTGGCGATATCTAGTTTCCTATATGTTGATGATGGAATGCATAATACTTTTTTCTATATACAACTCAAAGCCAGGAAGCCTGTTGTCAGGCACCTGGTCCTGTTCACGTTTTCTTCTTATGTTTAAAAAATATTTTAAATACAATAAAAATCTTATTGAACCTAAAGTGCAACGTGTAAATGTGAAAATATGCATGAGCAGACTGTAACACTAATTATCATAAATAAGTCTCTAAATTAATACGTTGAACCTCCTAATACCATTAAAAGTGCATCAATAATATAATATCCCCCCAAAAAAACAATTCTGCAATGTTCTTTGTATATATAATGGCTCTTCAAGCCAATTAAAAACCCAGTGTTCAAAGAAAAACGTGAGTCCTTCACCAATCTCAACAATATAAATTTGTTGTTTGAGATTGTGGATCTTTTCAATGAGCTCCAATCACTGCTCCACTGTATTATCTCAATCACAGACACATCTTGCCATGGAGTATATAATGAGCGAGGGGAAAGAAGGAAAAATGCTTCTCATAGCGTAATATAGTTCACACAGCCATTTAATAAAACCTATTATAATTTCCACTCACATATTTCAAGTGCCTGCCTGGCACAAACGATAACATCCTCAGCTCAGATGATCGTTGTATACTCCGGTTATATCGCATAGCACGGGCTCCGACCATTCATCACGCGACATCGTCAGCGTCCCTGTCTCATTCGACGTACATTTCATCTGATTGATGACTTCATGGAGTGGCAGGATGATACCACATCATCTTTATAGGGGCATTTTCCCTCAATCAGTCCTTATTATGCTTCAGCATGTGTGTTTCAAAGCAATGTTACACAATAAAAAATCTTTATACAATAAAAATCTTTATACACCAATACAGTACTATTCATTTGTTAAAAACATTTGTTTATAAATATTAGTTTGAAATAACATTCCTACGTGTGTCATTTTTATACTTGATTTGATCTTTGTGCTGCTTGCACAGCAACTTCTTTACTCATATTATCACTTTACACATATCTCATTAGAAACAAACACAATTATGTTTAAAGCATCACTCTACCCTTCAGTCAGGGCATTCCTATTTCATCAGTGGCTTCCTATCAATATTCCATAAATAAAAATAAAATTTAAATTAAATTTAAATTAAAATAAAAAATGAAAAATATTGAAACAAAAATAAAAATGAAAATAAAAATACAAATAAAAATAGAATTAAAATAAAATAAGAAATGAAAAATAAACTAAAACTAAAAATAAAAATATTTTTTTTGCCATATCCTATCACATTCTTCCATAAGGAAAGTATATTTATATCCCTTATACAGAAATCTTTCAATCTATTTATCTTTTTGTTAAAAAAAAAAATCTGAATCAGCATGAATTTGTTTACTTTTAAGGTCAGACATATTTTCTAAAGCCCATTCTACTGCTGTCATTGCATTCTTTTGGTCGATACTCGTATACAGTGAATTGACATCCACTGTTGCTAAGTACCCCTTGTTATATTCTCCAGACTCAAGTGATTTTATCAGTTCTCCACTGTCTCTCAAATAAGTTTTATTCTTAACCGGTTCCCGACCATCGCACGCCGATTTACTTCGGCAGAATGGCACGGGTGGGCAAATGGGCATACCTGTACGTCCCTCCCTCCCCGTGGGCAGGGGGCCGGATTCGTTAGCGGACCGATCAGTCCCCAGGGCCAGACCAATGACAACGAATGGAAACCTTTCCCTGTCTGTATAAGTATAAACACAGACAGGAGGAAGTGATGTCATCTTTCCTCGTGGAGTCTTTTCGATTCCAGTAAGAGGAGAGAGAACATCTAACCGTGAGTTGCACAACACTAAACTAACACCATAGCACACAGGTACACTTGCCACTCCCCAATTACCCCCGATCACCCCCCCAGTTAACCCCTTCACTCCCTGACACTGTGTCAGCAATTGCAGTTTTCAGATTTTTCATTGATCACTGCATTGGTGTCATTTGTGACTGAAATAAGTGTTAGGGCAGTTAGTAATAGGCCCTGTTAGGTCTAGGTTACCTTCCTAAACCAGCCTAATAAGAGTTTAACCCCTAAATTGACCCCAGTTAACCCTTTCACCTCCTGTCGCTAGTGTCACTAATTGATCACCGTATTTGTGTCACGGGTGACGCTAGTTAGCAAGTTAGTTGATTAGTTTCACCGTCAGGTTTTTATAGCGTCAGGTACCCCCATATATTACCTAATAAAGGTTTTACCCCCCTGATTACCCCCTAGTTAACCCTTCCACTCCTTGTCACCAGTGGTCACCGTATTAGTGTTACGGGTGACGCTGGTTAGTTTGTTTTTTATAGCATCAGGGCACCCGCTGTATATTACCCAATAAAAGTTTAACCCCCTAATCACCCGGCAGGTCATATTAGTTAGGTTTTAGTGTCAATAAGGGTCTGTGTCACCCCAGGCAGCGTCAGATTAGTGCCAGTAGCGATAACACCCACGCATGCACCATACACCTCCCTTAGTAGTATAGTGTCTGAACGGATCGATATCTGATCTAATCAGATCTATACTAGCGTCCCCAGCAGTTTAGGGTTCCCAAAAACGCAGTGTTAGCGGGATCAGCCCAGATGCCTGCTAGCACCTGCATTTAGCCCCTCCGCCCAGCCCACCCAAGTGCAGTATCAATAGATCACCGTCACTTACAAAAACACAACACACATAACTGCAGTGTTTGCAGAGTCAGGCCTGATCCCTGTGAACGCTAACGGTTTTTTTGGTAGCGTTTGAATCAGTTGCTGACAGTCAGGAGCTCTTTTTCCTGTGAGTCTCACTAGTGTACCAGTAAATTTAGAGACCAAAATGTCAAATCGTAGGTACACTAGTGAAGAGGCCTACATGTTTCTGAGCATGAGAGATACGTAAATCAGAGACTCCAGCGCTGTAGGAGGTGATTTCACCACCAGTTAAAAAAAAAATGGTGCATGTATGCCCATCATTAGAAGTGAATGGATGAAGGGTGGTATTCTAATGGTGGGCATACCCACTGATCAATCTCTTTTTTTTCGTTCAGTCCACAGGCTGCATGAAAAAAAGAACATTACAATGTATGCCCAACAAGGACCAGCAACGTACTGTTATACCAGAATGATGCCTGCAGGTTTAGGTATCATCTTGGTATCATTCTTTTCAGCCAGTGGTCAGCTTTCATGTAAAATCAATCCTAGCGGCTAATTAGCCTCTAGACTGCTTTTACAAGCAGTGGGAGGGAACGTCCCCCCCACGTCTTCCCTGGTTTTCTCGGGCTCTCCTGTCCCAACAGGGAACCTGAGAATGCAGCCGGTGGTTCCGCCAGCTAACCATAGAGCTGATCAGAGACCAGAACAGCTCCGAACATCTCTATTACCTAAGAAACCAGAAGCTACGAGCATTTAATGACTTAGGTTTTGCCAGATATAAACAATGCCATTGGGATATTGGCAAAGCATTTTATCACACCGATCTTGATGTGGTCAGATGCTTTGAGGGCAGAGGAGAGATCTAGGGTCACGCGGAAAGGCGAACGCAAATGTCGGTCTGGTGTCATATGTAAACAGCAATAGCAGTAGACCACCTCTGTAAATCTAAAATGGTAACCTGTAAAGGCTTTTAAAAATGTTCGTAGTTTGTCGTCGCTGCATGTTTGTGCGCAATTTTAAAGCATGTCGTGTTTGGTATCCATGTACTCTGCATAAGATCATCTTTTTTATTCCATCAAACATTTGGGCCATATAGTGGGGGTCATTTACTATAGCGCTATGGCGCTAATTCGCGCAAATTGCCGCAAATTAGCACTAATTCACGGCAATTTAGCGTGAATTAGCGCTAATAGCACTAATTCGCGCTAAAACGGTATTCACTATAGCGCTGGTGAGAAAATACTCCCAAAATCGAATTTACTATAGCTCCCTGAAACTAAATAGCGCCCAAACCCTTACTCTGCTAAAACCTAGAGAATTGCACATGGAAATAATGTTTAGAGCATGATATAATTGCCTAAATGGTACTGAAATATGCGGTATATTATTTAAAGATTATCTGCTTTTAAACTGTGTGAAAAAGTGATTTCTACACTGAAATATCTTTAAAAGTCTGAAAAGTGAAAAATTCCCCGTTTTGGACAACTAGGTGCCAACACAACTGAGCATGCTCAGACCTGAAAATAACTCTCATTTTAACTCAAGTGTCTTTTTTACCTGGAGCTATAGTAAATACCAAAATGAGAGCTAATTAGAGAGCATTTTTTGGGAGTTAAAATCTGCTCTAATTTAGTCCAAATGAAGTTTCAGTCATTGATTCTAATGGAACAATTCTAACTTTCACAAAAAAGCCTTTTAATGTTGAGATGAAATGTATCTTTCTGTGAAATAAATTTTCCTTTGCAACATTGTTGCTTTTACTTAAAATATTTTGATTTTAAGAATGCTAGAATGTGGAATGTTTTGGTAAAATATATTTTTCTCTGTCACTTTCACTTGTTACTCTTCATCTCACAGCAATCTTTACCCCAAACTCACACAGGTGTCCTTACAATCCACAAACAATACCATTGCTGATGCAAATTTAAAATGAATCACAATTATTTGTGCTTTTTATTATTTCCAAATATTCATAATTTGAGCCCTAAAAATGTGATATGTGTACCAACATCAGAAATCAAAATGTAATTCCCAAAAAATTGAGGGTAATATTCTATTCTCACCCACAAAAAAACACCAAATATCACAGAATAAATCAAGAAGAATAACTCTTGAGTAATGTAATTCCATCACCTGTATGTCCATAGAAATTCAGTATTTATGTGTTTTTATGTGTAGTTATGTGTAGGAGGTACTCACATGTGGCAGCTCCGTGGCTTAGAGGTTAGAACTTCTGCTTGGTATCTCTGAGGGTCTGGGTTCAAATCCCAACCATGTTACTTCATGTAGAGAAGTTGTCTCATCTCCCAGGTCCTATAACTATGTCTAATTGTAGTAGTTATGTGTAGGGGGGTTCCACCACCATTGTAAGTCTTTTCCAGATACACTATATAGCCAAAAGTATTGGGACGCCTGCCTTTACACACACATGAACTTTAATGGCAGCCCAGTCTTATGCTGGCCATACACTATACGAAAAATCGTTCGTATAGACACTTCGTTCGTTTTTCGGCAAGTTAATGGGCACAAATCGATAATCGTTTGTGACGTTTTTGTGGGAAAAAAACGAACGGGAAGTTTGGAAAATTTCTGCCGAACGTACGATAAATTGCAAGGTTAATGTGTTTCCCGTCCGAACTGTCTGCACTAGGTATATGTAAAAAAACGAACACAAAATTATTTATTCATGTCCACTGAACAATTTATCGGTCATTATATGATGGCACGATCGTTTGCGGTCACGGTCGAACGTTCGTTTTTCGAAAATGGGTTTGGCCGATTTTCTGTATAGTGTATGGCCAGCATAAGTCCGTAGGGTTAAAATTTGATTTGGCCCACCCTTTGCAGCTAGAACAGCTTCTGGGAAGGCTGTCCACAAGGTTTAGTCTGCCTATGGGAATGTTTGATCATTCTTCCAGAAGTGCATTTGTGAGGCCAGGCACTGATGTTGGATGAGAAGGCCTGGCTTGCAGTCTCTACTCTAATTCAGCCAAAGGGTGTTCTATCGGGTTGAGGCCAGGACTCTGTGCAGGCCAGTCAAGTTTCTCCACCCCAAACTTGCTCATCCATGTCTTTATGGACCTTGCTTTGTGTACTGGTGTGCAGTCATGTTGGAACAGGAAGGGGCTTTCCCCAAACTGTCCCCACAAAGTTGGGAGCATGAAATTGTCCAAAATGTCTTGGTATGCTGATGCCTTAAGAGTTCCCTTATCTGAAACTAAGAGGCCAAGCCCAACCCCTGAAAAACAACCCCGCACCATAATCCCCCTCCACCAAATCATTTGGACCAGTGCACAAAGCAAGGTCCATAAAGACATGGATGAGTGATTTTGGGGTGGAGGAACTTGACTGGCCTGCACAGAGTCCTGACCTCAACACAACAGAACACCTTGGGGATAAATTAGAGAGGAGACTGTAGGTCAGGCCTTCTCGTCCAACATCAGTGCCTGACCTCACAAATGCACTTGGAAGAATGGTCAAACATTCCCATAGACACACTCCTAAACCTTGTGGACAAGAAGAGTTGAAGCTGTTATAGCTGCAAAGGGTGGGCCAAATGAGTTTTGAACCCAATACTAATACTGGGATGCCATTACAGTTCATGTGTGTTTAAAGGCAGGCGTCACAATACTTAGGCCAATATATTGTATATTGCTTGTGACACTGAGCATGGCTATGGACTTAGGGCTGGTTCACACCACAGAGATGCAGAGGCCATGCTTGGGGCTGCCTGGTGGCTAAGTGGGTAGCAGTTCTGTCTAGCAGCACCTGGGATGTTGGTTCAATTCCCCAACATGCTAATGCTTGTGTTGAAGTTTATATGTTCTCCCTATGTGGGTTTCTCACCACAATCTAAAGACATGCTGGCACCCTATTTGTCTCCTGTCAAAATAGGTTCTAATGTAAGAACATTAATTTTGGACTTTATATTGGAAGCTCATTGCAGCCAGGGACTGATGTTAATGTTTATTAGCACTAATCATGCCCAGGGACTTGGACATTTCAAATTTTAGGGTTTACACTGCACAGGTTCATATGATTAGAAAACTGTTGCTTTGTTTATGTGGATGCAAATGGACTTTGGTCTTTGGCCTGTGGTTGGAGATTTGATGCACATAGCCAAGGCTAACACAGTTGCAAATACTATTATGTGTTCCTGCTAATCAGGTGCAATCACTTTAGACATACATGAAGAGACAGATTGAAAGATACTGGTGGGCGTGTACTTCTCTTGGGTGTGTCAGTGTGCTAATAATACAACATCTCTTATATAAAGGCCTGCAGTAGAGGGGTTCGTTTGGCCTGAGAAGGAATGATATTGGGAGATTTGATGAAATTCTTGTGCATTTTTTCAATCAAAAGTGGGTTTATGTGGCCATGCTGTCAATGTTGTGCGTGTATTGTTCCTGTCTGATCATGCAAACATTGTTTGGAAGCATCTGCTGACCTACTATTTTTGATCTCGTTTAATCGTGTACACTGAAATGCAGCTTCCAGCAGAACATGGTCACCAATGTATGTATGTGTGGATTGTGGGCTGGTGGTGGGTGTTTTGAATAAGTCTTTTGCAATATTATGTTGGAATGCTTTGTAAGAATGACTGTTAAGTATGTTTCTATAATCTTGCAGATAATAATGTGATGTGTTGCCCGCTATACACTGAAATTAAAGCTGTGTCCACTCTAAGGTTTTGTCTAATTTTAGATTGTAAGCTCCTATGAGCAGGGCCCTTAAAATTCCGTTGCTAAATGTAGCACCATATATCCTGTCCAAATTTTTTTGAAGCTAGTAAATGTAAATTTATTTTTTTTCTGCTGGTAAAATAAAAGTACATTGAGCTTTTGTTGTGGTGTGTGTTATTTTTTTTTTTTTTTTTTTTCTTTTTTATTCCTTCTACTTTTCTTTCTCTTTAGTTTTTGTGGGTGGTGGTTTTGGGAAAGTGCAATATCTCTTTTATATTTTATTTCAATATGTATTTGTGCACCAAAAAACTAATCTCTTTGCCCTGGTTCACATGCTACTTTGAAATTGCGCTACTTCACTTGAAGTAGCACGATTTCAAAGTAGCAAGGTCGGCGTGATTTCAGGTGGCTTCATACACAAATGTCTATTGAAGTCGCACCTGAAATCGGCAAAAGTAGTGCAGGAACTACTTTAGCAAATTGATGCGGTGCCACAAAAAAAATGTTGCATCGATTGGAACAGTGCCATTGCCAATAGTCATACGATTTGATCTCTCAAATTGCATGACCAATCGCTCCAATGTAAACCTAGGCTTCTGCACACCTGCAAGTTATATATAAAGATTCCACCTTTTATCATTAACAGCTGTGGAGAATTGCAGGTAATGAATTCAGCTGGTGGATAGGCAGTGTTTGAATGTGTCAGCTCTGGTTCACATTGGTGTGATTTGATATGTCAAATCTGTGGCAATTGCACTGTTCTAATTGGTGCGATTTGTATTGATATTGGTGCAGAAACCTGCACTGATGTCTCTGATGTTGCCCCCACAGTCGGGACTAACATGCAGGAATGAAATTGTGGGAGTTCAGCTGAACGCTTTCCTCCTGCTGTCAGTGTGAACCAGGGCTCAAACTGGGCCTTTTGCCTTTGTAATTCACCTGCTGCTAACCCAGGGACACCATTTCTTATCAAACTCCCTTAAGTTTACCTTCAAATATATGTAGAAATACAGATTTGCATATCTGAAAATAAAAAATACTAATCATGGTTGAGATCAAATATTCGCAGCTGCAATCAAAAGCGTGGTTTCACCTTCTGACCTGGAAATTAGTCATTGTATGCACCCGGAAGTTCCTGTGCTGGTCAGGATCTCCATCTAGGTGGACATGGCGAGGTCTCTTTAACAGAGAGGAGGTGCTGCTCATTGGCCGGGTAAGTGTAGGATATGTACTTGTACTTAATCAATGCGGGGGTGGATGTGGTAGTTAGATTTGGTGTGGGTGGGGTTCATTGATTTGTTTGGCATCACCACACATTTGCTTCCATCCCATGTGCAAACATCACTTCCTGCATTTGTTCTGCTGATGTAAATCAGTAAGGACTGTGCAAATATAAATGAGAGCTCCTTTTATTAAAATATATATGACTTGTTTCACAGCTGGGCGAATTTTCCAGCAAATTTGGACCTCTGAGTTGCATGACAAGTTGTACCCCATGATTCTCAATGACAACCATTCATATCTGTGCTACTTTAAGTCGCACCAACTTCAAAGTAGTCCCTGTACTACTTTGGTGTGACTTGAGGTATATCAGGTACAATATTACACAGGCATTCCCAGAAGTTGGGGCCAAGTTGCAGCGGTAAAGTGGCAGCAAAATAGTGTGACTTTCAGGTCGCAGCAGCGTGAATGAGATTCAAGGATAACACCTTTGAATTTGGCCCTATTGTCACTTGTGCATCCTGAAGGTGTAGCAAATTCGTCCCTGCACTACCTTGGTTTGACTTTGATGCAATTTGAGGTTCATACACCACAAGATCACACAGACATTGCTTCAAGTCATGACAAAGCTGTGCAATTTTATTAGAGCTGCACGATTGATCGTCATCGTGATTTTTTTCCCCTTTACGATCTTGAAAAAAGAGTTTCACGATTCTTGCTATGCTAAGAACTCTCTCTGCTCTTCTGAAGCCACAGCCGAAAAACCAGGAAGTCTGCCAAGAATTAGAACATTCTTTATCAGTGAACTTAACTAGAAACCTTGTAACAATTTGTCAATTAAATAGAATTCTGTGTAAGGCCCCATTCACACTAGCGCGTTTTTTGATGCATTTTGCATTTTGCAGAAATGCACGGGAATTTTTTATCATGGGTTCCTATGGAACATGTTCACATCAATGCTTTTTTGTATCTCCGCGTTTTTGGAAAGGGTCGGGGACTTTTTCTCATGCAAAATGCAGCGTTTTGCATGTAATGGTTTTCAATGGACAAGCATCAAAAACGCAAGTGCACCTTTTTTGCAGCGTTTTTGATGCGTTTTTGGTGCGTTTTTGGTGCGTTTTTGCCGTTTTTTTTTTTTTTTTTTTATTTTTTTTTTTTTTTTGTAATTTTTTTGTAAGACTGTAAAAAAAAAATGAAAAAAAAAAAAAAAAAAAAAAAAACGCAAAACGCAAATCGCGGCAAAAACGCGGCAAAAACGCCGCTAAAACGCGGCAAAAACGCGGCTCAAAAACGCGGCAAGCATGAAAAAAAAACCTCCAAAAACGCTCAAAAGCAACATGCATAGGTGTGAATCGAGCCTAAGTGAGGAAAGTTTAACTACTTAAACACTAAACATTTTTCTGACATTTGTTGGTTTCAGGTTAAAATCATTTTTTTTTGCTAGAAAATTACTTAAAACCCCCCAACATTATATATATATTTTTTAGTAGAGACCCTAGAGAATAAAATGGTGGTTGTTACAATATTTTATGTCACACTGTATTTGCGCCTTTCAAATGCAATTTTTTTTTGGAAAAAAGTACTTTAATGAATTAAAAAAAAAAAAAAAAAGAAAAGTTAGCCCAATTTTTTGTGGGATAATGTGAAAGATTTTACGTTGCGAGAATCGTGATCTTTTTATTCTAAGCAAAAAAATTGTGATTCTCATTTTGGCCAGAACCGTGCAAGCTCTAATATCTATGCAACTTCACCCATGTTCACATAGGTCTGAATTGACATGTCAAATTGTAGGCCAAATCGGCGCCTATTGATGGCAATGGAACTGTCCGAATTGGTGCGACGCCACGACGATTCCCAAAAGTAGTTCCTGCACTACTTTGGGCGACTTCTTACCTCCCAACTTTTTGAGATGAGTATAAGGGACACCTATTAGCAAAAGTAGGTAGGCATAGGACACCTTCTTAAAGGAGAACAGTTGGGACCTATGTGATTTCACTAGACATCTGTGCAGGAAAGTGCACTGATGTCTCTGAAATCGGTGACAAAGTCGGGCTGAGTCACACTTGTGCGACTTTGGACATCAGAGTCATATGACAAGTCTCCAAATGACCCCCTTTTGGAAAATAGACACCCCAAGCTATTTGCTGATTGGCATGATGAGTCCATGTAATATTTTATATATATATTTTTGTTTTGCACAAAGTTGTCACTAAATGATATATTGTTCAAACATGGCATGGTTATATGTGGAATTACACCCCAAAATACATTCTGCTGCTTCTCCTGAGTACGGGGATACCTCATGTGTAAGACTTTTTGGGAGCCTAGCCGCGTACAGGACCCCGAAAACCAATTTTTGATTTCACTCCTCACTACCTATCACAGTTTTGAAGGCCATAAAATGCCAAGATAGCACAAAAGCCCCCCAAATTACCCCATTTTGGAAAGTAGACACCCTAAGATATTTGATGAGAGGCATGTTGAGTCCATGGAATATTTTGTAATTTGCCACTTACATTACAATTACAATTTTTTTTGCACAAAGTTGTCACTAAATGATCTATTGCTCAAACATGCCATGGGCATATGTGAAATCACACCCCAAAATACATCCTGCTGCTTCTCCTGAGTACAGGGATACCACATGTGTGAGACTTTATGGGAGCCTAGCTGTGTACACGACCCCGAAAACCAATCACCGCCTTCAGGCTTTCTAAGGGCGTAAAATGGTGATTTCACTTCCTCACTACCTATCACAGTTTCAGAGGTCCTGAAATGTCAAGATAGGACAAAACCCCCACAAATGACTCCATTTTGGAAATAAGGCACTTCAAGCTTTTTGCTGAGAGGCATGTTGTGTCCATGGAATATTTGATATTTTGCCACAAGTTTCGGAAAAATTATTTATTTATTTTTTTTTACACAAAGTTATCACTAAATGATATATTGTTCAAACATGGCATGGTTATATGTGAAATTACACCCCAAAATACATTCTGCTGCTTCTCCTGTGTACAGGGATACCACATGTGTGAGACTTTTTGGGAGCCTAGCCGAGTACAGGACCCCAAAAACCAAGCACCGCCTTCAGGCTTTCTAAAGGCGTAAAATTGTGATTTTACTCCTCACTGCCTATCACAGTTATGGAGGCCCTGGAATGTCCAGATAGCACAACCTCCCCCCCAATGACCCCATTTTGCAAAGAAGACACCCCAAGGTACTTGCTAAGAGGCATGGTGAGTATTTTGCAGATCTCATTTATTTTTGAAAATGAAAAAAGAAAAGAAAATGTTTTTTTTTTCTTTTTTCAATTTTCAAAACTTTGTGACAAAAAGCGAGATCTGCAAAATACTCAACATGCCTCTCAGCAAAAAGCTTGGGGTGTCTACTTTCCAAAATGGGATAATTTGGGGGGGGGTTGTACTGCCCTTCCATTTTAGCACCTCAAGAAATTAGATAAGTAGTCATAAACTAAAAGCTGCGTAAATTCCAGAAAATGTACCCTAGTTTGTAGACGCTATAACTTTTGCGCAAACCAATAAATATACGCTTATTGACATTTTTTTTACCAAAGACATGTGGCTGAATACATTTTGGCCTAAACGTATGACTAAAATTGAGTTTATTAAAAAAAATTTATAACAAAAAGTAGAAAATATAATTTTTTTTTAAAATGTTCGGTCTTTTTCTGTTTATATTGCAAAAAATAAAAATTGCAGAGGCAATCAAAGACCATCAAATGAAAACTTTATTTGTGGGAAAAAAAGGACGCAAATTTTGTTTGGGTACAGCATTGCATGACCGCGGAATTACCAGTTAAAGCAGCACAGTGCCAAATTGTAAAAAAGCTCTGTTCATTGAGCAGCCAAATCCTCCAGGGCTGAAGTGGTTAATAACAACTTTTTGTAAAAACATATCTATGTATTCCGCTATTCTTGAAAACAGGGATCCAATCCCACTTACGTTTGGTCTCCCCGGAGGTTTTTTAATGTTCTTATGAATTTTTGGCAGGTAATAGATTGTGGGAACTTTATGGGGCTCTTGGGAGTAAATATCTTGCCTCTTTCTCCGTCAGTATTTTTAAATCCTTTCCTTTTTTAATAATTTTTTTGAGTTGTGATTTTAATTTAAACATGGGATTACCTATTAAATTCTTATATGTATCTTCGATCGATAGTAATCTTGTCATCTCCTCCTTATAATCTTTTTTGTCGAAAATAACAATAGCTCCTCCTTTATCCGCTGCCCTAAATATTAGGTCCTTTTGTTTTTCTAATTCACTTATGCCCTGTTTGACATATTTTGGTAAATAAATCCTATTTTTTAATGTTTATTTCTTTTATATCCTTTTCAACCATAGCCTTGAACACTTCCAAAAACTCACTTTTTTTGTTCTTAGGGTGGACAGAATCAGAGCTGGGACCACAGAAGTCAGTAGAATCAATATATGGATGGAGGACAAACAGGTATAAAGAAAAGGAGGAGAGGAGGAAGAAGGAAGAAAAAGAAAAAGAAAGAGAGAATAATAGGAACAGGCATTTTTTATCTAAGTAGTGTATTTTTAACTGTAGCAGAATTAAAATTACTTGATTTAGGATTTAATTTACATTCCCCATACCAATATTAATAAATTTAATACTTATATTGATCTGCAGAAATTTGTGAGGAAACTCAATTTGAAAAAGTAAGGGTTTTACAAGATAGTCAATATTCACTTAGCGGCTTTAGAAATGCCTTGGTATTTAACCCTAAAAACAAAAAAAAGTGAGTTTTTTTGAAGTGTTCAAGCCTATGGTTGAAAAGGATATAAATGAAATAAACTTAAAAAATAGGGAATTTACCAAAATATGTCAAACAAGGCATAAGGCGAAAGGACCTAATAATAAGGGGAGCAGATAAAGGAGGAGCTATTGTTATTTTGGACAAAAAAGATAAGAAGGAGATGACAAGATTACTATCGATCAAAGATACATATAAGAAATGAATAGGTAAAATCCCACGTATAAATTGAAATCACAGCTCAAAAAAATTATTAAAAAAAGGAAAAGATTTAAAAATACTGACGGAGAAAGAGGCAAGATATTTACTCCCAAGAGCCCCTAGAGTTCCCACAATCTATTACCTGCCAAAAATTCATAAGACCAATAAAACTCCCCCCGGGAAGACCAATCGTAGGTTTAAGAATAGGGGAATACATAGATCTATTTTTACAAAAAGTTGTTATTAAGAATAAAGCTTATTTGAGAGACAGTGGAGAACTGAAAAAATTACTTGAGTCTGGAGAATATAACAACAGATACTTAGCAACAGTGGATGTCAATTCACTGTATATGAATATCAACCAAAAGGATGCAATGACAGCAGTAGAATGGGTTTTAGAAAGTATGTCTGACCTTAAAAGTAAGCAAATAAAATTCATCTTGGAGCTATTGGAGTTCGCCATGACCAATAATTACTTTTGTTATAGTAATGACTATTACCAACAGCTGAAAGGAGTAGCAATGGGAGCCAAGTATGTTCCCAGTGTTGCAAATTTGGTCATGGTGAAGTGGGAAGCAGAAGAGATAAATCCAAATGGCTTGAATTATCACTATACAGGGATTTTATAGACAATATTATGGTGATATGGGATGGACCTGTGGACAGTTTAAACAAATTCCTAACATCATTAGATACAAATAAATATGGTCTGACTTTCACGGGAGAGTGGTTTCAGGACCAGATACATTTCTTGGACCTTACTATATATAAAAAAGATTGAATTATGTGTACAAGAACGTTTTTCAAAGAGACAGATAGGAACAGCTATATACCCACCTCGAGCTGTCATCATCGGAGGCCGGTGTATAGCACACCAAACACCAGACTAAGGCGTAACTGTCATGCTGATTCTGATTTTTTTGAACAAGCTGAAAAATTGATTGAAAGATTTCTGGATAAGGGATATACATATACTTTCTTTATGGAAGAACGTGATAGGATATGGCAAAAAAAAGAACTGAATTGTTGTAGTCACACAAAAAGAAACCTCAGGGAGATAATTGTAACTTTATTACTGATTTTAATGTCCAATCTAACGAAATAGAGAAAATTATCAAGAATTACTGGCCCATTTTGCTGAGGGATGAGACACTTAAAAAAGTACTTTCAAGACAGCCTAAATTTGTATACAGAAAAAACAGGTCAGTACGGAGTAAAATTGTTAGAAATATTATGGATCCACAGAAGAAACCAAAAATGGAAAATTGTATACTCACATTTCTGTAATTTTCCTTTTCTGACCCATCTTC
This sequence comes from Aquarana catesbeiana, assembly GCF_042186555.1. Lineage (NCBI taxonomy): Eukaryota > Metazoa > Chordata > Amphibia > Anura > Ranidae > Aquarana > Aquarana catesbeiana. The sequence goes on along the minus strand of NC_133328.1, from coordinate 255,880,081 downwards.
GTGGCAGCACACACTGGGTTGTGACTCCGCCCCCACAACCTGACAGGATTGGTTAACTATAAAATTGAAAGAGAGACACCCCACTGCATTCTCTGTATCTATCATCTAAAGAATGGACGGGCTGGTGTGTGTTGCCATGAAGATGTGTTAGTAAAGGAAAATTACAGAAAGGTGAGTATTTAATTTTCCCTTTCTTTATCGTACATCACGGGACACAGAGCACCATAATAATACCATAATAATGACTAACTGGGTTATACACTACCTTTAGGTGATTGGACACTGGCAACCAATAGTAAGTTTCCTCCCATATAACCCCTCCTATACAGGAAATACCTCAGTTTTTTTGCCAGTGTCTTGAAGATGATGGTCATGGCTGTTGAAGCTCTTCAAAATTCTTCAAATAATGTCCCAGTGAGGATGTTATAATCGGATCCATTTGGATGGCATAAGAAAGCTAAAGTGGATGGTACCCGAGCCTTGGTTCCTTGCATCTGGGCATGGCAGATGCGCCGTGCATGCCTCTGGTCGTGCGGGCGCGCGCATGCGCTCAGTCCACTGACAGGTTAGGCTTTATAAGGAGCTGGAGCTCTTGGCGTGTGCTGGGACAGCACAGAGCGATACTTGGGCACGTGAGTCTGGAGGTTTTTGGACACAGTTGCGACAGGTTAAACGCTGGTTACAGCTTGTGGGGAGTACTTTTTTCCTCGTATGTAAGCAATGTCTTCCAGAAAACGAGGTACAGGGAGCAGGGCATGCACAGGGGTAAGAGTACCTCCCTTGAAAACAGGAGACCAACCCTATGCTGATGCAGCCTCAGTCTCCCCTGAAAGACCTGCGGCATCTGGCCTGGTTGAGCCATTGCATTTGTCAGGCATAGTGGCCACTACCAATATTCCTGCCTTGGCTTATGTTACAAAGGATGATTTGGCATCTGCATTAGCGGGCCTTGAAGGCAAAATAGCTGGCATGATTGCTTCTGTAACACAGGGAGGGAAGAAGCGTAATAGATCTCCCTCCTCTGAGCCCGGGCTAAGTGGAGAATCACTAGAGCACCAGGACTCTTATAAGCAGATGGGTCCAGGTGATCCGGAACCAGAGTTGGCAGAGGATTTGGAGGAAGTGGCCATAAAAGACCGGGAGGAAGGAGAGGCTGAAGAGTCTTCAGCTGAGGACTCAGGTTCAGAGGAGCCAATTTCAGCCTCCCATTCCCAGAAATTGTTCATCCGATCTCTGACTGAGATGGTACGAGTTGGGTTTAAGTTATTTTTGTTCTCGTTGGGCACCGCCTATACACACATACATACATATTCTGTCACCGTCTATGTTCTTGTTTGTGTCACTCCTGTTACACTCTCCTCTCTCCTGGGTTTTTCTCTTTAGCTTATCTTTCTTCCCTAGTCATATTTGATTCCTCACGGTCTTCCTCCCCTCCCTTTCCTCCCCTTTCTCCCTCTCCCTGTCTCTCCCTTATTATTTAATTTTTTTTTTCCCACCCCCTCCTTCCCTCTTGTACCTTTCCTCTCCTTTTATTCCCCATATTACCTCCACTTTGTTCTTTGTATGCTGTATCTATGGACCTACTCCCAACCCGTACCTGTCAATATCCTTAAAAACTATGGTAATATGATATTCCCCCTCATTGCCCTAGGGGTAAAACTTCTCGATTTGGACTCCCAATTTAGTACTCTTGTTACCTCATCGCAGGTGTAGTGCATGCCCCTCCTCTCCTCCAAGATCTGGGGGTTATTCAATGTGTGATCCTTCGTAAGGTATGCATGCTCGATGCCTGCTCTCCAAAAGGACAGACCCACCGTCTGGGAAATTAGAGACACACGAGAGGGTAACCCCCTCATACCTTGGCCGTCTACAATCATTAAGAGCAATGTGACTAGTAATTTTTTGATGCATGTTTACATCCCTACAGTTGTCATACACCTATCCTCTGAAGATGACCCACTGGGGTGGAAACGCGTCAGGATTTCACAATTTAAAATTTATGCTACTATATCTTTGTTGCCCATGGCTGATTGTACTGTACACTGCTTCCCATTATGGGTAGTGCTTTTTACCAATTTTGTACTCCAGTTCATGTTCTGACTTTTCTTTTTTATCAATGAAACATCTTGACTATCTACACAATTTTGAATTGTATTATATTACAATATTGGCTGTAATAAAGCCCCGTTAGGGGGTCTTCCGTTTTTCTTGAGCCCGGGCCAAGTGGAGAATCACTAGAGCACCAGGACTCTTATAAGCAGATGGGTCCAGGTGATCCGGAACCAGAGTTGGCAGAGGATTTGGAGGAGGTGGCCATAAAAGACCGGGAGGAAGGAGAGGCTGAAGAGTCTTCAGCTGAAGAGCCAATTTCAGCCTCCCATTCCCAGAAATTGTTCATCCGATCTCTGACTGAGATGGTATGAGTTGGGTTTAAGTTACCCCCGGTTCAGGAGTCTGGACTCTCCTGTTCTACTTTGGGATCCTTGCGACCTCAGCAAGGTTCCCAAGCGTTCCCTTTGCATCTATTGTTGGAGCAGGTGGTTTACGCAGACTGGGATCATCCTGACAGGATATACTTACCTCCAAAAAGGTTTTCTATCATATATCCTATGGAGGAAAAGTTCAGGAAGAGATGGGGTACACCTTTGGTGGACGCCCCCATTTCTTCAGTGAACCTGCCCAGTGGATAATGCCCAGGTATTTAAGGATCTGGCCGATAAAAAGCTAGAGTCCTTATTAAAAGCCTCTTTTGCCTCTTTTGCGGTGGCTGGTGCAGCAGTTCAGCCAGCAGTTGCAGCCATTGGGATTTGCCAATCCCTAAAAGACCGTTTTAAAAGGTTAATAAAAAAACGGCCTTGTCAGGAGGAAGTTACCGAGGAATTGTCGGAGCTTCCTCATGCTTTATGTTTTGCAGTGGACGCATTGAAAGACTCAATCCAGCAGATGTCTTGTTTTGTGTTACTGTCCATACATATGCACAGGGTTTTGTGGCTAAAGAGCTGGTCTGCTGAGACGCCATGCAAGAGGCTACTTGCAGCTTTTCCATTCCATGGAGAATGCTTGTTTGGCGAGGATCTGGATAAATATATCCAAAAGATCTCTGGAGGAAAGAGTGCCCTTCTCCCTACTAAAAGGAGAGGCAGGCAACCCTCTTATAAAATTCCCAATGCTCCAGGACCTAGTGCTTCTTCCCCCAAGCGGTATCGATGGCCTCAGCAGTCTGGTTTTAAAAAACCTCAGGGTCAGAGGAAGCCCTGGAACCAAAAGCCAGCCAAGTCCAACTCCAAGTCAACCTTGTGAAGTGACGCCCCCGCTCTCACGGGTGGGGGGCAGGCTTCAGCTGTTTTTGGATGCATGGGAAGATCTGGTCCATGACAGATGGGTCATTTCCACTATAACACAGGGTTACAGAATAGAGTTCCGGGAAATTCCTCCAAACCGTTTTCTGTACTCAAGGGTCCCGTCGGATCCAGAGAAAAAGAAATGCCTATTCCTAGCTTTACAGCATCTGCTGAAGCAGGGGGTAATTGTCAAAGTTCCGCACGAAGAAAGATTTAAGGGGTCTTATTCAAACCTTTTTACCGTGCCGAAACCAAATGGGGAAGTAAGGCCCATTTTGGACCTCAAGGCTCTCAACCTCTTTGTAAATGTCCGGTCCTTCCGTATGGAGTCGGTTCGTTCAATAATAAAATCTCTGAGAAAAGGAGATTTAGCATCCATAGATATCAAGGACACATACCTTCATGTACCGATCTTCGGTCCACATCAAAGGTTTCTGCGTTTTGCAGTAGAGGGCCGTCATTTTCAATTCGTGGCACTGCCATTTGGTCTAGCCACGGCCCCCAGAGTTTTCACAAAGATTCTGGCCCCGGTGTTGACATCCCTAAGGTCCCAGAAGATCTCCGTGGTAGGATATCTGGACGATCTTCTCCTGAGGGATTGCTCTTGCTCCATCCTGATCCAAAACGTGTCAAGAACAGTGCAGGTTTTACAACGCCTAGGTTGGATTCTTAATGTGGACAAGTCAGCCCTTTGTCCGACCCAAGCCTAGGTATATCTGGGTCTGGTCTTGGACACCACCCAAGAAAAGGTGTTTTTACCCCCCTTAAAGGTTGTTTCCATAGTGGAACTCGTCCAGAAGGTGAAAAAAGAACCAAGACCTTCTATTCGGCTGTGCATGAGGTTGCTGGGCAAAAATGGTGTCATCCTTCAAAGCAATTGCATATGCACAGTTCCACTCCAGGGTGTTCCAGAATAGTATTCTGGAAGCCTGGGACAGGTCTGCTCAAACCTTAGATCATCCTATGTTCTGTCCCCACAGGTACAATGGAACCTCTCTTGGTGGTTAAAAACCAGCAATTTGAGAAAAGGAAAATCTTTTCCACCAGCAGCCTGGAGAGTGGTAACTACAGACGCCAGTCGTCTCGGCTGGGGAGCAGTCCTGGAGGAGGCGTCTGTCCAGGGAATATGGTCCCAGGCAGAAAGGACCTTGCTCATCAATCTATTGGAGATTCGGGCAGCTCGTCTGGCCCTGCGCTTCTGGACGTCCAGGTTACGGGGTCTCCCTGTCCAGTCCGACAACTCGCATATATCAACCACGAGGGAGGTACCAGGAGTCGGGCAGCCCAAAGAGAAGTAAATTACATATTGACTTGGGCAGAAAAGCATGTGCCGTTTCTTTCGGGAGCGTTTATACTGGGGTGGACAATTGGCAGGCAGCCTTCCTAAGTCACCAGAAATTGTTGCCAGGGAATGGTCCCTGTATCCCAAGGTTTTTCTACAGATCTGCCAACACTGGGGGACCCCAGATGTGGATCTGCTGGCATCCAGATTCAATGCCAAGCTGGACAGGTTTGTATCCAGGACCAAGGATCCGCTTGCTGTCGGGATAGACGCATTAGTAGTTCCTTAGGATCAGTATTCTCTGATATATGCCTTCCCTCCAATACAAATTCTGCCGCACTTACTACGCAGAATACAGGAGGAATGAAAGCCAGTGATCCTAGTGGCCCCGGAAATCCTGGTAATCGGAGATTTTGAAGTTGGCAGTGGGGGACCCATTGGTCCTTCCGTGCCATCCAGACCTGTTGTCTCAAGGACCCATATTCCATCCTTCTTTACGGTTGCTGAATTTGATGGCATGGCTATTGAGACCAGAGTATTGAAAGACCGTGGTATTATGGGTTCAGTCTTCTCTAATCTGATAAACGCTAGAAAGTCAGTTTCTAGAGCTATCTATAATAGAGTTTGGAAGTCATACATTTCTTGGTGTGAGGAAAGGAAATGGAACCCTTGTAGGTATACGATTGGAAGAGTTCTTGCCTTTCTTCAAGCAGGAGTAGACTTGAAGCTGGCTTTAGGGACAATTAAAGGACAGATTTCGGCCTTATCGTTTTTTTTCCAAAGATCAATTGCATCCCATTCTTTGGTACGAACCTTTGTCAAGGGAGTAACGCATCTGTGGCCACCAATTAAACTGCCTTTTAGTCCCTGGGACCTAAATTTGGTGCTGTCAGCCTTACAGAGTCAACCGTTTGAACCTATTGGGCATATTCCGTTTGTCCTATTAGCCAGGAAATTCGTTTTTTGGTGGCTATAACGTCGGCTAGAAGGGTGTCAGAATTGGCCGCCCTTTCTTGCAAAGAACCTTTTTTTGATTCTTCTTCAGGTCAGAGTGGTGATGCACCCTCGTCCGGATTTTTTACCAAAGGTGGTTTCCAAATTTCATTTGAATCAGGATATCATTCTACCTTCTTTTTTTCCAAACCCTTCACCCTTCACCCTTCGCTTCACTCGCTTGATGTGGTGAGGGCAATCAAAGTTTACTTAAAGATGTCAGCTTCTTTTCAGAAGACTGACTGCCTTTTTTGTCCTGCCGGAAGGACAGCCGGCAAAAAGTTCAACTATATCTAGGTGGATTCACCAGACTATTATCCAGGCATATGGATTAAGGCGCAAGGTTCCACCTTGGGATTTAAAAGCACACTCCACTAGAGGGGTTAGTGCATCATGGGCAGTACGCCAACAGGTGTCTATGGCTCAGGTTTGCAAAGCGGCCGCTTGGTCTTCAGTTCATACGTTCACCAGGTTTTACCAGGTGGATGTTAGATCTCAAAAAGAGACTGTTTTTGGCCACAGCGTGTTGCAGGCAACTTTATAGTCTCTGTCCCATTTGGGCTTAGGGATATTGTGCCCCCCCCCCCTCAGGTGCATTGCTTTAGGACATCCCTAATTAGTCATTATTATGGTGCTCTGTGTCCCGTGATGTTCGATAAAGAAAAATGGATTTTTAATACAGCTTACCGTTAAAATCCTTTTCTTGGAGTACATCACGGGACACAGAGGTCCCTCCCCTCTTTTCTGGGATCCTCATTGCTTGCTACAAAACTGAGGTATTTCCTGTATAGGAGGGGTTATATGGGAGGAACCATCTTACTATTGGTTGCCAGTGTCCAATCACCTAAAGGTAGTGTATAACCCAATGAGTCATTATTATGGTGCTCTGTGTCCCGTGATGTACACCAAGAAAAGGATTTTACAGGTAAGCTGTATTAAACATCCATTTTTTCCTGACACATCATGGCAGCACACACTGGGAAATAACTTGCCAGATGGGTGGGTGCAAGAAAATAATATTTATTCCTTATAATGCTGAATAATGGCTCTAACAATGGACCTCCCAAAGTCTACAGTACCATTGTCAACTGAGCAGAGTCTACTCTATAGTGGGATATGAACGTATGTCTGGATGACCAGCAGCGACCTGCCTTGCATGCTGCCCATGAAGTCACCACTGCCCTGGTTGAGTGAGCTTTAATACCCTCAGGAACTGTAAGCTGACCGCCACCGCAATCTTGTTGTCCATCCGAATCAGAACGTTCTTCCCCCTCAAGGATGGGGCAAATGCTATGAGAGCCTGAAAGGCTGCTCTGAGCTCCAGTATATTTGATATCATTTCCTGTGCTTGGAACTGCCATTGACCCTGAGCTGCTTGATCTTAGTAATGAGCACCACATCCCTCCTAACTGGCATCTGCCATGACTACTTCCAGCTCTGGAGGGACTATAGGTCTGTGCATCCTGAGGTTGCCCGAATGTGTCCATCACCATATCGACTGCTTCACCCAGCTGAGGATGGAAATTGTCTGAAGCATTGATGCTCCATCCCACTGCGTCAGAAATGAATTTTGTAACACTCTCATGTGCCATTGGGCCCACTGGATCAATGGCAGAGTCACAGACATGGACCCTAGAATGCTCATACTGACTCTGGCTGGCAAGTATCTTGCTGATATTAATTCTGCATCTTCTGGATTAGTGGCATCACTTTCTCTTGAGGGAGCTGTACCTTGTTCAACTTCATATTCAGTTCTGCCCCTAGGAATATCATATTTTGTGTGGACTGAAGTTTGCTCTTCTCCCAATTCACTAAGCAACCAAAGTCCTGAAGAGTCGTGACCAATATTTTTCGATGTTGGAGCAAGGTTTCTAAAAGCAGAATGTCATCTAGATAATGCTGTATTCTTAGTCCCTTTTTCCTGAGGAATACGATGACGGGTAGAAGAACTTTGGTAAAAGTTCTGGGGGCCAAAGAGATGCCAAATGGTAGAACTGGAACTGGTGGTTGATTGAGAAACTGAGACATTTTTGAAAAGCAGGATGTAATGGGATGTGCAGATAAGTGTCTAATAAATCTAAAGCATCCAGTCTTTTAAGTTCACTGCCATCAGTATGGACTGGAGGCTTTCCATCTTGAAGGCTTCTATCTTGATTTTTTTGTTGAGGCTCTTTAACCACTTGCCGCCCGCCATATAGCAGAATGACGGCGGCAAAGTGGTTTTAATATCCTGACTGGGCGTCATATGACGTCCTCAGGATATTAAGCCGCTGCGTGCCCCCGGGGGCGCGCATCGTGGCGATCGTTGTTGCAGTGTGTCAGTCTGACACACTGCAACTCTGATCTAGGTAAAGAGTCTCTGACGGAGACTCTTTATCACGTGATCAACTGTGTCCAATCACGGCTGATCACCATGTAAATAGGAACAGCCAGTGATCAGCTTTTCCTCACTCGCGTCTGACAGACGCGAGTAGAGGAGAGCCGATCGGCTGCTCTCCTGGCAGGGGGGGTCTGTGCTGATTGTTTATCAGCACAGCACCCCTTGGATCCCGCCCAGGACCACTATCATGCCGCCCAGGACCACCAGGATGGCCATCCACACTAGACCACCAGGTATGCCCCCCCAGACCCCCAGGGAAATACCAATCTGTGCCCAGCCAGCTGCCAATCAATGTCCAGGTAGCTGCCAGTCAGTGCCCACTCACAATGCCTACCACTGCCAGTGCCACCAGGGATGCCTATCAGTGCCGCTTATCAATGCCCATCAGTGCCACGTATAAATGCCCATCAGTGCCACCTATCAGTACCCAGCAGTGCCACCTATCAGTGCCCATCAGTGCCGCCTATCAGTGCCCATCAGTGCCGCCTATCAGTGTCACCCATAAGAACCCATCTTTGCAGCCTTTCAGTGCCCATCAGTGTCGCCTATCAGTGCCCATCAGTGCCCACCAGTGCCACCCATGACTGCCCATCAGTGCCGCCTATCAATGCCCATCAGTGCTGCATATCAGTTCCACCCATCAGTGCCACCTACCAGTGCCCATCAGTGAAAGAGAAAACTTACTTATTTACAAAATTTTATAACAGAAACAAAAGCAAAACTTTTATTTTTTTCAAAATTTTCGGTCTTTTTTTTATTTGTTTAGCAAAAAACAAAAACCACAGAGGTGATCAAATACCACCAAAAGAAAGCTCTATTTGTGGGAACAAAATGATAAAATTTGGTTTGGGTACAGTGATAGATGACCGCACAATTGTCATTCAAACTGCGACAGCGCTAAAAGCTGAAAATTGGTCTGGGCAGAAAGGTGTATAAGTGCCCTGTATTGAAGTGGTTAAATCCAGCATTGGTTGTAAATCTCCTGTTTTCTTTTTTTTCTAGAAATAGAGGGGAATAGAATCCTCTTCCCCTTTGACATGTTGGGACTTCCAGGACCTCTCCCTTTTGTCTTAGCTCTGTTACATCCTTCAGTAGTAATTTGTTCCTGTCTGAGGAAGATGGGAGTCTGGTTGGCTGAAAGAGGTTTCTGGGTAGTCTGCCTATGAACCTCCACCTGTGACTGAACTTTATAGTGTCAAGAGTCCAGGAATCTTCGATATGTTCCGTCCAAACCTGTATAAACCTCTTGAGTCTGGCACCCACCTGTACAGAATGGACGGGTGCATCTTCAAAGGGACTTCTGCTGCTCCCCAGTCGGGGTGGTCTTGGATTTCTGCATTCTCAAAAAGGATGACTGTGTATTTCTCCAATTTCTTTTAAATTCTCTTCCTGGTCTTCCTTTCTGTATCTTTCTGGAAGGTTGCGTCTATAGGAAGGACCTCTTTGTGTTTCCAATCTTCTGTTGGAGGGAATCAAACCTGACTTGCCTCTTGTTACATTAGAAATGGCTGAGTCCAATTTGGAACTGAAGAGGTTCGCCCCATCATATGGAATTTTGCACCAGTTTGTCTTTGATGCGGCGTCGGCTACCCAAGGTTTAAGCCACAAGGCCCTTCTTGCCATTACCGAGGCTAACATTGCTCGAGCAGATGACCTGATGATGTCCACGGAAGCCCCTGCTACGAAATCATCTGCCAATTTGAGTTCCTGTCGGTAAGTAATTATCTTCTTCTGGTCGGCTCCTTACCGCAATTATTGGTGGTCCATCTGGAGATGGCTCTACCCACCACTGCTGTGGTAATTGCTGGTCTACAAGCTCCACCTGCTGTGGAATATGCTTTTTTTAATTCTAGATCGATCTTTCAGTTTAGTACGTCCCGAAAGGTAACTGCATCCTTGATTGGCAGAGTGACATGTCTGGCAAGTTGCAATACAGAGGCATCAATGAATTAGGAGGTTTACCCTGGGTTCTTTTAAGGGGTACAGCTTCGCTAGTCTGTTATTAAGGCTAGACTTTTTATCAAATCTCTCCCATTCTTCCTTAATAAGATCCTCTAACTCTTCAATGAAAGAAAAGGATTCTGGCTCCTTCTTTAAATTTGGGAAGTATTTCCAAATCTTTCGGGGTGCTTCCTTAGCTTCCTCCCAGCCTATAGCCTCCTTGACTGACCTTGCAAAAGGTTCGACCAAGGCAAAGTCAAATCTGGCTGACACTTCCGGATCTTCATTTTCAGAAGATTCTAAGGTATGAAGAGGAGCTGCCGATGATGTGCTTGTCTGTCTGTCTCCAGTGCTGATGTCTCCATTATGGATTCCCGCACTGACTCCCTGATGAGGTCAGTAACCTCTCTGGCATCTGATTCTTTTTCCTTTGTTGCTTCATTGAAGCATGTAAGGCAGGCTAATTTATCTGGCAAAGCTGAAGCACCGCACACCCAGCAAGCATTTGTTGCAGGACGGGTGTGATCATTCCAATTGCGATGGGATAAGGGTGACTTCCTATGGTGTTATTAGCTATGAAGTGAGCGGCTATGGCGTGATTAGCGATGATGGGATGAGGATCTTGATCGGCTTCTTCTAGATCTTATGCGGCTTGAAGCATGGTCCTGAACCTGGAGTTTGTGGATCTTAACCTGGCAGGGCTGCCAAAAACCGCAGCATTAGTGGTTGTGCTCTCCTTTTTTCTCTCTTCAATACTTACCTATAAGTGGTGGAAACCTCTTACCTTATCTGCTGAGGGTGGTCTGCGTGGGCAGTGGTTTCCATGAGCGGTGGCAGAGAGAAAGAAAGAGCAGCCTGAAATAGTACATAAAAGCAATTGTCCATGAGACAGGTAGGCAAAACAGTGGTCATGTACAGGGGTAGATCATTAAGAGTAAGATACCTGTGTATCAGTAGTAAGAAGCCAGCCTCCTGTGAAGTGCAGCGATCAGAGAGCACTGATAGATAATCCTGGCTATTTAAATCTGCCGCCGCCATCGCGGCGGAAGTGACGCTCTCGTGCATGTGCAGAAGTGGCCCGGCCGTACCCGTGCCATCTTGGAACAGGGCAAAGACGCTGGCCGCATTACTTCCTATCGCGCATGCGCAGAGAGATGCAGCAGCCATGTTTGACCTGATCCCAGTGCCCGGAGGACTACAAGGCTCAGAAAGCCTGGAAAAATAAAAAAAAAAAAATAAAAAAAAAAATGTTAAAAAAAAGTACAGCATCCGTGCAGGAGGGAAGGTAGGGAAAGTAGAAGACCACTGTGAGGTATGAAGCTTCTTTAAAGCTTGTCAATTGCCAGAAAATGTTTGATTTTTTTTTATTCCATTCTCATTTTTATTCTCATTTTCATTACATTTAGTTTTATTTCCAATTATTTTTATCTTTAATTTTATTCTTATTTTTATTTTTAGTTTAATTTTCATTTCTTATTTTATTTTAATTCTATTTTTATTTGTATTTTCATTTTTTTTTTCAATATTTTTATTTAATAATTTTCATTTTAATTTCAATGTATTTTATTTTTATTTATGGAATATTGATAGGCAGCCATTGATGAAATAAGAATGCCCTGACTGAAAGGTAGAGTGATGCTATAAACATAATTGTGTTAGTTTCTAATAAGATATTTGTAAAGTGATAACATCAGTATAGAAGTTGCTGTGCAAACAGCACAACGATTAAATTATAATTTAATAAAATATTATTATAATGCCCTGTAGACACGATCGGACTTTCTGACAACAAAACCGTGGAATTTTGTTGGAAGGGTGTTGGCTCAAACTTGTCTTGCATACACATGGTCACACAAATGTTGGCCAACAATTACGAATGCAGTGACGTACTAGACGTACCACTAGACGTGGTTTTTCAGCTCTTTAGCGCCACCCTTTGGGCTCCTTCTGCTAATTTCGTGTTAGTAGAAGTTTGGTGAGTGTTGATTTGCGCTTTTGTTTTTGCGTTTTTCATTTAGCGCTATTATTATTATTTTTATTCTTGATATCACGTGAAAAAAAAAAAGCCTTTGAAAAATCGTTAATCGTCAATAACTCCATCAGTATCACCAGCAAAGCAGCTTCATTATTATCCCATTAAAGAAGAAGAGAACTGTGCACTGCATTTGGAGATTTCATAATTTGCCACATTACGAATGTTAATTCTCCATTACGAGCGCTAGTTTACAAGACCGTCCACTTCTGCTTCTTAGCATGCGTGTTTGTACTTTGGACTTTTGTCCGATGGACTTGTGTACACACGATCGGACAATCCGACAACAAACATTTGTTGGCGGAAAATTTGAGAACCTGCTAGCCAACATTTGTTGGCAGAAAGTCTGAAAACAAATGTCCGATGGAGCATACGCACGGTCGGACTTACCGCCAACAAGCTCACATCCAACATTTCCCGTCAGAAAATCCCATCGTGTGTACGCAGCATAACAATTATACATGTAGGAATGTTTTTTCAAACTAATATTTGTAAACAAATGTTTTTAACATATATATAGTATTGTATTGGTGTATAAAGATTTTTAATTGTGTAACATTGCTTTGAAAAGCGCTGATGCATAATAAGGGCTGATTGAGCCCCTATAAAGATGATCCGGTATCGTCAAATGTCCTGCCACTCAGAGAAGACGTCAATCAGACATAATGTACGTCGAGTGAGACAGGGACGCTGACGATATTGCAGGGTGAATGGTTGGAGCCCGTGCTATGTGATATACCCGGAGCATACAACAATCATCTGAGCTGAGCGTGTTATCCTTAGTGCCAGGCGGGCACTTGAAATATGTGAGTGGAAATTATAATTGCTTTTATTAAAAAATTATTAAATGGCTGTGTGAACTATATTACGCTATGAGAAGCATTTTTCCTTCTCTCCCCTTGCTCATTATATACTCCATGGCAAGATGTGTCTATGATTTGCACAGAATATATAATTACACATATTAGTTTACTTTGTATATTTGCATGATACATGATTAGAAATATATTTAGTATTGTATTGAGGACTATATTTTATGCTGTAAGAGTATTGCGGACCTATGCTAATCTTGCTTTTACTTTTCTATTACTGACTCAGGTCATTACTGAGAAAGCTGCGGTCCATTTTGATTGATTGTTTTCATTCTGTGGCACTGTTAAAACTGCATTCTATTTACTAATTAGGTGACTTCTGAAGGCAATTGGTTCCACTAGATTTTAGTTAGGGGTTTTAGAATAAAGGGGGCTGAATACAAATGCACGCCACATTTCACATACAGTAAAACTTTGGATTGCGAGCGTATATTTAGTTCCAGAAACATGCTTGTAATCCAAACCACTTGTATATCAAAGCAAATTTTCCCATACGAAATAATGGAAACTCAGGTAATTCGTTCCACAACCATTTATTCATAGGTCTTTCAGTTTATAGTCCATATAAAAAGATTATAGCAATGTGATTGGTTGTGTAACCATAAAATATTCATTCACAAATGGCAGAGTCCACAAGGGAATTAGAAGCAAAATCCAGAAGGAGCAGAGGCGTCACCAGGGTGGGGCCATAGGGGGCCCTGACCCCCCTAACATCATACTGGGCCCCCCATGTTCCCCCCAATTATAACGATCGGCATGGCAATCACAGAGCAATTCTCTGTAGGCTCTCAACTGCTGGAGGGAGAGACACACAGAGGGCATGGCTATGTAAATGCCATGCTCGTGTCCTGTTGTGTAAACTTTACTGTCCGGGTCTCCTGCTTGTCATAGTGACAGAAGACTCCAGCAGCAGTGCTTTGACCTCTAAGCCCGCCCCTGTGTGTGCAAAACAACATCTCCAACCTGTAATATGTGGAGAAATGCACACAGCAGTAAGATGCAGGGCTGCATGATATCTGTGTCCCGATTCCCGACCATCACAGGGAGAGCAGATATTTGCATCTCATCTCGTCAGCCAATAATGCTTTGTCCGTGCTGCAGCCCCTCCCTCTTCCCCTCTCACCTGCCACATTTTGACTACAGTTCCAGGAAGGAGAAGCCAGAATCAATCCTCAGCTTGCCAGCACCCATGTGAGTTTTTTTTTCTTTATGTTTACTTCAGGGAGGGGGAAAAAGAGGTTCTACAGCAGCAGCAGGGACAGTCATAGTAGATTTATGCTTTAAGTGCAGGTGATGGAGGAAGAGGGGAACTGGACTCTTATCTATACATGTTATGTATTTACTCTGGCACTATTACCTAACCTGGCACTACCACCCTAACCTGGCACTATTACCTAACCTGGCACTATTACCTAACCTGGCACTACCACCCTAACCTGGCACTATTACCTAACCTGGCACTACCACCCTAACCTGGCACTATTACCTAACCCGGCACTATTACCTAACCTGGCACTACCACCCTAATCTGGCACTATTACCTAACCTGGCACTATCACCTAACCTAGCACTATTAACTAACCTGGCAATACCACCCTAACCTGGCACTATTACCTAACCTGGCACTACCACCCTAACCTGGTACTACCACCCTAACCTGGGTTAGGGTACCACCCTAACCTGGCACTATTACCTAACCCGGCACTATTACCTAACCTGGCACTACCACCCTAATCTGGCACTATTACCTAACCTGGCACTATCACCTAACCTAGCACTATTAACTAACCTGGCACTACCACCCTAACCTGGCACTATTACCTAACCTGGCACTATTACCTAACCTAGCACTACCACCCTAACCTGGCACTATTACCTAACCTGGCACTACCACCCTAACCTGGCACTATTACCTAACCCGGCACTATTACCTAACCTGGCACTACCACCCTAACCTGGCACTATTACCTAACCTGGCACTATTACCTAACCTGGCAATACCACCCTAACCTGGCACTATTACTTAACCTGGCACTACCACCCTAACCTGGCACTATTACCTAACCTGGCACTACCACCCTAACCTGGCACTATTACCTAACCTGGCACTACCACCTAACCCAGCACTATAACCTAACTTGGCACTACCACCCTAACCTGGCACTACCACTCTAACCTGGCACTATTACCTAACCTGGCACTATCACCTAACCTGGCAATATTACCTAACCTGGCACTATTACCTAACCTGGCACTATTACCTAACCTGGCACTACCCCCTAACCTGGCACAACCACCCTAACCTGGCACTATTACCTAACCTGGCACTACCACCTAACCTGGCACTATTACCTAACCTGGCACTACCACCCTAACCTGGCACTACCACCCTAACCTGGCACTATTACCTAACCTGGCACTACCACCTAACCTGGCACTATTACCTTACCTGGCACTAATACCTAACCTGGCACTACCACCCTAACCTGGCACTATTACCTAACCTGGCACTACCACCCTAACCTGGCACTACCACCCTAACCTGGCACTATTACCTAACCCGGCACTATTACCTAACCTGGCACTACCACCCTAATCTGGCACTATTACCTAACCTGGCACTATCACCTAACCTGGCACTATTAACTAACCTGGCAATACCACCCTAACCTGGCACTATTACCTAACCTGGCACTACCACCCTAACCTGGTACTACCACCCTAACCTGGCACTATTACCTAACCTGGCACTACCACCCTAACCTGGCACTACCACCCTAACCTGGCACTATTACCTAACCTGGTACTACCACCTAACCTGGCACAATAGTGCCAGGTTAGGTGGTTTGTATTTTTTGACACTTTTTGGGTGAATGGGTAGGGGTACAATGTACCTGATAACCAATTACATAGGGGTGGGGGATGGGATCTGGGGGTCCCCTTATTAAAGGGGGCTTCCAGATTCCGATAAGCCCCCCGCCTGCAGACCCCAACAACCACCGGCCAAGGTTGTCGGGAAAAGGCCCTTGTCCCCATAAACATGGGGACAAGGTGCTTTGGGGGGCCCAATAGTCTAGTGGTCAGCACTTCTACCTTGAAAGATGCAGGCCTTGAAGGACTTTTGGGTTTAAATCCCACAGAGGGATACTAAAAGATTGCATTGAACAATTAGTCAATGCACTTTAGTTTGGTTGATTCTATTATATTAACTATTAAAATGCATGCAATGGTATGTATGTAATATTATGGTGTGGAATTCCAAACAGCACACACTAGTTAACGGGAAGTTTACATTTTTTTGTTTGTTTATTTTAATTCGCTTGTTCACTGGAAAAATAAACACAGCTGGTGGGTGGTAGGTTGGCTGGGATTTGAACTCATAACATGAAAAAAATAACATACAAGAGATATGCAAGTGTAAATGTTCAATACATGTAACTTTACAGAATAGCAGACATTACTCTGCAATACTCATTTATAACTGCATTCGTTAGCAAAAGAAGAAGAAAAAAAATAAACACAGCCATTGTGCTAAGTATGCTGAGACCATCATAATAGTGTAGTATGATTAATAAAATGAACATAAATAATTACTGCTTTATAGTCACCTGAATAAAAAAAAAATAACATGAAAAAAATAACATACAACAGATATGCAAGTGTAAATGTTCAATACATGTAACTTTACAGAATAGCAGAATTGCAATATACATCGATAGATGCACGCGAGGTAGAGCACATCTCACATAAAAATGTTTTCTTCACATACATGGATCATGGATACATGGATCATGGTTGCAGTGCAGTACTATATAACAACTTGGTAGCAATTGGAACTTGCAGATCCGCGGAATTGCCGATTAGCGCTGATTCTGAATTCACTAAGGCATGTTCGGCACTAATAGCATGATTTTTCATTCACATGTTCACCTAGCTGAACTCTTAATTGCCTGAAACGACCGCTATTACATGTAGAGCGCCCAGTACTTCGGAAATCTTAGTAAATCAGCCCCAAAGTGTGCAAAAAAATAAAATAAATCCTGATCACCTCCCTGGAGTAGTACAATGTTACTATAGTATTGCTGTATTGCTCTGGTCACAGTATATTAAAAACTATTGTTAAAAAAAAAGTTTTAAAAGATAAAAATATAAAAAAAAAAAAAAGATTGCTTTTTTTTTTTTAACATACTGCCACCAGTCAGTGTCTCTGATCACCACCACACCAGTTATATGATGATGCTGTACTGCACTGGTGACAGTATGTAAAAAAATTGTTTGTTTTTTTTCTTATTTCATCATTTTCCAAAAAATTGTGAAAAAAATTGCAAGTTCACCATGCCTCTTACTAAATACTTTGGACTATATAATTTATCTATATAAAGGGGTCATTGTCATGGTTATGCAATAGAGTTTTCTCTGTCAGCTTACCTGTCTCCATGTGTTCATCTCTAAAGACCAGCTGCCTCTCACCTGACTGGTTTTATAACCTCTCCTCTAAGCATGGCCCCACCCCAGGCCCTATCAGGGAACCCTATATTAACCTGTGCACTGCAAGCCAGCAGTGCTGATCAACCATTGTGTGTTAGCCTCCGTGTGTACTTGCTGTGTTTCCTACGTCTGATTCCTGTTACCGACTTTGGCCTGTTCTCGACTCTCCCTGTCTGCTTGTTACCCTGACCTTTGGCGTGTTATGTTTATCCTTGTCTGCTAGTCGCCCTGACCTTTGGCTTACCCCTTACTTCCCATTCGTTCCAGCCTGCTGCCTCCTTCCTCTTCTCCTGTAGTCTATGGTGAGCTGTGAGACCCTGGGGGCCGCGACCTGGAGCCAGATTGCAGCGCAGTCCATCCTCATTCAGTCCTAGGGTCCACTACCTTAGCTGTGCACTTCTGACTCCTACAGAGTGCATCTGTCACCTGGTCCCAGTTTGATCAGCCATGGACCCAGGTGATGTGCCGCTACCCGCAAATGATCCGTTGCAGGGCTTAGTTCGCAGACTTGAGACCCAGGAATCGCATCAGACCCAAGTGATGCGATTCCTTCAGGATTTGGCATCCCGTTTTGAACAGGTTTAGGCCTCATTAGGACCCCCGGTTCAACAACCTCAACCGCTATCTGCTGCTGCACCTATCGCACCAGTCGCAGCCACACATTCATTACAACTGCCAGCTCCGGCCCATTTCTCTGGGGACTCCAAGGCTTGCAGGGGGTTCCTTAGCCAGTGCACGATTCATTTTGAACTTCAGCCTCAAAACTTCCTGTCCGATCGGGCAAAAGTAGCCTATATTATATCCCTCCTGTCCGGCGAGGCGCTAGCTTGGGCTGCCCCTCTGTGGGAACTGAATGATCCAATGGTTTCTAGCCTGTCTGATTTCTTGAAACTTTTTTGGAATATCTTCGAGGAACCGGGTCATGTCTCTTCAGCGGCTAGCGCTCTTTTACGTCTCCGTCAAGAGTCCGCTTCTGTGGGACAATATGCTCTTCAGTTCCATATCCTCACAGCTGAATTGAGCTGGAATAATGAGGCCCTAGTTGCAACCTTTTTACATGGCCTATCTGATAGAATGAAGGATGAATTAGCAGGAAGATCCCTTCCTGCTGATCTGGACGGTGTCATCACCTTGTGTAACCAGATCGATATTCGCTTTCAGGAGAGGGCCCTGGAAAAAAGACGCCATCACTCCCCGTTCCTTAGGCAGCTTGAGCTCCCAGTCCCTTCTCTTCGATCCGAGGAGCACCCCCTGCCCGCTGAGGAACCTATGCAGCTGGGCTGGACCAAGTTGTCTCCTGAAGAACGCACTAGGCGCAGAACTCTGGGCCTGTGCCTCTATTGTGGGGCCAAAGGTTATTTTCGTGACACTTGTTCTCTTCGTCCGGAAAAACAATCGGGGCTAATACATCTGGAAGTTGGAGTATTAGACCCTGAAGTATCACCTTCACCTTCTTGTCTTCTTCTTTCTGTGTTCCTTCATGTCAGCGCTTCCTCTCGTTCGGTCTCGGCACATCTGGATTCCGGAGCCGCTGGCAATTTCATGGATTGGGAAACTGCATCTTCCATGAGACTTACCCTTTTGCCCCTTTCAACGCCATTGGTGGTCATGGCGATTGATGGCACTGTTCTCCCAGGGGGTCCTATCTGCTTCCAGACCCTTCCTGTTAAGATGTCGGTAGGGACACTCCACCAGGAGTGGATATCCTTCCTTGTCTTGCCTAAAGCTTCATCTCCTATCATATTAGGTCTTCCTTGGTTACGGTTCCATTCTCCACACATTGACTGAACTGCTGGATGGATCCTGGCTTGGGGTTCCTCCTGTGCCTCTTCCTGCCTACTCAAGGTTACCCCAAAAGAGAAATTTCCTGTTTGCACCATCCCAGTATCTTCTGCTCTTCCCGCTACGTATAGCGATTTCTGGAATGTCTCCTGCAATAGTCCAGCTGAGGCACTCTCTGGGTCATGTGGCACTCTGGTTGAGGAGCCCACCTGTGAAGTTGAGCCGATCATTCACTCCAGTTTGCATGGTAATTTACCTTTGCCTGTTCCTGGACCCCCTTGGACACACACCCAGGCTATCAGTTCTGTCTATCAGTTCCACAGTCGCTACGCCCTGTGCTACGATTCTGGTGGTCGCTGCACCTGGCAATGCTGTTCAGTTGGCCTCTGCACCAGTTCAGCCTATGCCCAGTGAAGCTATCCAGCTTGACTTCTGTGACACATCACTTTCTAACCAACCTGGTCTCAGGGATCCACTGACTTCTGCCCAGTCTGATGATCCTGTGTTGGATGTCCAGCACATCTTTAAGGGTCTGGGGGACCCTGCTCAGACTCCTGATGGTCTTCTTATGCCTTTATCCATTCCTAAGAAGCCTTTAGCCCTCAATAAGTCCTCTCATCCTCTCCCTACCTCGGTTTCGGTCTCTGAGGATAATCTTAAGTACGAGGTTAGTCAAGTTCTCGATTCCCGGCGCCGTAGAGGCATTCTTCAGTACCTCGTACATTGGGAAGGGTTTGGTCCTGAGGAGAGGTCTTGGATCACTGCATCTGAGATCTTTGCGCCTCGTCTGTTGAGGAGGTTTCATCTGGAGTTTCCCTTTAAGCCAGGGCCCAGGAGGGGGAGGGGGAGGCCTCATAAGAGGGGGGGGGGGAATCATGGTTATGCAATAGAGTTTTCTCTGTCAGCTTACCTGTCTCCATGTGTTCATCGCTAAAGACCAGCTGCCTCTCACCTGACTGGTTTTATAACCTCTCCTCTAAGCATGGCCCCACCCCAGGCCCTATCAGGGAACCCTATGTTAACCTGTGCACTGCAAGCCAGCAGTGCTGATCAACCATTGTGTGTTAGCCTCCGTGTGTACTTGCTGTGTTTCCTACGTCTGATTCCTGTTACCGACTTTGGCCTGTTCTCGACTCTCCCTGTCTGCTTGTTACCCTGACCTTTGGCATGTTATGTTTATCCTTGTCTGCTAGTCGCCCTGACCTTTGGCTTACCCCTTACTTCCCTGTCGTTCCAGCCTGCTGCCTCCTTCCTCCTCCTGTAGTCTACGGTGAGCATGAGCTGTGAGACCCTGGGGGCCGTGACCTGGAGCCAGACTGCAGTGCAGTCCATCCTCACCACTAGAGGCTCTGGTGAACACCCGCTGGCTCTTAGACTCTGCGCTCTGGGGAATCTATGCTCTAGCTCCCACTGGGATCCATGTTAGTTATCCTGTAGACCTGCTTCCTGAACCTACCAGGGTTCAATCCGCAGCAGTCAGTCCTAGGGTCCACTACCTTAGCGGTGCACTTCTGACTCCTACAGAGTGCATGTGTTACCTGGTCCCAGGTGACCTGACAGTCATATTTGTCCTGTACTGGCATTTTTGGGCCTCAATAAAAGAGGCCGTCAGTACATCAGGATTGCTCGATTTTCAGATATATATACCAGAGTTTGTGTACTCTATAATGTTCCTACAAACTAAAAAATATACACTGATTTGAGTAATTTTTACCAAAGAAATGTAGCAGTATACATGGCCTAAATTTATGAATAAAGATAATTTATTTGCAAAATTTTATAACAGAAACAGAAAAAGTTTTGTTTCATTAGCAAAAAAAAAAAAAAAAACAGTGGTGATTAAATACCACCAAAAGAAAGCTCTATTTGTGTGAAAAAATGATAAAAATTCACATTTTAAAGACATTTACATTAAAACACTGGCAACGGATTCACTCCTTGGACTTTTTTTTTAAACATCAACATACAGACATAATGGCATCAGTAATTGGCCTTAAAGTTTAAATAGCATCAAAGATATTTATAACAGAATATCACCAATTTAGGATTTAGGGACTGCTGATATTGATGTAGCTATACAGAGAAAACAAAGGTTGTCCTTAAAACATTATAGATATAAAATAGTTGCAAGGTTTGTCTTTGAAGAAAAAATCTAAAGCCTCAGGGGTTTTATGTTTAGCAAATACAGAAAGGGACTTATTAGGATAGACAGTAAGGAATACTAGGTAGTGAGGGTGGAAGGAGTTTGAAGGTTTAGATTGTTGGGGTATTTAAAGTGTAAGTTCACTCTAAAACTAAAATCCCTGCATCTACAGACATCCACATTCAAAGAATAACCTATCTAGCACTGTAAAGAAGAAATTAGTATACATACCTTTTCTGAAGCCAATCCAGTCTCCAGTGGTGGAAGCTCTGCAGAGGATACAGCTGACAACGGCTGTAAAATGAATGGGGAGTGATGTCACCTATATACTTATTGTGGGGCTTCCATTGTCGGACGTGTCCTCTGCACCCACCTCCACAGCGAAGCCGCAGATTACAGCCCAGTGTGGGATTGGGTCAGATTGGCTTCATAAAAGGTCTAGATAGACAGAGCTAGATAGGTTAGTGTTAGATTGTCGATGTCTGTAGATGCAGGGATTTTAGTTTTAGGGTGGACTTCTACTTTAATGAAAAGATGGTTAGTGAGGTATACAGTATGTGTGTGTGTGTGTGGGGGGGGAGAAGAGGACAAGGAGCTGGAATGAGTTAGAATGAAAAAGGATAATAAAAGGAGAGAAAAAGAGGGGAAAAAGGGAAGGTGAAGAGTAGGGGGAAAATGAATAAAAGGGCACATTTCAGAGTCAAGTCTTGTAATTTGGATGGGGATGAAAAAAAAATATTGAGGGCAAGAGATGTCAATGTTTTGTGCTTTTATTAGAGAAACACTCTTTAGATTTGACTACAAAAAACGTCCTCCCGTAGTTCTCTGTGACATCACTTGCTCTTTGTTGGATAGTAACAACACAGCAGGGGGCTGGTTAGTTCTGGGGGGATGAGGAGGTAGACAAAACTTTTTTTTAAATTACAAAAATAGTGAAAGTTAAAGTGTTACTAAAATCTGTCTAAATTTGCAGTAAAGCATGCTTGTTATACTCACTGTGGAACCTAAGGGGTTAATCCTCTGCCTTGTGTAAAAAGACTGTTTGATCCTGCATGCACAGATCCTCCTCTTCTTGCATTGTCCCCATAACATGTCCGGATAAGACAGACTTACTGGAGTCAGGCTGCACATGTTCAGTTTGGTGCATATTGCTAGAGAGTTTTTATTTTGGGGAGAGTGCATGTGATCATCACAGGGCAAATCAGCACTGTCCAGACAAAGGGTCAGGGGTCCTGCATCCTGATAGGACAGCCAGTGCAGTATGAAAACTCCTCCTACAAGCTTTAACCAGGCACTGATAGAAGTCACAAGACTGCTATATACTGCTGATGAGAAAAGGTATTTAGCAGTTTATATTTACTAAAATATTTACATTTCCATGTTCTTTGTATGCAGGGTCCTCGGTTTAGTAACACTTTAACCCAGCTGAAAGTTTAGCACTATACAGAACTCCTTGTGGCAAATTCATTTGCAGCTTATTGTGCAGGTAATATTTGACAGCTGTTGACTGGCTGCTATATTTTCCTGGGGTAAATTCATCACAGTGTAAATAGGGTGGATGTGACTGTGGCATGCCAAGCAAATTCTGTTAAACATATCACTTGGAAGAAAAGCAGTAAAAGATTTATTGGGCAAAGTTTCCAGCGATTCCATTATAATATTACCTTAAAGTGGTTGTGAATCCCATTCATGAAAGTTGAACTAAGCACATATATCCGTAGTATTTATTTATCTCTCTCTAAAGCTCTAAGTGCTGTTTCTCTCTGGTGCTTTGTTCCTCTGTTATCAGCATTAGCCACTTCTGACAGCAGAGAGCTTGTCTATTCATAATACATCTCTGCATGTTCCTTTGTTCCTCTTTATATATACTTATTGATGTATTTTATATATATCCAGCAGAATTATCCTTAACTCTTGAGGAAGCGTTATTTAGACGCGCAACATGTTGAGCGACTAAGAGAATACCTACCCGGATCTGCAATTTAACCCACAACTCCTCATCTTACATTCACAAATCGTAACATTGGTTTCGGGAATTTGTTCCCCACTTATCTTTGGAATGTTTGATTATAAGTTATATGTATAACAAGTGGTGTTCTAAATTGCATGTAGGGTAGGAAACACTAAATACATAAAACTTTTTTATGGAAAATGTAATATGTATAGTATCTGCTTTCATTTTTGTAACTTAAACCAAATAAAATCATTTTTACTTTTTATAGTTAAATTACTCGTGTGCCTTTAAAGTCCATTTTTCTAGCTTTCACACTCTACTTACCACCCACCCCTATGTACTGCTGAAAGAGGAAGAAAGATTTCTAACATGATCTGCACTTTTCAAAGAGTGTAGAAAGGGGAAGACAGCAGATATACAAGTAAAACTTTTGTAGGAGGGTTTGTTTCATCTCTGTGTATCATCTAAGGCTATTCACTTCACTGGGTATATGTGAGGGTTTACAACCACTTTAATATCTGCTATAATTCAAAACAGTAAAGAATGCTGAATTGGGCAATAAAAATAGTACACGTTTAGGAAAAAGATATTCTTTATAAAAAATAATAATTTAAATGGCCCAGTATTTAACATACCCAACTTTTGTAAACAGTCTACAGCATTTCAGAACATTACAGACAAATATAAATTTACCTTAGCAAATGTATCTAGTTTTTCTTTGTCGTACAAAATTCTTAAAACACCAGAACACAATGGACAGCACGCTCCTGTGTATACAAACAAAAAAGAAAAGTCAGTACCATTTAAAGATACTGCACACATTTGGCATGTATCTATTAACCATATTCGTTGTAATGAGCTAGAACATGTGCATCGCAGTAGGCTATAGCACAGACTGCAAAATAAGATATATACATTTTAAATTAAATTTATATTATTTATAGATGAGTATATAATGGAAAACCTGTTCTATTGGTGAATTTTCAATCTGCCTGGGGAAACAGACCAGATTTGGGCAAAGTTCTGACTTTCAAACAATTTGCAATATAAATAGTATTTGGAAAGAGACATGTGGGGATCAAGAGTGTCTATTAACCTTATTTTTTAGCAATAGTTAGAAGCTAAATGTGTCGTTATTTTCTGCTATGTATTGTACTTGTGTCTCATTGTAACAGACATTCTCATTCAATATATATCTCTCAGCTGACTTTTTTTACTACATATAATGTGGCTGAGGCAAAGCTGGAAGTCCTACAGGGCTCCATGCCAAGTGATGTCAATAATTCCCAAAGGACACTCAATTTACATTTTTTCAGTGGCTTTTAAATGATAAATGTACAGTGCCTTGAAAAGGTATTCATACCCCTTGAAGTTTTCCACATTTTGTCATGTTACAACCAAAAATGTAAATTTATCTTATTGGGATTTTATGTGATAGACCAACACAAAGTGGCAAATAATTGTGAAGTGGAAGGAAATGATGAATGATTTTCATTTTTTTTTACAAATATCTGAAAAGTGTGGCTTGCATTTGTATCCAGCCCCCCTGAGTCAATACTTTTGTGAGTCACCACCTTTCGCTGCAATTACAGCCACAAGTCTTTTTGGGTATTATTATTATTATACAGATTTATATAGCGCAGACAGTTTATGCAGCACTTTACAACATTAGGGCAGACAGTACAATTATAATACAATTAAATACAGGGGGGAATCAGAGAGCCCTGCTCGCTAGAGCTTGCAATCTAGGAGGGAGGGTCAAGTTATACAAAAGGGTAATAGCTGTGGGGGATGAGCTAATTGAGAAAATAGTGCAGTTGTTAGATGGAGGCAGGATAGGCTTCTCTGAAGAGGAAAGTTTTCAGGGATCATTTAAAGGGGGATACATTTGAGACTAGGCTAGTGATGTAGCTGGGGGCAGAGTTGTGGATGGCTTTGTAACTTATTGTTAGTATTTTTAATTTAATTTGTTGGGCAAGTGACAGCCAATGGAGGGATTGGCAGAGAGGGGTAGCAGACACTGTGCGGTTTGTAAGGTGGATGAGTCTGACAGCAGCATTCATGATGGACTGAAGGGGGAATAGTCTATTTAAAGGTAAGCCAATGAGCAGTGCTGTTTCTTGGCCTAGGCCGACAAGGCCCAGGCCTAGGGCGGCACTTTGCGGGGGGCGGCAAGAAGCCACCGCCCCCCCGCATCAAAACAACCCACCCAGACCCGTCTTTCCGAGTCCCGGCTCCCGTGGCCGCCTCCCGCACAAATACAGCGGCCGGCTTCCTATAGCCGGGCACTTGTGGGCAGTATGACGTGCTTGGCCGAGGGTAGGGGGGGTGGGGGGGACGCAATCTGACTGGTGGAGGCAGAGCCCTATGCTCCGCCTACCCTCCTCCGTGCAGCTTTCTACACAGCATCGTCTCCCCGGTGTCTATCAAGGAGGAGGCGGGATCTATCGAGGAGGAGGCGGCGGATATCGTTATCATCAACTCCCTAATTAGCCATGGGAGGGCCGGGATGGCCCAGAACGGAGGAGGATCCCAGCGATGGGTGTGGCTTGTGAATTCAGCAAAGCTAAAATAAATCTTTGGAGGAGATCCAGAGACAGCTCATCCCACTGCAGGCAGTACAAGGCTCTCAGGATACCCCCTCTGATCGGGTAAATGGACATCCATCCTCCCCATACATAGAATGCTCTCCAAGTAGTCAGGGTTCCCCCATACACTAACCACCCCCCCCCACACACACACATATATATTTGAGGCTCTCATATACACTCCCCCCCTCCATGCAGTCATACATTACCTCCCCCCTCCTCCATGCAGTCATACTTTACCTCCCCCCTCCTCCATGCAGTCATACATTACCTCCCCCTCCTCCATGCAGTCATACATTACCTCCCCCCTCCTCCATGCAGTCATACTTTACCTCCCCCCTCCTCCATGCAGTCATACATTACCTCCCCCTCCTCCATGCAGTCATACATTACCTCCCCCCTCCATGCAGTCATACATTACCTCCCCCCTCCATGCAGTCATGCATTATCTCCCCCCTCCATGCAGCCATACATTACCTCCCCCTCCTCCATGCAGTCATATATTCCCTCTCCCTCCTCCATGCAGTCATACATTACCTCCCCCTCCTCCATGCAGTCATACATTACCTCCCCCCTCCATGCAGTCATACATTACCTCCCCCCTCCATGCAGTCATACATTATCTCCCCCCTCCATGCAGTCATACATTACCTCCCCCCTCCATGCAGTCATACATTATCTCCCCCCTCCATGCAGTCATACATTACCTCCCCCTCCTCCATGCAGTCATACATTACCTCCCCCTCCTCCATGCAGTCATACATTACCTCCCCCCTCCATGCAGTCATACATTATCTCCCCCCTCCTCCATGCAGTCATACATTACCTCCCCCTCCTCCATGCAGTCATACATTACCTCCCCCTCCTCCATGCAGTCATACATTACCTCCCCCTCCTCAATGCAGTCATACATTACCTCCCCCTCCTCCATGCAGTCATACATTACCTCCCCATTACCTGTCAAAAACAGGTACCCGTTCCCCCCCTCCCCCTAAAAGGTGCCAAATGAGCCTAAAGAGGAAGGGGTGTGGTTTACAGATGATAGGGTAGATCTTAAACTGGAAGGGGTGTGGCCTTGGCAGGAAGCTTTGGGTTGTATTTAAATTAGGGGGTGCATGAGTTTAGTCAGGCCTAGGACAGCACAAGACCTAAATACACCACTGCCAATGAGGAGGGAATTGCAGTAGTCAAGGCGAGAGATAACCAGGGAGTCAATCAGCAGCTTTGTGGTTTCATTGGTTAGAAAGGGACATAGATTAGAGATGTTGCGGAGGTTGAGGCAGCAAGCTTTGGAAAGTGATTGGATGTGGGGCTGAAAGGAGATTTCAGAGTCCAGGATAACACCTAGCACGCTGACATGTGGGGATGGCTGGATGGTTGTGCCATTGCTCTTGACAGATAAGTCAGGGAGGAAATATTATAAGCTCTGCTTTGGACAAATTGAGTTTGAGGAAGTGGTGTGACATCCATACAGATATGTCTGTTAGTAAGTTAGTGATGCGTGAGGAGACTGATAGAGTGAGTTGAGGGGTGGAGAGATAGATTTGTGTGTCGTCAGCGCAGAAATGATATTGAAAGCCATGAGAGGCTATCAGCTGACCCAGGGAAGAGGTGTAGATTGACAATAAAAGAGGTACAAGAACAGAACATTGGGGGACCCCGAGAGAAGGGAAGAGGAGTGAAAATGAAGGTGCGTTGGGATAGGTAAGATGAGAGCCACTGAAGAGCACAGTCACGGAGACCAAGCGGAGTAAAGTTTTTTGAGAAGAGGGGGTGGTCAACCATGTCAAAGGCAGCTGAAAGTTTCAGAAGTAGGAGTACAGAATAGTGTCCGTTGGTTTTTGCAGTTAGTAGGTCATTTGTGAGTTTTAAAAGAGCAGTTTTTGTGGAGTGTTGAGGGCGAAATCCAGATTGAAGGGGATCAAGAAGGTTATTCTTAACCACTTGCCGACCGCCTAATGACGATATACGTCGGCAGAATGGCACGGGCAGGCAGAATCACGTACCTGTAAGTGATCTGCCTCCCGCGGGCGGGGGGTCCGATCGGACCCCCCCCCGGTGCCAGCGGCGGTCGGCATTTGTCTGGGAGCGTTGAGAGGCGAGGGGGGGGCCACGATCACTCCCAGCCAATGGGAATCCTCCCCTGCCTGTGTGTAGTACACACAGGCAGAGAATGTGATGTCATCTCTCCTCGGCTCGGCAGTTTCCGTTCCGGCGCCAAGGAGAGAAGACATGTGAGTGCACAAACACTACACACACACACAGTAGAACATGCCAGGCATACTTTACACCCCCGACCCCCCCCCGATCGCCCCTGATCACCCCCCAATCACCCCTCCCTGTCACACTGACACCAAGCAGTATTTTTTTTTCTGATTACTGCATGGTGTCAGATTGTGACAGTTACTGTGTTAGGGCAGTGAGTGTTAGCCCCCTGTAGGTCTAGGATACCCCCCTAACCCCCCCTAATAAAGTTTTAACCCCTTGATCACCCCCTGTCGCCAGTGTCGCTAAGCGATCATTTTTCTGATCGCTGTATTAGTGTCACTGGTGACGCTAGTTAGGGAGGTAAATATTTAGGTTCGCCGTCAGCGTTTTATAGCGTCAGGGACCCCCATATACTATCTAATAAATGTTTTAACCCCTTGATTGCCCCCTAGTTAACCCTTTCACCACTGATCACCGTATAACCGTTACGGTTGACGCTGGTTAGTTCATTTATTTTTTATAGTGTCAGGGCACCCGCCGTTTATTACCGAATAAAGGTTTAGCCCCCTGATTGCCCGGCGGTGATATGCGTCGCCCCAGGCAGCGTCAGATTAGCGCCAGTACCGCTAACACCCACGCACGCAGCATACGCCTCCCTTAGTGGTATAGTATCTGAACGGATCAATATCTGATCCGATCAGATCTATACTAGCGTCACCAGCAGTTTAGGGTTCCCAAAAATGCAGTGTTAGCGGGATCAGCCCAGATACCTGCTAGCACCTGCGTTTTTCCCCTCCGCCCGGCCCGGCCCACCCAAGTGCAGTATCGATCGATCACTGTCACTTACAAAACACTAAACGCATAACTGCAGCGTTCGCAGAGTCAGGCCTGATCCCTGTGATCGCTAACAGTTTTCTTGGTAGCGTTTTGGTGAACTGGCAAGCACCAGCCCCAGGCAGCGTCAGATTAGCGCCAGTACCGCTAACACCCACGCACGCACCGTACACCTCCCTTAGTGGTATAGTATCTGAACGGATCAATATCTGATCCGATCAGATCTATACTGGCCTCCCCAGCAGTTTAGGGTTCCCAAAAACGCAGTGTTAGCGGGATCAGCCCAGATACCTGCTAGCACCTGCGTTTTGCCCCTCCGCCCGGCCCACCCAGCCCACCCAAGTGCAGTATCGATCGATCACTGTCACTTACAAAACACTAAACGCATAACTGCAGCGTTCGCAGAGTCAGGCCTGATCCCTGCGATCGCTAACAGTTTTCTTGGTAGCGTTTTGGTGAACTGGCAAGCACCAGCCCCAGGCAGCGTCAGATTAGCGCCAGTACCGCTAACACCCACGCACGCACTGTACACCTCCCTTAGTGGTATAGTATCTGAACGGATCAATATCTGATCCGATCAGATCTATACTGGCCTCCCCAGCAGTTTAGGGTTCCCAAAAACGCAGTGTTAGCGGGATCAGCCCAGATACCTGCTAGCACCTGCGTTTTGCCCCTCCGCCCGGCCCACCCAGCCCACCCAAGTGCAGTATCGATCGATCACTGTCACTTACAAAACACTAAACGCATAACTGCAGTGTTCGCAGAGTCAGGCCTGATCCCTGCGATTGCTAACAGTTTTCTTGGTAGCGTTTTGGTGAACTGGCAAGCACCAGCCCCAGGCAGCGTCAGATTAGCGCCAGTACCGCTAACACCCACGCACGCACCGTACACCTCCCTTAGTGGTATAGTATCTGAACAGATCAATATCTGATCCGATCAGATCTATACTGGCGTCCCCAGCAGTTTAGGGTTCCCAAAAACGCAGTGTTAGCGGGATCAGCCCAGATACCTGCTAGCACCTGCGTTTTGCCCCTCCGCCCGGCCCAGCCCAGCCCACCCAAGTGCAGTATCGATCGATCACTGTCACTTACAAAACACTAAACGCATAACTGCAGCGTTCGCAGAGTCAGGCCTGATCCCTGTGATCGCTAACAGTTTTTTTGGTAGCGTTTTGGTGAACTGGCAAGCACCAGCGGCCTAGTACACCCCGGTCATAGTCAAACCAGCACTGCAGTAACACTTGGTGACGTGGCGAGTCCCATAAGTGCAGTTCAAGCTGGTGAGGTGGCAAGCACAAGTAGTGTCCCGCTGCCACCAAAAAGACGTGTTTGTCCCGTCGTGCCCATAATGCCCTTCCTGCTGCATTCGCCAATCCTTATTGGGAACCCACCGCTTCTGCAGCGCCCGTACTTCCCCCATTCACATCCCCAACCAAATGCAGTCAGCTGCAAGAGAGGCATTTTCTTTATGTCCTCCCGAGTACCCCTACCCAACGAACCCCCCCAAAAAAATGTTGTGTCTGCAGCAAGCGCGGATATAGGCGTGACACCCACTATTATTGTCCCTCCTGTCCTGACAATCCTGGTCTTTGCATTGGTGAATGTTTTGAACGTTACCATACACTAGTTGAGTATTAGCGTAGGGTACAGCATTGCACAGACTAGGCACACTTTCCCAGGGTCTCCCAAGATGCCATCGCATTTTGAGAGACCCGAACCTGGAACCGGTTACCGTTATAAAAGTTACAATTACAAAAAAAAGTGTAAAAAAAAAAAAAAAACACATACAAAAATATGAAATAAAAAAAATAGTTGTCGTTTTATTGTTCTTGCTTTCTCTATTCTCTCTATTGTGCTGCTCTTTTCTACTGTATTATATTCTGCAATGTTTTATTGTTGTAATGTTTTATCATGTTTGCTTTTCAGGTATGCAATTTTTTATACTTTACCGTTTACTGTGCTTTATTGTTAACCATTTTTTTGTCTTCAGGTACGTCATTCACGACTTTGAATGGTTATATCAGAATGATGCCTGCAGGTTTAGGTATCATCTTGGTATCATTCTTTTCAGCCAGTGGTCGGCTTTCATGTTAAAGCAATCCTAGCGGCTAGTTAGCTTCTAGACAAGCAGTGGGAGGGAATGCCCCCCACCGTCTTCCGTGTTTTTCTCTGGCTCTCCTGTCTCAACAGGGAACCTGAGAATGCAGCCAGTGATTCAGCCAGCTGACCATAGAGCTGATCAGAGACCAGAGTGGCTCCAAACATCTCTATGGCCTATGAAACCGGAAGCTACGAGCATTTTATGACTTAGATTTCGCCGGATGTAAACAGCGCCATTGGGAAATTGGGAAAGGATTTTATCACACCGATCTTGGTGTGGTCAGATGCTTTGAGGGCAGAGGAGAAATCTAGGGTCTAATAGACCCCAATTTTTTCAAAAAAGAGTACCTGTGATAGGGGATATTTACATTCCCCGTGATAACAATAAAAATGATTTAAAAAAAAAAAAAAAAAATGAAAGGAACAGTTTAAAAATAAGATAAAAAAGCAAAAAAATAATAAAGAAAAAAAAAAAAAAAGCACTCCTGTCCCCCCTGCTCTCGCGCTAAGGCGAACGCAAGCGTCAATCTGGCGTCAAATGTAAACAGCAATTGCACCATGCATGTGAGGTATCACCGCGAAGGTCAGATCGAGGGCAGTAATTTAAATCTAAAGTGGTAACCTGTAAAGGCTTTTAAAGGCTTTTTAAAATGTATTTAGTTTGTCGCCACTGCACGTTTGTGCACAATTTTAAAGCATGTCATGTTTGGTATCCATGTACTCGGCCTAAGATCATCTTTTTTATTTCATCAAACATTTGGGCAATATAGTGTGTTTTAGTGCATTAAAATTTAAAAAAGTGTGTTTTTTCCCCCCAAAATGCGTTTGAAAAATCGCTGCGCAAATACTGTGTGAAAAAAAAATGAAACACACACCATTTTAATCTGTAGGGCATTTGCTTTAAAAAATATATATAATGTGTGGGGGTTCAAAGTAATTTTCTTGCAAAAAAAAATAATTTTTTCATGTAATCAAAAAGTGTCAGAAAGGGCTTTGTCTTCAAGTGGTTAGAAGAGTGGGTGATGTGTGACATAAGCTTCTAAATGTTGTGCATAAAATGACAGGACAGTTCAAAACCCCCCCAAATGACCCCATTTTGGAAAGTAGACACCCCAAGCTATTTGCTGAGAGGCATGTCGAGTCCATGGAATATTTTATATTGTGACACAAGTTGCGGGAAAGAGACAATTTTTTTTTTTTTGCACAAAGTTGTCACTAAATGATATATTGCTCAAACATGCCATGGGAATATGTGAAATTACACCCCAAAATACATTCTGTTGCTTCTCCTGAGTACAGGGATACCACGTGTGGGACTTTTTGGGAGCCTAGCCATGCACGGGACCCCAAAAACCAAGCACCGCCTTCAGGCTTTCTAAGGCCGTAAATTTTTGATTTCACTCTTCACTGCCTATCACAGTTTCGGAGGCCATGGAATGCCCAGGTGGCAAAACCCCCCCCCAAATTACCCCATTTTAGAAAGTAGACAACCCAAGCTATTTGCTGAGAGGTATAGTGAGTATTTTGCAGACCTCACTTTTTGTCACAAAGTTTTGAAATTTGAAAAAAGAAAAAAAAAAAATTTTTTTCTTGACTTTATTTATTTTCAAAAACAAATGAGAGCTGCAAAATACTCACCATGCCTCTCAGCAAATAGCTTGGTGTGTCTGCTTTCCAAAATGGGGTCATTTGGGGGAGGTTTGTGCCACCTGGGCATTCCATGACCTCCGAAACTGTGATAGGCAGTGAAGAGTGAAATCAAAAATTTACACCCTTAGAAATCCTGAAGGCGGTGATTGGTTTTCGGGGCCCCGTACGCGGCTAGGCTCCCAAAAAGTCCCACACATGTGGTATCCCCGTACTCAGGAGAAGTAGCTAAATGTATTTTGGGGTGCAATTCCACATATGCCCATGGCCTGTGTGAGCAATATATCATTTAGTGACAACTTTGTGCAAAAAAAAAAAAAATTTGTCACTTTCCCGCAACTTGTGTCAAAATATAAAACATTCCATGGACTCAACATGCCTCTCAGTAAATAGCTTGGGGTGTCTACTTTCCAAAATGGGGTCATTTGGTGGGGTTTTATGCCATCTGGGCATTTTATGGCCTTCAAAACTGTGATAGGTAGTGAGGAGTAAAATCAAAAATGTACGCCCTTAGAAATCCTGAAGGCGGTGATTGGTTTTCGGGGCCCTGTACGCGGCTAGGCTCCCAAAAAGTCCCACACATGTGGTATCCCCATACTCAGGAGAAGCAGCTAAATGTATTTTGGGGTGCAATTCCACATATGCCCATGGCCTGTGTGAGCAATATATCATTTAGTGACAACTTTTTGTAATTTTTTTTTTTTTTTTGTCATTATTCAATCACTTGGGACAAAAAAAATGAATATTCAATGGGCTCAACATGCCTCTCAGCAATTTCCTTGGGTTGTCTACTTTCCAAAATGGGGTCATTTGTGGGGGTTTTGTACTGCCCTGCCATTTTAGCACCTCAAGAAACGACATAGGCAGTCATAAATTAAAGGCTGTGTAAATTCCAGAAAATGTACCCTAGTTTGTAGGCGCTATAACTTTTGCGCAAACCAATAAATATACACTTATTGACATTTTTTTTACCAAAGACATGTGGCCGAATACATTTTGGCCTAAATGTATGACTA
The DNA here is from genome assembly GCF_042186555.1 of Aquarana catesbeiana. Classification (NCBI taxonomy): domain Eukaryota; kingdom Metazoa; phylum Chordata; class Amphibia; order Anura; family Ranidae; genus Aquarana; species Aquarana catesbeiana. Next base: position 255,846,481 of record NC_133328.1, on the reverse strand, counting down.
AAATTGAGTTTATTGGATTTTTTTTAGAACAAAAAGTAGAAAATATAATTTTTTTTCAAAATTTTCGGTCTTTTTCCGTGTATAGCGCAAAAAATAAAAACGGCAGAGGTGATCAAATACCATCAAAAGAAAGCTCTATTTGTGGGAAGGAAAAGGACGCAAATTTCGTTAGGGTACAGCAATGCATGACCGCGCAATTAGCAGTTAAAGCGATGCAGTGCCAAATTGTAAAAAGTGCTCTGGTCAGGAAGGGGGTAAATCCTTCCGGGGCTGAAGTGGTTAATGAGGTGGTCATTCAGTTGGTTTTAAACCAGGCATTCAAGGAGTTTAGAGGAAAAGGGGAGCAAGGAGATAGGGCGTAGGTTGTTAAGATTGGTAGGGTCGGCTTTTTAACTATGGGGGTGACCAGTGCATGTTTTAGAGCATGGGGAAAATGCCAGAGGTGAGCTAGAGATTGAAGATGTGGGTTAGAGTGTGTAGGATAGTATCAGAGAAACAATCAATCCAGCCGCATCAGCCGTGTCCCTGCATGCATGCTCCGGCGCATTCACGTCTGCGGCCTGATAAAACGGCGCACGCACATGCGCACTAGTGCACGCTCAACATGACACTCTGGCTAGCCTATAAAGTTTGCTCAGGTGCTCAGACAGGTTGCTGGTTTGTCTTCAGCTTCCTGTCTGCGTTTGGTTCCTGTTTCCTGTATCTGATTACTCGTTGTGACCCGGATCGACCCTGACCACTCTGCTCTTCTCCTGTACCCAACCCTTGGCCTGTTAATGGACTTTGCCCTACCTCCAGTGTTTCACCCTCTGCCTGTGACTCAGATCTGCCTCTTGTCTTCAGTGTTTGACCCTCTGCCTGTGACTCGGATCTGCCTCTTATCTCCAGTGTTTGACCCCCTGCCTGTGACCCGGATTTGCCTTGTGTCTTCTGAACCCAGTGACTCAGCCAGTGATCTGAAAATTATTCTTTCCTCCAGTATATGAACCTCTGCCTGTTCTGGACCCTCTATTTAGTTCCTTCCTAAGGTCATCCTTTAGGTCATCCTATTCACCAGTCACTGCACAGCTGCCTATCTTCACAAGGATTACTTCACCAGTTGGATCCTGTTCGCTGGTAGCCTGTGCCTCTTCGTGCCATCCACTCCCTGTATCACCTTCAGGGGGCGGAGTGCGCCTAGTCGCAAGGGCGAACTGCTCTCAGCATCTTGGCCTCGGTAAGTACTTATCTGACAGTGCAAACCAGCCAGATGCCGACAGAGCGCGTTTCCCTCTTGGGATCCTGTGCCAGCAAGTTTCAACACTCACTGATGCAGTCCAGAGACTGTAAGAAGGCTACACCCAAATTGATGGTCGTCTCCAGCAACTCTCCGGATCACGCATACCAGCAGCCGCTGCTCCTGCACCTGCCAGTGGGGCCTCCTCCTCTCAGGCTTCATCAAATCCAACTGTGGTAATGGCCCTCCCTGAGCCTAGGGTTCCTATGCCAGAGCGATTTGCAGGTGATCGCAAGAAATACAGGGCTTTCAAGAACGCTTGCTCCCTATACCTAGCTCTTCAACCCAGGACTTTCTCTTCTGAAGTGGTAAAAGTGGGTTTCATTATCTCCCTTCTGACCGATAAACCACAAGCTTGGGCCAACAGCCTGATGGAACAAAGGAGCCCTGTGCAGTGGATACCTTTTTTGAAGGCATGGCACAACTTTATGATGATCCACAGCACACGGCGATGGCTACAACAGTGCCTTGCAAAAGTATTTACCCCCCCTTGGCTTTGTACCTATTTTGTTACATTACAGCCTTTAGTTCAATGTTTTTTAATCTGAATTGTATGTGATGGATCAGAACACAATAGTCTAAGTTGGTGAAGTAAAATTAGAAAAATATATACATAAAACTATTTTTCAGAAATAAAAAAATGATAATTGGCATGTGCTTATGTATTCACCCCCTTTGTTATGAAGCCCATAAAAACTCTGGTCCAACCAATTACCTTGAAAAGTCACATAATTAGTGAAATGATGTCCACCTGTGTGCAATCTAAGTGTCACATGATCTGTCATTACATATACACACCTTTTTGAAAGGCCCCAGAGGCTGCAACACCTAAGCAAGAGGCACCACTAAAGACTGCCATGAAGACCAAGGAACTCTCCAAACAAGTAAGGGACAATGTTGAGAAGTACAATTCAGGATTAGGTTTTAAAAAAATATACAAATCTTTGATGATCCCTAGGAGCACTATCAAATATATCATAACCAAATGGAAAGAACATGGCACAACAGCAAACCTGCAAAGAGACGGCCGCACACCAAAACTCACAGGCCGGGCAAGGAGGGCCTTAATCAGAGAGGCAGCACAGAGTCCTAAGGTAACCCTGGAGGAGCTGCAGAGTTCCACAGCAGAGACTGGAGTATATGTACATAGGACGACAATAATCCGTACGCTCCATAGAGTTGGGCTTTATGGCAGAGTGGCCAGAAGAAAGTCATTACTTTCAGCAAAAAACAAAATGGCACGTTTTGAGTTTGCGAAAAGGCATGTGGGAGACTCCCAAAATGTATGGAGGAAGGTGCTCTGGTCTGATGAGACTAAAATTGAACTTTTTGGCCATCAAAGAAAATGCTATGTCTGGCACAAACCCAACATATCACATCACCCAATGAACATCATCCCCACAGTGAAACATGCTGGTGGCAGCATCATGCTGTGGGGATGTTGAGGGAAAGATGGATGGTTCTAAATACAGGGATATTCTTGAGAAAAACCTGTACCACTCTGTGTGTGATTTGAGGCTAGGACAGAGGTTCACCTTCCAGCAGGACAATGACCCCAAACACACTGCTAAAGCAACACTTGAGTGGTTTAAGGGGAAACATGTAAATGTGTTGGATGGCCTAGTCAAAGCCCAGACCTCAATCCAATAGAAAATCTGTGGTCAGACTTAAAGATTGCTGTTCACAAGCGCAAACCATCCAACTTGAAAGAGCTGGAGCAGTTTTGCAAGGAGGAATGGGCAAAAATCCCAGTGGTAAGATGTGGCAAGCTCATAGAGACTTATCCAAAGCGACTTGGAGCTGTGATAGCTGCAAAAGGTGGCTCTACAAAGTATTGACTTTAGGGGGGTGACTAGTCATGCACATTGACTTTTTCAGTTATTTTGTCCTATTTGTTGTTTGCTTCACAATAAAAAAAAAAAATCTTCAAAGTTGTGGGCATGTTCTGTAAATGCAAATGATGCAATCCATGTTAATTCCAGGTTGTGAGGCAACAAAATACGAAAAATGCCAAGGGGGTGAATACTTTTGCAAGGCACTGTATTTTACATAACTTGTCTCAACGGCGAAGGCTGATTGAGGACTATACGGTTGAGTTCCGGAAGTGGTCGACTGACAATATCGTCAGGGGTTGTCCGAAGCCCATAAGGACGAACTGGCCAGGGTGGAGACCCCTGCTACGCTGGAGGATTTGATCCAGTCAGCCACCAGATTAGACAGACGCATGTGTGAGCAGCGCTCTGAGTGCTTCCAGGTTCCTCAACCCAGCTGGATGCTTCCCAAGCCGAACCCCATTCATCCACCTTTTCCGGCTCCTCCAACCACCTCCGCTCCTGAAGTCGAGCCCATGCATCTCGGTCTGGTCCGTGCTCCTCTCACTCCAGAGGAGAGGCAACGCAGGCGTTTAGCCAATCTGTGGCTATACTGTGGGGGTACAGGTCATTTTCTTTGTAACTGCCCTGTGAGATCTAGTACGTTTTATCCAGAATTCGTTATGAATTATCAAGTCACTGGTGTTCCCAAGACTTATGTTACCCTCCTTGTCTCCCTACAGCTACCAGAAAAGGAAACCCGCCTGCCAGCTATAATTGACTCTGGAGCTTGTAGCTGCTTCTTGGATACCTCACTGGCGCAAAGACTGCATATTCCTCTTCAGACCAAGAAACAAAGCCTCCAGGTACACCTGATGGATCTCTTCCTCGCTCTGGACTTATCACCCAGGGAACCAGACCCATTCTTACTACCACAGACTCAGGCCACCAGGAGTTCCTGCGCTTCGACCTCATCTCTTTCCCTATGTTTCCCATCATCTTGGGGCTCCCCTGGCTCCAGGCACATGAACCCCAAAAAAATTGGAACAGGAAAGAGGTTTCTTTCTCCTCCCATTTCCTGCCTAACTGTAACACCTGTACCCGACAACCTCCAACACATACCCTCTGTGTACTTCGAGTTCAGAGACGTTTTTGACAAACAAAAGGCTGACCGCCTACCTCCTCACCGGTCTTACGACTGCCCCATTGACCTTCTACCCGGCTCTGAAGTCCCTTTCGGCCGCATCTTTCTACTATCAGAAATTGAGCTAAAAGCTCCCAAGACTTACATAGATGAAAACCTGGTGAACTAAATAAAATAACTATTAAAAACCGGTATCCACTACCACCTATCCCGGAGTTATTCCAATGATTCCAATCCGCCCAAATCTTTTCCAAACTGGATCTTCGAGGCGCCTACAACCACATCCGAATTTGGGCTGGGGATGAATGGAAAACTGCTTTCAGATCCACGTTTGGACATTACGAGTACCTGGTGATGCCGTTTGGGCTATGCAACGCCCCGGCCACTTTCCAGCATCTGGTTAATGACATTTTCTGTGAATATCCTGATAACTTTCTAGTCGTTTACCTAGACGACGTCCTCATTTTTCCCGCCATTATTAAATTACACCAAGTTCATGTCAAAAAGGTTCTTGCAATTCTCAGAAGACATAAACTGTATCTCAAGGCAGAAAAATGCGACTTTGAAAAGACTGTTGTACACTTCCTGGGATTCATTATCTCCACCAACGGGGTTGCAATGGACCCCCAGGAGGTCAAGGCAAACCAGGAATGGCTGGCTCCAATAGATAAAAAAGGAGTACAATGATTTATAGGTTTTGCTAATTTGTATAGGAGATTTATCGTTGGCTTCTCCTCTATTGTAACACCCATCACCCAGTTAACATGCCAACACAACCATTCTCAGTGGTCCCAGGAAGATTATACTAAACTAAAGGCCTTGTTTACCTCCACACCAATTTTACGGCATCCATATCTGGCTCTGCCATTTGTACTAGAAGTAGATGCCTCGGAAACAGCCACTGGGGCCATCCTCTCCCAAAGACAGGGTCCCAAGGCCCTCCATAGTTTCTTTCTGGCGGACTTAGCCTTCGCATCCAGGAAACTAAGTCCGCCAGAAAGAAACTATGATGTTGGTGATAGGGAGTTGTTGGCCATCAAGTTCACCCTAGAGGATTGGAGGTATCTGCTGGAGGGTGCTTCCCAACCTGTCATTATCTTCACCGATCATAAAAATCTAGAATACCTCAGGACAGCTAAACGGCTAAGACCCAGACAAGCCCGCTGGGCTCTCTTTTTCTCTAGATTTAATTTCCATATCTCCTACAGACCCAGCTCCAAAAACGGGAAGGCAGATGCACTTTCTAGGATGTTCCTTGAAATCTTGTTGCTGCAAATTTTTTTTTTGATTACTCAAACTGACCTAATAACCTCCATTAAATCAACGTAAAAAAGAAAGAGAGGAGCGCCACTAAGTAAAATCATTTATTCACCAATATAAAATCAAAGTATCAACTTACATTTAGGAGCGGTATATAGAACAGACAGATGTAATTCCTGATGGAAGAGGGGGAAGGGAACAGGCAGTGATTACCCGGGGATGCCTCCAAACACAACGCAGTCTGGCAGGGAAGCCAGGACGGTGCAAAGCCTGTCTCTGCGGGAGGACGGAGCGGCAGCCCAGGAAGCAGCTGGCGATGTTGTCAATGAGGAGAAAAAACACAACGCGTTTCTGAGCATGCGCAGGGTCTGTACGGCACATGCGTGCTCCTTTATCAAGTGTAGAGTAAGGGAAAAGTGAAGGGCTATTTATAGCAAATCAAAGGTAATGGGTGGACGTTCACAGCTGATTGAATCAATGCCGGAATGTCAATATATGACACACGGACAATAGCAATATCTGTATATGTGCCGGAGCACATATCTGTATATTTATGAGGGAGCTGGATGTCTGATATCGTTAAAGAAAACTGGGGAGAAAGATTACTAGAGAACTATATGTCTAAAATGGGTGAATGATTAAAAGAAGATGTGTCTTAAAAATATATATATGCATATATATCTGAGCATTTATGATAAAACTATCATAGAAGTATTATAAAAATATATTATGAGGACATGATCACAAGGTAAATTGGATAATGAAAAAAAGGGGGGGAGAGGGGTTTTTTTTGGAGATGTGAAAATTAATTAAAAAATGAATGAAAAGAATTATTATATGGCAATGTAAAAAATAGAAAATGGATGATAAAAGAAAAAGGATATATATATATATATATATATATGTGTAGAAAAATATATGTAAAACCTATGTCTGTACTAGTGTAATAAAAATGAAAAAAAAAAAAAAATTGATGGGTATAATAAAAATGAAAAAATGGAAACAAAAGTAAAAATAAAAGATTATTGCTATACATGATACATACAATATGCTAAATGTCACGCCCCTGAATGATTGGTGCGACAAAATAAAAACAAAAAGATTAAATATATTAGATTGCGACTTATGGAGCACCCATAATCGCATACAACTGATATGTGAAAGAAATGCGTGAATGATATTATTACCAGATAGCCAATGGTAGGTAGACAAGCTAAACAAAGATAAATGCAAGAGAAACCATTCTGAATATATAGGATGGTGTTGATTTCCAGTTCCTCGCATACATGATCGCATTTGTATGCGATTTGTTTGTATGTATTGTTTGTATGTATTTGTTTGCCTAAAAATGATATATGCAACAATGCGTGAATAACATTATTACCAGATAGCCGATAGTGGGCAGGCAAGCTAAACAAAGATAAATACAAAAGAAACCATTCTGAATATTTAGAGGATAGTGTTAATTTCCAGTTCCTCATTGAGTCCATTAGGGGCAAGCGTGTCAAGGGTATAAATCCAGAACATTTCGCGCTCGCACAAACGCGAAAAACGCTCGGCTTCAGACAGATCTTTTGGTATGGACTCAATGACCCAGACTTGTAGGCCTCTAGTGGAGCGAGCATGATATTTTAAAAAGTGACGTGGTACACTGTGTTTGTCGCTGCCTAATTCAACCAAACGACGGTGCTTGCCAAAGCGCAGTCTTAATGGGCAGATGGTCCGGCCTACATACAAAAGTTTACAGGGGCATATAAGGCAATACACTACATAGTCGCTGGAACAGTTGTGGAATTTGTCGAAGGTGAAAAGTCTACCTTTATGGGTAAAACTTTTTTGGCCATGGTTCACAAAGCCACAGGTTAAGCACAATGGTATATTGCACCTATACATTGCCACTAAGGGAATGAGACAAAGGGAATTGTCTTTGGTTTTGCATTTTAACTTACTGGGTGCTATTTTATTTTTCAAAGTAGGGGCCCTTCTGTAGGTGACTTTGGGTCTTTGGCGCAGGGAGGTGTTCAAGTGGGGGTCTTGTTTAAGGATATTCCAATGTTTGGAAAGTATATGTTCCATCTTTCTGTGTTGGCTATGAAAACCCATAATAAAGCGTACCTCTGGTTCTTCCAGGGGTTTGGTTATCTTGGGTTTCTTGCCCGGCAAGTACTGGTTGTAGGCCTGTTCTATCAATGATGTAGGATAACCTTTCTCTAGAAACTTGTTTTTGAGGTGCGTACTCTGAGTGACATAATCGCAAGTTCTAGTGCAGTTCTGTCTGAGCCTGCAGAACTGTCCTTTCGGGATATTGTTCTTCCATAGAGGATGGTGGCAGCTGTCATAGTGCAAGTAAGAGTTTCCAGCAGTGGCCTTGGTGTAGTTACGAGAAAAGATTTGATCACCCTCATGATTGAGTTCTAAATCAAGGAAGGCTAAGCTATCCCTGTTCCAGACTGCTGTGAAGGAAAGACCCAGGTCATTGGTGTTACAATGGGCGACAAAGTCATCAATCTGGGAGGGGAAACCATCCCAGATGACGACGATATCGTCGATGTAACGACCAAAAAAGACTATGTGTTTGGCAAAGGGGTTGTTATTCCAGATGAATAAATTTTCCCAATGACCCATGGTCAAATTGGCATAAGACGGGGCAAAATATGCGCCCATGGCGGTGCCATGGGTCTGTAGATAAAACTGATCTTCAAAATGGAAATAATTGTGGGTGAGGCAAAATGACCCTGCGCATGCTCAGAAACACGTTGTGTTTTTTCTCCTCATTGACAACATCGCCAGCTGCTTCCTGGGCTGCCGCTCCGTCCTCCCGCAGAGACAGGCTTTGCACCGTCCTGGCTTCCCCGCCAGACTGCGTTGTGTTTGCAGGCATCCCCGGGTAATCACTGCCTGTTCCCTTCCCCCTCTTCCATCAGGAATTACATCTGTCTCTTCTATATACCGCTCCTAAATGTAAGTTGATACTTTGATTTTATATTGGTGAATAAATGATTTTACTTAGTGGCGCTCCTCTCTCTCTTTTTTACCTGGATGGATCTGAGTTTGACTTCTCTCTACATAAAGAGCTGCCTTTCGTGAATCTGGCCACACAGTATCCCACAAGAAAAGAAAAGTTTTATTCCGGTGTTTTGTTTTACCTATGACTTATCCTCCAGGGATCCTCTCCTGCATTATAGACTGTTTCCTGGCTCCTGTCCAAGACTCCCAACACCATCCTGATTACACCGTGATTGATCCAGCTTTTAGACTTTATAATTCCATTAACTTTTATAGTCATTTGCCTTATAGCCTCTGAGCGCCAGTTCTTAGTTTAATTCCATTAAATCAACATCCAGTCACTGTACTGACCCAGTAGTACCTTCTTTGGAGAAACAGGATAACTTGCTCTGGGCTCGGGGAAAAATTTTCATTTCACTGGAAGTAAGACCCCTGGCTCTAAAGACTTTCCATGACCACAAGCTGGCAGGTCACTTAGGGACACAGAAGACTGCTGAATTAATCTCCCGTTCCTTCTGGTGGCCGGGTTGGAAACAGGACTGTAAGGACTATGTTTCTTCTTGTTTTCTTTGCAAGCGCAGTAAGGGACCAAACACCAAATCCTGGGGGCTACTCAGATCTTTATCCATTCCAGAATGGCCATGGGCAGAAGTCTCCATGGACTTCATTGTGGACTTACCTCCCTCGGAGGGGTTCACCACTATCTTGGCCGTTGTCGACCGCCTTTAAAAGATTGCACATTTCCTGCCCATGGTGGGTACTCCCTCTGCTTCGGATACAGCCAATATTTTCTTTAAAGAAATAACAAGACTTCATGGTGTACCTAGGAGCATCGTCTCGGACAGAGGTGTCCAATTTACCTCCAAATTCTGGAGAGAACTCTGTAAATCCCAGGAAATAAAAGATTTGTCTCTCCTCTGCCTACCACCCTCAGAGCAATGGCCAGACAGAGAGAACAAATTAAACCCTGAAGCAATTTTGTTCTGGCTCCCAAGATGATTGGTCCACTCTCCTGCCTTATGCTGAGTTCGTGTACAATAACTCCATCCATACAGCTATCAATCAAACACCCTTCTGGTCAAACTTTGGGTACCAGCTGTCATGGTTATGCAATAGAGTTTTGTCTGTCAGCTTACCTGTCTCCATGTGTTCTCTAAAGACCAGCTGACTCTCACCTGACTGCTTTTATAAACTCTCCACTAGCATGGCTCCACCCCAGCTCCTATCAGAGAACTCTATATTAACCTCTGCACTGCAGGCCAGCCCTGCTGATCAACCTTTGTGTGTTTTGGCTTCCTGTAACCTGCCTGCTGTGTGCTCTACGTTTGTTTCTGTTACCGACCTTGGCGTGTTCTCAACTATTCCTGTCTGCTCGTGACCCTGACCTTTGGCGTGTCCCCGACTATCCCTGTTTGCCTGTGACCCTGAACCTTGGTGTGAACTCTGTTGTCCTTGTCTGCTTGTGGCCCTGACCTTGGCTTATTCCCTTACTATCCCTATCCTCCTGTTGCCTACTGTGGGTGTGAGCTGGGGGACCCTGGGGGTCGCGACCTGGAGCCAGTTGCAGCCCAGTCCATCCTCACCACTAGAGCTCTTAGACTCCGCGCCCCAGGGAATCTTACGCTCTAACCCCGGTGGGATCCGTGTTGGTGTTCCAGCGGCCCTGCCTTCCTTACCACCCTGACTCCCATGTGCAGCAGTCAGCCGTAGGGTCCACTACCTTGCGGTGCACTCCTGATCCCAACGGTGTGCATCTGTCACCTAGCCTCAAGGTGACCTGACAGTTTGATCAGCCATGGACCCGGCTGACGTGCCGCTTCCTGCAGCCGATCCATTGCAGGGCATAGTTCGCAGACTCGAGACCCAGGAATGTAATCAGACTCAGGTGATGCGATTCCTTCAGGATCTGGCTTCCCGCTTCGAGCAGCTCCAGGCCTCCTTGGGAAACCTGAACCTGCAGCCTCAAGTACAATCAGCAGCTGCACCTATCGTACCAGTCGCAGCCACACATTCATATTTACTACCAGCTCCGTCCCGTTACTCTGGGGACTCCAAGGCCTGCAGGGGCTTCCTCAGCCAATGCACTATTCATTTTGAGCTCCAGCCTCAAAACTTTCTGTCTGATCGGGCTAAGGTAGCCTATATCATCTCCCTCCTCTCTGGTGAAGCTTTAGCTTGGGCTGCCCCTCTGTGGGAGAAGAATGACCCAGTGGTTTCCAGCCTGTCTGACTTCTTGAAGCTTTTGCGTAATATCTTTGAGGAGCCAGCTCGGGTTTCTTCTGTGGCTAGTGCCCTTTTACACCTTTGCCAAGAATCTTGTTCAGTGGGACAATATGCGCTTCAGTTCTGTATCCTCACAGCTGAATTGAGCTGGAACAATGAGGCTCTGGTCGCAACCTTTTTACATGGCCTCTGACCGAGTGAAGGACGAATTAGCAGGAAGAGCCATCCCCGCCGGTCTGGACGATGTTATTTCCTTGTGCAATCAGATTGACATTCATTTCCAGGAGAAGTCCCTAGAAAAAAAGACGCCAGCACCCCCTAGGTCCTAGTCAGCCAGGACTCTTTCCCCATCGCCCTGTGGAGCATCCTCTGCCTGCTGAGAAACCTATGCAGCTGGCCCGACCAGACTAACCCCCAAAGAATGTGCTAGACGCAGAACTCTGGACTTGTGTCTTTATTGTGGGGGCAAGGATCACTTTTGTGACTCCTGCTCGCTTCGTCCGGGAAACGCTCGGGTCTAATACATTTAGAAGGTGGAGTATTGGACCCAGAAACATCACCTTCTCGTCTTCTTCTTCCGGTGTTCCTCCATGTAGGCCCTTCTCCCCAATCGGTCCTAGCATATCTGGACTCCGGGGCTGCCGGCAATTTTATGGACTGGAGAACTGCTTCTTCTATAAGGCTTACCCTTTCTGCCCTCGCTACACCACTGGTAGTCTCGGCAATTGATGGCACTGTGCTCCCAGGGGGCCCTATCCGCTTCGAGACGCTACCTAGGATTAAGATGTCGGTAGGGAAACTCCACCAGGAGTGGATATCCTTCCTCATTCTACCCAAGGCCTCTACCCCCATTGTATTGTGCCTTCCTTAGCTACAGCTCCACTCTCCACATGTGGACTGGGTCTCTGGGCAGATCCTGTGTTCTGTTAGAAGTCTGCTGAGGTGCTTCCTCCCCACAGATCTTTTGACTGTGCCATTGACATTGTCCCTGGAGTAACTCTGCCCAGGGGTCATACCTACCCTCTGTCCATTCCAGAGACCCAGGCCATGTCTGAGTATGTCGCCGAGAATCTGGAGAGAGGTTTCATCCGGAAATCCTCGTCGCCTGCAGGAGCAGGGTTGTTTTTCGTTGCTAAAAAGGATGGTACCCTCAGACCGTGCATCAACTATTGAGGGTTAAACGCAGTGACCATCAAAAACCGATACCCCTTACCTCTAATATCTGAGCTATTCGACAGGTTGAAGGGGGCTTCCATTTTCACCAAGTTGGATCTCAGAGGTGCATACAATCTCATTAGAATACGGGAAGGTGACAAATGGAAGACTGCGTTTAACACTAGGGACGGGCATTACGAATACCTGGTTATGCCTTTTGGTTTGTGTAATGCTCCAGCTGTGTTCCAGAACTTTGTCAATGAAATCTTCAGGGATCTACTGTACCAGTTCGTTGTCATCTATCTGGATGACATTCTCATCTTTTCCGAAAATCTGCTTGCTCACAGAAACCATGTCCGCACCATACTTCAGCGCCTTAGAGAGAATAATCTCTATGCCAAGCTGGAGAAATGTTCATTTGAATGTCCTGAGGTCCTGTTTCTGGGATGTTTTGTTTCTAGTTTGGGTCTTCGCATGGATCCCGGGAAGGTCTCGGCCATTACCAACTGGCCCCTTCCTGCTAGCCTCAAGGCCACACAGCGCTTTCTTGGCTTCACAAATTATTATAGGCAGTTCATAAGGAATTACTCTTCCATTGCTGCGCCTATTATCGCTTTAACCAAGAAGGGTGCAAATGCCAAAGACTGGCCTCCCGAGGCTGTCTCTGCGTTTCACGATCTGAAACAGGCCTTTGTTTCTGAACCTCTCTTGAGGAAACCAAATCCTGGGGACCCATTTTTTATTGAAGTAGACGCTTCTTCGATGGGGGTGGGAGCTGTGCTTCTTCAGTTCTTTGAGAAGAGACGTCAACCATATGCGTTCTTCTCCAAAAAATTTTCTCAGGCAGAGAGAAATTATGCCATTGGTGATCGGGAACTTCTTGCAATGAAATTAGCGTTGGAAGAGTGGTGTCATCTCTTGGAGGGTTCCCCTCACTCCATTATGATCTTTACTGATCACAAGAATCTACAATACCTACAAAATGCTAAACGTTTGAACACTAGACAGGCCAGGTGGAGTCTTTTCTTGTTTTAAATTCACGATTACGTACAAACCTGGTTCCTGCAACGGTCAGGCTGATGCGCTCTCTAGGTCATTTGACACTTTGGACGCGGAGTCCACCCCTGATCCTGAGCCGATCATTCTGACCTTATGCATTGTTGCCCATTCTACCACCCTGGAATCAAAAATTCCTCCTGGCAAGACGTTTGTTCCCACGGAGCTAAGAGCTAAGATCCTTTGTTGGGGACATGATTCCAAGGTGGCAGGTCATGCTGGGTTCCTCCAATCCTTCCTGCTCATCAGTCGTCTCTACTGGTGACCTAATCTCCGCTCGGATGTTAAAGATTACGTTAAGGCTTGTCATGTCTGTGCTCAGTCTAAATCTTCCACACAAGGCCCTGCTGGTCTTCTCATGCCCTTGCCCATTCCTAAGGAGCCCTGGTCTCATATCGCCATGGATTTTATCACCGATCTTCCACTGTCGGAGAATAATAGGGTCATTTGGGTCATAATGGATTGGTTCTCCAGGTTGGCTCATTTTGTTGCTCTTCCTGGTCTTCTTTCTGCCCCTGCCTTGGTTCCCATTTTTGTACGAGAGATTTTCTGCCTTCATGGTGTTCCTTCCCATGTCGTTGCGGACAGGGGTGTTCAGTTTACATCCCGTTTTTGGAGAGCCTTTTGCAAATCCCTCAACATTATCTTGGATATTTACCTCTTCTTACCATCCCCAATCCAATGGCCAGACTGAGAGGGTTAATCAGGAGTTGGAGGTCTTTCTCCGTACCTTGGTCTCGGCTCATCACGATGATTGGGCATCACTACTCCCGTGGGCAGAGTTCTCCCACAATAATCATGTCAACGTCAGTTCTCAGAAAACACCCTTTGTCACTGTTTATGGAAGACATCCTCAACTCCCTCTTCCTATGACCTGTTCTTCCGACATTCCAGCCTTGGCTACTGTTCAGGAATCATTCAATTCCATGTGGGCTGACGTTCATGATTCCCTCCAGAAAGCTGCCAACAAATTCAAGAGTTTGGCTGACTGTCGCAGGCGTAAGCTGCCTTCTCTTCAGCCAGGAGACAAAGTATGGCTCTCCACCAGGAACATCAAACTCTGGGTTCCTTCTCTCAAATTTGCCCCAAGATTCATTGGTCCGTACACCATAACTTCTAAACTAAATCCAGTTTGTTTCAAGCTCCAGATTCCCAAAAGCCTCAAAATCTCTAACTCCTTCCATGTTGCCCTTCTGAAGCCTTTAGTCCTCAATAAGTTCTCTCGTCCTCTCTCTACCGCAACGCCGGTCTCTGAGGATAATCAGGAGTACGAGGTTAGCCAAATTTTGGATTCCTGACTCTGAAGAGGCATTCTCCAGTACCTCGTGCATTGGAAGGGGTTTGGTCCTGAAGAGAGGTCGTGGATCAAGGCTTCTGAGGTCTTTGCACCTTGTCTGTTGAGGAAGTTTCATTTGAAGTTCCCCTCTAAATCTGGTCCTAGGCGGGGAAGGGGGGGGCCTCGTAAGAGGGGGGTACTGTCATGGTTATGCAATAGAGTTTTGTCTGTCAGCTTACCTGTCTCCATGTGTTCATCTCTAAAGACCAGCTGACTCTCATCTGACTGCTTTTATAAACTCTCCTCTAGTATGGCTCCACCCCAGCTCCTATCAGATAACTCTATATTAATCTCTGCACTGCAGGCCAGCCCTGCTGATCAACCTTTGTGTGTTTTGGCTTCCTGTAACCTGCCTGCCGTGTGCTCTACATTTGTTTCTGTTACCGACCTTGGCGTGTTCTCAACTATTCCTGTCTGCTCGTGACCCTGACCTTTGGCGTGTCCCCGACTATACAATATTAAATGGAGGGTTGGGGGAGGGGAGAACCCAAAGGGATGGGTTCATAGAGAGGGGTTATTTAGTGCAACAATGGAGTCTAAAGTTGGTATAGTAATAAAATCAATTTTTATTCATCTTATACATAAAACAGAAACACAATTACTGAAACTATGAATATCAGGAATTATAATATAGTTAGGCCTTGAACAAACCAGACAAGACAGACTTGACAAACAATACATCTAAGAAACATATATTGCTACCCAGTCAGGGCATATTGCATTATGCCACATTGGCCTAGTGGTTTGGTCAATTGATCAAATGGTGGTGGATTATGGTCAACCCAAAGTATTAGGTTCCAATTTAGAATTTAGGCTATAGTATGGGCCCCTGTGGCATTAGGCAACATTGGCCTAGTGGTTTGGTCAATTGATCAAATGGTGGTGGATTATGGTCAACCCAAAGTATTAGTTTCCAATTTAGAATTTAGGCTATAGTATGGGCCCCTGTGGCATTATGCAATGGGAGAGTGGTAGATGCAGTGGAAGAGAAACACCTATGATGTGATAGAGCAGGATTAGGATTCCTATTGTTATATTTGTAGTAGAGGTTTAGCAATTCCTCTAGGTTAAGTGTAGGGCAGTATAGACAAGTCCTCCTGTAACCGTGTTGGCCCCTATATAATTATCTGGAAGTCCTTAGTAACCTGCAGAGATGTTAAAGATGCCGGTTCAAGCTGGTATCTGGTATGTGGTGGAACCATAGACAATCAGTCAGCAGTTAACTAGGTGTTCAGGTGGCAGTGCAGTCACTCAACGATCTAGTAATATAGTTTAAGGTGCAACTGCAGTTATATTTAACTGTGTTGTTTTTGGCTGTACATTACCACCATCTTCCGCGCTGCTCTACTCAGGGGTGCTGTAGTCCATTAGTCCTAAAAGCCATAGCGACCGTAGCGTTCCTGTATCAAGCACGGGATAACCTCAAAGTCCTGCTGTGGGTTGCGGTGTTCCGCTTGTTAAGTTGCTCTTAATTGGCTCGTCCACTGTAATCCCAGACACCGAGGGGGGGATTCCCATACCTCGGAGACGCCTGGCGGGCCTTTTGTTTCCCCTTTCCGAGCTGCGGCTATGTCTTCCTCATATCAGCTGATTGCTGTGCATCTATGAACGTCCAGAGATGAAGCTACGTCATTGAATCACGGCGAAACGCGTTGACGTCACTGCGCTACCCAGTCCGTGCGCTCAGGGCACTGAGGGAGACTTTTAGGACTAATGGACTACAGCACCCCTGAGTAGAGCAGCACGGAAGATGGTGGTAATGTACAGCCAAAAACAACACAGTTAAATATAACTGCAGTTGCATCTTAAACTATATTACTAGATCGTTGAGTGACTGCACTGCCACCTGAACACCTAGTTAACTGCTGACTGATTGTCTATGGTTCCACCACATACCAGATACCAGCTTGAACCGGCATCTTTAACATCTCTGCAGGTTACTAAGGAAAAGGGGGAGACAGCTTCAGTATCTAATTCAATGAAAGGGGTATCCCCCTGAGGACAACTCCTGGAAACCTTCTAGGAATTTGCATGCCCCACGCTTGATCTGAGCCTTTCATCTGGAACATCGGGAATTGATATCCAGCTTGGGCGTCCAGAGTCCGCCCCTCGGGGTGGGCACTGTCAGAGAAACAATCAATCCAGCCGCATCAGCCATGTCCCTGTACACATGCGCGGCGGAAAGGCACTCAGGCGCATGCGTGTTCACGGCCCGATGGAATGGTGCACGTGTATGTGCACTAGCGCACGCTCAACGTGATGTTCTGGGCTGCCTATAAAGGTTGCTCAGGTGCTCAAACAGGTTGCTGGTTTGTCTTCAGCTTCCTGTCTGCGTTTGGCTCCTGTTTCCTGTATCTGATTACTCGTTGTGACCCGGATCGACCCTGACCACTCTGCTCTTCTCCTGTACCCGACCCTTGGCCTGTTAATGGACTTTGCCTTACCTCCTGTGTTTGACCCTCTGCCTGTGACTCGGATCTGCCTCTTGTCTCCAGTGTTTGACTCCCTGCTTGTGACCCGGATTTGCCTTGTGTCTTCTGAACCCAGTGACTCAGCCAGTGATCTGGAAATGATTCCTCCCTCCAGTATCTGACCCTCTGCCTGTTCTGGACTCTCTATTTAGTTCCTTCCTGCGGGTCATCCTATCCACCAGTTACCGCACAGATGCCCATCTCCACAAGGATTACTTCACCAGTTGGATCCTGCTCGCTGGTAGCCTGTGCCTCTTCGTGCCGTCCTCTCCCTGTATCACCTTCAGGGGGCAGAGTATGCCTAGTCGCAAGGGCGAACCGCTCTCAGCATCTTGGCCTCGGTAAGTACTTATCTGACAGAGAGTCAGAGGGCGGCCATAGTATTTGAGAGGGAATAGGGGCCAGGGGGCAGGTGGTTAGGTGGGCGTTAGAAAGGAGTTTAGCAACTTCGTCTGTAGTAGCAGATTTGAATAAGGGGAGTGTCAATTTTACCTGTTGATATGGGGTCTTAACTGGGGGAGATACCGGTAGAGTGGAGATTTCATCACGGATTGTATCAATCTTGTTTTTGAAGTAATTAGCAATCTCCTGGCCAGTGAGTGAGTCAGTGGGTGGAGGCGGTGGAAGACGAAGTAGAGAGTTGAAGGTAGAGAAACGTTTACGGGGACTGGAAGAGAAGGTGTTAATAATGCTCCTTACACACGAGTGGAATGTCCAACAGAAAAAGTCCGACGGGAGCTTTTCATCGTATATTCCAATCATGTGTATGCCTCATTGGACCTTCTCCTTTGAAAATTCTGACGGACCTAGAAAGAGAACATGTTCTAAATATTTTCGACGAAACCGATTCCTATCGGGAGAACCTCTTGTCTGTATGCTGTTCCGACGTACAAAAAACGACGCATGCTCTGAAGCAAGTACGAGACTGAAGCTATTGGCTACTGGCTATTGAACTTCCTTTTTCTAGTCCCGTCATACGTGTTGTAGGTCACCGCGTTCTTGACGGTCGGACTTTGGTGTGATTGTGTGTACGCAAGACAGTTTCAGCGGAATTCCGTCGGAAAAACCTTCAGAGTTTACTCTGACGGGAAAACCGGACGTGTGTACAGGACATAAGAGTTGTAAAATAGGTCTGCTTGGCAGTGTGGAGGAAAGAATAGTATTTTTTTTAGGGCAGATTTGTATTGGTTGAAGTCTTTGAGAGACTAATGCCCCGTACACATGATCGGACATTGATCGGACATTCCGATAACAAAATCCATGGATTTTTTCAGACGGATGTTGGCTCAAACTTGTTTTGCGTACACACGGTCGCACAAAGTTGTCGGAATTTCCGATCGCCAAGAACACGGTGACGTACACCATGTACGACGAGACTAGAAAAGGCCAGTTCAGAACCAAGTGCGGCACCCTTTGGGCTCCTTTTGCTAATCTCGTGTTAGTGAAAGTTTGGTGAGAGACGATTCGCGCTTTTTCAGACTCATGGTTTTCAGATCATTTTCTGCTGTTCAGTTTGTGCTTGTGGGTTTGTATCTGCTCTTCAGTGCGTGCAGCGAGTACCATTGACTTGTCATTGTGTTCTTGTTCGTTCGTTACTGTTTTTCAGGTCGCTCTTCACAGGCCTTGCTGTTCTTCAGTGCGTTCTGTTACTTTGTTCTGAGCAGCCGACCGTTTTCTAGCCATGTTGCGTATACGTACTCCTCGTAGAGTTCGTGCTGTGCGGGGGCTTGGTGTTGGGGTCCTGACCTTGACACAAGTCCAGTCCATGAACAGGGTGGGAAGGAGTTCATGGACCAAGAATTGGTTGCTCCAGCGTGACCAGTTCTGTCATATGCCTTTGCTCCGTGAGATCCGTGAGAATAATCCTGATGATTTCAGGAACTTTCTCCGGATGACGGACCCCGTATTTCACCGTTTGTTGGCTTTGCTGACCCCCTATATCAGCAGGCAGGATACCTGCATGAGGCAAGACATCACTCCGGAGCAGAGGCTCGTCGCCACCCTGCGGTACTTGGCGACGGGGAGAAGTCTGCAGGACTTGAAGTTCTCGACAGGCATCTCCCCCCAGGCTCTGGGTATCATTATCCCAGAGACCTGTTCTGCCATCATACAGGTCCTGCAGAAGGAGTATATTAAGGTAAGATTTTTATCCTTTAATATCACATTTTATTGTATTTAATGTTTGATAATATATTGTATTTCTTTCCTCATTCCCTAATTACCATGATTGTAATATGGTGTGAATGTCCCCTTTGTCCTCATGCATGCTTGATATTTATTGTAATTATTTTTGTTGTCCTTCATACATATTTGTCTTCACTTACCTCCCCAACATGCTCTCCTGGCCCTATATTCACCTCATGTAGTCACTTAACAATATATTTTATCAGCTCTAGTAGTGCTTTACCCCAAACACCCCTAAAATGTTTTGAAATGTGATTGGTGCTTTAAATTCAGGCAGAGTGCCAGAGGCTTTTTTTGGGGGGTCCCCAAATCATTTGGAACCCTCCCTTACCCCAACTGCTAAGTCAGCTGATACCAATTCTCTATCTATCCTCAATCATCTATCTGCTGACTTTGCCCAACCCATACACACTATACCCATCTCTTTTGTGGTCAGATGTATGGATGAATACCCCAAAGCATGTAGTGCAAGGGCCTGCCTGTATACTTTAAAATGGTAATGTTTAATGGTAATGTTTAAAGTTTAATGGTAATGTTTAAAGTTTTTGTATCCTATTATTATCTTGATATGTAATAGCAGAATGTTCAAATGTGCTCAAATGTGTACAGTGTGTATTTATATCTTTGTATTATGACACTTCTTACCTGTCCAGTGGGCTGCCAACAGTGTAACTAAGGAGGGGCTGTTCAAAGTAATACCCATTATTTAGGCATTCATCTCTCAATGAAGTGGAGAGGGTTACCTGTCCAAGAGTCCCCCCCCCCAATAATGTTAGAAATGGCCCATGAGAGGGGGGGGGGAATATGATCGGTGTACCTTATACTTTGGTCTTTAAAAATTCCCATAAATAAATGTTATCTTGATGTTGGCCAAGAATGTTTGTGTCTAATCTGCTTTCCATGTTTATGTGCAAAAAGACTAATTTTTTTTTTTGGTTTTACTCCACAGTTTCCTTCCACACCACAGGAATGGCAGACTGTGGCCTCCCACTTTGCCCAGCGGTGGGACTTTCCTAACTGCGGAAGGGCAATTGATGGGAAACACGTCCACATCGTCCCACCACCCAACTCAGGGTTGTACTATTATAATTATAAGGGGTTCAATAGTATTGTGATGTTGGCGGTGGTGTCGGCTACTTATGAATTTCTGTATGTGGACGTGGGGAAGAATGGCCGGATGTCCGATGGTGGAGTCATCGCCCAGACGGAGTTCTACAGGCGTCTCCAGAATGGCAGCTTGGACTTGCCACCTCCAGAAGACAATGTGGAAGGACTCCCATTCGTCTTCGCTGCGGATGAAGCCTTTGCGCTGGGGGACCATCTTATGCGGCCATTACCGATGAGGACCCTCACCCCGGACCAGAGGGTTTTTAATTACCGGCTGGCCAGAGCCAGAAGAGTGGTGGAGAACATGTTTGGAATCATGGCCAGCCGGTACCGCCTATTCTTACATCCATACATATGGCGGAGTATAAACTGAATCATATTATCCTGGCGTGCTGTGTTCTACACAACTTTTTACCAAAACATTCTGCCAACTATGCTGGCTCAGTTGGGCCTGAGGTGGGAATTCAAAATGAACCAACCCTGACGGCGCTTGAAAGTGGCCGTCCTGGCTTGCCCTCCCTGAATGCCTGTGATGTCTGGCTAAGATACCTTGAATTCTTTGCGGGTAGGGGGGCTATCAATATGCCAGACAATGTGTGAAACCTTTTTCAAATAAAAAAAATTAAGCAAATCTTTGTGGACATTTACTGCTTGTGTTTGTTTTAGCTGACCCTGACAGAAATGTGTTGAGTCCTGAAAATGGCGTGATTGTGTAACCTTACAAAGCACTGTTGGGTGTTATTTACTCCTCCTCCTGCCACATCTCCAACACCAGAGCCACAGCCAGGAAGGAAGCGTGGTAAGAAGACCAGAGAGTGATGACCCTGGGTCCAGTCTGGTCTGGCAAAAGATGCAGCCTCTTGTAGTACCACAGCCTGGGGACACAGATGTCATCTGCTGCTTTCCGGATCTCTGGGACTTCTGGACCAGACTGCACTCCCTTAGATATGGACTCCTCAGGCCACCAATTTTGCAGAAAAAGATTTGATGTCTGCCCTGGGGGTCCAAGGCTTCGCCAATTTCTGATGTTTCTCCAGCGTTGCCTCCCTCTTTGTTTGGTTCTGAGCCCTTAATAAAGGATTTTTTGTTTCAATTATACTCGCCTATGTGTGTTTTCCTTAAAAAAGGACAGTTTGTTTGTGAGGAGGCAGGTACATTTCAAAAACACAATGTGAAATTAACAAGGGACACCAACACCAAGCAACCTTCTTGAGATTAAATAATACAAGATAATAATGGTGTTGTGGTAAATTGACACACAAAACACACACAAAAATATTATGGAGTCAAACTAAAAATAAAATAAAACAAAGATCAGCCTTGAAAAAAATACAAACCCCCCAAAAAAAACAGCCTTGAAAAAAAAAAAAAATAAAACAACAAAAAAGAAATTTTGTCAGATGTGACAAATCAAAATATATTGAGGGAATCACGATAAATAATAAAGAAAGAAGTTTGTGAGAAGTCTGTGTGAATAACTACTTCACTACTACTGTGTGCAAAACTACTTCATTCTTGTCACATTATAAAGAAGAAGAGAGTGCGCTGTATTAAACCATTTTTTACATTGCAGCATGACGAAAGTGCTGTATCCATTGCAAACGCTAATTTTACCAGACCGAGCTGTTCCGTCTCGGAATTTCTTCTGAGCATGCGTGGCACTTTGTGCGTCAGAACTGGCCACACACGGTAGGAATTGACGCGATTGGATTTAGTGGTCGGAAAATTTTATAGCCTGCTCTCAAACTTTGTGTGTCGGAAAATCCGATGGAGAATGTCCGATGGAGCCCACACACGGTTGGAATGTCCGACAACACGCTCCGATCGGACATTTTCCATCAGAAAATCCGACCGTGTGTACGGGGCATAAGTCTTGTGCCACAGACGCTCAAGAGCACCACTACGTTTTTTGAGAATTTTAGTGTCATCTGTTTTCCAGGGTTGTAGGGGTCGAAGCCTGATTCTGCGTGTAGTGAGGGGAGCGAGCTTGTCCAGGGTGGAGGACAGGGATTTATTGTAGATGGAAGTGGCTTGGTTGGGGCAGGACAGGGGAGAGATTTTGTCATAGAGGTGGTCAGTAGCAGAATAGAGGAGAGAAGAGTTGCAAAAAGTTGCAAAAGTTTCTACGTGTGATGGTTAGGCGATTGGAGGGAAAGGTGGTAGAAGACAGGGAGAGAGAAACTAATAAGGTGATGGTCGGAGAGAGGAAAAACCCAGTTCAAACTCTGTCAGATTGGAAGGAGAATGTCTGTGAACAGCAATTTTCAAGTCTTGCCACAGATTCTCAATTGGATTTAGGTCTGGACTTTGACTAGGCCATTCTAACACATGAATATGCTTTGATCTAAACAATTCCATTGTACCTCTGGCTGTATGTTTAGGGTCGTCAAGTTTTTTTGCAGACTCTAATGCCCCGTACACACAGTCGGACTTTGGATTCTAGGATTTTTTCCGACGGATGTTGGCTCAAACTTGTCTTGCATACACATGGTCACACAAAGTTGTCGGAAAATCCGATCGTTCTAAACGCGGTGACGTAAAACACGTACGTCGGGACTATAAACGGGGCAGTGGCCAATAGCTTTCATCTCTTTATTTATTCTGAGCATGCGTGGCACTTTGTTCGTCGGATTTGTGTACACACGATCGGAATTTCCGACAACGGATTTTGATGAAAAATATTATATCCTGCTCTCAAACTTTGTGTGTCGGAAAATCCGATGGAAAATGTGTGATGGAACCTACACACGGTCGGAATTTCCGACAACAAGGTCCTATCACACATTTTCCGTCGGAAAATCCGACTGTGTGTACGGGGCATAACAGGTTTTCTTCTAAGATTGCCCTGTATTTGGCTCCATCCATCTTCCCATCAACCCTGATAAGCTTCCCTGTCCCTGCTGAAGAAAAGCATCCCCACAACATGATGCTGCCACCATCATGTTTCACGGTGGGCATAGTTTGTTTAGGGCGATGTGCAGTGTTAGTTTTCTGCTACTCATAGCATTTTGCTTTTAGGCCAAAAAGTTCAATTTTGGTTATCATCTGACCAGAGCACCAGAGCACCATCTTCCACGTGTTTGCTGTGCCCCCCACATGGCTTCTTGCAAACTGCAAAAACTGGACTTCTTTTGGCTTTCTTTCAACAATGGCTTTCTTCCTGCCACTCTTCCATAAAGGCCAGATTTGTGGAGTGCATGACTAATAGTTGTCCTGTGGACAGATTCTCCCACCTGAGCTGTGGAACTCTGCAACTCCTCCAGAGTTAACTCAGGCCTTTTGGCTGCTTCTCTGATTAATGCTCTCCTTACCTACCTACCTATCAGTTTAGGTGGATGGCCATGTCTTGGTAGATTGTGCCATACTCTTTCCATTTTCAGATAATGGATTGAACAGTGCTCCGTGAGATGTTCAAAGCTTGGGATATATTTTATAACCTAACTCTGCTTTAAACTTCTCCACAACTTTATCCCTGACCCGTCTGGTGTGCTCCTTGGCCTTCATGATGCTGTTTGTTCATTAAGGTTCTCTGAAAAACCTCTGAGGGCTTCACGGAACAGCTGTATTTATACTGAGATTAAATTACACACAGGTGGACTCTATTTACTAATTAGGTGACTTCTGAAGGCAATTGGTTCCACTAGATTTTAATTGGTGGTATCAGAGTAAAGGGGGCTGAATAAAAATGTACACCACACTTTTCAGATATTTGTAAAATAATGTTGAAAATCATTTATCAATTTCCTTCCACTTCACAATTATGTGCCACTTTGTGTTGGTTTATCACATAAAATCCCAATAAAATACATTTAGGTTTTTGGTTGCAATATGACAAAATGTAGAAAAATTTAAGGGGTAAGAATACTTTTTCAAGGCACTGTATATTTAAAACACATTCGTTTTTTTTTTCATTATATCCAGGGTCACCAAGACATTTTGCAAATATACCATGTGGGAACAAGCACACTATCTGTTCCACGTACCTACTTGATTAAATGCCTTCACTGCCAGAAGCCATATCACAACCTTGTACAAGCAGGCAATCCCTGTATGAGTTTCGCTATAGTGTAGAAAGTACTTGTCACATATTCCTCTCTACCTCAGGGGCTGGACGTTGTGGGTAGGGATGAGCTTCGTGTTCGAGCCAAACGCATGTTCGACTTGAACATTGTGTGCTCGGTCGTTCGCCGAATTACGAATGATATGGGCCGCTCTCGCCAAATTCGAGTGGCGCGTCACGGCCCATAATTCACTGCGGCATCACAGTGCATTGCTTGCTAATGATTGGCCAAGCATGCACTATGACCTGCATGCTTGGCCAATTACAGAGTTGTGTGTACAGAGAGCCGTAATTGGCCAAAGCCAAGGAGGCTTTGGCTAATTATGGTTCAGGGGGTTTAGTACACGCCCCACACTATATAAGGCAGCCTCCGTGGCGGCCTTGTGTAGTGTGTTGCGGTGGAGACTGGAGAGAGATAGATAGACAGAGAGACAGTGTCATTTGATTTAAATTAGATAGAGTAGGCAGGTCGAGTCAGTTAGCTGCACTTACAGTGTATTGTGTATATATATGCATCCCAAGTGTTGTGTATATATATATATATATATATATATATATATATATATATATATATATATACACACTGTATTCAGTTTAGCTAGATCCTGTTCTTCTCTTCCTAATATACTGACAGGCAGGCATGTGTTTTTACAGTATTTCCAGTTACTGTACTGTGTACCCTGCATAGTTGCACCTACAGTATAGCTACCTGAAGCCAGGTGCTTGTGTAGGCTCTTGACGTATTTCCAGTTACTGTACTGTGTACCCTGCACAGTTGCACCTACAGTATAGCTACCTGAAGCCAGGTGCTTGTGTAGGCTCTTGACGTATTTCCAGTTACTGTACAGTATACCCTGCACAGTTACACCTACAGTATAGCTACCTGAAGCCAGGTGCTTGTGTAGGCTCTTGAAGTATTTCCAGTTAGTGTAGTGTACTGTGTACCCTGCACAGTTGCACCTACAGTATAGCTACCTGAAGCCAGGTGCTTGTGTAGGCTCTTGACGTATTTCCAGTTACTGTACTGTGTACCCTGCACAGTTGCACCTACAGTATAGCTACCTGAAGCCAGGTGCTTGTGTAGGCTCTTGAAGTATTTGCAGTTACTGTACTGTGTACCCTGCACAGTTGCACCTACAGTATAGCTACCTGAATTCAGGTGCTTACGTAGGCTCTTGATGTATTTCCAGTTACTGTACTGTGTACCCTGCACAGTTGCACCTACAGTATAGCTACCTGAAGCCAGGTGCTTGTGTAGGCTCTTGAAGTATTTCCAGTTACTGTACTGTGTACCCTGCACAGTTGCACCTACAGTATAGCTACCTGAAACCAGGTACTTGTGTAGGCTCCTGACATATTTACAGTTACTGTACTGTGTACCCTGCACAGTTGCACCTACAGTATAGCTACCTGAAGACAAGTGCAGGTGTTCTCATACTAATAATACTACAGGCAGGCAGTTGATTCTGCTAGCTGCAGTATAATCGGTATATATATATATATATATATATATATATATATATATATATACATCCCAGTTTTGTGCAGCTTCATCTCACTGCAGGCCATTAGTATGTCTGGAAGGCCAACAAGGAGAGGCAGACAGTCACAAGCCAATAAAAGAGGGCAAGCAGGCTCTGTGTCTAGAGGCAACAGTGCTGGTCATGGACACGGTGCATCCTCATGAGCAAGTGGCCGTGGGACACGCTTGTCCTTTTTTTGGCAGCTGGCCGTGTTGGGCCGCAACATGCGGAAGACTTGGTCGAGTGTATGACCAAGCCGTCCTCATCCTCCTCATCCTCTCTCACCCAGGCTCAGGGTACTTTGTCTGGCAAAGCAGCTGCCAATGCGGCTCTTCCCTCAGCTCAATGGCATCAGTGACTCCTTCCCTAGCCCCACCATGTCCTCCTGAGGAGTCCCCTGAACTGTTTGACTACAGTGTTGGGTGCATGCTCCAGGAGGATGCCCAGCGTTTTGAAGGCTCCGATGATGATACTCAGCTAGAGGAAGGCAGTAGCGTGAGCCCAGACAGAGGGGGTGCCCAAGAAGGACAGCAATCTGGCAGTCATGTTCCCCCTGCTGCAGCATACTGCCAGGTTTGCTCCAGTGATGAGGAGGGAGGGGATGATGAGGTCACTGACTCCACGTGGGTGCCTGATAGGAGAGAGGAGGAGGAGATGGCACATCACCAACAAGGCAGGATGCCCTCCAGGGGCCAGCCTAAGGGCAGCACACTGACTGCATCACACCGCAGAGCTCTGCATGTGCAGGGCGCTGCTGTCCCTGCGTGTTATTCCAAAATTTCTTTGGTGTGGGCCTTTTGTGAGACGAGTGCATCAGATCACACCGCTGCTATTTGCAACATATGTCTCAAGCGTATCTCGCGTGGCCAAAACATCTCCCGCTTGGGCACCACATGCCTGACCAGACATATGTTGACCTGCCACGCAGTTCGTTGGCAAGTGTACCTAAAAGACCAACACCAAATAACAAAGAGGACCTCTCCTTACTCCTCATCAGCTGGGATATCCTACCCCACTATACCTTCAGTCCTCTCTGAGACCTGCACTGAGAAGAATGAAGGTGTAGAATTAGGTGTGTCACAGCCAAGTACTTGCGGGCAATCTGCTATCGGTACACTGACGTCAAATTGTACCAGGCAAATTTCCCTGCCCCAGCTGCTGCACCGCAGAAAGAGGTTCGCTCCCAGCCATCCACATGCCCAGCGGTTGAATGCTAGCTTGGCAAAATTGCTAGAACTTCAACTGCTACCTTTTCAGTTGGTAGACTCTGCCCCTTCCGTGAGTTTGTGGAATGTGCGGTTCCTCAGTGGCAGGTTCCCAAACGCCACTTTTCTCCAGCTCTCTACCGGCATGTGGAAGGCAATGTCTTGGCCTCGCTGGACAGGGCGGTTAGCGGTAAGGTGCATATTACCGCTGACTCATGGTCCAGTAGGCATGAACAGGGAAGTTACCTAAGTTTCACGGCGCATAGGGTGACTCTGCTGGCAGCTGGGAAGGATGCAGGACAAGATGCAGTGGTGTTGGAGGTTGTTCCGCCACCACGCCTCCAAAATGCCACTACTGGTGATTCTGACACACCTCTCTCCTCCACTCCCTCCTCTTCTTCCTCCTCCATGGCCTCTTCCTGTGCTTTGTCTTCAGAACCAGCGGTGCTCTGTAGACATTCAAGGGGCTACGCAAGTACGCAGGCCAAAAGATGCCATGCGGTGCTTGAGCTGGTGTGCTTGGGGGACAGGAGCCACACTGGGGCAGAGATTCTGTCAGCTCTGCAGGGGCAGGTTCCGAGGTGGTTGATGCCATGCCAACTTAAGCCAGGAATGGTGGTTTGCGACAATGGCACCAACCTCCTCTCTCCCCTCCGACAGGGACAACTGACCCATGTGCCCTGTTTGGCTCATGTCCTTAACTTGGTGGTGTAGCGGTTCTTGGGCAGGTACCCGGGCTTACAGGATGTCCCGAGGCAGGCCAGGAAAGTCTGTGTGCATTTCCGCTGGTCATATAATGCCAGTGCTCGGCTGGCAGACCTCCAAAAGGAGCTTAAGCTGCCCAAGAACTGCCTAATCTGTGACATGCCCACCAGGTGGTACTCAACGTTGGCCATGATGCAGCAGCTGCACACGCAGCAGAGGGCCATCAATGAGTACCTGTGCGACTATGGCACCAGGACAGGGTCAGGGGAGCTTGTTTTTTTTCCCCACGCCAGGGGGCCATGATCAGGGATGCATGCACTGTCCTGTCACCATTTGAGGAGGCCATGAGGATGGTGAGCAGTGACAGTGCATGCATCAGTGACACTGTCCCCCTTGTCCACCTGTTGGAGCACACGCTGCGTGGAATAATGGACAGGGCACTTGAGGCAGAACAGAGGCAGGAAGAGGAGGACTTCCTTAGCTCTCAAGGCCCCCTTTATCCAGACAGTGTTCCTGCGTGTGCACCGATCACACAGGAAGAGGAGGAGGAGGAGGGGTAGAAGGAGGATTGTGTCAGCATGGAGGTGGAGCCTGGCACTCAGCATCAGCAGCAGTCTTTAAGGGATCATTTACAGTCCCAAGAAACCCATGGACTTGTACGTGGCTGGGAGGAGGTGGCTGCGGATCACGTTGTCCTTAGTGACCCAGAGGACTCTGGACCGAATGCCTCAGCAAATCTACGCTGCATGGCCTCCCTGATCCTGCAAAGCCTGCAGAAGGATCCTCGTATTCGTGGTATCAAGGAGAGGGACTGTTACTGGCTGGCAACCCTCCTTGATCCATGTTACAAGAGTAAGGTTGCAGACCTTATCTTGCCATTGCAGAGGGAGCACAGGCCTTGCAGAAAGGTCTGTGCAACATGTTCTCGGAGACTGGGAGGTTACAAACTCCTGTTCCTGTACAATGTGTTGCCGAGGCTTCGGTCAGTCAAAGAAGGAGCGGTGGAGAAGGTGGCCATCTAACCAATGCGTTCAGACAATTTTTTAGTCAAGGTATGATCGGTTCCAGCAACCATCGCCAGTGTCTGTTTTACATGGTGCAGGAATACCTAGGGGCAAGATCTGACTTAGACACCTTTCCCACCGAAAATCCTCTGGGTTACTGGGTCTTGAGGATGGATCACTGGCCAGAGCTTGCACAGTATGCAATTGAGCTACTGGCCTGTCCTGCATCCAGTGTTCTTTCGGAACACACATTCAGTGCTGCTGGAGGCTTTGTAACCGATCACAGGGTGCACCTGTCCACCCACTCGGTCAATTGACTGACCTTCATAAAAATAAATCAGTCTTGGATCACCACCAGATACCAAGCACCTGATGCTGATGTAACCGAATACATTTTTTTGAAATGTCAGATCCCTTCAAGATTGCCTATGCTGATGCTGAGTGACTATCCTGTTATGCTGAGTGACTATCCTCTTCCCCCTCAATGATCATGCTGGTAGCTTGTAAGAATATTTTTGGTTCTGGGTGCCTCCACCAGTGGATAAGGCCCAATTTTTTTGCCCCTTTGCAGCAGGGCTCATTCCTGCGCTCCAACTAGTGTATCTGTGAGGGGTTGCAGTGTTGTGGCACCAGCACCAGTGCCTAAGGCCCAATTTTTCTGCCCCTGTCTAACAGGGGCGTGTAATTACAATTTTTGATGCAATTCTTTGCAGCAGGGCTCGTTCCTGCGCTCCAACTAGAGTATCTGTGAGGGGTTGCAGTGTTGTGGCACCAACACAGTGCCTAAGGCCCAATTTTTCTGTCCCTGTTCAACAGGGACATGTAATTACAATTCTTGATCTAATATTTCACAGCAGGGCCCGTTCCAGCGCCCACCAAGAGTAACTGTGAGGATTTACAGTGTTGTGGCACCAGCACCACCATCATCACCAAAGGCCCAATTTTTCTGCCCCTGTTCAACAGAGGCATGTAATTACATTTCTTGATCTAATATTTCACAGCAGGGCCCTGTGAGGGCTTACAGTGTTGTGGCAACACCAACACCTAAGGCCACAATTTTGGCAGAGTATATAGGGCAGGCCCCTACTTTCAAACATCCAACTTACAAACGACTCCTACTTGCAAACGGAAGGAGACAACAGGAAGTGAGATGAAATCAGAAGGGAAATTCTCTCCTGTAAGAGTTAATATGGGAAAAACGTTTCTCCTTTCCACTGATGCTTTGTCACCAATCCTTGTTTCACTAAAAACCCCAAATTTTCTAAAAACATTTGTCATTGTGACAGAAAGTGAGGTGAAAATTTCTGAAGAGGAGCACAGACAGCAAAACAAATGTCACAGGGGTGATAACCCTTCCCTGTGTTTTTCAAAAAGCTTAAAAATAGATTTTTTGGCTGGAGCTACACTTTAAAAATGTACCAGTTCAAAATTACAAACAGATTCTACTTAACAACAAACCTACAGTCCCTGTCTTGTTTTGTGAGGGGTTGCAGTGTTGTGGCACCAGCACCAGTGCCTAAGGCCTAATTTTTCAGCTCCTGTTCAACAGGGGCATGTAATTACAATTCTTGATCTAATATTTCACAGCAGGGCCCTGTGAGGGCTTACAGTGTTGTGGCCACAGCAACACCTAAGGCCCAAATTTCTGCTGAGTATATAGGGCAAGACCCTACTTTCAAAGAACTAACTTACAAACGACTCCTACTTGCAAACGGAAGGAGACAACAGGAAGTGAGATGAAATCTACCCCTAGGAAGGGAAATTCTCTCCTGTAAGAGTTAATATGGGAAAAACATTTCTCCTTTCCACTGATGCTTTCCAATCCATTGGGACAAAACGTGAGGTGAAATCTTCTGAAGAGGAGGAAAGACAGCAAAACAAATGTCACAGGGGTGATAACCCTTCCCTATGTTTTCCAAAAAGCTTAAAAAAGATTTTTTGGCTGGAGCTAAACACGTTAAAAATGTACCCGTTCAAAATTACAAAGAGATTCTACTTAACAACAAACCTACAGTCCCTGGCTTGTTTGCACCGCCTGTATACTGCTGTTCAGAGTATATAGGGCCTGGGGGCCCCACGTCTTTCCTTTTTTTAATGTGGGTGTGGGGTTCCCCCCAATATCCATACAAGACCCAAAGGGCCTGGTAATGGACGGGGGGGGGGGGGGTACCCATGCCGTTTGTCTCACTGATTTTCATCCATATTTTTGGGACCCGACATTACATTACAGCCGCAAGCAGTTTTAAATGGCTTTTATTCCTTTAATAATGTCATTTTGTGCAAGGACTGTTCTAAGCACGGGAAATACGCGCCACTTTACAGGCATACCATAGACACCCCCCAGGTACGATATTTATTTATTTATTTTTTTTAATTCTTTTTATTAATTTTATATTGAAAATACAACAATACAGACATACAACCCAACAACCAGATGGGCAACGTACCCGCCCTCGATTTCGCCACGTAGGGCCATACATTAAGAACTAATATATTCCAACTACCCCCTGAGCACCCCCCTCCCCCTCACTCTAACCTGACCAACTGTCATAGTCACTGCAAATTTTAAATAGAAGTATGTTAATACTAAGAAAATACAGGTTTGCACTGTCCTCTAGATACACAGCATTTTTTTCTCTCTTTTTGTGTAAAAACAATTTAGGAACACAGAAAGCAGCTATGAGAGAAAAACATCATCCAACCCTACAAATCCCACTCAACAATAGTATTTTACCAGCCTACAGTGTGCTGATCAGTTTAGCCCATGGTTACTGCTGCATCCAACCACGGTTGCCATACTTTTGTAAATTTCTTTGGACAGCCTCTGATTCTATAAGTAGCCTTATACAAGGGTATTGCTGAATTGACCAAACCCTTCCAGAAAGAAAGTGTGGGTGCAGCGGGATTTTTCCATTTCAACAATATAGCTTTTTTACCATAAAATAAACCTATTCAGTATTCAGTAGAGTGCGGTGTGCTAAAGGAGGTACCACTTCTTCCACTAATCCAATGAGAAAAACTCTAGGAGTCAAAGGTACTGGAGTGCTGAGCACTTCCGACAGACAATCCATGACCTCCCTCCAAAAAAAACGTATTTCCGGGCAACTCCAAACAATGTGTTGCGTGTCCGCTGGGGAATGCACACATCTCCAACATTTTCCATCAGAGGACGGGAAAATCCGCAATAGCCTAGCTGGAGGTAGATAAATGCGGTGCAGAAATTTGAATTGAATTAACCGATCTTGCACTGAGACTAAATTTTTAAAGGGGTGATCCCACGTATCCTCCCAGTCCTCCCCTTGTATTTCTGGAACCTCCCTCTCCCATCGTTCCCTGCATCTGACTACCCCCAGCGGTGTTTTTTTGAATAGGGATTTATAAATTGTTGATAATGGTTTAGATAAGTCTTCATCCATTAACATGAGTTCAAGTGGTGAAGGGAGATATTCCACCCTTCGGTCCCCGAACTGCACCCGAAAAGCATGGCGCAGCTGCAGGTATCGAAAAAAGGTAGAGTTTGGAAGATCATGCCTTGCCTTAAGTTGATCGAAGGTGAGGAGATCCCCCTCTCTAGTAATATCTTCCAGTTTCTTTATGCCCCTACCAGACCACACTGTTGGATCCGGAATGGAGCAAAAATGCGATAGATTTGGATTGAACCACAATGGT
The DNA here is from genome assembly GCF_042186555.1 of Aquarana catesbeiana. Lineage (NCBI taxonomy): Eukaryota > Metazoa > Chordata > Amphibia > Anura > Ranidae > Aquarana > Aquarana catesbeiana. The sequence goes on along the minus strand of NC_133328.1, from coordinate 255,814,286 downwards.
GCTGAAGGTGTGTCTCCCACATAACTAGGGGATACTAATGTAGTAGCAAACTCCCAGGCTCTAATAGTGGCTCCTATTGAGGCCGTTTTGGGCAGTCCTGACCTCGGACCTCTGTATAGGGCTAAACTCAGACTTTCATACGATCCAATATACGCTGCTTCCAGAGCAGTAGCAGAGTCTCCATTATCAGCTGTCAGCCAACGTCTGGCAAATACCATTTGACCAGCCAAATAATATTTTTGCCAGTCTGGAAGTGCTAAACCTCCCTGCCCCCAGGGTTCCTGAAGGGTCTTTAAGCTAATTTGAGGTGCCTGTGTATGCCATATGAAAGATCCTATAATTCCATTGAGGGTGGAATAAAAGGATTCCGGTATCCAAGTGGGGGAATGGCGCAAAAAATATAGAATAACAGATAGGAACTTCATTTTTAATAAACTCACCCTTCCCATGAGTGAGAGCGGTAGCTTATGCCATATTTGGACCTTTTGCTTTAATCTAGTCATCAATGGGAGAAGGTTCAGTTTCATATAATCGTGGATGTTGGCTGTGATTTTGACCCCTAAATACGTAATAGTGGAAACCCAACGCAGCGGAAGGGTATCATCTCTCTCAGCCTGCGCCTCAGAACCCAGTGGCAATATAGACGACTTGCTCCAATTCACCCGCAAACCAGAATAGATGGCAAATTTGTCCAGAATTAAAAAAGCAGCCTTTAATGAAGGCCCCGGATCTCGGAGGAACAGGAGCAAGTCGTCTGCATAAAGCGCTACACATTCTTGAATTGTCCCCACTTGTATTCCTCCTACCTCACTAGATTGCCTTAGCGCCCTGGCAATAGGTTCCATCATCATTGCAAAAAGAAATGGAGAGAGGGGGCACCCTTGCCTAGTGCCCCTGTCGATTTTAAAGAAGTCAGAGACTGACAGTCCCAGTCTTATTGCCGTCTGAGGTTCACTGTATAACATTGCTATCCAGCGACGGAACACAGGGCCAAACCCTAAAGCTTCAAGCACCCCCAATCTATATCCCCAATCTACCGTGTCAAAAGTTTTCTCGATCTCTATGGAGACAACGACCCTCGCCGGAGACTCAGGTTCTTCTAGTTGGAGATGTGTAAAAAATCTTCTCAAATTTGTATCAGTTGACATACCAGGCATAAAGCCCGTCTGGTCAATATCCACCACTGTGGAGAGGACCTTTGCTACTCGCATTGCTAATACTTTGGCAAGAATCTTCAGATCCATATTTAATAGTGCAATGGGGCGATAAGAGGAACACTTCAAGGGATTCATGTCCGGCTTCAGAAGGAGTACCATATATGCCTCCATCATGGACGCCGGCAAAGCTCCCTGCTCCCAACAGAAAGCAAAAAGCTTGGTCAATCGAGGGGCCACCTGAGACAAATATGACTTATAGAAGTCCACGGGGAACCCATCTGGTCCCGGCGCCTTCTTAGGGGGGAACGCTAATATGGCAGCCTCTACTTCAAGTAGAGAAATAGGTTCGTCCAAGGACGCAGCATCAGCTTCTGACAATTTAGTCATGGAAAGAGTTTGTAATAACTCGTCTAGCTCTATAGTACTGTATTGCGGTATGGGGAAATACAACTTTGAATAGAAACGTACAAATTCCTCTAGAATGTCTGCCAGTTCAGTTATGAGAGTCCCACCCTCCCCCTTCACAACCGGAATATTAACCGGCGCCTTTTGATAAGCAACCAGATTGGCTAAAAGCCTACCATTCTTATCTCCTTCAGCAAAAATGGTCTCCGCCCTCTGTTTAATCTCCTTGCTGGCCAACGTTTTAAAATGAATATCAATCGAGCGTCTTGCTTCTAACAAGGATATACACCCTTGCTCCGAAGGTGAGTCCGCTTGAACCTGTGCTGCCTCCCGTTCTGTGGCAAGGAGAGACTCCCCCTCACTTCTTTGGTCCTTTTTGGCTGAACTGATTGCAGAAATGCACTCCCCCCTGATTACTGTCTTAAAGGCATCCCATTCTATATTAGGGTTTACTGAACCTTCGTTACATTTCCAATAGTTTTCTACAGAATTTTGAATGTGCGTACACACCTGATCTTCCAATAACCAATCTGGTGATAACTTCCAACACCCTTTTTTAGCTCCCGAGGGAAACGTCAGTGTAAGCATAAGAGGGTTATGATCTGAAACCCCTCTGGGTAAATACTCTGATGCACACACATGATTCAACAAGTAGGCATTTCCAAAGGCTAAATCAATCCTTGCGGAAGATCTGTGTGCAAAGGATAAATTTGAGTAGGCCGTGACATCAGGATATTTCCATCTCCACACTTCCGTTAAGCCTGCCATAGCTGCCCAGGAGCAGAGGTCCACCGAGGCCGGCCTAGCGGCATTGGAGGAGTCCAGCACCCGGTCCAGTATAGTCACCCATAAGGAGGATTGGCATATGAAGAAAAGGAGCCAATGTCACCATTAAATCATACAGAAGTTTTACCTGGAATAGAGGAGGTAAGTATACATTAACCAACAAGAATTTATGATTATATACTTCTAAGGAGACCACCACATATCGTCCCCCTGGATCCGTAATCACCTGGTGTATTGTACAAGCTATAGCTTTACTTATTAGTATAGACACTCCTCTTGCATAAGTAGAATAAGTAGAATGAATCGCCCTCTGAATCCATGGTTTACGCAGAGACAGAATTTTGCTGCCCTCCAGGTGAGTCTCCTGTAAGAGGACGACATGTGGTTTCATCTGCCCAAGATACTGAAAAACCGCTGCTCTTTTAAACGTTTTTTTTTTTTAACAAAAACAGTGGTGCTTTATTGTTGTAATAGATAATCAGAGTTACAGAATACCATTCAACAGAGTACAATACATTACATACGTAGAGTACATATTTGAGGATAGGGAAATTAATATGCAAAACCCGCAAACAATACGTAAGGTTAATAGTACCATTCTCAACAAGTATCGTCCACCCTCCACCCTCCAGAACCCTTCCCTATTGGAGCAAATAAACGTATTGAACTGAATATAGTGGATAGTATGGGAGTACAGGTGGCGCTGCCCTATTATGTAAAACTGTTCATGATAGGTTAAATATCAGGAGCTAAGAGCTGCATTCACCACACTCAAACACTTGGGAGCTCCATCACTGTGTACCTTAATACGGTCTAAACCAAAAGAATAACTGTGTATGTGAAAAAAGGTAATAAATAATTAATCTCCTATCACCTCAGTGAAGAAAGTTGCCTCATATGTTAAAAATTGGGTAACTTATGTGAAAAATAGTGAAAGAAATGGTTCTTTAAGAATTAATTGCTTAAATTAACATAACCCCAAAGTTCAAAAGTATTGAGACAGTATGGCGCCTACTGACGGAAAAAAAAAAAAAAAAAAAATTCCTATTAGGTGAAAACCTTATATGGAATAAAGTGTCAGGTGCATGTGCTAATTTATCTCTACCAAATTTTATAGAGTTAATAAATAAACAATTAAATTATCCCCAAGGTTCAAAAGTATTGTGACAGTATGGCGCCTGATAAAAATAATTTTTTTTTTAAAAAAACGAACAACCGTATGTGAAAATAAAGTGTCAGTGCAGACTCCAGTTTATGGCTCTCTGAGTTATTAGCCAATGTATCAATAATAAGATCTCTATTGACGTTCCAAAATCTGATAAAGATTAAATCCCACAAAAAATCATACATAAAATGTTATATATAGACAGAATGTTTTACAATCTGTAGTTTTAAAATTGATGAGTCTCTTAAAATATATTATCCATTTAAGAACAAATTGTTCATATAGCAAGATGATATATAAGCAAAGTTCAATATATATGCAGTGATTCGACCTCAGCAACAGCAATAAAAGGCAGTGACTTCTGTGTGTACTTCTAAAAACGGTGACTTGAAGTGCTTGCCCCCCAGTGCTCCCCCACTCACCAGAGACAAGCACCCCTACAGGGGTACCGAGCGACAGAGTGGGTGCCTTGGGGTAGTGTTGTTCCGGTACTGCTACTGTTCCTTTGTGCTGTGTGATCCCTTCAGTGGTTCCAGGATGGGCTGTGCTTTCCAGATGGACCAGGCTGCTTCACCGTTTACCACCTATATCTGTTAGACTCTCCAAGATCCCAGAGAAAGAAAAACAGGGGGCTGAACTGCAGTACTCTAGTAGCAGTTGGAGATAAGGTTCTCCACAGTAGCTGAGTCTTCTGGAGATTCTGAGTGCTTCTAAGCTCCAACCTCCAAAGAGCTTAGAAGCATGCAGAATCTCCAGAAGACTCAGCTACTGTGGAGAACCTTATCTACAACTGCTACTAGAGTACTGCAGTTCAGCCCCCTGTTTTTCTTTCTCTGGGATCTTGGAGAGTCTAACATATATAGGTGGTAAACGGTGAAGCAGCCTGGTCAATCTGGAAAGCACAGCCCATCCTGGAACCACTGAAGGGATCACACAGCACAAAGGAACAGTAGCAGTACCGGAATAACACTACCCCAAGGCACCCACTCTGTCGCTCAGTAACCCTGTAGGGGTGCTTGTCTCTGGTGAGTGGGGGAGCACTGGGGGGCAAGCACTTCAAGTCACCGTTTTTAGAAGTACACACAGAAGTCACTGCCTTTTATTGCTGTTGCTGAGGTCGAATCACTGCATATATATTGAACTTTGCTTATATATCATCTTGCTATATGAACAATTTGTTCTTAAATGGATAATATATTTTAAGAGACTCATCAATTTTAAAACTACAGATTGCAAAACATTCTGTCTATATATAACATTTTATGTATGATTTTTTGTGGGATTTAATCTTTATCAGATTTCGGAACGTCAATAGAGATCTTATTATTGATACATTGGCTAATAACTCAGAGAGCCATAAACTGGAGTCTGCACTGACACTTTATTTTCACATACGGTTGTTCGTTTTTTTTTTTTAATTTTTATTTTTATCAGGCGCCATACTGTCACAATACTTTTGAACCTTGGGGATAATTTCATTGTTTATTTATTAACTCTATAAAATTTGGTAGAGATAAATTAGCACATGCACCTGACACTTTATTCCATATAAGGTTTTCACCTAATAGGAATTTTATTTTTTTTTTCCTTCAGTAGGCGCCATACTGTCTCAATACTTTTGAACTTTGGGGTTATGTTAATTTAAGCAATTCATTCTTAAAGAACCATTTCTTTCACTATTTTTCACATAAGTTACCCAATTTTTAACATATGAGGCAACTTTCTTCACTGAGGTGATAGGAGATTAATTATTTATTACCTTTTTTCACATACACAGTTATTCTTTTGGTTTAGACCGTATTAAGGTACACAGTGATGTAGCTCCCAAGTGTTTGAGTGTGGTGAATGCAGCTCTTAGCTCCTGAAATTTAACCTATCATGAACAGTTTTACATAATAGGGCAGCGCCACCTGTACTCCCATACTATCCACTATATTCACGTAATTAGACCCCTTTGGGGAACTAATTAGGGAGAGGCAGCAGCTCTTTCATTGTCCTAAGCGCGGATTTATCTATTGGTATTGAACTGAATGTTTCTCTACGAGGCCATCCACGGAGCCCAAACTTTTTCGAATTTCCACGGACAGCCACGGTTTATATATGTCATTTTATACATGGGGATTACTGCCTCAATCTGTGCCTCCCAGGCTGAAAAGGATGGAGGTGAAGAATCTATCCATTTCATGAGTATTTCTTTTTTGGCATAGAAAAGAAGGAAGGAAATCAGTAATTTAAGATGATATGGCCTTTGCTCATCATCATGTATCCCCAGCAACGCCATGGCCGGCAAGAGCGGAATAGAGGTCTGCAATCTGGAGTTGATTTCACCTATAATCTTAGTCCAAAATAGTGCAACAACTGGGCACTCCCAGAACATATGTATAAATGTACCTATATGGACTTTGCATTTAGGACACATGGGGTCTCTCTCAGGAAATATGCGATGGAGTCTCTGCGGGGTATAGTAGACCCTGTGTATAAATTTAACTTGAATCAGTTTGTCCTTGGATGCTATCACTAATTTCGGGCCATACTCTAGACAGTCCTCCCATCCCTCCCTATCCAGCGACTGGATATCAGCCCGCCATCTTTCCCATAATTTATTAATCTTAGGGGAATCTCTACCCAGCAACGCATTATATAGAGAGGATAGGGGTTTAGACAAGTCTCCAGGAGATAGGAGATCCTAGATGGGGTCCGTCTGTAACAGGGGAGTTTGCGAGAATTGAGCCCTGGCCGCATGTCTTAGCTGTAGGTACCGGAACCCCATCCAACGGGGCAGTCCAAATTTAGCCGTAAGCTCGTGCAAGGAGAGCAGTTGACCCCCAGACATTACGTGTTCCAACAAGGTTACACCATATCTGGCCCACACCTGTGGGTCCGGTATCATACGGAAGTGTTTAAGTCGTGGGTTCCCCCATAGGGGATGAGCTGGAGACAATTGGCCAGGTCCCAAGTATCTGCGCCTAGCCGCTTCCCATACTCTCCAAGTTGCTCTAGTAGGCCCAGGGATCCCACAATATGCCTTGGGTCCTCTATAGGGAAAATTCCGAAGGTCCGTCAGGGAACCCAAAATATTCGCCTCGAGACAGGTTGCCACATTGGATCTAGAACCCTGGAACCACCAGTGTACCGTCACCAACATGGCTGCCCAAAAATGGAAATCTGGGCGGGCAAGTCCACCGAGGTCTGCAGGTAAACATAACGTAGTACGTGCCAACCTAGGGTTTCTCCCCGACCAAATAAAGGATCCCACTATACGGTCAATCTCCCTAAAAAACGAGACGGGGACCCAGACCGGGCAATTCCTAAACAGATAGTTAAATTTGGGCAGTATCATCATCTTAAGGAGACTAATGCGACCCAGAAGATTCAGAGGAAGATTCTCCCAGGCAGCACATTTCGAACGTAGGGTGTTCAGGACAGGGGTCAGGTTTTTTACGATAAAATCAGAGAGATTCCTAGTGATCACAACTCCAAGATATTTAAATTCCCTAACCCTTTGTAGTGGGGAGGAGAGGGGTCCAGAGTTAACCTCATCATCTATATAAAATAGGACTGATTTGGTCCCACTTATCTTAACTCCCGAGAGTCCACCAAAACTGTCAAAAATACGCAGGGCAGCTTGAAGAGAGGGTCCAGCATCATTAAGGTACAATAATGCGTCGTCGGCATAGAGGGAGAGGCGCTCTTCCATCATACCCACCCGAGGCCCAGAACGTCCGGTGCACTCCTAATGGCAATTGCCAGAGGCTCCAGCGCCAGGGTGAACAGGCTGGGGGAGAGCGGGCATCCCTGCCTCGTACCACGAATCAGAGCAAAGGAGTCTGAGACCCAATTGTTGGTGCGAACCCGTGCCCGGGGGGATCGGTACAGCAAACTCCGTGAATAAATTTAGGACCGAATCCAAATCTACGCAAAGTTTCCCATAAGAACTTCCACTCAACAGAGTCGAAAGCCTTCTCGGCATCTAAAGAGGCAATAACCCTGGATCCCGTGTTGTCATGCGATGTTGCTAAGTTCAGGAATAGGCGCCTAATATTAATATCTGTGCCCTTGCCTGGCATAAATCCCGTCTGGTCTATACCCACTAGGTCTTCTATTACATGGGATAGTCGGGTGGCCAAGACCTTAGCAAAGATCTTGGCATCAACATTGAGCAACGAGATGGGCCTGTACGATGCGCAATCAAGAGGGTCTTTTCCTGGTTTAGGAACCAGTACAATAACCGCCTCATTCATTGAGTCAGGTAGGGCTGGCAGATTTGCAAATTTAGAAAGCAGTGAAGTCAACTTAGGGGCCAGTAGTTCAGAAAAATTGGAGTAAAATTCAGATGGTAACCCATCTGCACCCGGGGCCTTCCCTCCCTTGAGATGTCCCATGGCAACCTGTATCTCCTCAAGTGTGATGTCAGCCTCCAGCCCCTCCCTTGCTTCCTCAGACAACACAGGGATAGATAGGGAGTCAAAAAAAGAGGACATGGATGAATCCGATGCAACATCTCTAGAGGAGTAAACCTCCTGAAAGTATTCTCGGAAACGGTCATTAATATTAGCAGGGGCAGTAAGGATCTGGTCAGTATTGTTTCTAATGGAGCCTATGGGGGTCGAAGGTATGTTTCCCTTAGCCAGCCACGCAAGAAGCTTCCCATTTTTACCACCATGCTCGAACACGCGTTGAGCGGAGTATAACAAAGCCTTGTCTGTCTGGGCCATCCTAGTGGTGGATAGGTCACGCAGGGCCTTTTTCCATGCCCTATACCGGTCCTCCCCAGGAGCAGAAACGTATTCAGCCTCCAACCTGCCTGCCAGCGCCTCCAGCTCACTCATGGAGCAAGTAGATTCACGTTTGAGCCGAGTGATACTATGCCCATACTCCCCTCGTATCCAAGCTTTAAATGAGTCCCATACAACAGGAGGGGCAGCTGATTTAGCATTGTCCGTCCAGAAATTGCAGATAGAGGCCGTTAGGGGTTCCAACAGTCTCTCATCATTAGCCCAAAATATGGATAAACGCCACAAGCGAGTCCCTGATGGAACAGACAGCGTCAGTGTCAAACACAATGGTGCGTGATCTGAAATTCCCCTGGGAAGCACAGACAGGTCATATACATATTGTAATGCAGGGCCTGAAGCATAGACAAGATCAATTCTAGACAGCGTTTTGTGTGAGGCTGAATGGCAAGTGAAAACTTTCAATGTCGGGTACAGGTGCCTCCAGACGTCAGTGAGGGCAAAAGTTTCCGCCCACTGCCTGAGGTCCGTGGTGTCCCGAGCCGAGGATTGCAGCCGATCAAGTTCCACCAGTGGAACCATGTTAAAGTCCCCCATGAGGTATACCAATGCGGTATCAAATTGCACCGCTATTTGCATGATCTCGTGAAGGACCCTGCCAGATGCTGGCGGAGGAACATAAAGCCCAACTAGTACCACATTCTTATCAAATATATTAGCATGTATAACAACAAATCTCCCTTCTTTATCTGTTTTAACCTCAATCAGCCTAAACGGTAGTGTCTTGTGGACCAGGATGCTAACCCCCTGGGCATAGGTGGAAAAGGTGGAATGATAATTAAGGCCCACCCAGGCTTTCCTAAGGCATACCGTTTTGTTTAGCGGCAGATGTGTCTCCTGGAGAATACAGATCTGCGGGTTGTGGGAGCGAAGGAAACGAAACACCAGGGAACGCTTAACAGCAGTATTAAGCCCTCGAACGTTCCATGAAATTACCTTTATCTCAGCCATGGAGTATGAGGTAAAGTGGATATGCAGTTGTGTAACATACCAGACAGGCAGCATCCCAGTCCAGCCACACATATAATGTTCTACATAGTACTATGTAAATGGTTCTGTTCAAACATGCGTCATATCTAAAGCACCTGAAACAATAAAATAGTGTTAACAAAAACAAACCCAGTATTAAACCCCGCCCCCCACCCCGCATCCCCCACCCCAACCTAGGAATGCCTTGTTCCCCAAACATCAAAAAAGAAAAATAAACCCCAAGTTCAGGGAGCGTGAACCAGTGGGTATAGACCCTTAGTGGAGAGGATTGTCCACGTAAGGTAGCGAAAAACTCCGCCGCCAGTAGGAATTAGGAGAGAATTAGCGTTCCAACCAACAAAGGTTATTTCGGACCGTCTCATTTCGGACCAATGTGGGTGAGTAGATGTGTGGATTAAACTAGCAGCACATGAAGAATAGAAAAAATAAAAAATGAAATAAAATATGTTCTCTGTTTAGGATAAATGAGGAGGATCATCCTGCAGATCAGGAATACAGAGTATGCCATACTCTAGGCAGACAATCCGGCAAAGTGCTTTCTCCTTCTACTGCGGTTAGCAATCGATTGTCTCCCAGAGTGGAATTCCAGCTTAGGCAGTCATAATGAAAGGTGTATATCACGTGCAAGTGAAAGAAGAGGGAGAAGTGAACCTGCAATACGTGTAATGGTCACTAGAGTCCGCCAGTGACCCTCCTGCAGGAAATACTGAAATCTGAGCTTCCAAAAGAGCCAAACAAGACATTGCTGCAGTAAGTCAGTAAACATAGGTAATCTTCATCTCTAAAGGTCCCAACATCTCAGGAACATCTTGTACAGGGCAAAAAAGGTTATCCCACAGTAGATTCAACCAGTGGCAAGCTTGAGAGTAGATATCACCTGGCATAGCCAGGGGCACAACACTTATACTGTATACTGACAGGGAATACAAAAGGCACAACGGGTGCAAGATTAAGTCCCCTGTCAAAATTTGAACAATCAGCGGCCAATATTCAGAGCAGAAGAATAGAAGGGCATGTTGCAGCGTTTAACGGTTGGGGGGCAATGATTCCAGCTATGCGTTAGCATCCCTAGGGGAGGTAAAAAATCTGGTAGTTTCCCTGTCTTGAACCCTCAATCGTGCTGGAAACAGAACACTGTATCGAATGCCCTTAAGACGCATGGCTGCCTTCACCTGGTCAAAGGAGCGTCTGAGCTTTTGAGTTTCTACAGAGTAGTCAGGGAAGATAAGTAGCTTGTTATTTTGATGGCGTATTTCTCCCTGTACTCTAGCAGCCCGGAGCACTTCATCCCTGTCACGGAAGTTCAGAAACTTTAAGATAAATGTGCGTGGCGGTGCTCCAGGGGGGCCCGGCTTGGGAGGGATCCGGTGAGCCCGCTCCACCACATAGAAAGGTGAAAATTGAGCCCCAGGTAGGAGGGAACGTAGTAGGCCTTCAATAAACTCCGTCGGACATTTCCCCTCAGCTCCTTCCGCCAGACCTACAATACGGAGGTTGTTCCTCCTATTACGGTTTTCTGCATCTTCGGATTTATATTCCAGTGCTCTAATTTTGGTTTGCAGGGCCCTTAAGTCTGTTCCATGAGACTATAATGTCCTCCACTTGCCCCAGACGCTGTTCGGCATCAGAAAGTCTGCCCCTTATTTTATCCATGTCCAGCCTTATTAGACCAACATCTAATTGCACAGCATCTACCTTGGAGGTAAAGGTAGCAAGGGAGGCCTGGCAATTTCCTATAGCAGCCAGGACATCAGCCAGGCCCGGCTGTGTAGAGGGGGACTGCTCTGGCTGCTCTGCCTGGGACGCCATGTTGCCACTAGCTCGCCTCCCGGGCCCCACGCGGCCCACACAGGCCGCCTCTGTCTCCACCGGTTCGGGGGGAAATTTCAACTTCTTACCCCTTCCTCTGGCTGGCCGGGATGATCGGCGGTGCATGTGAAGAAGTCCGTCGGCTTGAAGACCCGCTGTCGGCGCTGCTTTAAGAATCTTCCACAAGTAAGTTGCAGGGGCGGAGGTGATCCTGGGTGTAGTAAGATGGCCGCTTCTCCAGAGACCAGGTCGGGGCCCCAGACCCTCCAACCAGCTGTCATAGGGTGTAGAAATGCTGTGGCAGTGCCCACAGGTGATCCAGTGGCCAGGGCAGGCAGCCAGGGGACCCCTGGAAGCAAGATGTGGCAGGGAAATGTGCAGGAGCTGCCGCCGGGTGTAGCAAGATGGCCGCCTCTCCAGGCAGCAGGTCAGGCCTCAGACCCTCCAGCCAGCCTCTACAGGGCAAAAAATTGCTGTGGTAGTGTCTATAGGTGGTCCGGTGGCCAGAGCAGCTAATCAGGGGTCTCTGGGGAGCAGGATGCGGCCAGAAATTGTGTTGGAGCCGCCGCCGGGTGCAGCAAGATGGCCGCCGCTCCACAGACTAGGCCGAAGCCGCGGTCTGTCCTACAGGCCGTCCCCGGTCGGGGAGATCCAGCGATCACGGCCGCGGATGGCGCTCCAAAAGGCTGGATTAGTCCGATGGCCAGGCCGGGAACAAAGCAGGCTTGTTGATCACTGCAGGGAGGTTAGGATCGCCCGGATTACAGCAGGATTGTATGGGCAAGCGGAGCTCTCACTGAGCACGTCCTACCCCATCACTCTCCAGGCCACGCCCCCTGCTCTTTTAAACTTACTGTTCAAACCTCTGACATTCCATGATAAAATTTTGATTCTACTATCCATCAGAAGATATTATACAATATAAGACCTTCAGGATAGATTGCAATTGAGTAAAGATTTGCTGGAAAGCCCTATATGAGGACATGTGTATCATTAAAGACATGCGTGCAGAATCTATATAATTGCCGTGACAGTGGTCTAACAAAACCCCCCCTGCTATCATACCAGAAACTGCAGAACCTATAACATGGTTCCAACCCAAAATCAAGCAAAACAAAAACTTAAAATGAGAAAGAAAAAGAAAAATTGTCCGGTATGCAGCTTGATCCCGAAAACAAACAGCCCTAGGAGAGTTCCACTCTGTGAATCGAAAGTTTGGCATATGTTGATTGTAGAAAGAAGTCCGTGAAATTCACTGGAGCCTCCGGCTGTAGTTCAGGTAAAGGAACCGCTTGCACCTGACCACCCGTAAGAATCATAAGAGTATCAAAAACCAGATATGCGAGAGTTGTGAGGATTCGACTCCCACCCCAGCTTGAGAAACCAGGGGCATAATAGAAACAGAAAGAGCATTCCCCCCATGGCAGCTAGTTCAATGTTGAAAAGCTGGGGGTCACACTCCCATATCGGCTCAGAATTGCCACAATAAACCAGCCCCAACATGGCCAGGAAAGCTTATCTTGAAAAACAACAAAACTCAGCAGAAAACAAAGTAACTGGAGCACTTTAAAGAATCAGCTTGTGCTTCGAAGAATTTATGGGTTTGTATCCAGCCAGTCACACGCCTCTTGTGGGGTATCAAAAAATTTTACAGAGCCTTTATATTGAACCCGGAGACGACTTGGATATAACATGCTGTATTTCAGCTCTTTAATAGCTGCCCTAGCGTCGGTTTTTGTCCGTTGGACTAGCATACAGACGAGCGGATTTTTCGACCGGACTCCAGTCTGTCGAAGCATGTTTCAAATCTAGAGTCCGTCAGATTTTGGACCAAAAAAGTCTGCTGCAGGTCCGATGAAGCCCACACACGATCGAATTGTCCGCCAGACACGGTCCGTAGGACCAGTCCGGTCGAAAAGTCCGCCCGTGTGTACACGGCATTAGACAAGGGAAGGCATCAGGAACAGATGTGCATTATGCTTTCAACAACTGGTTGTCTAGAATTATTTGTACTGGGGAATTTGGTAATAGTTACTTTCATTTATGCAGTGGCTGCCTGTTTGTACAAGTTTATGTTCTACAGTGTCTGCATAGGTGCACTGCAGCATATAAGGTATAATTTATGTAGCACTGACCCCCGAAGGAGCTGCTGATTTATTTGGGCCTGTACTCTGCTTTATTTCCCCTTTGAATTACCTCAGTCCCCCTGACACAGCTGTGGTGTAATAGTGTGCAGTCAAGACAAAACCTTAATGGCAAGTTCACAATGCACAATGTAATATACACGTTTGTCTTTACCTTGGCCTCCAAATGCTTCTTGTTGTAAAGAAAAACAACACTCACACAGTCGTACTTAAATAAGAACTTTATTTGTTTACTGTAATTGCTTCAAAGTAAAACACTACAATGATTGTACTGTCAGACCAACGTAGTCTGACAGTCAACTGACTTCAGCTACAAAGATATTACACAGATGTAAAGTGTTTGAAATAACTTATTATTAATGCGCTAAAGGAACACAGGATAAGTGACAGAGTGATGTACAAAGTTCTGTCTCCGGCCGGCCGGCCGGCACCGCTCCGCTGCTCCGCTCTGCTCCACACAACGAGACGCTCCCACACTCTCAGATGGCTCCGACAAGCTCCTCTGGCTCCTTCCCAGTCTTGCTCCATCGTCAGCCCAGTTCCCTGGTGTGTTGCAATATTGCTGCTCGGATCGCTCTTCCGTGGAGGCCGTGCTGTGTGGTCCTTCAACTCGATAGCTCTGAACAAGAAATTCTCTACTATCTTGTACAAGATTTATCAATTGGTGGTACAGTTCAGAAGCATTTTCCTCCTTGTAGTGGTTTTTTAATATTCTCCTGAGTTGCACTAGGGTCAGGCCATTCTTCATCTCCAGCATCCCTCTGAGATTTAGGCTGGGAATGATGGCTTTCACTACAGCTCCCACAATCTCAGATTCAGGATACACTCTGTGGGATCCCTCTTCGATCTGATGCATATGGTTTGTGTAGGACAGCTTGTCTTTCTGTTTCCTCTCACCTTATCTGACCCTCAATCTTGAAGTCCTTCCTGATGGCAAGTTACCAAAGGGAAGTCTCTGCATGACTGAAACAGGTCTTGGTTTTGAATGCCTGTCACTTGAGTCCTTGCATATAGTACTTAGCTCACTGATCCGCTCCTCAATCACTTTAGAGGCTTCCTGGAGCTTCTTCTGTATAGTGCGAGATTGTTGCTCCAGATCAGCTAACTGTTGCTCTGACTGTGAATTCCTCCCATGGACTCCAACTGTCTTAATAGCTGCCCTTTTCTTCATGGGATAGGACCCTCTGCCGCTTTCCCTTGGTGTAGACTGGAAACTGAATCCTTGCTGAGTGAGCTCTGTCTCCTCCTGCTTGGCAGGATGCGTCAATCAAAATTCAGTTTGATCAGACAGTCTCACACTGGTGCTTTGAAAATTATCAGGGACCCCCTACCTCCATTCCAGTAAGGCATAAGTGCGGGAGGTCCTGTGGTCTGGCCTCACAGCTATCACCCAGGCCTTCCTCTTTGGGGATAGTACCTGCACCACTTCTTTCACCTGTTTCTCCTCCCATCCTTCTCCAGGGAGTTCAATTGCCACGCTCGCTTCTGAGCGTGCGCCTTCAGCTTCGCACCACTGGACCACAGTAACAGGGTCCATCCCCGTGCCTTCTGGGGTATCTGGGGGGGTCAATTGCAGAGTTACAGTATCCCGGACGAGACCCCACGTGTAGCACTGACCCCCGAAGGAGTTGCTGATTTATTTGGGTCTGTACTCTGCTTTATTTCCCCTTTGAATTACCTCAGTCCCCCTGACACAGTTGTGGTGTAATAGTGTGCAGTCAAGACAAAACCTTAATGGCAAGTTCACAATGCACAATGTAATATACCTGTTTGTCTTTACCTTGGCCTTCAAATGCTTCTTGTTGCAAAGGAAAACAACACTTACACAGTTGTACCTAAATATGAACTTTGTTTACTGTAATTGCTTCAAAGTAAAACACTACAATGGTTGTACTGTCAGACCAACGTAGTCTGACAGTCAACTGACTTCAGCTACAAAGATATTACACAGATGTAAAGTGTTTGAAATAACTTATTATTAATGTGCTAAAGGAACATATTATAAGTGACAGAGTGATTTGACTTGATCTCACTATGAGTACTATCCTATTCTATGCGCGCTTTATAACTATAACTAAATCAGAGACTAATTCAATAAAGTATAGGAAGCTCCCATTATTCAGTATCGCAACAACCTCAATGTGGTAAAGAAACACAAAGCCTTGTGTTTTATTAGAGAGTCCTTTTCTTCTTTCTTCTGCTAGCAAAGAATAAACTGAATTTGTAATCCAAGGGGTTAAAGACTCCAGATAAAAGCAGGCTGAATATTGAGTCAAAGTTCCTGCACAGCAGCACTGCAACTATCTTTGATGCCCATAACACAGCACTAAATCCTCAATGTGGCACAGGCCCGAAGCCTAATCTTAGCTCAGTCTAATCCTCTTGACTTTGCTTGTGGGGCTATGGGTCCCAGCAACTCTGTATTGTACAGACAATGTGTAAAAGTGCATCAAGAAGCTTTTGGGCAACAGCCCTCTCGCCCAACCAGGACAACGTTACGCTGGAGGTTCCGCTCTGATGTACAAGGTTCTGTCTCCGGCCGGCCGGCGCCATTGCGCTGCTCCGCTCCACACAACGATACGCTCCCACACTCTCAGATGGCTCCGACAAGCTCCTCTGGCGCCTTCCCAGTCTTGCTCCGTCGTCAGCCCAGTTCCCTGGTGTGTTGCAATACTGCTGCTCTGATGTAGGGGGAGGTAGGCCAGGCTGTGCTCGAGACCTCACACAGATCCTCCCAGACTGGCCATGCGTGTCCAAGAGAGCTAAGATGGCCACGCCCAGCCCTTTTATAATCTTCCCACAATGTGGTTCAGTTCTCCTGATGTTCATGGGAGTTAATGAGCATTGTGGGTACGTCAAGTTAATGTCCAAATGTAAACAAACAAAACACTTCCATGTCAACTTTTTAAATGATGAAAAAAATAAAGAGGCAGTCCTTTCATATTTTGGCCACTAGATGGCGCCAAATACTAAGCTATAACATTACATAACATAACATTATTAAGCAAATATGTGACCGCTACATTTATATTTCAAGTGTGAAGTATGTGAAGCAGATGCCTTCTTTGATGTTCTCACTTTTCATCTCGGCGAGCACAGCAAGCATAAGAAGTCGCAGGGGTCGCCATTGCGACCCAGTGTTCAGCTTCAGGGGGCCCACGGCTCCCTGCTGTCATCTCACACACTACATTTTCCAACCACAAAATCTTAGAAACAGAATTCAGGTCCGATCCACCTTGTGTCTCCAGGGCCCCAGATGAGCTCTGCAATCCAGTCCCAAGCTTCAAGTTTTCATACTCCCCAGATCACAAACCACACCCCTCCCACCGCTCTCAATGGCTGGAGTAGAAAAGTCTGAGTGTGCCTGAATTTCCTTGGACCATTATGGCTGAGCAGCCCAGGGCAGGGAAGTGTGGTGCTTGCTGCTGACAATGGCAGGGGTACAGTGAGCTGCCTTTCTGCCACACAGAACAGAGCAAGGATGAGGAGAGAGCCGGTACAGGAGCTCTGGAACTCAGGTACTCAGGTAAGAGCTGTGGGAGGAGTGTTCTCTCATGTGGAAACAGCTTGGAACAGGCACACTGACACTGCCCCCCCATGGCATCTGGCCTGCCAATACTCACAGACAGTCAGAAAAGTTTTGTAATGTAAAAGATCCATTAACACCTCCTGAGGGGCCCCAGATTTGTTTGTGTCAATTTGAGCAGCATCAAGGCTGGGGGGGCATGTCATTACCAGGATGGTGGGGGGAGGGCCCATGTCATTACCAGGGGGGAGGAGGGGGCCATGTCATTACCAGGGTGGTGGGGGGAGGAAGCCATGTCATTATCAGGGGGGGAAGGCGGGGGCCATGTCATTACCATGATAATGGGGGAGGAGGCCATGTCATTACTCTGATGTGAAATGTGGACTCTGATGTGACATGGGAACTCCTGATGTGAAATAGGCACTCCTAATGTTGAGGGGAACTCTGATGTGAAATGGGGACTATTATGTGAAATGGGGTCTCCTGTTGTGAAATGGGGACACCTAATGTGAAATAGGGACTACTGATATTGAGGGGGACTCTGATGTGAAACTGGGGGCCCCTGTTGTGAAATGTTGTGAAATGGGGGCTCCTGTTGTGAAATGGGGCACTCTGATGTGAAATGGGGCACTCTGATGTGAAATGGGGCACTCTGATGTGAAATAGGGACTTCTGATGTGAAAGGGGGACTCTGATGTGAAAGGGGGACTCTGATGTGAAATAGGGGCTCCTGATGTTGACGTGGACTTTGATGTGAAATGGGGGCTCCTAAGGTGAAATGGGGACTCCTGATGTTGAGGGGGACTCTGATGACAAATAGGGAGTCCTGATGTGAAATAGGCGCTCCTAATTTTTAGTGGGACTCTGATGTGAAATGGAGGCTCTGATGTGAAATGAGGATGCCTGAGGTGAAATGGGACACTTTGATGTGAAATGGGGACTCCTGATATGAAATGGGGAGCTCTGATGTGAAACGTGGACTCCTGAGGTGAAATCTGAAATAGGCACTCCTAATGTTGAGGGGGACGCTGGTGTGAAATGGAGGCTCTGATGTTGAAGGGCACTCTGATGTAAAATGGGGACTCTTGATGTGAAATGAGGGGCTCTGGTGTTGAGGGGGGACTTCTGATGTGAAATTGGGGCTCTGGTGTTGAGGGGGACTCCTGATGTGAAATGGGGACTCCTGATGTGAAATGTGGGCTCTGGTGTAAAATGGGAACTCCTGATGTTGAAGGGGACTCAGAGTGATCTGATGTTGAGGGGCACTCTGATGTGAATGGGGACTCCTGATGTGAAATGGGGCTCTGGTGTTTAGGGAGACTTCTGATGTTGAGGGGGACTCTGATGTGAAATAGGCACTCCTAATTTTGAGGGGGACTCGTGATGTGAAATAGGGGCTCCTGGGGTGAAATGGGGACTCCTGATGTTGAGGGGCACTCTGATGTGAAATAGGGGCTCTGATGTTGAGGGGGGCTCTGATATGAAATGGGGACTCCTGATGTGAAATTGGGGCTCTGGTGTTGAGGGGGATTCTGATGTGAAATGGGGGCTCCTGATGAGAATTGGGGGCTCTGGTGTGAAATGTGGACTCCTGGTGTGAAATAGGCACTCCTAATTTTGAGGGGGACTCTGGTGTGAAAAGGGGGCTCATGATATGAAATGGGGGCTCCTCATGTAAATTGGGGACTCCTGATGTGAAATGGGGGCTCTGGTGTTGAGAGGGACTCTGATGTGAAATGGGGGCTCCTGATAAGAAATGTGGGCTCTGATGTGAAATGGGGGCTCTGGTGTGAAATGTGGACTCCTGATGTGAAATAGGCACTCCTAATTTTGAGGGGGACTCTGATGTTAAAAGGGGGCTCATGATATGAAATGGGGGCTCCTCATGTAAACTAGGGGCCCTGATGTGAAAGGGGGGCTCTGATGGGGTTCTGTCCATTGCTCTACTGACTGATAATGTCCACTAACGTAGGCTTTATAATTTTTACTGTGACATTTCCTTACTATTTAGTTAGGCCTTGCTGGTTAATTTCTTAAAAGAATAAGGATGTTGAAACCCGGTGATCTTTGATATTATTCAGGTAGGTCTTCACTCCTCAAAGGTTGTCTGCTTCCTTTTACACTGGAGAAAAGTGCTTTCTGTGTCACCTGCGTAGGTAATTCAGTAAACTTAGGCCCCTTTCACATGATCACTTGTCCGTTTTTCAGGCAGGTCCGAGCGGGCCATCCATTGACTTCTATGGGTATGCGGATGTCAGCGTAGATGTATCTGCTGACACCCACCTGCCATCCGATCCAACAAGATCCGCTCAAAACAGACGGATGGCGATACGTTCAGTGGATCGAATCGGATGAAAACAGACAGGCTGTCCGTTTTCATCCGATCTCCCCATAGAGAACAGTGGGGCTCTGACAGGTCTGTCCCTGCACAATGAGCAGAGATCGACCTGTCATCCGCCTACTCAGCGGGGATCAACGGAGCGTTGGCTGGGGGCCCAGGTCAGCTTTTGCATCGGGGCCCACAAGCTTCAAGCTACACCTCTGATAGCAAGTGTCACAATAACTTTTAGGAACAGTAGCTTGTCACGTTACACTACAAACCTCACAAACATAAAAGATGCTTAACCATACCCTTTGTATGAAGTAAATGTCAATTGCTATGTAGTGAAAACATGTGTCTATATATACTTTATGTATACGGCCTTAGTCAAAAGTATTGGTAGAGCTCCATTATTTTGACAGAATCCCAATTTACCAAAAATGAAACTGAGACAAGGAAATGGCACTCAGTATTCCTTACTTTATAGTCCATAGATAAGACACATTGCTTTTGTTTTAATAACAGTAATTCTGAAATAATGATTGGTTCCCCTTTGAGGTTAAAAGATGTGATTGGATTTTAGTGATCTTCCAAGCAAACAATTCACTTTTGCATGAAACTTGCCAACTCCCATGGCTGTAGAGGCAAGAGGAAAATAGACCCCAGATCAGGGGCATATCATGATATCAGTGGGCACCTGTGCAAGATCAAAAGTGGGCCCTAGTTTTCTAGAGAAATAAATGTGGTGCGTGCCACGGCAAACAGTGGGCATGGTTTAAATTACGCTTAAATAGTGGGCGTGGCTTGAAGGGGTGTGGTTAAAGAGAGTCTAGGATTAATGACATAGTACAGAATGTGGTAATGTTAAATAGGGAATTTACAGTGCGGAGTGTATGGCTGTGGGTAGTATGTGCAGGAGAGAGGTACAGAGTGTATGGCGGTGGGTAGTATGTGCAGGAGAGAGGTACAGAGTGTATGGCGGTGGGTAGTATATGCAGTGTGGAGTGCATATATTACTGATATCTATACACTAAATGTTATTCTCTATATATAACACTGGTATCTGTACAATCAGTGTACAGATATCAGTGTTCTATATTATTATTATACAGGATTTATATAGAGCAAACAGTTTGCACAGCGCTTTACAACAAGGGGACAGACAATACAGTTACAATACAGGAGGGATCAGAAGGCCCTGCTCGTTAGAGCTTACAATCTAGAAGGGAGGGTCAAGTGGAACAAAAGGTAATAGCTGGGGAATGATCAGATGGAGAAAATGAAAATACAGTTGTTAGGTGTGGGTAAGATAGGCTTCTCTGAAGAGGAGGGATTTCAGGGATTGTCTAAAAGCTAATAGAGTAGGAGATAATCAGACAGATCAGGGTAAGGAGTTCCATAGGATTGGAGAGGCCCTGGAAAAGTCCTGGAAGCGAGCATGGGAGGAGGTGATGAGGGAGCTAGAAAGAAGGAGGTCTTAAGAAGAACGAAGAGAACGATTAGGTTGTGTTGTGGAAAATTTTATATTAATGTATTGTCATAAGTCTCCCAGTGTGTGTTCAATCACGGCCCGCTCTAATAGCTGACTGGGGCAGACCAACGCTGGTTGAGATCCGTTTGGTAGTGAAAAGCTCTTTGGGAATGTAGAGAAATGTTTGTGGAGTGGGGACGTGTCCGCCAGCTAAGGGCCCCTGTGCGATGCACAGAACGATCGTCTGGTGGGGATGTGTTCGCTCTGCAAAGACATTATCGGTTTAACGAGTGTGCTCTCATGTTGCCCCTGTGTGCCTGATCAACACATTTGTGGCCCAATGAGTGTACGCCTGCCGATAATCTCTCGTCCACAAAGACAGTAGAATAATCCAGGTATACATTGTTCTCTGGAACAATGTATAATAGGGATTTCTATCAACGGAAATACGGGAGTCTTTTGGGTTCTGGTTGGAGACAGGGTTAATGTTTGAAAGCCATGTGGCTTCTAAAAGCATACAGGCACCTTGTTTCTGCTCAGACACACCCATAAGACTCCTGTAGTCATTGTTCATTGGTTGTTGCATTTTCCTGTGTTAAATCCTTATATGGTCATTGATATCTTGTGAGGTCACAAGCTTTGTAAGAGGTGTTATTGGCTGTTGGAGGCCGAACCCTCAAGCTTCGGGACTTCCTATTGATATGCTAATAAAGTGGCTCACTCAGACAGCTGAGGGAGGCTGGCGGCAGTGGGATCTTGGAACTTGAACCGGAAGCATGAGGTTGTGATTCTATTTGTAAGCATGAGGCACACACCAGAGGATGAGATACACCAGAGGAAAGACATATGATCAAAAGGTGAGATGGTATTATATCATTAGACGAAATTGTTATTATGATTAGAAACAGGAGATTTGGCTGTGTGCTCTGTGTGCAGCCAAATTTCGCTAACAGGTTGGTATTTTAAAACTAGGTCAGTGATGTAGCTGGGGGCAGAGTTGTGAATGGCTTTGTAAGTAGTTGTTAGTATTTTGAATTTTAAATTTATTGGGTGAGCAGAAACCAGTGGAGAGATTGACAGAGAGCAGTAATAGACAGAGTGATTGGTAAGGTCGTTGAGTCTGGCAGCAGTCATGATGGATTGAAGGGGGATAGACTATGTAGAGGTAAGCCAATGAGGAGGGAGTTGCAGTAGTCGAGGTGAGAGATGACCAGGAAGTGAATTTGGAGCTTTGTTGTGTCATTGGTTAGAAAGGACATATTTTGGAGATGTTGCGGAGGTTGAGGCGGAAAGATTTAGACAGTGATTGGGATGGGCTTATAGTTGTGCCATCAATTTTTACAGAGAGATCAGGGGAAGAGGCACGTGGGGGAGGAAAAAATGATAAGTTCGGTTTTGGATAGATTAAGTTTGAGGAAGTGATGTGACATCCAGGCTGATATTTTTGATAGTAAATTAGTGATACGTGAGGAGACTAAAGGAGTGAGCTGAGGGGTAGAGAAATAAATGGGTGTCGCCAGCGTAGAGGTGGTATTGGAAGCCATGGGAGGCTATCAGCTGACCCAGGGAGGAGGTGTAAATTGAAAATAGGAGAGCTCAAAGAACAGAAACTTGGGGGACCCCAACAGAGAAAGGAAGAGGAGAGAAGGAAGTAGAATTGTAAGTAACGCTACGCTACAGGTGTGGTTGGATAAGTAGGAAGAGAACCAGTGAAGAGTACAGTCGCGGAGACCAAAGGTGTGGAGTTTTTTGAGCAGGAGGGGTTGGTCAACCGTATCAAAGGCAGCAGCGAGGTCCAGGAGTAGGAGTACAGAATAGTGTCCATTGGTTTTGGCCATTAGTAGATCATTTGTTAGTTTTAGGAGAGCAGTTTCTGTGGAGTGTTGAGGACGAAATCCAGACTGAAGGGGATCAAGAAGGCTATAATCAACTAGGTGGTCGCTCAGTCGGTTGTAGACCAGATGTTCAAGGAGTTTTGATAAAAAGGGGAGCAAGGAGAAGGGGTTTAGGTCGGGTTTAGGTATGGATGGGTCCATTGAGGGCTTTTTAAGTATGGGGCTGACAAGTGCATGTTTTAGAGAGCTGGGGAAGATGCCAGAAGAGAGGGAGAGATTGAAGATGTTGGTTAGAGAGTGTAGAACAGAGCCAGAGAGTGAACGCAGCATTTTCGAGCGAACAGGATCCAGAGAGCAGGTGGCAAGGTAGAAGTAGTTTAGCAACCTTGTCTATAGTGGTGGGGTTGAAAGAGGGAAGTATTGATTGTACCTGTGGGCATGAAGTGTAAAGAGTGGAGGGTATCTGAACAGTAGAGATCTCCTCGCGAATTGTATCAATTTTCTGTTTGAAGTGATTGACGATCTCCTGGGCAGTGAGTGAGTTGGTGAGTGGAGGCAGTGGAGGATGAAGTAGAGAGTTGAAGGTAGAGAAGAGTTGTCGGGGACGGGATGATAAGGTGTTAGTGAGAGAGATAAAATAGGTCTGCTTGGCAGTGAGGAGGCAGGAATTGTATTTTTGGAGGGCAGATTTATACTGGTTGAAATCTTTCTGAGACTTCGTCTTACGCCACAGGCGATCAAGAGTACGGCTGTTTTTTCAGACTTCTAGTGTCATCTATTTGCCACGGTTGAAGGGGACTGGGCCTGATTCTGTGTGTAGTGAGGGGGGCCATTGTGTCCAGTGAGGTTAGAATTGAAGTGTTGTAGACAGAAGTGGTTAGGTCGGTGCAGGACAGGGGTGCAATTTTGTCATAGAGGTGGTCAGTAAGAGTAGAGACGAGAAGGGTTGAGATGGCATAGATTTCTACAAGTAACTGTTAGGTGGTTAGAGGGAGAGGAGGTGGAGGAGAGGGAGAGTGTGAAACTAATAAGGTAATGATCAGAGAGAGGGTAAGGATAGTTTGAGAGGTTGCACGGAGTGCATAGGTGGGATCTCAGTGTACAGATATCAGTGTTCTATATAATTAATAGAACTCAGTATATCGAGTCACTGTCACACTGATCCTGTTATAGAATAAAGCACACACTAAGCTGCTGGCGATCACTGACCTGCACACAAGGCAGGCTGCTGTTCCACATACTCTGCCACCTCCGGCTCGCTTCTGCTCTGAACTTGCTGCTCCCCACAGTGGAGATGTGGACTGTGGCCCCAGCCCCCACAGAGGGGTGCAGATAGGCAGAGTGTGTCCATTTGTACAACCCCTCAGGAAGGGGAGTTATTGTTGAGGGTGAAGAGGTGGGGAAGGGGTTATGGTTGAGGTAGAGAAGCAGGAAGGAGATTATTGTTGAGGTGGAGAGGCGGGGAGGGAGTTTTTTGTTTAGGGTGGAGAGACAGGGAGGGGGTTATTGTTGAGAGTGGAGAGGTGGGAGGAAGGTTATTTGTTTAGGGTGGAGAGGCAAGGAGGGGAGTTATTGTTGAGGTGGAGCGGGTTATTGTTGAGCTGGAGATGCAGGGAGGGGGGTTATTATTGAGGTGGAGAGCTGAGGAGGGGAGTTATTGTTGAGGCAGGGAGGCAGGGAGGGGGGATATTTGTTTAGGGTAGAGAGGCAGGGAGGGGAGTTATTTGTTTAAGTTGGAGAGGCAGGCACAACTCAAGTGTGTTTCTTTAGTGCTACGTCTGTGCTGTAAAAATTTTCATTTGTGCTGTTTTTATTTTTAAGATATTAGCAATTGTTTTTTTTTTCCAGATGACATCACCCAGCCCCTCTGCAACAGCCAAAAGACACAAAATCAGGCTGGTTAGTTAGTGTCGCGTTTGCTATTTTGTGCTGTTCAAATTTCCGTTCTAACTTTTGTAATTTTTACATTATTAAAGGTCACCAAAGGTCACTCAGCCCCCCTACGACAGCCAAAAGACATGAAAGCGGGCTGGTTGGTTAGTGCCATGTTTGTGCTGATTTGTTCTGCTGAATTTTTTATTTGTGCTCTTATGGTTTTAAAGTTATAACAGCTTTGGTTGGATAGTGCTGCGTTTGTGCTGTTTTACTGTCCATTCTATCTGCTTCTGTTTTTCATGTGATTTATTAAAGGTCCCCCTACAAGAGACAAAACGCACAAAACTGGGCTGGTTGGTGCCACCTTTGTGCTTGTTTGTGCTGTTTAACCATTGTTTATACTGCAGCAAGGTGGCTCGGCTGCGCGAATCGCCGTACCGGTACAGGGTTCGCGCACTAGCCTGGGGCTGGTGGTCTCCCCCTGGGAGCCGGACCAAATGCCTGGGAAGCCTCTGGGTCTGGCGGGATATATTTATCCTTCCCGGGGGGTTCCCCTATCCTTTCCTCGGGGGGGGCAGCAGAAACTGGGTAAGCCCCCCTGAGAGCTGAAGGCCCCTGGGTACAGTGGTGTCCCCAGAACTTCAGGGGCCTTTATCCTGTCTCCCCCCCCTTACCTGTCCGGACGTCCTTTCAGATGGGGTGCTGGCCGTCGGTTCTTTCCAGGGGGATCGTATCCCCTGACTCCTGGGTCCCTGGTAGCTCGCGTGGGCTGCTGGGGAGGGCACCGCCTGAACGACCCGCGTTCTTACCCAGAAGGGAAGGCTGAGAGTCAGCAGGAGCAGGCGCCCACATCCTCCTTTCGAGGAGGCACCAGTTTACTATGGTGAATGTCTGCCTAAATCACCTCAGATGGGAATGAGGAACGTACGGCATTGCCCCCCCCCCCCCATGTGTATATACTGACTGGACAGTGCAGGACACAGCCTAACCTTGCAGCTCCCTAAAGGGACAGCAGTTGTGGGGGGGGGCACTTTGGCAGCTATCCTCCTTGCATGTGGACCATAAGGATGGAAAAGCAAGCCCGGTGGCTGTGGCAAAAGGGGAAGACGACAACGGTGAGTCAAAAATCCCCAATCCCAGCCAGATGGTTTCTGGGCATTTGAGATAATCTCCCCTGGGATCTGGATTCAAATAGCCCAGAAGCTTTTGCTAAAGACACCAGCCACAGCTCCCTCCTACATCAGAGATGCTGTATGGTGGACAAGTGGTGCAGAGGAGCGAGTATGCCTAAACCACCTCAGATGGGAAAGAGGTAGGTAAGGCATTTTTTCCCCTTCCACCTGTATTTACTGAGTGGTGCAGTGCAGGACCTGGGGTCTCCATAACAAATAGCCCAGAAGCTACTGCTAAAAACCACCAGCCACAGCTTCCTCTTATAGCAGAGACACTGTGGTTATCACAACAGTAGGTTGCCAGCCTCTCCCTACATACCCGGTTGTGGTACATTAATAGGGGTGAATACAGCAAAGAGGGTGACCTGGTAGAACAAAGAGTTCCTTACTGGCCAGGTATACCACTGAACAAGTTATTAATGGTGCAATGGTTGAAGGATTCAGGAGTAAGCTCCCTTGCTCAGCAGGTGCACTAGGTATCTGGCCCTATTAGCCCAGCTGCTAGGAATCTGCTTAAAGTTGCTCCACGATGCTTAAAAGCTGACCTAACTTTCAACAATGTGGCAGGGACCAAGCTTCTGTGTGGCACAGTAGGGGTTCCCTTGTGACAGATCCTCCTTTTGGGGGTTGCTTGCTATGGGTAACTTTTCATAAGCTCCAACCTCCCACTCCACTCTTACATTGTGGTTATATTTTAATGCAGGGGGTAAGAAAAACCTTTTTGTTGGTTTGGGCTACAGTCCACTCAGTGACAGATCTAAAAGCGGCTTACCATAAATCGTTTTTCCTAATATCCTTTGATTAAGGATTTTCTGTGCAAACATATGCAAGAGCTAGATGGCTATATGATTGCTTCTTTAAGGGCTGCAGGTGGCTATTTACCTCCAGGCTAAATTGGTAACCACCCTTTTTAGAGGTCTTATATTGGTCTCTAGGGCTGGGCTCATTGAGACTTTAGTTACTGATCAGCCCCACCCGTGTATGAGCTGGCTAGCGTT
The DNA here is from genome assembly GCF_042186555.1 of Aquarana catesbeiana. Classification (NCBI taxonomy): domain Eukaryota; kingdom Metazoa; phylum Chordata; class Amphibia; order Anura; family Ranidae; genus Aquarana; species Aquarana catesbeiana. Next base: position 255,787,840 of record NC_133328.1, on the reverse strand, counting down.
TGCTCAATCTACGGAGGTAAGGTAGGTCAACAGCTACTATAGTAAGGTGTGCAACCATTTTAGGATTGGTTCCTTCACTGGTGGTGAAGGATTAGTATCTACAGCCCAGGCTATGCCTATGAAATAATTTGCCCCTGTTTGGTTATTTCATAAAGGGATACACCATGACTCCTTCTTGGCTGCTCACCAGTAGACCTCAGTAGTGAAGGTTTTGTCCTTGCTGGGGTGTTTGGCACAACTAAAGTACACATTGAGATTTGTGACATCTCTGCTGAAGCTTGTTGGGTGTCCTTTATATCCTAAAGGTACTGCTTTGTTTGGCTACAGATCAGAAAATACAACAGGGAAGGTGGTCTGTACTTTCTGGTTTTGTGCCGCACGCCAGAAACGCACATCATTGAGTCTGGTGATGACATTTCTGCTCATAATTGTTATATTGCTGCACATCAGACCTACACAAGATTGGGGTCTGTCTGTGGGGTTTTTGTGTCCTGTATTACTGCCTTATTGGTTGCTTATCAGAAAGGCAGCAGGAAAGATTGATGGCAGGGGTAGTACATATACTGCCTTTGGTAATCAGTACAGCACCACAAGGTGGCGTCGTGCTGATTCAGACAGGGCTATTAACGGCAATGGCTGCCGATTTTAGGCATGCGATTTTGACATGTTGAGTCGCATGCCAAATCACTTCAATATGGATGTGCTATCTCTATTCAGAACTGTGATATTATTGCACATCAGAGATATACAAGATTGAGGTCTGTCTGTGGGTCCTGTATTACTGCCTTATTGGTTGCTTATCAGAAAGGCAGCAGTGATGATGGATGGTCCTGATTTTGTTGGAAAATACAAAATTGAACCTGTGCCAGGGGTAGTACACATACTGCCATTGGTAATCAGTGCAGCACCACAAAGTAGCCAGTGCTGATTCAGACAGTGCTATTAATGGCAATGGCTGCCAATTTTAGGCATGCGATTTGACATGTTGAGTCACATGCCAAATCACTTGAATATGGATGTGCTATCTCTATTCAAGATTGTTGTTGCACATCAGACACATACAAGATTGAAGGTTGTCTGTCCTTTATGTCTTTCATTTACTGCCTTATTGGCTGCATATCAGAAAGGACACAACAGTGAAGGTTGTTTGTCTTTTTCTGATTTGTTTTTGCTGCTCAGCAGGGAGACACATTGAAGGTGATGACATCTCTGCCCAGTATTGGTATATGCTACACATCAGACATACACAAAGATTGAACATTGTTTGTGTCCTGTATGCCCTATATTTACTGCCTTATCGTCCGTATATCAGAAAGGCACAGCAGTAAGTGGTGTTTCTCATTGATCTTCCTTGCTGTTTCTTAGGTATACACAGTAGGGAGTTGTTGGCTGCACTCCTCCAGGGAGCCACAGCATGGGGACCCCTTGTTCGACCCGAAAACTGCTTTTCCTGCGACCTGTGTAATCTTGAGGTCTGTGGTTCCGTAAGCAGGGACTGCTGGAGACACTGTGACCTGGAGTCGCACAGTCCCGAATGGTACCCTTTGGAAGCCATAGTATATGACTTCTCATGCGTCTTGCAGTCCCAAGTGGCAGGTTGGGTCGCACGGGTGTGGGAACCCTAAGCTTATCTGTCCCTTCTGGTTCAGGTTTTGCAACGCAGCAGGAATACTCATTGTGGAGTTATTGCCTTATTTTGCAGTAGACCAGAAAGATCGCAGCTGTAAAGGCTGTCTGTTGTTTCTTTGTTTTTATGTTGCTGCACAGCAGAAGTACTCAACATTGAAGCTTGTTGGTGCTTTCTGTTTCATATTGCCTTACCTTAAGGCACTTCAGAAAAACACAATGCTGTAGGTTGCTTGTGTTCTTTCTCTGTTGGTTCTATGTAACTGCACTACAGAACTGCATAACAGGAAGGATTGTCTTATAACTGTACTTGGTGGTTCGTCATAAATACGCAACATAGAAGTTTGGGTCTTTCTGTCTTCTCTTTATAGCATTGTTTTGCTGTACATCAGTAAAACACCACTGTAAAAGGGGGTTCCCGTCCTTTCTGTATTTACCAGTTATGACCTAGCTAGCTGCACTTCAGAAATGCGCAGCATTTAAGGTGTGTTTGTGTCTTAATGCTTACATATTGGTCGCACATCAGAAAACCAGACTGTGAGGTTCAGATTTGGGTCTCTTCCCATATTTGATATTTTGGTTTAGCTAGTCACACTCAGATACACAACATTGTTGTCTATGCTTGTGTCCTTTCTGTCTAAATCTATTGTGCTATGTCCACAATCTATGATATTTTTTTTTTTTTTATTTGTGATATTAATAATACATGTATCACCTTTTTGTATTTCAGCCTTCTCTTCCGTGGAAGGGCCAGGAGTTCTGGCTGCAGATGTCACATTCTTACATTCGACCCCTTACATTCAGGGATGCCAGAGCCATCTCCTAGGGTTAAAGCCCAGTAGAGTTATGGGTCACTGGAGGAAGGCGATAATGAATCGCCCTGTTTAATAAGAACTTAGGAAGTTCGGTTCAGAGGAGTTTATGGCCTGAAGATGAAGTATAAACATGTATACCCGACCAAATAGCTTACAGCTCGGTGCATGGCCTTCATTTTGCCCTTCTAGCAAAACTAGATGTAGCAATATGAGGGTTCTTCTCCTGCTATAGATGTTAATCTCCTGAGTAGGCTCTCAGGCGTAAGTAAAACTATAGATTGGGCATGCCTTAAACCCAGGGATTAAGTTTTTTTGTTAATCTATTTCCCTTAAGTAGGTTTCCCTTCAGTCTTTGCTGACGTAAAGATAAAAATGAACAAAAAGGGGTTGTCTGTCAGGGGCCCCCCTTTTTTGGCAGTTTTATTTCCCTGGACAGGGTTGTGTTAAGACAGGCCCCCTTATGAATCAATGTAGTGTCCTTGTCTTACGACACAGGTCTCCGATTAATCTTTTTAGTGGTTCTAAACAACACCTATGGGCAGACTAGGCCATTGTTGGTAGATGTGTGACAGGCAACATTGATAACCTACAAGTTTAACATGTTTTCTGATTCCATCTTTAAGAGCCCACTCCACCTAGATCCTGCATCCGAAACAGAGAAGGCAGGGACACCGGTGGAGTAGACCGGCAGATCAGCCGCATGATCCAGCTAAGATACCTTCATCAAGCATATGGAGTAAAGGTAACGCTTACTGCAGAACCGAGGTTCGCCAAGAGGGTCTTGCAGTGGTCCCACCCTAAGGTAGGCCTGAGGTACTTGATTATCCTCTCAGGTGTGCCGTCCTGGAAGATGACTTGAGAAAAGTACTAGTTACTTACCGGTAACTGTCTTTCTGGGAAATCTTCCAGGCCAACAGGCCTACTTCCCACCCGTTGGAGGAGGGAAAATTTTAGAACATTAGAAGGTGAGTACCTATAAGGAATGATTTCCCTTGTGAACCAGGTTCAGGAGTTACTTCTCTACAAACTGAGGATCAGGGGGAAGGGTGGAGACTTAAAACAGCTGTTGATTGATTGTGTTTCCTGTGGGGAGGAGCCTCTCATCTCTCAGGTGTGCCGTCCTGGAAGATGACTTGAGAAAACAAAAATGTATTCATCAGTTTAGATTAATAAGTATTCTGCTACACATTTTTGGTAAAACAAAAAAAAAAACAAACAAAAAAAAAAAAAAATCACAATAAGCATATATTGATTGGTTTGCACAAAAGTTATAGTGTCTACAAAATAGGGGGAAAGATTTAGGGACTTTTTTTTATTGTTTTTACTAGTAATAGTGGCGATCTGCGATTTTTAGTGGGGCTGCGACATTGCGGCAGACAAATTTGACCCTAAGTGACACTTTTTGGTGACCAATGACACCAATACAGTGATCAGGTGCTATAAAAATGGCACTGGCAGGGAATGGGGTTAACACTAGTGGTGATCAAAGGGTTAAGTGTTCCCTATTTTTTGGGGGATATGTATTATAGCAGAAAGTAAAAAAAATTTTTTTTTTTTTCAAAAATTGTCAGTCTTTTTGTTTATAGCGCAAAAAATAAGAACCGCAGAGGTGATCAAATACCACCAAAAGAAAGCTCTATTTGTGGGAAAAAAAGGACATGAATTTTGTTTGGGAACAACGTCGCATGACCACAATTGTCAGTTAAAACGACGCAGTACCGTAATCACAAAAAATCGCCTTGTCATTAAGGGGGGAAATCCTTCCGGGGCTAAAGTGGTTAAATCTCAGTTCTACTGCTTTTTGTTTTTCAGTTATTTTATTGTTTATTAAAGGTTATCAAAGGTAGCATCCAAAAAACATGAAACCAGGCCTGTTTTTGTACCAGTTGAGGTGTTAATATACAGTGGGGATGGAAAGTATTCAGACCCCCTTAAATTTTTCACTCTTTGTTATATTGCAGCCATTTTCTAAAATCATTTAAGTTCATTTTTTTTCCTCATTAATGTACACACAGCACCCCATATTGACAGAAAAACACAGAATTGTTGGCATTTTTGCAGATTTATTAAAAAAGAAAAACTAAAATATCACATGGTCCTAAGTATTCAGACCCTTTGCTCAGTATTTAGTAGTAGCACCCTTTTGATCTAATACAGCCATGAGTCTTTTTGGGAAAGATGCAACAAGTTTTTCACACCTGGATTTGGGGATCCTCTGCCATTCCTCCTTGTAGATCCTCTCCAGTTCTGTCAGGTTGGATGGTAAACGTTGGTGGACAGCCATGTTTAGGTCTCTCCTGAGATGCTCAATTGGGTTTAAGTCAGGGCTCTGGCTGGGCCATTCAAAAACAGTCACAGAGTTGTTGTGAAGCCACTCCTTTGTTATTTTAGCTGTGTGCTTAGGGTTATTGTCTTGTTGGAAGGTAAACCTTCGGCCCAGTCTGAGGTCCTGATCACTCTGAAGAAGGTTTTCGTCCAGGATATTCCTGTCCTTGGCCACATTCATCTTTCCAGTCGTCCTGTCCCTGCAGCTGAAAAACACCCCCACAGCATGATGCTGCCACCGCCATGCTTCACTGTTGGGACTTTATTGGACAGGTGATGAGAAGTGCCTGGTTTTCTCCAGACATACTGTTTAGAATTAAGGCCAAAAAGTTCTATCTTGGTCTCATCAGACCAAAGAATCTTATTTCTCACCATCTTGGAGTCCTTCAGGTGTTTTTTAACAAACTCCATGCGGGTTTTCATGTGTCTTGCACTGAGGAGAGGCTTCCGTCGGGCCACTCTGCCATAAAGCCCCAACTGGTGGAGGGCTGCAGTGATGGTTGACGTTCTACAACTTTCTCCCATCTCCCGACTGCATCACTGGAGCTCAGCCACAGTGATCTTTGGGTTCTTCTTTACCTCTCACGAAGGCTCTTCTCCCCCCGATAGCTTAGTTTGGCCGGACGGCCAGCTCTAGGAAGGGTTCTGGTCGTCCCAACCATCTTCCATTTAAGGAGGCCACTGTGCTCTTAGGAACCTTGAGTGCAGCAGAAATTTTTTGTAACCTTGGCCAGATCTGTGCTTTGCCACATTTCTGTCTCTGAGCTCTTCAGGCAGTTCCTTTGACCTCATGATTCTCATTTGCTCTGACATGCACTGTGAGCTGTAAGGTCTTATATAGACAGGTGTGGCTTTCCTAATCAATTCCAATCAGTATAATCAAACACAGCTGGACTCAAATGAAGCTGTAGAACCATCTCAAGGATGATCAGAAGAAATGGACAGCACCTGAGTTAAATATATGAGTGTCACAGCAAAGGGTCTGAATACTTAGGACCATGTGATATTTCAGTTTTTCTTTTTTAATAAATCTGCAAAAATGTCAACAATTCTGTGTTTTTCTGTCAATATGGGGTGCTGTGTGTACATTAATGAGGAAATGAACTTAAATGATTTTAGCAAATGGCTGCAATATAACAAAGAGTGAAAAATTTAAGGGGGTCTAAATACTTTCTGTCCCCACTGAATCATACAGTATAATATATATAACATAATAATATATAATTGATCTAATATGATATATTATTATTTGTGGTGCTTTATTTTTTTAGCTTTTTCTTTAACCCAGTACCCAATTTGACTCTGATTTCGCCCAAATCTGACTGGTTTGCTAAGGCCTTGGATGCATCTGTTTGTGTTGTTAATATAATTGATCTACTGTCTGTGCCCACCAGAGTGCCTCTTTACATCATATGTGCCCATCAGAGTGCACCTATAAATCCCATCCAAGTGAACAACATATCTGCACATGTCCAATAAGGCACAGCACAGGCAGGAGGTGGGAGAAGGGAGGAGCTGCAGGGGGTGGGAGTTGGCAGAAGGGACGAGCTGCAGGTTCGGGAGCCAGGCGGAGAAACTTGCTACAGGGGGTGGGAGGCACATGTGATGTCACTGGTTGCTGGAGCACCGCTGTGCAGCAGGGTTTGCGCACTGCAGACTAGTGAGCTGATGGTTCGGACATGGGTATCACTTGGTCCGTGTCCAGACCGTGGTCCGCCATTGACTGAAGGCTGCACTAAACATTTCCAACCAGCGCATGCACAGTACAGCTACTTGGAGAGATTTTGATAAGTTGGAGATCTTGACAGAACAATGATTTCGTTTTAGAGAAATTGCACATTATATTTTACATCGCGTCACCTCAAGTCCTGCCCACTTTGCACCCCATGTTATTCAATTTTAAATGTACCATTCATTTGTGCTACTCTTTGTGCCTAAAAATATTTATCCCAGTTTGGATTCTGAGATACAGTATTATATCCTAATATTCTCCCCCCGGCTTGCACCCCATGTAACAGTAAAAGCGACAACTGTTGCAAGCTTCTACTTGAATATTCTCCATGCATCACTGTGTTCAAGACAGTAAAACCTGAGTTGCTTGCATCATCTGATCATCTGGTTTTAATAAATATATATATATCCAGTGACCCTCCAGTGGCACCCGCACACCACTGAGATGGCTGGCATCTTCCCCGATGTTTCTTCTGGGTTTGCAAGCTCCGGTGCTGTGAGTGGGAGGCCCAGGAGATGCCGTTTACGGCTCGGGCTCTGAAGGTCCAGCAAGCCAGACCTTCAGAGCAAATGTGCCAATGACGTCATCGGCTGCATGCACTCTGAATATCTCCTAAACAGTGCACGTTTAGGAGATATTTACAGTACCTACAGGTAAGCCTTACTATATTGTAAGGTACAAGTACAAAATTAGAGTTTACTTCCTCTTTAACCCTTCCCTATGCTTTTCAAAACGTATAAAACATTTTTTTGGCTGGATTTACACTTGAAAAATGCACCTGTTCCAACTTGCATACAAATTCAACTTAAGAATAAACCTACCAGTGGCAGCTGGTGCTCAAAATTTTTTTTTTGGGGGGGCGCAAACAAACTGAAAAATTCTGAAAAAAAAACAGTTACAGCCTTACTTTGCCCCATCAAATGCTGCCACTGTGCCCCATCAAATGCTGCCACTGTGCCCCATCAAATGCTGCCACTGTGCCCCATCAAATGCTGCCACTGTGATGCCTTACCCTGTCTCGGTGGCAGGTCTGGAATGTGGGTGACGGCGGCGAGCTGTGGGACCTTTCAGCGGGTCAGAGAGCAGTTCCTGTGTCCTCCGTGCATCTCCTCCCGATAGGCATCCAATCGCAGCGCCTGTCCTTTCAGCCAATCAGGTGAGGGGTAACAGACCCGCGCACTTGATTGGCAGAGATGCGGTTCAGTGTTAGAAAATTGAATATTCATTCGCTTTTCTAACACACCTGGGTGCGCCACGAGTCCACCTTTTGTAGAGCCTATTAGAGCCTATGGCTCTAATCAGGTGCTTAAAAAAAATTCCCCCCACCACCCCCTGAATGGGTGGTGGCGGCGGCGGCCATGGATAGATTCATAAAATGCATGAATCTATCCATTATTCATAGAGGGGGGTGGCTGGAGAGAGGGGATGGCGCCCGTGCGCCCTTAATGAATGCACCACCACTGAAACCTTCAGAACCTTGTTTATAACCCGGGGACTGCCTGTATCTTCAAAACCAAACTTACATAGATGTTCATTTTTGTACAAATGAACACAAACGCAGCACAATTTAATGGTGTATTTGTTATAGTATCTAATAACATGGGGTGCAAAGTGGGTGGGGTTTTATTAAATAAACACAAACTGTTACAATTAAAAAAATCAAAGCAGCACAAATTTTAACAGCACAAACCGGGACAAACACAGCACGAAAAAACGATGAAAGATAGAACGGAGATATAAACGGCACAAACGTAGCACTAACCAACCAACCCAATTTTGTGTCCTTTGGCTGTTGTAGGGGGGGCTGGGTGATGTCATTCTGGAAAAAAACAAAAACACAAGCACAAAACAGCACAAACACTTAAGTTTTTATTTGTGCTGATTGTAGGGGGGGGGCCAGCTTCGCTGTGCCGAGACAGGGACTGGCACCTTAAGGCAATTACGCCCCCTGGCATCCCCCTATAACAATTCCCTATTCTGTGAGTCCTTAGTTTTGTAGCAAGCAATGCAGAGTAACCCTGACATAGAAAAAGAATAGAAAGTGGCCTATGTCCTGTACTGTACTCCAAAATATGGAATTTACTGGTTAAACTTCCTCATATCCTAATTGTACAGTACAGGACACAGGCTGAATATTCATAGACCCTGTTATGCCTTCAGAGTGCCACAGAAAGTCATTGTGGCTGAAAGCTGCATCTGCAGAAGATTGGAGGTCCACATATTAAAACTTTGAAAAGGTATGAACAGAAGACCAGGTGGTGGCATTACAAAACTGGGTAAAAAGGGTTTAATGTAGGAATGCCCAGGAAACACCCACTGACCGGTGGAATGAGCACATAAAAGTGCAGAAGGAGCTTTGTCTTTTAAACTATAAGTTCTGAAGAAGAGTTGTCTTATGCCGTGTACTCACGACCGGACTTTTCAGCAGAAAAGGTCCAACAGAATCATTCCATTGGACATTCTGATCGTGTGTGGGCTTCATCTGACTTTTTATTTCAAAAATTCTGACGGACCTAGAAATAGAACATGTTTTGAATCTTTCCGATGGACTCCATTCCTATCGGGAAAACCGTTTGTCTGTATGCTACTCCGACCAAAAACGACGCAAGGGCAGCTATTGGCTACTGGCTATTGAACTTCCTTTCTCTAGTCCCGTCGTACGTTATCGCGTTCTAAACTAGCGGACTTTGGTGTGATCATGTGTAGGCAAGTCCGTTTCAGCGGAACTCCGTCCCTTGCAAGGTAGGGATGGGCTGAACGACCCCCTGTTCGGTTCGCACTAGAACTTTTTGGAACATCGGGAAAGTTCGGGACCGAATAACGAACCCCACTGAAGTCTATGGGACCCGAACGTGAAAAATCAAAAGTGCCCATTTTGAAGCCTTCTATGCAAGTAATTGGGCATACAATGGTTATGGGGGTCCAGGTACTGCTCTAGGGGACATGTATCGATGAAAAAAAAGTTTGTAAAAAAACTTCATTTTTATTCTAATATTTTTTTATTCGGTTCATAAGAGTAAAGTGTAACAGATATTACATTTAGAAAATGGTGTTACATATAACAACTTAGGAGTGCGGGGTAGTAGAACAAGCATAACATGAAAAGTCATCACTGTTTTACATATATTTATCGTATACCTTAAGAACTTAGTATTATTCTGTGCATTTCACTTAGGAAGACTACCTCGTTTACATGCTTGAGATTAATGAAATGTGAGTAGAAGAATAAGGAATAAAGAAAAACTGGGAATGGGGAAGGGGATACATTGACACCCAAATACCTCAGCTTAAAACCTATGGCTTGTGCTCTCTAAAGCATAAAAAGTGTGGGGGGTTTGGCTCATGTCTCTCTATAAAGTTCTCTCCAGGTAGACCATTGCCTATAGAATTTAGAAAGACAGCCATGTTTGTACACCATTATTTGTTCTAGGGTGTATGTCTCAGAAATAAGATAAAAATTCCTTTCAATATAGTGCCTGGGGGGTCCCCTTAGTCCACCTGTAAAGTGACACATCTGTACTGTGTAAAAAAAAAAAAAGCTGCTGCAGCAATATTTGCGTTTATAAAGCCCTAAAAATGAAATTTTCTCTGCAAGCTTTCTTTATTTTGTAAGCAACGGCTTGGGGAGCCAGTCTGTATGATGAGGACACAATGTACTGCACAGGGAACAAGATTAGAGATTTTTTTGGATTATGGTGTCTCTACCACAGACATTGGATTTCTACTTCTGTAGCGGGTGCAGAAAAATTGTTCTTTGGGTGTCAGGGATGCCTTCACACCATAACCCTATAGAGGTACTCTTGATGAAAGCAAGAATTGGCATTGCAATTGACGTTCATATTCTCAGTGCTTCGTCATGTTGGCCTGGGGGAGATTATGCTTGGTTGGATAGCCAAGATCTACTCTAACCCGACTGCACGCATGAAAGCGAACAGAGTTCTCTCTGACCCCTTTCCCATAAAGAATGGAACAAGGTAGGGATGCCCTCTATCCCCGCTCTTATTTGCTCTTTCTTTAGAACCATTTTTATCCACTATTAGATCAAACCCAGACATACAGGGCTTAACAGTCGGTGACGCCCAACATAAAATCTCTGCCTATGCGGACAACCTGCTCTTTTCGTTAACAAATCAGACGATATCGCTGCCGAACCTCCTTAGAGGACCTGATGTATACGGAGCACTCTATAACTTAAAAATCAACTTTTCCAAATCTGAAGCACTGGGAATAGCTTTATCACCGCATACCTTCCCAACTATACAATCTAATTTCCTTTTTAAATGAACGACGTCCACATTGAAATACCTAGGCACATGTATACCAACTGACCTCTCCCGTATATATTAACATAACTACCCACCATTACTAGCTAAGACTCGGGAGTTATTAGACAAATGGCATAAGGCCTACATTCATGGTTTGGGAGGGGTAACCTAATAAAAAAAAAAATGACTTTTACCAAAATACAGTATCTATACTTCTTCCAAGCCCTACCTGTTAGAATACCCCCTTCTTATTTTAAACAGGTCCAAGCTCTATTTACCCGCTTTGTCTGTCTGGGTGCAGAAAAAACCTTGCACACCCCGCACTCAATTATCCCTTCCGAAACAATTTGGTGGCCTTGCACTAACTGATATTGGCAAATACTACCAAGCTACCCACCTTGGCAGGGTCATGGATTGGAGGCGCCAATCTGAGTCAAAACTCTGGGTGCAGATAGAATAGAGTCAAACTACTATTTCCCTGAAAGGTGCATTTTGGTGCTGTGACTCCCTACCCTTTAGAACTAAAGTCTCACCCACTGATAGGAAACAAATTGCGACAATGCTCCCAGGCCACTTTACTAGCGTCTCTGACACCAAAAGAGTCGCCACTGACCCCGATCCTTGGACACCCCCACTTTCGCTCGGGACTATCATTGACAACATTCAAAACATTATGAAACTCCACCTGTGAACACGCCTCCAGGTTTGTGATTGGGGGAAGGTGGCCCACTATTCCAGTTAATGGACTCCGCGGGCCCCTTTCAACTCACATTCTGGAATGCAGCGCAAATACACCACTTCCTCCATTTAATCCCCAACCCCCAGAACTTCACCCGTCAGCTGACCACTTTTGAGGAATATTGTTCTGGAACCGACCTCCTACCTCAAGTCCTCTCCAAAACTCCTGAACACCCCTCCGGAACAGCCACAACTATCTTGCCTAGCAAAATGGGAAACAGATCTCTGCCGTATTTTCACTGCGTCCCAAAAACAAAATATGATAAGATTCTCCCTCAAATCATCGCTGTCCACCAAAATTCAGGAAACCAATTTCAAAACACCAATAAGATGGTATCTAACGCCAGTCATTTACATACTTTCTTCCCTGACACACCAGATCATTGCTGAAGATGCCAGAGAGACATAGGGACAATCTTACACATCTTCTGGGTCTGCCCTAAACTGACAGAGTTTTGTACGGCTGTCTGCACAAAAAAGATCTCCCAAAAATTCACAGACTTTAAGATTCCCAATGACCCAGCATTCTTTTTACTACATATATCAACAATACCCGCTAGAGTCTACAAAAAGTCCATACTACGACACTTACTAAATGCTGCTAAATCCTGCATCCCTTTGCTCTGGAAACAACAATGTCCATCGACCACTGCGACCTGGCTGAGGAAAGTAGAAGATATAAAAAATGGAAGATCTGATTCTAACAGCACAAAACAGATACGAGGTTTACACGAAAACCTGGAGCCTCTGGAATATGTTCATACTCTCAGATGAGGGGAAAGCCCTTTTTGGGACGTGAACCCCCAAATAACCCCAAGTAATGAAACGACCCTACTGGCCTGAGCCATAGCTGTAGCTAACCCCCAACCCCCCACCATCTCACCCTCCACCCCCCCAACTTCTCCTTTCTCTAGCTACCCCTACTCTATCTCCTTCTTCCTCTTCTAAATATTTGTTATTTAAAATGAAAATTGAAAACAAGAACGGGCAGCCCTATTTCCTTCATGACAACTATACACAAGTTACCTACAGCACAAGAAGATATAAAAATACGAGAGGACAGAGAATTTGAGGGATTTTCAACACACGTAATAATAACTCTAGTGTACATCCCCACTCTATGTGATATGCTGATACAAGGCTGCAATCTCATCCGTTTGAATGTTATTGCTGTTTACTTGCCCTTTCTTGAAGTTCAACAATGGCATCACCAGGGTGGAGCCACAGGGGGCCTTGACCCCCCTAACATCATACTGTGCCCCCCCATGTGCCCCCCAATTAAAACAATCGGCACGGCAATTACAGAGTGATTCTCTGTAGGCTCTCAGCTGCTGGATGGAGAGACACACAGAGGGCATCGCTCTGTAATTGCCATGCTCCCCTGTCCTGTTAAAGTGTATACTTTGCAGTCCGGGTCTCCTGCTTGTCATAATGACAGAAGACAGAGCCAGCTCCAGCAGCAGCGCTTCCACCTCTACGCCCGCCCCTGTGTGTGTGCAAAACAACATCTCCAGCCTGTAATGTGTGGAGAAGTGCACACAGCAGTAAGATGCAGGGCTGCATGATGTCTGTGTCCTGACTCCCGACCATCACAGGGAGGGGGATATTTGCATCTCATCTCTTAGCCAATAATGGTTTGTCCGTGCTGCAGCCCCTCCCTCTTCCCCTCCTGCCCGCCACATTTTGACTTCAGTTCCAGGAAGAAGTCAGAATCAGTCCACAGCTTACCAGCTCCCATGTGAGTTTTTTTTTTTTTTTCTTTGTTTACTTCAGGGAGGGGGAGAAGGAGGTTCTGCAGCAGCAAGGACAATCATATATTCATACTTTTAGTGCAGGTGATTGTTGTCATGTATTTACTCTGGCTTTATTACCTAACCTGGCACTACCACCCTAGCCTGCCACTACCACCTAGCCTGCCACTACCACCCTAACCTACCACCCTAACCTACCACTGCCACCCTAGCCTGGCACTGCCACCTAGCCTGCCACTATTGCCTAACCTGGCACTACCACCTAACCCGGCACTATGGTATATCACCTAACCTGGGACTATATCACCCTAACCTGGCACTATATTACCCTGATCTACCAGTATACTACCCACGTTGACGTACGGTGCGCTGCCTGTCTGCCTGGGGGGGGGGGGGTTCCAGATATAGGATCCGCCCCAGGTGCCAATTTTGAAAACCATTTATCATTTTCCTTCCACTTCACAATTATGTGCCATATGTGTGGCATACTGTGTGTGTGTGTGTGTGTGTGTGTGTGAGTTGCAGAGGAGAAGGCCAGGGTAGTGAGTAGAACTTTTTAGTATGAGGGACAGTTTGAAATAGACAGCTTCAAGGGGCGACTGTAATGGATGTGATCATGGTGAACTGCCTATTCCAATACCTGCTTTATATACCTAACGTATATAAACTCAGCTTCTATGCTTATTAAGCCTTAAGACATTTACAGATATTCTGCAAAGCTTGCTTAGGAACTGGACTGACTGCAAAGAGTTAATCAAAAAGTTTGCGCCTGCTTCCCAGAATACAGTATATAACAGCATAACACAATGGAGCAAGAGAATGCTGCAAAAACAATTATTCACTTCTGCAAATGTGCATCAGCTGAAAGCCAAAATTTTGTCACATATTTGTATTTTTATATTTGTGGTTTGTATGCGCCAGTCTTGTTGACGTATCTCAATCTTCAATGGAATTGTATAAAAGTCTTGAGAAGCGGAAATATTAAACAGAAAGTAATTTGACTCTGAACTAAGCAGTCTCAGTGTGAGCTTACTTGTATTCAACAATCTGATCGGGGGTAGATATAATAATATCGGAGTTTTGTTCTGAATCCAAAACACACTGTACTGTCTCCATTTGAGGAGGCCACAAGGATGGCGAGCCGTGATAATGCATGCATCAATGACACAATCCCTGTTGTGTTCCTGCTGGAGCAGACTCTGTGTGGCATTATGGACAGGGCACTCGAGGCAGAGCAGGGGGACGAAGAGGAGGACTTCCTTTCCTCTCAAGGCCCTCTTCATGCAGACACCATTGTTCCTATGCCACGGAACACACAAGAGGAGAGAGAGGAGGAGGATTCTGGCAGTTTCAGAGACCATTGAAGCAGAGGAAGACATACGTCAAACATTTAAGAGATGGTTTTCCATCTCCAGAACCCTTGGGAGTAGTACGTGGCTGGGAGGAGGCAGTTCCAGATAATGTAATCCTCAGTGACCCCGAGGAGTCTGCTTTTCATGCCTCCGCAAATTTGTGGTGCATGGGCTCCCTCATGTTTCAAACCCTGCGAAAGGACCCAAGAATACGTGGCATAAAGGGAAATTATATCTATTGGTTAGCAACCCACCTTGACCACTGTTATAGGGGAAAGTCTCAGAACTCTCTTGAGGACACCTTAAAGAGGAGTTTATCGAACGCTTTTCCTGACTCTGGTAGGTTACAGTGTCGTGGAAAATGTAGTTTTGAGGCTTCTGTTGGTCAAGAGAGGAGTGGTGGAGAAGTCCTCGCCGCCCAGGGCTGTTATCTTCCACATCCCATCGGCAGCGTCTGCATCACATGGTGGTCGATTATCTAGGAGCGAAAACAGAGATGGAAAGCTTTCCAGTCGACAGTTACTGGGTCATGAGAATAGACCAGTGGCCAGAACTTGCCCATTATGCTACTGAGCTGCTGGGCTGCCCTGCATCCAGCGTGCTTTCCTAACGGGCATTCGGTGCTGCTCAAGGTTTTGTTACTGATCATAGAACGCGTCTGTCCACAGACTCCCTGGACCATCTGACTTTTATCAAAATTAATCAGTGCTGGATTACCAGCAGCTATGAAGCCCCTGATGCTGATGTCGCAAATTAAGTGTTTTTGGGATGTGGAATCTCTGCAGGACTTTTAGGCTGCCTAGTGTTGTGGGTGTTGATTTCATCTGGAAGAATGTCTTTGGTGTAGGTTTCATGGGCACAATTGACACCTAAAGGACAATTTTTCCATACCTGTTTGACAGGGACTGTAATTTTTTTTTCCGCTGCAAAAGATGGGGCAGAGAAATTTGCTGGCTATAGTTTATAGCTGGTGTGCTGCTGGCAGATATGTTGCAAGGACCTGGGACACCCTGCGCTATACCATCATCCCTGTCAGTGGAGGCTGCTGAGAGGTCATGAGGTATAGCAGGGACAGACTGAGGTGAGTAAGGAGGAGGGACAGATTTGTGCCCCTTTTGTGTGGCTTTTAGATGCTCTTGCCAATGGGCTAAGTGGTGGGAGATTAAATGCCTTGTCAAGCATGTGGTACCCAAATGGTTGGTGTTTTTGCCACGCTTGAGACAAAGTTTGCAAATGGCAACAGTGCGATCAGCTGAACATGTACTAAAAAAGGCCCAGACAGCTGAGCTGTGGGAAGTGGGCCAGGAGATAACAGCTCCACAATGTGATGGAATAGGGTGGCTGCTCTCTAATCTTTCATGATGGCTGCTTCGTTGCGGTTGTGCCTCACCCTCACTTTCCTCCTCTGCTCTATCTGGTACCCAAGTTGAGTCAGTGACATCATTCATCATCATTCATCATCATTCATCTTTCATCACCACTGGAGACAACTTGGCAATATGCTGCGGCTGGGGGGACATGACTGCCACTTTGTGTACCAGCTCATCCCCTCTCTGCAGGCTCATGTTCATGCTGTGTTCAAATAAATCTGCTGACTCCTCCATGCCTGATGCTGGGGCTATGGCAGGAATAGCTGTAGACAAGGAGGCAGGTTTTGCCACTCTGGCACCTGCAAGGGACTATGCACTAGTCTCTGCTTGAGTGATGGAGGATGAGGACAGTTTAGTAAGCCAGTCCACCACCTCCTCTGCATGCTGTGGTTTAGATAGCACAGGTAACATCACTAAACAGAGGAAATGATGCCATGCCTGAGGACTGGCCCCCTTACAGTGCCATGGGAATGTCTGTCTCTCCTTTCTGTCCTCCCAGACATGATGGGAGGGAGTTGGGGTGCTTATTAAAATGTAATAAAGATGTGTAAATGTGTACCTGGATGCACTTTAATCAGTGGAAAGTGGTGGTTGGTGCACTTTAATTTGAGTATTCATGACACAGACACACTCCATGGAAACACTATAATATACTGAAATATACTGCATTAAACTTGCGCAGTAACGCACAGAACTATATGACATTAAACTTGCAGTAACGCAATTAAATATATGGCGTTAAACTTGTAGTAATGCACAGAACTATACAGCATTAAACTTGCAGTAACGCACAGAACTATATGACGTTAAACTTGCAGTAACACACAGAACTATATGGCATTAAACTTGCAGTAACGCAATGAAATATATAGCGTTAAACTAACAGTAATGCAATGAAATATATGGCATTAATCTTGCAGTAACACACACAACTAAACAGCGTTTAACTTGCAGTAACGCACAGAACTATACAGCGTTTAACTTGCAGTAACGCACAGAACTATACAGCGTTTAACTTGCAGTAACGCACAGAACTATACAGCGTTTAACTTGCAGTAACGCACAGAACTATGCAGTGTTAAACCTGCAGTAACGCACAGAACTATATGGCATTAAACTTGCAGTAATGCACAGAACTATACAGCGTTAAACTTGCAGTAATGCACAGAACTATATGACGTTAAACTTGCAGTAATGCAATGAAATATATGGCGTTAAACTTGCAGTAACGCACAGAACTATATAGCATTAAACTTGCAGTAACGCAATGAAATATATAGCGTTAAACTTGCAGTAATGCACAGAACTATATGGCATTAAAATTGCAATAACGCAATTAAATATACGGCGTTAAACTTGCAGTAACGCACAGAACTATATGGCGTTAAACTTGCAGTAACGCAATAAAATATACTGTGTTATACGGTCACTACACTCACACTGACTGAACTATCCCTACATTCACACTAATGTAAAGATGAATGGTCGCACTACACTCACACTAAACTATCCTTAGATGCACACTAAACCGATATTCTACACTGACAATAGAATCAGAATAGAACACTATAGCCCACTGTCTAATAGTACTGAACAGAGCCCTGTTCTATCTCTTTCCATGCTGCTATCACACTACAAATGGCCACTATGGAAAAAATACTTTTATAGTGTGGGGCGGGATTAATAGCAATGAGCCATGCTTTGATACAGTCATCATTACAGCGTCTAATTATGGCTCTGACAGTGCTTTGTGCCCTGATTGGCTGAAGCAATGAAAGCTTCGCCCAATCAGGGCTTTCAATGCACTGTGCGACGGTGCAGTGCATTGTGGTCATTCAGTGGGCCGAACAAATGGTTGAACCACCCTATAATTTGGTTGTTCAGAGAACTTCCGAACAGCCAATGTTCGGTCCAAGCTCATGCACGGGCTGAACCATTCGTCCATTTTTAGGCCTGATAGGAGGACAAATCGTGAATCTATCTTTCTCATAGAAGCTGTTGTTTTGAGGTACACGCTGAGAGATCTGGCTATGTCCGGATGAGAAGCAGTTCCTTTGGGTGATTTGACACATGGCCTAAAGAAGGCAAGACTGTATCTCCATTGAGGAGGAATAGTGATACCATTTTAGGAAGAAAGTATAATCTTGGGCTTAAGGCTGGCCATATATTATACAATTTTCATATTAAATTTCCTTTAGATTTTACCTTCAACTATGTAGTGCAAGGGCCTGCCTGATTGCATTCAAATTGAAAGTGTTTAGGTTTGACCTCATATTATATTTTGGTAAATCTAAAGGGAAAATTGTATAATGTATGGCCAGCCTAAGACTTCCTATTCTTTTTAAAGAAGGCGGAATAACTCCTTAGAAAAGAGAGTTGCTAACTCAGAGGCATATCTCTGACAGACACAACCTCAACTAAAAAGGTAAAGTATTGTTGTTCACATGCTACCCAGTGATAGTGCAAATGATTAACACAAAAAAACTGATTGCAGCCAGCATTGATATCCGTTCCCGCACCAATGGTAAAATTATGCCTTCAAAAAGTGCAGCGCAATCACAATATAATAAAAAGAAACGCACTACTGACATGCGTTACTATGCAAATCTAACTTCAATTCAATATGACCTAACAGCTTAGAGTGAAAATATGTGAATTCATGTGCAAACAAATGACAAGCGTTAACATGTATGAAAAATCATACTAAATAAAAATACCACAGTGTAAAGTGCATATAAAAATGTGAATAAAATATATGTACTAAAGTCCAATCCAAAATTAGGTTGATATACTCCAAAGGTGGTCAGTGTCCAAAAACAATATTCAGTAAAAAATGGTTCAAAATAAATTATCAGGTACACCCAGTGGAATCCGCCAACAATTACAGAGCTGGGGATTATTGCAGCCCGGTTAAGGGGCAAGGCGCTTGTTTATGCATGATTGAGGTGAGCAGGTAGTGTAATTGGTCCTTTCCAAACTTTCCTTTCAGAATGCTTAAAGTGGAACTTTACCCATAACTTGATAAAAAATAATGTTCTTTGTCAAGGAACATACATTCCCCATTAATAATTATGCTACCTAAACTAGTGTGTGCTGTAAATTGCCTCCAGCATTGTTCCTGTTTCTTCTTACTGGACACGGCCATTTTGCTGAAACCCAGAGCCCCTTAGCAACTGCAAATCTTTAGGCTGTCAGCAGATCGGCCCATACATTTTTGGCACAGTGCCAAAAAATTGAGAGCAACTGAGCATGTGCAGAGCAGGGTGAGACAGTGTATTACTGGATTTTAACCACTTGCCGCCCGCCCTATTGCGGATTGACATCTGCAATGTGGCTCCATTATCCTGACTGGCCATCATATGACGTCCTGCAGGAAAAGCCGTTCGTGTGTGTGGGCACGCAGCATGACGATCAGTGGTGCTGTGTGTCGCTCTGACACACTGCATCTCCGATCATGGTAAAGAGCCTATGATGTAGGCTCTTAACTGCGTGATCAGCTGTGACCAATCACAGCTGACCACAGTGGTAACCAGGAAGGACTGGTAAACGGCTTTCCTTGGTTCGCCCTGACAGGGAGAGCCGATCGGCGGCTCTCCTGAGAGGGGGGGTCTGCTCTGATAATCAGCGCATTTATTATCAGCGCAGCCCCCATCAGAGGTACCCACCAAAATGCAAATCAGTGCCCATCAAAATGCCAATTAGTGCCAATCAAAGTGCTAATCTGTGTCCATCAGTAACGCCTGTCAGTGCCCTTCACAAATGCCAATCAGTGCCCATCAGTAATGACTGTCAGTGCTGCCTATCAGTGCCCATCAGTGCCACCTATTATTGCCCATTAGTGCCACCTATTAGTGCTGCATATAAGTGCCGCCTCATCAGTGCCCATTAGTGAAGGAGAAAACAAAATGTTATAACAAAAACTAAAACTTTTTTTCTTCCAAAATTTCGGTCCTTTTTAGTTTGTTTAGCAAAAAATAAAAATTCCAGTGGTGATCAAATACCACCAAAAGAAAGCTCTATTTGAAGGAAGAAAATTACAAAAATTTAGTTTGGGTACAGTATTGCATGACCGCGCAATTGTCATTTAAAGTGTGACAGCGCTGAAAGCTGAAAATTGGCCTTGGCAGGAAGGGGGTAAAGTGCCCTGTATTGAAGTGGTTAAACAGTATAGACACTTATTTTTAGTGTTTTATATAACTAAAGCTGCAAAAAGGGCCCCCCAGAAGTGATCTAGCAGGACTTTATTTTCTGACTA